>NC_059084.1:1876000-2500500 GCF_020497125.1 Mauremys mutica
GGATTTGCTTTGGGTTTGAAGCAAGCAGGAGGCAGCCTCCCTTACCATACTCCAGCGCCTCTTGATTGGCTCTCATCACAGTCCCAGGTGTGGCCCCATGAGATGGGACAAGGAGACAAAGGAAAATGCTCAAGGTACCAAACAAACATTTTTCCTCCTGGACGGCGCAGCCACCCGGGGACAGGGAGCCAGAGTTAATCATCATGCAGGTCTCAGAGGCCACTGAGACTCTAGATCCTGTGGGACAGGGTCTGTGACTTCCCATGCAGGAGCCCGGCACTGCAGGGCAGGTTCTGGGGCGAGGTGGGTCCTGACACTAAGAATGATACCAGAGTGAGCGAAATGTTGGTTCTCCCAGGGGTGGTGTTCAGAGGAAGACCAGACTGGGAAAGGAGTTGAGCGAATGGAATATGCTGCACTGAAGAGCCTTTCAAAGGGAAGCTATTGAAGCTGCAGACAGAAGAAAAGAAAAGAACATGGGGGCCTTGGGCCTCGCCCGGTTACACTCAGCACATGACCATACCGTCAAACACCAGCTAAAACCAGTGTGTGCCAATAACTAGATGAATTAGCAGAGTTTGTGTACCGCAAGTGAGGTTAGGTATGTAGCTGAATGGCTAAACTCTCTGAAAACCTGACCCTGGGGGAACACTGTCCCAGGTGATTCTGAGTTTGACATGGGAAAACACAGGAGATTTAGTATAATGAACAAGTGGTGTCTGTTTTGCAGTTTGCACCCAGAAGTAACTGTGTGAAAGAGAAATTGTTGGTGCAAATATAGTTAAACATCAAACTACCGGCTTTATAGGTGCAAAAAGGCACCATAGCTAGACATCTAACTACTCACGTTCGCACCTGCAACAAAGCACGGTTATGTGTGAAAGCAAGCGAGTGTTTCCAAAACCAGAAGTCCTTCTCGGAAAATCAGCTCCAGGGCAGCATGGCTGCACGTTCTGAAACCTTTAACCAGCACAAAGAGGGAGCAAGTTGACAGGCACAGTGCGGACATGCTTTAATAGACATTTAGTTAAAGCAGCTGTCCCTGGTAGAGGGAATTGCCAATTGCTTAGAGCAGGGACTTGCATCAAGGTTTGCACGTTGTTTTCCTGCTTCTCTCAATGATTCACACACACTTTTTTAAAGTCACTTAAGCTTTTTGTGCCTTGTTTTCAATCTTTGCCTTTTTATGGCCAATTTCAGCTGGAAGAGTTGTATGAACTCATGAATGTTTGTGAAACACTCGGAGAGTTGTGGACGAAGGGCGCGGTAACAATACAGATAGAAACAAGGTCGTTTCACAACTAGAGAAATTGTTCCTTTAACAAACACTTTATTTGCTTTTGGAATAATTTCATTGTGGCCCATTGTAGCCATCTTACCCACCAATACAGCACAGACTTACCACCATGAGTGCACAGCCCAGTCGCTAGTTCATTGAATTATTTGCCTTTTTTGATCCAGACCTCAGGAACCAAATTGTTCTTATGGAAACAATGTAACCCCAACTTACGCACTACGGGATGCTCTCAAATGAGTTGGGAGAACTTCATGTTGGGTGTACCTCCGACAGCCCCAGTTCCAGATATTGCACATACACTATATTGGTCACTGAAGAAGACCCTTGTGTTGAAACTCAGAAGCAGATATTGACTTCCCCATATGTTTATAACAGTCGTGGCTCCACACCAAACAGCAGTCACAAGATACTTACTTCTGTTGGCGAGAGACAAACTTTCGAGCTACACAGAGTTCTTCTTCTTCTGACCTGAAGAGCTCTATGGAAGCTTGAAATGTCTCTCGCACCAATAGAAGTTGGGCCAACAAAAGAGATTCCCTCCCCCACCTTGTCTCTCTATAATGTCCTGGGAGCAACACGGCTACAACCACCCTGCACACGCCCAGGCAATGCCGATGAAGACGAGCTGTACAGGACTCAGAATCAAACTGCTGTTTTGTCCTGAGGTTGCAGCTGCTACCAAAGATGGAAGAGTAGATTCATCCCATACAGTAATGCTGTCTTCAGGCCTTGGAACCCATGAAAAGGACATTCACGGCTTCCCTTTGGGATTTCACAAACCAAGTGAATTCCTCACTGCAGACCCTGTGGGAAGCTGTATTCTTTAACTAAACCTCTCTTTGTATAACCTTCATCAGCTCAAACAGCACCAAGACGAGGACAGAGCACAGACCTATTTTCTTCCATATGTCAAAGGCAAAGATACTTTAATGCAAACAGGATTAACTTCTCCTTACAAACCGCAGAGGACACAGACGTACTTGCTAAAAGCAAATTGAAAAGCCTGAACTTCTCAAGTTACACCGGAGGGATTTACCCTGCCCTCTCCTCCCCATTGATGAAACCCTTCCTGCCAGCCCATTAGTAGCAATAATGCACCCAGTAGCCAGGCTGACATAAGTGAGAGACTTTGTCCAGTTTCATAACCCTCAGATAGCAGAGCTCAGTCACCCTATAAAATCCGTATTGTCCCCACATAACAGTTGCCAGATAGAAACCAATGGAGACCTAGACACGTCTCTGCTACCTGAGCGTTGCAGCGGCTAGTGACAGCCAGTCTGTCCGCGGGAGCTGAAATTGGCCATAAAAAGGCAAAGATTAGAAACATCAATATGGCAAAAAGAGCAGGAGTCCTTGGGCCACCTTCGAGACGAACAAATTTATTTGGGCATAAGCTCTGTTAGTCTCTGAGGTGCCCCAAGGACTCCTCGTTCTTTTTGCTGATACAGACTAACACGGCTACCGCTCTGAAACCTGTCAATATGGCAATCACACAAGGTCAGAAGGGGAGCACGAAGCAGGACAGGAGAGCAGCAGAGAGCACCAAATAAGGCCTTTTCTACCCCAGAATATTACCCCGGTTTAACTAACGGTGTGATTTTAAACAGATGTAGTTAAACCAGAGCAAAAACCTGTATGGACACACTTTTTCTGGTTTGGCTTAAGACAAGCAATGGTTAGTTTAAACTAAACTGAAACTGCCACACTAAACCCAGCTAAGAATGTCCACACAGGGATTTGCATCAGTTTAACTAAACTGATTTCATGACCAATTTAAATTAGGGCTTGTCTACATGGAAACTGGCACCAAAGTAACGACATGGGCTGCAATTCACACCTTTCGTTATTTTGGTGCAAGTCTGTGTGTCAACACTTAGTTCAGTAGCTATGTGACTGACAAATTATATCAGCCTACTCATGCTAGAGCAAAATAAAGAGGGGGGGGCATTATTTTGAAAATATTCATGTAATTCTTTCAGTTCCAGTTTTCAGACAGGCAAAAAGCCTTTAACCCAGTACAACTGCCTCCCATAGACAGGGCTTAACGCACCCAGTGTGCCAGCAATGCTGGAGCCCGGCGGTTTGGCAGCATGGGAAAGGCAGGATCCAGCCGAGTAAGAATCACCTGAAGGGGGGCAAGCGGGAGGAGATTTGTGCGTGATGCTATGGCCCTGTCGCACCCAGTAGAATGGAGAGAGACAGACAGGGACAGCTGGGCAGCCACGGACGTCACTGAAGCACAGGGGGAGCGGGAGTGTATTTGTACTTTAAAAAAATAAAGTTCTGTTTCCCTGGGTTCCTAATCTTGTGACTCTCTTGAAGCACGAGCTGACCCCTCTCTAGCAACACAGGCACTCCTCCCTTCAATCCCTAGGGTTACAGACAGAGAAAGAAATCCATAAAACAAGGGGCTCCCCAAGCCCCTCTTGCCTCCCCAGCAAGCCCCCTGAACCCCTGCTTTCAGAAACAAACGTCCCATGTTCATTCAATTGCTCTTGCCTCTTCCAGGCCCGGTCCAGTGAGAGATTTCTCAGCTGTGCAGATCCTTCTCATTTCCCTCATGCTGTTGCCTTTACAGCTGAAAGAGTTTTGAGCCCACAGTGCTCCTGACCATAACATGATCAGATACGGGAGCCCACTTCAGAGCCCAGTTATGGTGTATCCCAATTCTGGCCCTCATTCTGCAGGCTGCTTTGAAATCGGTTGTTTCAAGAACATATTTCACTTCTAAAATTACTCAGAAATTCTTCGGTGGCAATTCAGCAGCCAGTCCTTCCCTCAGAGGGGGACCGAGGGACCAGCCACCAAAGACCCGGACATGCTGCCCCTTTCCGTTGGCTGCCCCAAGCATCTGCTTCCTGCGCTGGTGCCTGGAGCCAACCCTGACAACTATATATAGGGACTAACTGGCTAGGTGGTTGTATAGCTGAAAAGGATCTGGGGATTACAGTGGATCACAAATTGAATATGAGTCAACAATGTGATGCTGTTGCAAAAAAGATAAATGTCAGGCTGGGATGTATTAACACGAGTGTCGGATGTAAGACATAACACGTAGTTGTTCTGCTCTACTTGGCAGTGGGAGGCCTCAGCTAAGGAACCGTGTCCAGTTTGGGGCACCATCCTTTAAGAAAGGTCTGGACAAGTTGGAGTGGAGCTGAACTTCGGTGGCGGGTCCTGCTTCGGCGGTAATTCGCCAGTGGGGGGTCCTTCCGCTCCGGGGCGGAAGGACCCCCTGCCAGCGAAGACCCAGAGCGGAAGAAGCTCCTGGGCCCGGCCCCGGAAGAGTTTTCCGGCCCCCCCCAGAGCGAGTGAATGGCCCCGCTCCAGGGGCCCCGAAAAACTCTCGTGGGGGCCCCTGTGGGGCCCGGGGCAAATTGCCCCTCTTGTCGTCCCCACCCCCCGGCGGCCCTGGTATTTCCTCTAGCCGGGACGGAAATACCCCAGCACTCAGTACTCACCACGTCCAATGTAGAAATAAATGTCTGTGGCTGGATCCGGCCGAGGAGGGACAGTGCGGCGTTGAGGAAAGCCTGGCTCAGCCCCAGGTTCAGAACATTGCCCTGCAGGGTGACGGGGACGGCGCTGACAGGGCGGGAGATGTTGCCTCCTTCCAGCTGATGGATCACGGTCTGGAAAGGGAGATGGTACCGAGTGAAACCATCACCTTCAAACAAGGAGAGTCACCTGCTGGGTTTACACCTGGCCTATTGGTCATCCACTCTTGTTCTTATTTAAGAACATTTTGTTCTCTCAACAGTTCTCTTTACATTTAACAAAAAGTTAGTTTGCTAAACTCTGTGATGCATAATGAAGGTTTCCCTGTTTTATTAAGTAGGCCTGAAACCAACCCCATGGATTTCACTGTTTGACAAATGAAAGGGTTTGGATATGGAGAGCAGGTGGGTGGAACTGGCTGTTTCCTGCCACGCTGCGTGAACGAACATTCACTCAAAGGCTGAACCAGTCACTCATGCCACCGCGATATTCACTACGCACGTTTTCATTCACACATGCCTGGGATATAACTAATCCTAACTCCAATACCTGTGCATTGACATGCAAATGAAGAGACCCAGCAACATTTGTCATTTGCTTGTTTATTACTTGCTGGTCATTATTTGTTATTCATTATTGACCATTTGCGTTTGGCTAGTCACTGCTCCTTATTCTGTGCTCTCCTGTTTAACAAGTGTTCGTCAGCTGTGAAGAAGCAGAAAAAACACCAAGTGACGGCCTGGCCGACAAGTCACACCCCCAAGTAATGGCAGACTCTGAAACCTGACACTGGATGGTTTGCAGACGGCCTAGCAGGAGCTGTATCAATGTCCCTGAAGGCAAACGGACTCCCCCTAAGACCACTGCTCAGAGTAAACACCATCAAACAGCACAAGGCAGTCTCAGGCATTATCCAAAGTCAACACTTACATTTAAATCCAGTCCAACATACAGGTCAGTTATCAGTGGAAGGCTGGCTAACTGATACTGGATCTTTCCTACGGCACCAAGGGGGACCAGCACTGCACAGAAACAGAGTCCAACACATCAAGAGCAAACAAGCAGCCAACCAGCTCCTTTTCTTCCCAAGTTGCTCCGGGCTCAGTGCTGAGACGGTTACTCATGCTGAGTAGCAAAGGGCATTGGCGTTGGTGGGACTGTTTCATAGAAGAAATGTCCGGCTGGAAGGGACCTCAAGAGCTCATCTAGTCCATGCCCCCATCTTGAGGCAGGACCAAACATACCTAGTCCCCACATGTTCTTAAAAAGCCTCCAGTGAGGGGGATTCCACAACCCCCCTTGGTAACCTGTTCCCGGGCTTAACTATCCTCATAGTTAGGAAGTTTTTCCTAATATCAAACCGAATAAATCTCCCTTGCTCAAGATTAAGCCGAGTAAGTGCCACTCAGGGCCAGCAAAGGATTCCCAAATTAGGCCTTCTGTGAGCTGAATCTTTTTTTTAGAATAGAGCCAAAAAGGCAATGAGCCAAATGCAGTGATAATTTGCAAATAGCATAAGTGCGGGTGAGACTGAAGCCACCTACAATGGTTTGAACTCTCCCCCACCCCCAGGGCAGTGGAAGAGACGAGTGTAGTAGGAAAAGCAGCTGACATGAAACTGGAAAAAGAATCAGTTACAGCAGACTGATTTACCCCTCCCTTTTTCTAGCTTTGATTCCTTTACACTCGCCCAGAAACGCAGCCCTACTTCCTGATGTACCGCCTGAGTGAAGGCTGGGCAGGAAATGGTTAAAAAAACACACAATTCCCATCCCGAACTGGGACAAAAAGTTGAAATCTCCAAAATTTTCACAGACTGACATGGCAAAAAAATGTCAGTTCCAGTCAGTAAAAATCTTTTGATTTTGCCCTTTTCTTTTTTTCACCCTTGTGCGAGGGTGTGAATTAAATTACATTTCAAAACAAAATTAATTTTGAACCAAAAACCAAAATGTTTCATTTAAAAAATGACAGAATTGGATGCTCTGTTGCAATTTAACAAAAAAAGTCAAGTCAGGAAATTCATCAGGGTGAGGGTGCTAGACACTGATCCAGTCACTGATACTGGCCGCAAACTGCAAGAGAAAGACAACCAAGTATGAAAGCCAACGCAGGGCCAGGGTGGCTAAAAACACAAGTCTCAAGAGAGGTACCAAGGGACTAGAACCAGCCAAGTTCCACACTCCGAGGTAGCGTTAGCTGCCTTTAGTTTAGATACAGAGTTTTGGAAGTGACACAGAACCTCATGCGTCAGGTTTTAAACCAACTTCAGACTAGGATGAGACTTTCACCGGGGGGGTGAGGGGAGAATTATCCCACATCTGCTGCCATGGGGGGGGGGGAGGGGCCCAAAAAGAAAAATGCATTATTCACTCAGCCCTACTGATGATCACTACAGAAGGCGGGAAAACCACTGGCACTTACCCTGAGAGGAGCCTGATGCCAAAGGGACCAAGCAGGGATTGGCAGTCTTCAATTACAACTTGGAAGACGCCTGCTGAATAGTCAGTCACCCTGACTTTTGCGTTAAGGTTCACGTCCACTGAAATATGGATCAGCCCAGATAACCTGAGGTAATTTCTTCAGGCTAAATATAGCTCATCTCACAGCAAGCTGCAATATGATTCATCTAAGAAGAGATGTTTATAACCTCCAAAACCATGATATGATGTTCAGATTAAAATTAGTGAAATCTCACACCTTTCTCTATTGAAATTCACTGCAAATGCTATTCACTGAGTTCTGCACTTGCATTGTCAGCACATTGCTACATGTGATGATCAGGTGAAAATCCATACGAGGTGTAAATTTCCTAGGTGCTGCGGTGCACACGGGCGTAGGGTCACTTTGCAATGAGGAAATTGCATAAATAACATGGTGCAGTGCAAAAATATCCACATCTCTGTATTCCTGAGCTGAAGTATCAAAAATCAACTGGGTCTAAGTGGTTGCAGAAGGTTAATACACTGGCCTTTCATTTCTGACCCGTGATTCAATTGTGACTGTAAGGAAGTAATTTACACTTCTTACATTACAGGTTTTTTTCCCTCTTTACTGTTCCTTGAGTTTTGACCCCTGAGTTCTACAGACCTCGGGCGTAGCAGAGATTTCCTACGAATTGCAGCGTTTTGGGAAAAAATGGTTGCGGTGAGCCAGATGATGCCCCCAGATGCAGGTTCATGGCACCCACTGCCTTCAGGGGGGGCCACCAACAGGTACTGGAGGGCGGGAGAGAGCCCACTGCTTTCCCCCAACGCTAGTCAGGACTCATCCAAGAGCATCTGACCAACTTCTCCATTCATCGCTCAGTTCTTTGTGCCAGTGAGAAGAACAAAAAGCTACAGGTTGTCAAACCCCACACTCACAACAAGTTGCCATTGATCTCCAGCTTAGTAGCAATGGTCAGCTGGCCCCCAATTCCAGGCAGCAGCGTCACCGACACCGTGGGCAGCTGGACGTTAACAGCTTCTAGTCTGCAGAATGAAAGCAGAGGCCGTGAGAAACGGCCGAGCAGTTGCACACATTCAGGAACTGAAATCCCAGATTAGCCCTCTGTGATCTGCACTTCAGAATTTACACACAAAAGTAACGGGCCAAATGCAGTGGTGACGTGTAAAGCAGTGCGCAGGGTGGGGAGGCGAAGGCGGCACTCACATCCCAGAGGAGCAGAAGGAAAAATGGGAGTAGGGAAAAGCAGCTTTCCCGGCAGAGCAATCACTTGCGGCTGGATGCATTGTGCAGATGCAGATGATGACCTACAGATGATGACAAAGCATCCTGAGGGTCAGATACGGGGGAGACTTGGACCCAAAGAGGACGGAAGTTCAGAGGAAAGGCTAAAACTGCCTTCTTAAGTCATTCCAGTGACTTTACCAATCAATGATTCTTCTATACGAGATGCAATCATGGACCACAAGGGATGAAATCTGAGTCCAAGTTCACAACTGGCATCAGTAGGCACAGCACCAGCTGGGAATTTGGCACTGAGGGCCGGCTCCTCCCCTGGTATAAATCAGCATAAGGATCCATGAGAGGGACTCTGACTGACTGGTAGCTTGTCTCCTGCTTCTCCCCTTTGGGTCAGGCCCCCAAGGCAGAAGCTTTAGCATATTGTTCTCCGCTTACCCTGTGATGCTGATGAATGAACCGAGCAGGCCCCCTCTGCTCACGATGCCGGGGATCTGTATTGCCTGGAGATGCTTTTGGAGAAGCCCATCCTGAAGCAATACACCTGAGACAACTGGAACACATCTTTCCATGAGACCAGAGATAGCTGAGAGTGACCCCTAGTCGAATGGAACTCACGGTGCGAGTGTTACATGAGTAATCCATATACCACCATACGGGGCGGGGGGGGCAATATTTTACAATATGGACTGACCTGAAACAGTCCTTGGCTTAGTAGCTCTGAAAGGTAACCATGAAGAGCATCCTCAGTGTGGTGTAGGGGAACCTATGTTATAATTACAAGCTATCACCTTCAGAGAGAGGGGTTTCCTGGTCCTACTTGCAGGCTATGGGGCTTTGTAGGGAAGTGTGTGATCTGGGTCTTGTGCAGTCAGTCTGCAAAGAGCCAGCCTAGAGTAAGGGGGGTGACTTGTGCATCTCTGCCTTAGAGAGCAGACTGTTTTGTGTCTCTCTGGTTTTGGTTCTTGTGCGTTAGGGTTCTGGATTCTAAGCAATAAAGTTGTGTTACGTTACAACCTTCTAGAAAGAGAATTTTATGTTTTTATCTCATTTCTGTGTGTGCGCCGTGAACTTAACACACTATAAATCTAATTTAAACAAGATTACTATGTAGTTGTGTCTGTGTTACAAACTTGCTACCACCCTTGCCCGATTAGTGCTGGAAGCACAGCTTGTACCGTGTGTGCTCCATTTGGGGCATGGCCACAGTTGCAATTTTAGCATAACAAGTATGTCAATATACGTTAGAAACATTAACTTGTTCATTGAGTCTCACAGCAAACCCTGAGGAAGGAAAGTCAATTCCCCACCTTTTACAGATGGGAAACTGAGGCACAGAGAGGCAGACGCAGACCTGGGCCCAGACCCTGGGATGCTGAGTGGCTGCTTTGTGCTGCACCATTCCCCGCTCCTACCACTTCTGGGATTGCACAGGGCCCTACGGAGACCCATGAGCACTTCGGAGTCTCCTGCTGGAGCCAAGAGCTCTGAGGAGCCGGGGCTGCCTCCGGTAAGTGAGTAAATACAGAATAAAGTAGGAACAGGGAAGGTGACAAAGCAAAGGGGCTGTTCAGAGAGGCTTTGTTCCCACTCATCATCCCACACAGTTTGCAGCATAACCCTGACTCATATTTACCTTTGTGAATTCCCTCTGGACTGACTACAGAAAAGACTCCAGGGACCACTCCCCGAGACAGGGGCAGCAAGCTACAGAAGAGGACGATTTTCAAAACCTTTAACATCTTCAGCTCTGATCCCTGCAGAGAGAATCTCCAGTCAGTGCAACTGCGGTGTAACCAAGGAAAAACAGGTCCCTGCTGAGAGATCCAGGGCCCGTGGGCCAAATCCTGGCACGCCACTCAGTCCTTTCTCCGCCAAAACTCTCACTGGAGCCCATGGGAGTTTCACTTCCGTAAGGGATGAGTAAAAGCTGAGTGAGGACATCAGGGTTTGGCCCAAGAACAGCATATCACCATTTATTGCACCACCAAAGCATTTTAGACACCTCTCAGAGAAGGCAGCCAAGGTGCCTTTCATGGAGACGAGTCCTTAATCAATGTTCTAATTATTAATTACTTTCTACAGCCTTTATTCAAGAAGTGCAGGTTTGTTCCAAGGATCCCTACCGAGAGCCATGCTAGAAATAGCAGTAGCTCGAGCTTGACATGCTATTTTATTCTTTTCAATTTTCATAAGTGACAAAATAATCAATGGAAATAAGCAATGTGAATGATAGAAAAGTCACAGATTTAAGAAACCCAGCACTGAACTGAGCATCCACGTCGTTCGCGGATTAGAAATGTAACGACTGCATTATCACTCGCTCGTTTCAAACTCATTCCCATCACACGATGAGCAGCGGAGCTGGTAAGGTAGCGTCGTAGGTGTTATAATTACCTAGATCCGTTCTGGCTCCTTTGGCTGATGCCTAGTACCTGTCCAGAGCCTTTTTGCTTTCTCTGTTCTTGGGTAGCTGAGGTGAAGCAGGGAGCCCTTATATAGTCAAAACCTACGTAAGAATGAGGAAAATAAAACGAATGATGAAACTTGAGCTAACCCCTTGGGTATAAGAATTCCGTGGGGGGAGGAATTTTTTCCTGTCTCCCAACATAACTGAAGACATTGAAAAATTGAGCACTTTCTTGAACAACCGGTTGTTCAAACCAAGCTGCAGGATAAGGGTCACCACCACCACCAAGCAGCGTTCTCACGCTCCCACGCGTAGTGCTCTGAGGTCAGGAGTGCTGAGGACTTGCAAACCACACGGCACTGGAAGGGACTCCTGTCCACCAGGGTTGCTTGCTGGCTGTAGGACAGGTTGTAAGGTCTTTACGTGAAGCTGTGGAAGTCAAAGAAGAACATTACTACTAAGCAGGCATTGAAGAAGGTAGAGTCCCCATGAGTCAGTTATCAAGCGTCTTCATACTCATTGCCCCAGCTCTGTTTCTGGAGAACAAGCATGGATGTAAACTCAATTTTTAAGGCATATGCCCAGAGCATCAGTTTACAGTAGCTATTTGAACCAGGTTCTTCACATAGAAGAGAAAACAACAAACATTTTAATCTCCTAGGGCTCCGTTGATTTCTGATGTATGGGGAGGTGCATTCTCCCGTTGCATCTCTTGTAAAGCCAATGACTGTGCATGTGTGTGCAAACACTGCAACAAGTATTAACCTGTGCAATGTCTCAGAGGGCGGAGCGCATTCTGCTTTGGAAGTCTGGTCGTGGGGGCCAGAATGTATCAGCTCCGTACATCACAGCGCTGACAGACCTGGAACCCAAGAGCCAGATCCTTAACGGGCACAGATAGGCATAATTGTAGTGAACTCAATGGGTCAGCTCCCCATTTGATGGAAACAGGCAGAGCTCCATTGAAGTGAGCTGAGGGTCTGGCCCAGAGATGTTAACATGAAAGGTACAAACATGGACACTATTATACAAGGCCGTAAGAATATAGAAGGTCAGAATAAAGCCCTATAGCCCTTGCTACACCCACATTACAGCCAATAAGATGCCTTCATTCATCATCCCAATCTCATAATTAGCTCTGCCACTATATTCCTGCTCTTGCAGCGTCCAGCTGCCTCTTGGATTGATTTATACTGCACGGTTTTATTGCTGACATCGCTGCTGGTTTTGTTTGCCTTGATGGCTTGGAAAACCTGCCTGGGCAGCTCTTTGTTTGCATTTGAAAGGAGCCTCTCCAATTTAATAAGGCCAAAGCAATCACCATAAATGTCAATGGAGAATTTTCCAAGAGAGGAAAAGAGGTGGCCTCCTTTTGCACAGATCTCAGCCGCAGCCGAAGGATGCACACGGCCATGTATCAAGTAAGGCAAGTTATTGTGTAGACGTGCAAACAGCATGCCAGTTTTACAACATAAACATCACACACACACACACCCCTCTGAGATCCCAATCAAGCCCCTAATGAGCCAGTGGGAATGAGAATCTACAGCAGCTGTCAACAATCCCTTTGGTTCAAAATTTCAAAGGCATTTAATAAAAACAAGGCAGATCAAGGCGGAATGCTAATGGGGCGCTAACAACATGCAGGGGACTTTTGCAGAGCCTAAGACTTATACACAGTTTTATCCATTTTGTCACAATGGCCCAGTGCTCAGCACAGTGCAGGAAGGGGACATGTCAAGATGGCTCTCTTAGGGCCAGTCCTCAGTGTTTTGACAGCGGGGCGTAGGGGAATCACAGCCTTGCTCCTCCTTCCCCGCACACCGATGACTGGGGGCGACGCTGGCGTCGGAACACTGTAGCAGCGCTGAAGATTCTCCTACATGCAGGAGGCCACCTGTGTGGGGGCAGGTCAGAAACAGGGTAGCTTTGCCCCAACACCCTCAAGGATCGGGCCCAATACCACGTCCTTCGTAGTCATACAGCAGACATAAGAATCAATGTTCTCAGTTCAATCTATGGGGAGCACGGATCAGCAGCCATGTCGCACTCCCCGTCAGTACCAGGCCCAGCCCAGAGAAGTGAATGATCCAACCAGTGGACCAAATTCAGTGATGAATCCTGGTCATGTGCCACCAGAGGCCCGTCGTGCATAGCGAAGAAGTAGTTCAGTCTATGCACGGATGTGCACCCATTACTGGGCATTGCCGTGGGAAATGGCTGCATTTAATAGACAGAGTGAAATGAACTAGAGCTGCCGAAAGGACTTCTGAACATTCTTCCTATTTAGAGGTTTTCCGTGGGGTTTTAGCTGTAAGTGGCATGCAGGCCTGGAGCTCGCCGTCTGCAGGGCAGGTGGATTTCACCCTAGCAGCACAGGTGAGGAGGTGAAGACAACGACAACTCTGACACCCTGAAAGAGTCAGAACCCCAGGGCTGGGTGTAAGTGTCTCGCCTCAGCAGCGCACGTTGGCATGACTCTGTTGAGGTCAATGGGGATGTGCTGATTCACACAGCTGCAGCACTAGTCCCAAGCAGTCCCACTTCACTCCATGGTGAACCTAAGGCTAAGGCCTACTTAGAGGTTGTGTGCGCTCCCAGATACAGGCCTGGGTGGTTTAACTTGATTCTCTCTCCGCTTGGTGTAAACTGTTGCTTTATTTAAGGACCTGGACTGTTCTTGGGCTACTGACTGTGACATGTTCTCAGAGATGTAGAAAAGGAACGTTTGTTCCCGGGGGAGAGACAAAGGGTTAGGCAGGTACCTAACTTAGAGCGTCCAGGGCTAAGGGGGAGCCAAACATTGCTGCCAGGAACCTGGCTGCAGTCATGCTTAGAACCGGGTCAGGAAGTAGCAAGGGTCACCCCAAGATGAAGCAGGAACAAGGGACCAAAGATAACACCCCACAAGTGAGGTATCACAGCCCTGGAGCTGGGGAGCTTCCTCACGCAGGAGCACAGAGACAGTATGGCCCTTCCGAAAGCAAAGAACCCAGGCAGCCAAACTCCCTCATCATCATCACTTTCACATCTGATGATTAGCTCAGCCACTTTGTTCCCAATTTCTTCCAACTGTGTCCGGCTGTCTCTGGGATTGATTTACAGTAGCCGGCTTTATTGCTGACGTCGCTATTTGCTATCTGCTTTGATCACTTGGAAAAACCGGCCTGGCATGCTCGCTTTCACATGCTGACTCACTCTGTCTTTTTTTTCCAGTGTAAAGAAACCGCTTTGAGTTTACAAGGCTGAGGTTACCATGAATGTCCAAGGAGAATTCTTCACAGGGAACCACAGGACCTGTAGGGCTCAACTCTGACCTCACCTATGGTACAAGAGAGGTTTTTTGCTACGTGCCTGGTAGTCAGCCATTGTGCATGTGCAGGGGCTGATTTTCAGATAGCTCAGACAGGCAATTGTGTATGTAACATAGACATGGAATTGTGTGATCGGTCTGTATAGTATGACTGAACATGCAGTAATTGCCCAGGTAATGACTAATTAGTTGCATTTGTGTCTGTATTTACCTGACTTATACACACAGATATTACAGTAACAATTGCAAGTCTAACCTGTAGTGACCGTGTGTTTTATACACGATTTCAGACTCTTCGTGCTGTTGTGCAGGTTTTCTGGTTTGGTCATTTCTTCTGCTTCCCAACCTCACTCTAAATCACTAATATTTCATTTCCCCCCTTTTATAAAGATTTGAGTTTTGGTTATCAGCATGCTGCACCCAGCCCTGGAGTGAACAGACTTAAAAATGAAGCATTATGAGAAATATTAGAAAAGAATATGATCTGAGTGCTGAGAAGCACTGAAGTTTATTAGAGGACTAATGCATGGATGGAAAATACCACTTTCCCTCACAATGCAGTGTTGTGAAGTTCCCTGGAACTTATGACCCAGGAAGGTGTTAACTTAGAAAACAGCAAACCCAGTAAGAGGGTACTATTTATTTTTAAAGAAAGCAATGTTTTCCCCTTCCCCTCCATTAAGTGTTTAAATCTGCTGATGTTTTCACTCAAGAATTCAGAATCACATAGGATTGGTTGGTGTTTGTTTTTGTAGAGAGTCAAAGTGTTGGATCAAGTTAGAAGAAAAGCAAAACCTTGTTCGTTCTTACTGGGTTTTATTCCACTCTTTCTGCTCTCTGTGGTGTAGCACCAATCATCTCTTCTTGAACTGATTCCTGTTCTCTCACACATACACCACATAAAATCCTGCAGGAATTTTAAATGGATATTTAACTCATATCCACATACAGTGGATGGAAACTTCTACCAGGTTTCTTCCTTGCCTGTGTATTAATTTATACAAGCTTTTCTGTTATGTCTCTGCTGTAGGCTTGCATTGTCTCCATTATAACATTTGGTTTTGGTGCTGGACAGTGGATGTGCTACAGCTGAGCGCCTAGAGAACAACACCAGGGTTTGGTTTGATGATGCTCTTTCTTAACCACGCAGTCACATTTGGGGATTGAAAGTGAAAAATGAATGTTCATGCTGCAAAGAAAGTCTAACTACATCATAAAACTGTGGTCAAATATAAAGCAGAGAGATCTGCACTAAGTACTTGGCCGTTAATTAATAAGAATTTAATGATGCAAAAACATGCAACTGGCCTCACCACTGATGAGTGGCAGAGAGATTTCCACCAGATTACAGATCAGTGTCCTAAGGTGCAAGACCTGAAGTGCACAGACGTGACTCCAGGAAAACAATGACAAGACACATGGTGAAATACACAGTATAAAACATCTCCCGCACCACTGGCTCCTGATACACAGACACATTTTACTGCTGTCTCCTGTTGAAATCCCCTCAGTGTGGCTGTGGGTCTGATATGTTCTTATGCATCATCTCCCAGCCCTAATGTTTTGTGTGTAGTTGATTCTGTGCTTCAGAGCAGATACACTGGATTTTAGCTGAACCTGGAAGAACATTCACCACAAGTGATGTTCACCCCGTGCAGTGTGTCAGCACCTGGCCTGTGCACCATTTAAGTCCTAGGGCTAGTCTACACTTAGGAGCCGGGTCGACGCGGTGAGTTCGACTTCTCGGAGTTCGAACTATCGCGTCTAATCTGGACGCGATAGTTCGAACTCCGGAAGCGATAGTTCGAACTCCGGTACTCCACCACTGCAAAAGGCGGTGGCGGAGTCGACCTTGGAGCCGCGGACTTCGATTCCGCGGCGTCTGGACGGGTGAGTAGTTCGAACTAGGGTACTTCGAATTCAGCTATGCTATTCACGTAGCTGAATCTGCGTACCCTAGTTCGACCCCGCTTCTTAGTGTGGACCAGACCCTAGTCTGAGAGCGTAAGTTGGATTTAAGTGGCATTTAGGGTTTGTGCAGCCCCTCTGCTCTAGGATGAATGTCCTTACTGTAAGGACATTCTTGGACCTTGAGTTTCCCCATCAGTAATGTGGGATAATGCACACTGCAGGCAGAGTAATTTATTCATGTCTGTAAAGACCCTTGAGGCCCTGAGACAGAAGGTTCTATAGAAATGCAAAGCCTCAGTGGTGTTAGAAAAGGGCAAATGAGCTGAGTGTCCATATTCAAGATCCCAGTTTTAACGTGTCTCAATTTATGTCAATATTTGTTTTACAAGAAGTGCAGCTATGGGAGGCAAATCTGTTTTCTGTTGTGGTGAACACAGGAGAGAGAGAACAGAAATAACTTCCAATCTACAATGCATGGCAGCTACTGATTAAGAATATCCATGAACCGAATCCCATCACTAGAGGTGAAAGAAAACAAATTTGGTATCAAGGACTCCAGCGTCGGATGAAGCGAGTTGTTTTAAACAAACATTCAGCCCCTTCTCAGTAACACAATTTCTAGTAACTGATTGCTTCTGAGAGTGTATCAAACATTGCGAGATTGCTCAGAGACCTATTTCAGTGATGCCATGAGATGAAGCAGCCAGGTCGACAGCAGCACTACAAAAATATAAACAAACAAACCACCCAGGTAAGAAAATGCTTCTTGGCAGATTCCAAACCAAATTATACTGCTAATGCAAACTCCAGCCCAGAGCAAGGAAGGGATGAGAAAACTACATGAAATATGATCTAAATGTTCTGACCAGATTCGGGTTGTGAATTTCAGTCTGGCTCCAGACTGTCCAAACCCCCAAATCCAGACAAGCATCCTCTCCTCTCCTCTCCTCTCCCTGTTTCTTATGCTGGGGAACATGCTGTTTTTGCACAGAAGATACAATGCAATAAGGCTTGATACTTAGTCATGGATACAGGAATCTGCAATTTGCATCCAGGAACAGGTATTTTAATAGGAAAGTCAGAGTGAGTGCACGTGAAATTGGTCTTATCTCCCCTGCCATCTCAGCCCCGCAGACAGACGGTCTGCTCCAGTACAGCAGAAATGTTGTCTTGCTTGTGCCCGTTAAGCTGCTCAAAGAATTAGAAGAGTGAAACCCTCCGTAAATTCCCTGATTCGGTGCAAACCGATCGCTCCATGAGCAGATGACAAAGCAGCATGTGTTAAGTTACGAGCATCCAAATTTGGAGTGGGATGAATGAACCCTGCATAGTGCCAGCCAGGCAAGAGGGATTTTTCAAGCCAGTCCCCAGCCTCCAAAAATTAGTTTCCTCAAAACACCATCCTAATGATCACATGCTGGGACAGGAGCTTGAGAATTTTAGTGAGAACCATTAAGGAACCGACAATCCTGTGCCCTGGGATGGGACTTTACCACTGGATTTGTGGCTCTCTCTATATTTTCACCGAGTAATCCCACAAACCCCACTATAGATGTACTGGGGGGAGGGAAGGTAGCTTCCATTGCAGACATCCAACAAGAGTGGACCAGTTCAATAAAGCCAATAGCTCTTGTGACAAAGTTCCTCCTCTACCTTGGTGGGTCCTGCACTTATTGGCGGATTTGCTCGCCTCACAGATTCACCCTGTGGGTCAGGAAACAGCCCAGAGACCTTCCCCTCTGCTAGAAGCCACAGTCCAGGTCAACTCCTCCTGTGTCTGATCAGGAGTTGGAAGGTTTGGGGGGAACCTGGGCCTGCCCTCTATTCCGGGTTCCAGCCCAGGGCCCTGTGGATCGCAGCTGTCTAGAGTGCCTCCTGGTACAGCTGCATGACAGCTACAGCTCCCTGGGCTACTTCCCCATGGCCTCCTCCCAACACCTTCTTTGTCCTCACCACCAGACCTGCCTCCTGATGTCTGATAATGCTTGTACTCCTTAGTCCTCCAGCAGTTTGCCTACTCACTCTCAGCTTCTTGCACGCCTCTTGCTCCCAGTTCCTCGCACGCACTTGCTCTCCTCTGGCTCCCCCTGGCCTGACTGGAGTGAGCCCTTTTATAGCATCAGAGGGGCCTTAATTAGAGTCAGGTGCTTAACAGCCTCACCTGACTCTTAGCAGGTTAATTGGAGTCAGGTGTTCTCATTAGCCTGGAGCAGCCCCTGCTCTGGTCACTCAGGGAACAGAAAACTGCTTCTCCAGTGGCCAGTATCTCCCCCTTCTACTACTCTGCTGTGCCCAGCTGGCCTGGGTCTATCACACTCTTTACATCCTTCCTGAGCCTTAGTGCATTAATTCCAGGTTCACATTGATTGGGGCTCCAGCAACACCTCCTGGTTGTGTCAGCCTCTGAGCTGCATCTTAAATCGTTCATGAGCACACAGTCAAAATCAAATCCTTTTGTGGGTACCATACATCTGATCACACACACACAGATCCCGGAGTCACAGTTTCAGGGTAACTGCACCTGTATTTCCCATCTGTGGTCTCTCAAGGGCACCCACATAAGGTTTCAGGTTCCCAGCCATCACCTCCCTTGGGCAAAGGCCCATGTCTCTCCTGTAAGGTGACACAGCCCCCTGCCTCGCACTGTGATGTCCCTAGCAAACTAGGCTGGCTAAGGCCAGTCCCCGTGCACTGCTTTCTCTCGCCGAGGGCTACAGACAGTGCACTGCCAGCAGTTACAAGTCACCACACAGCTCTTTCTAAGCAAGCGCCTTTATTGTTAAGGTAAAAGCATTACAGAGAAAATACATCAAAACAATAAGAGTTCCTACGCGCATGTGAAAAGCTCACTGGAGGTCACCTGTCAGTCTCATGGGGCCCTAGCAGACCCAAGTCTTTCCAACCCTCCCACAAGGGGTGGTGGCCCCCCTTGGACCAAAGGCCACACCCACGGGAGTCCATTTAAACTCAGGCTATTTATCCAAAAGTCCCATCTGTGTCTGCTGGTCTCTGGAAACCCCGTTTGAACCAGGCTAGACAAACCTCCCCAGGGATGTTACAACCTGAGTGATTCACCTTAGTCACCCCTCACTGTTCTGAGTTCCTGGAGGAGTTGGTACAATCCCTGGCCCAGAGTGATGCATAAACCTCACATAATACAATACAATACAGTCCCCAAAGACCGGATCTGGTTGCAATATCTGTCACCCCCTGAGCATGCTGTACTTTTGTGATGGCAACATTATGCTGAGCTCTACAGGAACCGAAGGCAACGTGTCATGATTGAGAGAAGGGAAGAAAGCAAAAGGCAGGAGAGCAGAGCGTGTGAAATTACAGCTCAGCCCCATGAGCAGCTGAACGCTGTCGAGGGCGAGAATATTAATGACGGGGCACCTCTGTCACACAGAACAGAAAAGATTAAACTGGGAGTAAAACCAGGGTAATGCGCCAAGAGTGAGCAAACGTCTTTGGGAATTTTACAGCTGTGCTGGAGATGTTAAATGAAGAGCAGTGAGTGGAATAGTCTGTCTGCAGAAGAGGGATGAACTACGCTAGCCAAATACTACAGGGATGGGCTCCAGTGTGAGAACCAAGACAGACAGACACACACAGCATTATGATGTGATTTGCAGTGGTGCCTACAGGCCGCAGCTGGGGATCGGGCCCCAACGTGCTATCCTGAAAAGAGGGTCCGTTCCCCAAAGGGCTTACAGTCACAGTACAAGGTGAGCGACACCAGGTGGATACAACCAGATCTAGGGAAGAGGGTGTACGAACACCAGCTGCTCAGGGTGTGCCTTGGTTTCCATGAATTTTACCAAAGGCAGCCTTAGGAGAGCCACCCGGATTGGAAAGCTGCCTTGAACCTCGCCGGAGCACAGGTAGCTCTCTGGGCTTGCGGAATATTATGGGCATCCACGCGGTGAATCCGGTCCTGTGCGTTAAACACTCCAAAGCCCTGACCTGCATTCCAAGCACCACCACAGATCTGTGAAACGGGACGACTTTTTAACGCGTTTTCTCATCGCTCTTCCTGTGCCCCGTTGCCTTGTGTGCACCTCGGGAAATAGGGTGTCCAGCCTCACATTCCGACACAGTGGTTGTGCTGCGAGTATTTCAGGGGAATTTGTAGAATGTCCAGAAGAATGAACAACAACAACAAAGTCAAGGGCACGTTTCTGTCGGCCTCAGGTTGGGTGAAAACTTGTTTAGAAAAAAAAGTTCAATACTGAGCCAAAATTTGCCTCGACAGCGTCCTTTTAGTCCCAGACCAGAAACAGCTGCAGCCATTTACTCCGTCAGGTCTCCTGCTAAACGAACAGGCTGCAGGAGCTGTCTGCACACTCCCCACTTCGGGTCATTTTTTCACAAAGCTGCTAAGGCACGAAAGCAGCCACGGAGATATTTTGCATTCTGCAAAAGTAGTAGAAAGGATTAAACCTTCCAGAACCAAAGGCCCTATAGCTGAGGTGCTTAAACACCCCAGGAATGGACAGATGAGTGAGTTAATCCTTCACCATTTACACTGACTCTCGCAGTATTAATTCCTTTACTCCAGAGTGGGGAGCATGGGGGAGGGGGGGCGGTCTCCGAGTCTCCCCCTCAGCGCTGCTCTCAGGCTCAGAACGCCGCCCTCACTGCAGAAAGCTGCCGAACAAAAGCCCAGCAAGAAAATGATACTGTCTTAGGCTCTGCCGCCCCCTGATGGTGGTAAAATGCAGCCAAGACCAGCTAGACATTGAGCAGAGATCCTCAGTAAGAAATACAGACAGGTGTTTTGCTGCCAGGGGGTTGACTTACATTCACATCCAGAGCCAGTGCAACCTCCTGCTCCCATTTATTAATTCTCCTGTGACCAGAGCGCAGTATCTCATCTAATGCACCGGACAGCTCCCTGTCAGAGCTTTAAGGATCTACAGGCTGAAAGTCACCCCACCCCTTATGGAGAGGGGCAGCTCCTCGCTCTGCACCCCACCCCAGAGCTGTGCACAGGGACGCCACATACTGAACACAGAAGAGTTGCCTTGCTCAAAGCCAGCCCTGTTGATTAGTCTGCTCACTGCCGCCTTACTGCAGAGCTCTTTAATCCACCCCCCATGTCTGGCAGCACCGCCCTCCTCAGGCCGTTCGGGGTTTGTATAGCGGGTTGTGACTTTGCAAAGGGTCACGCTCAGCTATAACCCTTCTGATACATGGAAAGTAAAACACCAAACCCAGCCTGCCGCACACCAAGTGACTTAATGGAGGCTCCTGTTCATTCTTTCAGCTAAATCAACTGGACAAAATAGCTGCAGTTATTGCACCCCGGGTATGTCACTTTGTGAAAACTGGAACAAGTGATGCATCTAGTGGCTGGATGAGAATCATCACTTGTACATTATGGGACAGATTGGTGAAGTCTGTGGATTCAGATGGTTATAACTGAAATCAATGTATATAGAATCTTTAATGTAGTTATTCTGCAGCGAGCAAAGTCTAGAAACGTGCCACCAGTCCTGTATCAGACAAGGATGTGCAGAATCAGTGTGCAGGAAAGGCAAAAGCTTTCTGCAAGTAATTGGTACAGTTGAACCCCTGGATGAAGGAGTTAGAGGGGTTCGTTTTGTAGCGTTAGAACTGAATGTAACCCAGGCGGAGAGGTAATGCCGAGCAGCCATTCGGAAAGCTCCACACAGGAAAGCACTTTTTAAACCCTGTGCAGAAGTGGAACTCTGAAGTGGTGCATAAGCTTTGTGCTGACATTCTGCACCAGGCTGCATTTCACCCAGAGCGCTTCAAGGTGGGTGCAGGACTGAGATGGGCTTTTAAATCAGTGGTTCGCTGTCAAGCTTGGAGAGCGCATCTAGTGGGGTCCTGTCGGGGTCAGCCCTGGGCCCCGTATTAATAGATATCTTCATTAAATGGCTTGGCTAATGGAGTGGAGAGCATGCTTCTAAAACTGACAGATGAGCCCAAGCTGGGAGGGTGGCGAGCACTTTGGAGGGCAGGATTAGAATTCAAAATCACCTTGACAAACTGGAGGAGAATTGGCCTGAAACCAGCAAGATGAAATTCAACAAAGACCAATGCCAAGTACTACACTTAGGAAGGGAAAATCAAGTACACAGTTTACAAAATGGGGAATAACTGGCTAGGTGGTCGTACTGCACCGCTGATCTGGGATTATGGCGGATCACAAACTGAACGAGAGTCAATATGATGGAGTTGCGAAAAAGACCCATATCATTCTGGGATGTATTAACAGGCGAGTCGTGTGTAATGGGAGGTCGTTGTCCTGCTCTGCTCAGCACCGGCAGGTGTCCTGTGCCCAGTTCTGGGCACTGCACTTTAAGATGTGGGGAAATTGGAGAAAGTTCAGAGGAGAGCAACAAAAATGGAAAAAGGTTTAGAAATCCTGACCTGTGAGGAAAAGTTAAAAAACGGGGCACATCTAGTCTTGAGAAGAGACGACTAAGGGGGGGACCTGAGAACGGTCTTCAAACATGTAAAGAGCTGCTGTAAAGAGGACGGTGATCAGTTGTTCTCCAGCTTCACTGAAGGCAGGACAAGAAGAAATGGGATCAACCCACAGCCAGGGAGACTGAGGTTAGATCGTAAGAGAGGTTTTTAATTCTAAGGATGGTTAAACTCTTGAACAGGCTTCCAAGGGAGGCTGTGGAACCCCTACCCACTGGAGGTTTTTAAGACCAGGTTGGACAAACACCTGTCAGGGACGGTCTCGGTTTACTTGGCCCTGCCTTAGCTCAGGGGTTGGACTTGACATCTCGAGTTCCCTTCCAGCCCTACATGTCTGTGATTCAGCACACCCAGAACCACAGTTACAAGCATGTCCTAATATTTAAAACGTAGAATAAACTGAAAAATAGTCAAACACAAATTCTGTTCTCAGTCACTCAGATTAAGACAATGCATTGGCAGTGAGTGGTACAACAGAGCACTATTGACCCATTAACTAAACCCACTAGCGATTAAATCAGTATCATACACAATGTCCCTTCCATGGAAAGAAGCAATACAGTTGTAGACCCTGATCCTACAAAAGTGTATATATAGGAGCAAGTGGTCCCATTGAACCCAATGAGATGGCTCACAGAGTCTGTGTTACTCACGTGTGTTTGCAGGATTGGGGTCATTGTTTAATAAAAACTTGTAGAAGTCCAATTAGTGTCATTTAGGACTTGTCTATACAGGGAAACTGACTTGCATAGATAAAGTGGAATAATTATTGGAAGTGGAGTAATTATTCTGAAATAGAGTGTGCACACAGGGGAGTTATACAGCATAGCTATAGCAACATTATTCTGCTAATAATAGGTACATTGCCCCAAGGGGCCAGTTTCTCCCTGTGCACAAGCCCTTAGCAAAACATAAGCAGAGTTTCAATATATTTTGTTCTGTTTCCAGGACTTTTAACAGAATATACCTTTATGCTTCCAAAAGAAAATGTAAATAAGCACCCATGGGTGCATATAGGCTTTACAACTGTGATCGTCTGCGTGAGGTTTCAGCTAGGTGAAACTGCAGGATCATGCCATGCCACAATTAATAAGGTCTCCAACAAAGAATTTGATCCTCAAGACATCACCGCATTCGTGTTATTTTCAGCACCACCACCCCCGGCAGCAGACGCTTGGACCATAAAGAATCATTACACATTTTGCTGCCACTGATATTTGATTGCCTTCAACAGCCATTTGCTCTGCCTCCAGGATAAGAGCCAGCCAAGCTTCAAGGAGTTTGGGTACTTTGAGTAGAATCTTCCCAACATCAAAGTCCTAGTAGAGTTTTTAGTGAGACTAGCAGCTGAGTTAAAATATGTAATGTGCCTAGGACCACTAGCTAGGATCAAAGAGACAGCTGTCTGCAGGGAGCTACTCTTTAGCAGTTACTTAACTGCATGAACCATAGAGCTGAACTAAACAGCTCCATCAGTAGTATTTCCTGAAACTTTTATTCATGGGAGATATTGGCTCTGGAGATTACTTGGATCCCAGCAGAATTTCTTTCAGAAGTTCTGACTTTTCTGCTAGCCATATAAAGTTACCTAGACATGGACAAGATCTTGAGCTTCCTCTGAGCCTATGCAACAGCACAGAATAAATATGCTTATGAAACAAGATGGTTTGAGACTTCTCAGACCTCAGACATAGAAATCAAGAGCATTTCTACAAGCCTGGGAGTCCGAAATAGAGAGCCGTGTTCCCAGATCTTTGAGGTACATGTTTAGAGCCGCTGTTATAGCTTGTATGATTTTCTCGCTGAAGTCATGGCTAAGAAAGGACCATCTGTGTGGTGGGTACTGAGGCCATGTTTATTAAGTTCTCCACACAAGAACTTGGCTGATGCCAGAAGACAGACTAATTCCACCCAGGTGTGGACTCCAAAACACCAACCAACTGTAAATCATTTTCTCCTGTTGCTGCATTTCAGATACCCCTTATCTTTGAACGTCTTGTCTGTTGGCACTAACTTTTCCATGTGTCTCTAACACGGTACCTTTGAGAGTCAGCATTTAAGAAGTTTGTGATTACGTACACAGAGCTTCCGAGTCAATGCATTGCCTCGTATTGGCTCTAGGAGAGTCTATAGGTTTTTCAAAATGTCACTCACGCAAGTGATCAAACACCAAGTGATCCAGGCACGTCCATTTCAGCGTTGACATCACTGGTGGTGGTGCCAGCTGGTATGTTGGCAACAAAAATGATTAGGTGGCTGGAGCACATGACTTATGAGGAGAGGCTGAGGGGACTGGGATTGTTTAGTCTGCAGAAGAGAAGGATATGAGGGGATTTGATAGCTGCTTTCAACTAACTGAAAGGGAGTTCCAAAGAGGATGGATCTAGCCTGTTCTTAGTGGTACCCGATGACAGAACAAGGAGCAATGGTCTCAAGTTGCAGTGGGGGAGGTTTAGGTTGGATATTAGGAAAATCTTTTTCACTCAGAGGAGTGGTGAAGCATTGGAATGGGTTACCTAGGGAGGTGGTGGAATCTGCTTCCTTAGAGGTTTTTAAGGCCCAGCTTGACAAAGCCCTGGCTGGGATGATTTAGTTGGGGATTGGTCCTGCTTTGAGCAGGGGGTTGGATTAGATACCTCCTGAGGTCCCTTCCAACCCTGATATTCTATGATTCTATGTTTTGCCTTGCACAAAGAGCGGCCAGACGTGTCAGCCAGAGTTACCTTGATTTTATATCAAGAGAACAAAAAGAATCCAAGGACAAAAGTGAAGCCTCCATGAGGGAAGGGGAAGCGGCATGTGTCTGTCTCCATCCTTTGGAGCACACTATATCCCAAGTGACACCAACTGGCTGCTGCCTCCGAGCAGACCAGCGGAGATGTAATGGTGAATCACCCAGAAAACAAATCATACCAGTTACGTCGCTGCACACCCCATAGTAACACCTGCAGACGCACTGGCACGTCTTGCTTGTTTGAATTAAGAGCTCATGTCCATGGGAAGAGGGAGGGGCAGTTTGGAGACTGGGACAAAGGCCTGAGGAGATAAGGGGAGAATGTGGGTGCATACGATGTAGGCAGAGTTAGACAGTATCTAGCTCTTCTGGGACGCCGGTCACCCTTAGTTTTATTTTTCTGATGGAAGCCACAGTCCCAAAGCATTCTGTCAAATATCAGTGGGTAAAATATCTAGGACACGGTGTTCGCCTTGCATCCAAAAGCACCGCCGCCCACTGTGGGAATAGCATTCGCATGGGGTGAGATTAAAACTGGCCTCTGATCTGTAACATTTTTCACTAAAGTATTTCACTTCTGCTCAAGCACCTTGGTCCCCACAAGGTCTGGATGAGCCTCCAACTGCGAAGAATCAATAATCCCATTGCAGCAGCTCTAGCGACCTGAGCCCATCAGCCTGGAAGTTCTCTGAGAGTCCCCAAAGAACGAATGCCAGGACCCCCACCAGCTGGGTGTTAATGGTAGAACAGGGCCCTTTTCCGGGAGCAAAGAGCAGGGACTATGGATTTCTTTTCTGAAGCTTTGATTATAACCAGGGTTTCAGGAACTGGAGTGAGATCAAACTCGCCATCTCGTTCACTCATTATCATGGGAGAATGGTGTGTTACCGCTAGAACAAGCCTGGAGGAGAATTAGCGACAGCCTGGGCTCCATCACAGGGACTTCATTTCTGTCAGACCAAATACACGAGTAACATGTGATCGGCCGTGTCGTGGCTCCGCAGAGTGGCAGCTGCTCCCTGCAGGATTTACTGAATGGATGCTTTCTGAATAGCAAAAGTCGGGGCCTGAAGCCAGTCAGAAAAACCTCATCTTCACAGTGACCCGGTGAAGAGAGAAGGAGGTGATTGAGTCAGATTCTGAAGAGCTGCAAGCTTTGGCATCAACCATTTTATGAGCTTTTCCCCCCTATAAACACGCTTGTGCCTAAAGCAGCACAGCGAGGTTATAACGAAGCATGTGCAACAGGCGGTGTGCATTATACAGGGCACGACCACGCCCCTGCTAAGACAAAGGTGGAGCAGGCCCACTAGCCATCGGATACCACTGGAGCATCTTGCTTTGGAAGGCAAATCGGACAGCTCCTGAGCACCGGGCGGAACGCAGAGGAAGGTGCCCTTCCAACACCTCAATCACAGGGATAGCCAGTGCTCCCAGCAGTGCAGCCATACTAGTGTGCAGGGTCATGGCCCTTCCACGTCTCACTCGCATACTGCCACACACAGCAGCTGCTAGCTCTGCCTGAAGCACCCCTGGCCCCTCCTCTATTTGTTCGCCCCAGCTCAGCCAAACTGCCCCCTCTGGGCAGGGAGAAAGGGATCTTTGGGATCAGTCCAGCCTCTAAGCACCCAGCATGGGGAGGGAGGGGGGCCATAATCCAGCCCACAATACCTGCACGCACCAGCATTTAACTCAGGGGTAGGCAACCTATGGCACGTGTGCCGAAGGCGGCACGCAAGCTGATTTTCAGTGGCACTCACACTGCCCGGGTGCTGGCCGCTGGTCTCTGCATTTTAATTTAAATTTAAATGAAGCTTCTTAATCATTTTAAAAACCTTATTTACTTTACATACCACCCGGGCAATTTCAAACGTGTGCACGTTGAACAGTCAATAGCTCAGACACGTCACCAGAGGTTAAGGGTGACCGCTGGCTCCTTGCAGGCAGCAGGTTGGCTGCAATATGTGACCAACAGCATGAGCACACAAGCTGGGATTTTCCCTCATGGAGCCTCGGTTTTACCTTAGCCCTTTATAGGGTGACCAGACAGCAAATGTGAAAAATCAGGACAGGGGGTGGGGGGTAATAGGAGCCTATATAAGAAAAAGACCCCAAAATCAGGACTGTCCCTATAAAATCGGGACATCTGGTCACTTTAGCCCTTTATCATCATCATCTGAAGATGTTCTGATCCATTCAATTATACGACTTCGATCACATGAAGTGAAGTTTGTACATTGCAAGAACTAGTGCCCCGGAAGTCTGCAGACTTGTGTTTTATCAGAGCAGCTCAGGAATCCCCCACGCCCCCTCCACACACACCATGAACATTTTTTGACCAAAGCAACAAATTTCCATTTTTCATTATTTTTTTCTGAGACATGTTCCAAAAATTGGTTTGGATGTTTTTAGCTAAAACCTGAATTTTATTTAAGAAAGTGGATTTTGTAATGAAAGTTTCCATTTCATCAAGAAACCATTTACTGCTGTTTCAATGGAAAATTAGAGCAACAAGGTGGGGGAGGCAATATCTTTTCTTGGGCCAACTTCTGTCAGTGAGAGAGACATGGGTCCGCGCTACACAGAGCTCTTCTCTACAGGGGCTTGTCTCTCTCACCAACAGAAGCTGATCCTATAGAAGCTATTCCCTCACCCATCTTGTCTCTAATATCCTGGGACTGATGCAGCTACAACACTGCCTATATCAATAGAAATGGTCCAACCGCTCTATTTTATACCAACATTGAATCTTTTTTTTAGTCTGTTTATTTAGCACATCCCTCTCAGACAGCTTGAGGCCAACTCAGCAGGTCTAGAGGCCGTGGTGAGGTGGCCAGCAGCAGCCCTGGCCGTCCCCCCAGCATTGCACACTCTGCTGCCACTGGGGAGCTGACCTGGTGCTATGCAGGGGTGGGAGATTGTCACACAAGGTTCAGGGATGCACAGCGCAATCAGACCAGGAAAAGCCAGTGGAAAGGGCAGGGGTGGGGCTCCTGTCCAAAAGCTTTTCCTTGCGAGTGGAGGTAAATCTTTGTTTTACTTCTAAGATGCTAGAGTGAACCTGGGACTTGCTCTGGGCAGAAGTGAGGATGCTTTTACCAGACAATTTCCTGCCACATGAACTGCTGTAACATCCAACGACTGTTCTGGGAATTCTAGACTACTCTGATGTTTACAGACAAGTAGAATTTACCCTGCTATAAAAAACAGGAAACCCTGATGTTCTGAGTCAGGAAAAGTTGTCATCGAACTCGATGGGAGTTTCAACGGGGGCTTTGCCTGAGGAAGGACTGAGTGGGACACACTCTGACCCAGTGTAATATTTTTTTCTTTGAACGAGAAGAGTTCCTTACAGTGAGGTCACTTTGGGGTATTGAACAGCTTCCCAGGCAGGTGGCTTCTCTCCCCTGGAAGATGTGCACGACTCAAGTACTAAAGAAGTGAAATCAGATTAATGGAGAGGGGAATGATTTTTTTTCCCAAGATTATATAAAATTGTACGTATTGGTTAATAACTATTTAACTAAAACATTTTGGATTCCACCTCTCACACCCCTTCAGTTCAGAGAACTCCCACTACACACTTCCTACGTTCTCCAAGAAGTTCTCAAACAAGAAGTGATGCTGTTATGTCCAAGGAAAAGAACAAGCAGGAAAACATTTTAAGTATGTCATAAAGAAGTAATAAAGGGCCCAACCCTGTTTTCCTCCCCCTTTGCAGATTACCTTTCAGACTAGATTGGACAAAGCACTAGAAAGCTTAATTAGGACAGTGCTTCTCAAAGCCGGTCTGGTGGTCCAGGCCAGTTTGTTTACCTGCCACGTCTGCAGGTTCGGCCAATCACAGTTCCCACTGGCCGCGGTTCGCCGCTCCAGGCCAAAGGGAGTGACGAGAAGGGTGGCCAGCACATCCCTCATCCTGCACCACTTCCCGCAGCCCTCATTGGCCTGAAGCGGTGAACTGCAGCCAGTGGAAGCCATGATCAGCCAGACCTGCGGACACGGCAGGTAAACAAACCGACCTGGCCCGCCAGGGGCTTTCCCTGCACAAGCGGCGGCCTGACTTTGAGAAGCACTGATCTAGGGAGCAATAGATCAGATGGCCTATCAGAACTTCTCCTTTCTAACATCCGGTTTCCAGGAGGATACTGATTAAAAGTCAACTAATTGACTAGACTTGCGGTTCAAAGTTAAGAATGTTCAAGAGACTAGATAATCAAGCTCAAGCAAATGTATTGTCTAAAGACAAGGCAATACAGTACAGGAAAGAGTTAATACCTCACCAAGCCTTCCCAGGAAGCAAAGTCTCAGGCAGCATTTTCAGTTCACCCAGAAGGTGTGCTTCCCGAATGCCTCCTTAAAACAGCACTCTTTTATAGCATGGCTGTTTACGAGTTGCAGAGCACTGTTCACACACTTAAAGTATAAGTGTAACTAGCCAGCACTGTCTCTGGTGCCTCCTGTACTTTCCCATCTTTTGTGTTGAATATTAAATTCCAAATGTTACGGGGCATGGAGGCACTCCCTAATGCAAAGCATTCATACAGCTTCCAGGATTTCCTCACGCCACATTGCTCCTATGTTTAGAACATTCATCCATCTAGCTTTGGATAGTTTGTGTAACCGCCTAAGCCAAGTGCTAAACCATACGTGTCCCAGAGCATTGTGGGACATATGCCTTAGCATAAGCAAGCAAGAATAATACAAATTTAGCATGATCACCCAACACACACACACAAATCAAATATTAATACCATGCACATAACTATTAATGTGGTGTGTGTATGTGCATGTATATATGTACAACCGATATGCACTGGACAATGAAGAACAGCAGATGGAATGAATTACTAATACACAACTCTTATGTGGGGGTGTAGACCAGTATGAATTATCAAATAGGGAACCAAATCCTGCAGTGGGGTGAAATGAACACGGCAGGCATGCTAAGATGAATGATTTATTAACAGAGTAACCAAAGGAAATGAATAGAACAATAACCATAATCCCAAACCCTCCCTGAAACTCATCACTCAAGACAGATTTGATTTGAAAAATAGTAAATCCAAGTAACAAGGAGACTATCGGCTCTACTGCTGTTCTTCAGCTGAAATTCCATAGCAGATGTGGCAATTTTTCCCCAGAGTAAAAAGCTTGAATCAAAATTTTGGAAAAAGGAACATGAATTAAACCTCCTCATTTGTGCCACTCTTTCTTCTCTCTCCTCGGTGTGAGAGGTGAATCAGCACCACACTCGCCTGGTACATCACCCTTTATGGAGTTTTTTATGGCACACAAGACAGTGCTAGAACAACAAAGGAGAAATTCTCAGCTCATTTCCAAAGGATGGATTCTTTCACCCAGTAAGTTCGGTCCTAGCTGTTCAAGGAAGTGGGTTGCACTGTTATGGATTTAGTATCAGAGCAATGTGGTGAGAGTTGGAAACATTTAATCTGACTAGGGTCAGATGTGACTACTGGAAACAAAGCAATTTGAGAGAGCTAAGAATTCCGTGATTTTTATTTAAAAAAGACTTAAGGAGAATTTTTTTTTTTTAAATCAAGTAAGCACCCTGCACAGGCCTGGAATTCCAAAGCACTTTACAAAACTGAATTGGTAGTGAATACTGCAGCTTTTAAAGTAAATGCAGCAGTCACCAAGCCATGTCTACTCAGGCAAAGAGGCTGATTTTTTCAGTTGCGTTAGCTTAATACAATTGAAGAGTCCTCTTAACATCCATACCAATGCAAGCTAGCACCTTTGAAGTCACATTAGGGGCTCATTTAGTAGCCTATGTGTGAAACTCCATGATGACACAGCCAGCTAACATGCCTTTTAAGAGGTTACCCTGCATGTTCATGGGTGTTATGGCCACTCAGGAAATCGGCATTTCCAAGATGTGGTTTTCAGGCATGCGATTTTCTGTTCTCTGTCAGATCCACAAGCAAGTGGAATCTTTCACATGCAAAGCACATGATGTGAAGAGTCTCTCTCTTGCTTGCATTTTCATGCAGAAAGCAGCAGGTAAAATGCACTGCACATGCAAAGCTGGCTGGGTCGAGATCCCTTTAAAATATGGCTGCTACAATTTGTGCTCACTCTTGATGGACAACAAGAGTCACACTGGCATGTGGAATCATTTGGGAATTCTCCCAGTGCAAACATGCCCAGGGCCAGCCCAGCTATAGCTTAGGGGCAGGAGATGGCTTCCTAAGAGATACGAGCGCTGCAAATTGTCAAGTGTACATTTTTTGTAACCTGATATTTTTGAAAAGAAACCTCCTCACTGCAGATGCCGCAGAGGAGCAGCGATATGGTGCCGAAGGAACAGATTTCGCCCCTTTCTGAAATCTTACCTTAGAAGGGTGGCAATGCGCAAAGTTGGGCTTCAATCCTGGTGCTTGAAAGATTGGGATTTTTGCTAGGTGGAGGTAAACTGAAACAAACACACACATCTCAGCACTCCCAGCCTGCAAGGAGCCAGATGCAGAATTTCACGCATCTGCCTAGCACTGAGCACTGGGAGACAATATAACGGTTGGGCAGGAGCGATCAGTGAAGCTCTATGGTGCATGGAACAGGTCTTGCAGGTTTGCAGAGGCCATATGCCTTTATAGTGCTATAGATAATGTTAGACAACTAGAGACGGGTGCCATTTGCTTGGTTCTCAGTCAGATCAGATTGGTGGCCACCCATGCTATGAGGAGGTGAACCTGCTGGGAAACCTGACACATTTTCCTTTGGGCTCCTGGGTTCTCAAAGTGAATTCGGGCTTTATCCTACTAGTCTCCTGTGCTGGCTTCACTGGGAGATCCAGGTGGGCAGAGAGCTCGCTGGGTCCAGGGGCGGCTCCAGGCCCCAGCACGCCAAGCGCGTGCTTGGGGCGGCATGCCGCGGGGGGCGCTCTGCCGGTCGCCGGGAGGGCGGCACGCGGCTCCGGTGGACCTCCCGCAGACGTGCCTGCGGCGGGTCAGCTGGTCCCGCGGCTTTGGTGGAGAATCCACAGGCGTGCCTGCGGGAGGTCCACCAAAGCCACGGGACCAGCTGACCCGCCGCAGGCACGTCTGCGGGAGGTCCACCAGAGCCGCCTGCTGCCCTCCCGGCGACCGGCAGAGCGCCCCCCGCGGCGTGCCGCCCTGCTTGGGGTGGCGAAATGTCTAGAGACGCCCCTGGCTGGGTTAGAGGCCCAGAGATGAATCCCATTTGCCCTGTCATTTAAATCTATCCCATACAACACCAAGGTGGGTCAGAGATTTTGGTATTCTAGTTGAAGGATACCTAGGGCTCTGCGTTAGGGGGAGAAGAACCCAAGCCCACGGCAGAAAGGAAGCTAGGCTGGTACAGGGGAGTTTCCTCCATCCAGGGCACGTGCACATGTGGCCTCCAGCCAGCCCAGTACATGTATTTAGACACTGTACCTGGGTTTTTCAATTCAGTTTTTCTACCTCCCTGATTGGGCTCCATTTTTCATCCTATTTTCTCGTTTTTTCCCATCCTGTCCTTTTTCACAGCACCTCAGTGAAACATGAACTCTATTTCTGCAAATGGGCCCAGCCAGACCCAACACTGCATCTGAACCACCCCCAGCCTCAGTTGTTTGACATCCAGACCCGGTGCCAGGGTTGTGGGTTTAGCCCATCTCCACCAGTAATGAACTAGGCAAAGGGACTTTGCCCATCCCTCTCTCGCACACTGGGTTGATTGGAACCTAGGTGTGACAAGTGAGTCACAAGGAAAACCCAGCACATCTTTTCCACTTGCTCCCGTGGGCTTTCTTCAAAACCAGGCAATGTGGGACATGGCTTTGCATCTCTGCGTGGGAGCACTTCCCAGATCTGCAGCAGCAGCAGTGCAGAAAGCATCCTGCCTGCCTAGCACATGGAAGAGGCGAGCAGTGGTCCAGTGTTTGTACAGGGATTATGGCTCTCTGGAAGCACCTAAAGATCCAGTGCCCAGAGGTAGATAAGGAGGCTGCCTCTGAAAGGCACAAAATCAGAGAAGTTACTAATCATCACGAACACTCTAACTAGGGTTTTGTGGTGAGTGGTGAGTGAACGTACCAGGATATATAACTCCAGGGTGGTTAGTGAACTCGTATATGGTTTGCAAACTCCAAAGAGCTTGGAGGACAAAATCTTGTAAACACCACACCCATCCTCAGAAGGAAGCAGATCAAGATGGGATTTGAAGAGCCAGTTTCTAGGCCCAAATTAAAGGGGCACTCGTGTGTGTTCCTGATTTGGTGCATGCATCTGGGCTTACACAAACAGACTCAGGTGTGCGCCGAAGTGAACTTTGGAAAGTTGGGGTCTCAGTGTTCGGTACCATACACACCCCATTATTAAACATTTATACTGCAGTAGCACCCGAAGGACACAACCGGGCCCAGGTGCCAGGCAGCGTACAAACATGTAGTAAGTGATACTCCCTGCCCCAAGAGCTTACAGCTGAAAGATAAAACACAACTGATGGACATGATAGACAGACAGGCAGAGACAGGACCTATGTGAAGGAGGGGAGGGGACAGAGTCCAGAATTCATGTACAAACGCAATAAACAGCCCATTATGCTGCAGCTTCATTACTTTTTCAGTGCTTGGGTTTCTGTTGGTTGGAGGAAGCCATTTGGGAGAGGGAAGCTTTAGAGGGCATTTCAGTAAGCAGCATGAGTGCAAGAGCTTTTACATTTCTCAAGTGGCTTTCCTGTGCGACTTCGGGCTCTCTCTGACAGCCCTGCAACAGGGAATTCCCAAGATGGTGGGCAAGTGAGAAGGGAACTTCACTCCCATAAATGCCCTTTGTTAAAAACGGCCTCCATTTCATGAATCCTTTTCTTATGGTCACTGTCTCATGAAGGCAGCAGCATGTGTCCTACCTACCTACCTTAGGGAGACAGGAAGTGCCTTTTGCGAATTAATGCATGAGACATTTGTGATCACTTAGTCTACATCTCTGTGTGCTGTGGTTATGTACTTGGCAGACAAGAAATGACTGAAGAAAACATCTAACTGGACTTACAGTTGATCTTCTTGAGTAGAATTTTCAGGATGTAGGCTCTCAAGGGTACCTGAAGACGTACAATCTGAAACACAGAGATCATGTAAAGCCTTTTGTTCTTGATGCAAAACTGCCAAGTTGTCCCTCCTAGGCAGCTAGACTAGCAAAACATCTGTCTTATGAGCAAAATAAAATTGCGTGAGACTATGTAACAAACCTGCAGTGGGTGGTTACTCCCCTCCATCTTCCAACAAAAATATTTTTTAAGGCAACAATAACCAAGTTTGATAAGAACATATAGTTCCCTGAGTCATAGATCCAGGCCCCTGGGGGGCTGAGAACAAGTGGAGGACAGAGAACCCTAGCCGTGCCCTCTGACTTGCTCCCCCATGCCCTATACTAGTGACTATACTAGAACCCTCTTTCCATCTCTGAGCTATGAGGAGCAGCCTCCCCCGGGGGCCAGTATCCTGCTGGAATGATGGAAAGGAGCTGTGGAGTGTCAGACTCCTGATTTCTAACAAATGTTCGTTTCTGCTTCCTAGCATAGCACAGACGTTAATAAAAGCGAGGACTTACAATGACAGGGCCCACGATTGAGGAAACCAGCTTGAAATGCAATCTGTGGGAAAAGAAACCAGCTCAGATTTATCCATCTCAAAATCGTTAGCCCATAGCTTAGGTCCCAAAATATCTAAAAAGCCAAACCCCAGGTGGTAAGGGAGCCCCGTTGCTCTCTTCATTGCCCATCACTTCTGCTCAGGAGCCTATTCTGTAATATTAACCCATTCTGGAGACAATACTTGGAAGACTTGATACCTGTCGAGGGACGCAATGAATTGCACCTTTCCTTCAACCAGCCGGAGGGTGGCAACCAAACCGAGATCCTGCAAGGGGGAAATGAGTCACCAAGTCAGCTGATCTGAGTGTCAGCACCTGAGCTTGGAGAACAGACCATCAGCTGCAGAACACAGCAGGGACATTTCCTCCCTGCTTGGGTTAAGCTACCCAGAGAAAGGAAACCAACCATGGTCCCTCAGTGAACTCACTGGCATCACACGAACGCTCAGAACTGTAAGCAAAGCCTTCCCTTGCCACCTTGCGATTACGTTCATCAAGGGGCAGAAAGGGAAAATCACGTGGCCCAAGATCTTTCCCACAATCCAAGACACTCCCACAATCCCAGAGTAGCTGGAGAATTCTGCTAAATTGGTCAGGGAGGGGATAGTTTAAAATGCTTTCACAGGTCTTCAGTGTCAACACCCCATTGAGCTGAACAGAGGCAGTTCGCTCCTCTCAGAATTGCTGGGCCAAGAGGCCCCCGTGGATTCTGTTGGACCGTGCAGTCAGATGGCACTAGCGCTGCGTCAGTTCAGTCTGCTCACGTTTGGCAGCCGGGAAGGCTACACTCACCTATTTTAACAACACACAAGCTTGGATTCTGCAGGACGTGATGGAGCTGCTAGAAAAGTGCTGCTTCAGCAAAGTACTGCGTCCCAGCTCAGTCCACCTGCACAACACAGGCACGAAGTGCCAAGGACAAGGTCTCATTTCCTACTGGGATATTGGTCCCTCCTGAGCCAGACTCTGTCTAACCACATGGTTCAAATCTCAGCTCATGCAGCTTGATGGATTTTTTCTGTGACTGTGGATGAATTTTAAGGCTGGAAAGCAATAATATTTCATTCACACGGATGGGACAATGCTCTGGAAGCTGCACTGTGGTTATTCAATATGGCCTGGAGCAGAGTGCATTTTTCAGAGGCTCTTTTTAACCAGAGCTGCGATCTACCGAAAACCATTGCTTAATGCTCAGCTTTCATAGTTATTAGAGAGGATGCTGCTCCTTCCAGCTGCAGAATCAAACTTGTCACAGACACAGAGCACGTACTCATCTATATGAATGAATGACATGTTGCTGTAAACCCAAACCCATCCGTCGGCCTCTGCAAACAGAAAGCCAGTATCCACTGGGCAGCAGCTCCTCCATTTCTCACCCTTTGGGATTAAATCTGATCTTTCTATCTCAGTACTTACTGCTTTCAAAGCAATGAGGGGCACAGGTTTCTTGTTTCCCTTTTTATCCATTATCTGCAGGCTGAGAGTGAGATTCATGGTGCACAGGTTCACATCCAGACCGACCGTCAGAGGTGTGACCACTTTGGTAATGATGAACAGTGAAGAAGAGATTGGAGTGCAGGGTGGGCACTGTAAGAAAAGAGGGATCAGGGACTAGATTTAACCTGAAAAACACGCTCAACGAGATTGACATGGGCCCTCCCATGGACCCTGGAGAGGAAAGACAAGGAGGCGACAGGTGACAGTAGGGGCATGACGAGGTATTCTGAGCCCCTGCAGTAGGTGGAGCAGTAGATGCTGTGTAATCCCCAGAGAGACAACAGCAAATGCAGATTTTGACTGTCCTGCTCGTGTGATCTCAGAAGTCCCATCAACCCCAACACCTCACTGGGATGGAGAGTCACGTTATCTTACACTCTCTTTGCCCCCTTTTTCTGTTGACAAATGCTGCCTCCTCTCCCGACAGGCTGTTTCTTTCCAACACATACAAGATGAGCCAATTTTCTTCGAGAGCCTGAGGCTTTCCATTTCAGCAGTCACAGCCCAGGCTGTGGTAGGACAATACTCCCCTCTCTCAGGGGGGACTGCTCTTTCCTCAGAGGGTGCAAAAGCATCAGTCCATGCAGCTGGAACAAAAAAACCAAACAGCAGCACTGGGAGCAAGAGCCAAGGCCGCAGGTGCCCCGGCCCGTAGGCAGTCAGGCATGGAATGAACACTTCAGACATCAGCAAGGTCTGCTGTGCAGCGGGACAAGCAATGTGACATTTGGTCTGACAGAGAATTATCACTGTGTGACTGAGGGGGACTCACCTTGGAAATAATCAGTTGAGAGAGGATCATCTCCAGGGAGAGTGTGTCAACAAACTGAAACAAAAATGAAGGAGACACACGGTGGATGAGATAAAGTCTGTCACTGGACCAGTGTTTGTTGGCGTGAGACAAGCTTTCAGGCTACACGGAGCACTTCTTCACGTCATGCTCTGCATAAGCTCCATGGCTGGGCTCTCTCACCAACAGAAGTTGGTCCAATAGAATATATCACCTCCCCCCCTTGTCTCTCTGATATCCTAGGACCAACACAGCTACCACAACACCGCATTCAAAAATAAACGGTCAGCTGAAAATGCTGCACCTTCCCCAACAGTGGCTGTCTCATCATCCTCCTCCTTCGGGGGAAGGTCACTCCACCCACATGAAGCCCCAGTGAATGGGTATTTTTGTTGTGTGTTTTTAAGAGGTGAAGTGTACAGGTGCTGCAGAGGGCACAACCCGTGCTGGGGTGACGAGACTTGTAGCGCCATGCCCCATGGCTGCCTCTGAACATGGAGTACATGGTTACCCCAGCTCCCAAGGAAGTTTGAGTACCAGCTGTTTGAACTAGAGGGAACCATTTTAAATCAACTGCAGCTCATGTACAGTTTGACCTCATCTCATCAGACTTTGCAAGAACGTCCTCCTTCGCCATCACAGTAAGCGTGGCGAGTTTTGGAACCAACCTATTTTTCCAGCCAAAACTGCTGGGGTCTGAGCAGGTGAACATAGGATTTAGCTGCCTAGATCTCTGTCCTTGTTCCCACTAAGCTCTGTGTATTGCGCTGAGTTTCCAGGAATGAAACCCCACCTGGCAGGGTCAGTAAAGGTCTGCAGTGCTATTTGGCTGTTCTCCATAGGCTTTTTTTTTTTTTTTTTTAATTCTAACCATATTCTGTAGGTTTTTCCTCCTAGCCCAGATTTTCTACAGCTTTTAATTAACTAAATCCAACCCGTTTCAGGTGAATGACGAGCAAACGGCTGCATCAGTAAGGATATAGCTTTGCACAGAGATCTCCAAACCCCGCTGCAGGCCTAGAAAGCTGGAGATTAGACAATTTCATCATTTGCATAAAAAGTGCATATTTAGTGAACATGCACTGCCTCGTTTGCATATATTCAGCCTCTTGCTTGTACTCCCAACTTAATCCTCCCTGGTCTTCCCTCGAATTCCTCCCTTAATTTTCCCACTTGTACCTCCTCTCCCTGGCTGACCTCCCGTTCCCTCCCTTGGCTTTCCCCTTTGTTTATGCCCCATGCCTCTGGTTCTCTTCAACTCCCCTTCTACTCTACCCCAAAAAACCTTTCATTCAGAGATCCTTCTTCAAGCACGTCCTCAAACCAGCAGCAGCCACACGGATATAGCTAGAGTGACTGCAACACCGCACTGCTCTACCCATTATACCGCCCAGCCCTCTAGCCTGGTCACCTGCAGTCTCCCAGCCCAGGCAGACAGACCTGTGCTAGCGGTGCATGCACTAGTGTGCTACAAGAGCAGCGCGGACACTGCAGCACCAGCAGAGGCGTGGCTCAGCTACCCGAGCTCAGATCCAGGGGGACAGGCCTTAAGGCTGCAGGACAGTTGGGTGCTGTGCTCTAACGCACCTCCTTCTATATAACTCCCGCGCTGGGCCAGTGAAAACAGGAGATAGGCAGGTGCTTAGGAAAGGGCTCCTAAAATCAGGAGCCTTCCGGGCTGATCCAGGAGGCTGAAGGCTTTGGTGGAGGACCCTGACTCCACAGTAATGCCCGGACGTTCCAGGGACGGCATCGCTCACCGTTTGAGGGGTACAAGAGAAGGAATGGGGTTTCTTGAAGACTGTGTAGGAGAGGATAGAAGTGATGACATTCTCGCCTATGGCCCCAGCAGTATGATTCAGTTGTGGCAATATCACAAAGTCCTGCGAGAGGGGTGGAATGGGGATCTTCTTCCCATCGTCAGCCAGATATTCTGTCTGAAAGCAGAGATCAGAAAAGCCACTTAACACAACGAAAAGCCCCTTAATTATGAGTCTAAAATAATTATTCTAACTGGCAAAGGCACAAAATGAGGGGGAAAGAAATTACTCATGCAGTACTGAGGGGAGGGATTCATGCCTCCTGTGCACATAACACTCTCCATAGCCTCAGTTCACGATCCTTCAGCACGGATATGAATAATTTCCGGCAATAGAAGTGATAGGTGTGGGCACCAAATCTGTGCAGAAAGGAGTAAAGCCGCTCAAAGTGTGGGCCCTTTGGGAGGTGTGCCCTTGGCATATGGAGCAGAACGACAGGATTCACCCTCCACCCTGTGATCCAAAATCACTTGCCAGACACTTGATTCCCCTTTGCTAGTAAAGGAGGTGCAAATTCCACAACCCTGAGCCAGTGGTGGCCACTGCAGAAGGATGAGACCCCCTGGGAGAGCAAAGTGTAAATTCAGTTCAGACTATATGGGAGAGAGGATTGAAACTATGACCTTGGGATGGAAAAGCATGAGCCTCTTCTGCCTGAACTAGAAGACCCAGGTCAGACTCATACACCTCTATGTGGTCCAGGCAGGAGAGCGGGGGACAGAGAGCCACCATGTGTAAGGATGGGTTACAGGAGCAATGGCCAGCGGCCATGCCGAGTCCTGTACGGTTGGTTAAACCACATCATCTGGCCTTGCAATCTACAAATCCATAAGGGACCATTGTGATCATCTGCATTGCACAGGCCAGATAATTTCATCTGCTGTTTCCTGCCTGGACACCCACAACTTTTGGTTGAGCTGCAGCATCTCTTAGAAAGACACCCAGCCTAATGTAAAGACGTCAAGTGACGAAGCATCTGCTACATCCCTTGGGAAACTGTTCCAGTGGTTAATTATCCTCGCTGTTAAAAAAAAAAAGTGCTTTATTTCCTATCTGGGTAACTGCAAGCCGTGAATGAATTAGGTTTGTTTATCTGCAGAGCAACCCTCTCGTTCTCACTCTGCTGGGTTGCTGTGGATTTGGTGAGTAAGTCTTTTCAGGATCAGGGCCTAAATGAGTAAGTGCTAACTGACATGAATAAGGGCAGCAGAATGGATCCCTATGTGAGACTGGGGCTATCCTGACAGCTGACAAGTCACTCTGAAGTTTTTCTGTCACTCATTTCTCTGACCAATGTCACAGAAGGTAAGAAAGCTCTGACACCTTTCAGAGTTTCAGGGCTGATCCAGCGCAAGAAAGTTGTGAAATCTTCGTCTCAGAAATGTTTCATAGAGTCTACACACTTACCTGTACAGGAATTTCAATGAACTGGTCATTTACTTTTGGAGTTTGAGCCACATACAGGAGCTTTCCCTTCTCAAATGGGAGAACAGCTGCATGGAAAGGAAAAACGTTTACAACATATACCAGAAACAGGGAGGAGAATCACTCAGATGGAAGATGCACAACCTTGAGCTGGGATTTCAGCAAAATTCCAGATTAATTTAAAGATAGGAGGTTGGTTCCAATCAATGGAACATCTTCTCCAATAAACTTGTCAGAATTAGATATAAATGACATTGAGATACAAGAACCCCCTCTTCCAAGAGAGAGTCACCTTGTCCTCATGCCCAGAACTGAGCAAACGTGCATCACAGTCATTTTCAAACACAGGTAAAGATGCATTCCATGCCCAAAGAGCATTTGATTGAACTTAGACAAAGCACAAAACCAGACAAACCAAGACACTGGTCAATGATGAGGCAAGGGAGGCTGGGAGGCTAATTTGGGGCAAAAAGCAGCATATAAATACATGTTATCTTCAAGCCCCTACAAACTCTGCCGCAAGCTGGACCTAAGCTCTGCAGCAAGGTGCTTGGATTGTGCTGCAGTTTAGTGAAAAGTCTATGTCGGCTTGTGATAAGTCTCTAAAAGCCTGTGTATTGTAAACTTAAATGTGAGGCTGAGAAGTAAAGTCATTTATTAGGCAGTTATTGAATTCAGTTTGTTTTAGGATCTTCCCACATATTCATGTTTTGATATGTTGCCAATTGTTGTCTTTATGTTTCTAAGTCAAGCACGCACTGAGCTGAATGGGGCTGTTCAAAGCTCTCAGAGATTGTTTCAGAAAGGCTGCAGACTCAGGCAGACACCCCGGTATTGGTTACACTTGGCCACATGTTCAAAGTTCTCTCTACAAACATGAAGGACAGAAACCTAATCGTTTTCACTGTAAGCTGAAGATTCTGGAGTCTAGTTCTGCTGCAAGGGATGAATTCCACAAACTCCCAGGATACACTGGGCCCTGATTACTATTCCAGTCAAACAGGAAAGGATTCAGTCTTGTGACAAAACGCTGCATCCCCCACCAACACAGCTCCCCACCCATCCCTGAACAGAGCAGAGACACGACCACTCCACCGGACAATGGGGGAAGGCTGTGCAGACTGCGCTCAGATCCGGTAATGCCTCTCCGAGACAATGTTAAGGACAGCAAGGGGGGAACTCCATACAGGCCCCTATTCTAGCTCAGCTGAGCAGGAGCAGGTGGGGCTAGCTGAAGGTCGAGCACTGGGGGCAGAAGGGGCTGCAGCGTGGAAGCCAGCAGTCACTGTCTGGGCTTAGAGAGGGAAAGGCGGAGACCAGGGGGAGAGCAGATGCCGGGGACCCTGTCCCTGAAGGAAGGGTTTACCCAGGTGGTGGTGAAGAAGCCTAAAGGGGTGGAGTAGGAAAAGGCTCCAGGAAACAGCAGCGAGGTTGGGGATGGTGCAGACTTTGGCAGCTGACCTGAGGGTCCCTGAGCTGGAGCCCAGAGTAGTGGGCAGGCCTGGGTTCCCCGCCAGCCCCTGGGGAAGTGGCACTGCCTTGGACTGGACGACTGCCGGGAACGATACCCGGGCAGCCAGTCCAGGGAGACATACCCCAGAAGGGGGAACACAGTGACTGGCTAGTGGTCCCAGCCGCAAAGAGGGAGCACACTGCAACTCCTGGAGCCTGAGAGGGGCCGCAGTGTGAGCAAGAGACGGGCTGGGGTGTCAGACCGGGCAGAGCTACTCCTCAGACACAGCCCAGGCAGTGAGCAGAGAACCCAGGAGACCTGGGACCATTCCTTCCCTGGCAGCTTCTCTCTCAGTCATTTCCACCTCTGTGCTTGCTGTGGCCAATGTTTGTGCCTGTCACTTTCCGACAAAAGGGTCTGTTGCTCTCCAACAACATTTCTAACGTGAGCAGGACACACACAAGAGCCTTCGCCAGCACCACCCCGCAAAGGCAGCAATAGGACAGTATTCCTTTAAGAAGTCTGTAAGCTCTCTAGTTGTGCTCTGTGTTATAGGAACTGCCACCCAGAACAGCAGTGTATATATGCAGGTAGGCTTTGCACGAGGTGTATGTTCAGTAAACAGTGTTCTTTGGACCCTGCTATGCCCAGGTGGTTCCCTCATATTATGTTTGTTGTGTAAAGACAAAAGATACAACAGCTGGAGTCATCTTACTCAAAGGCAGCAGCGCCAGGAGCAGGTCTCTACACATGTAGAGCTTCTGGATGGGCTGACAAAAGCACAGAGCTTCCTGCATTGAGCTTACTGGACACAGAAAGAAAATCCAAAGGAAGAGAGTCCGTGGCACTTACAGTTAATATCACTCAGCATCTTTGAATGCCCGAAGGAAATACAAGCTGAAAGTATTGGAGGTGTCTGTAACACAAAGCAAGAGACCCGGTCAGGGAGGAGGAAATCACTCCGATGGTCTGGGTGACTTTCACTGACAGGAGTATTTCTGTCCCTGCGATTTGTACGGCGGTTAGTGACATCTCAGGATGGGATTTAAGGAGGCAAGCAGAGGTTGGAGCCCCATGACATTGCCTAGCACCATTACCACTGGGGACAGAGGTTCTGTTCCTCACCAGGCTCTGCTCTGTGCTCAAGGCATGGAGGGGAAATCCCCCCGGGAGCCAAAGATATTGGGTCAGATGCCTTCCCACCCTTTGCCCAGGAAGGGGAATAACTGGCTACAGGAATGTATTTGCCATCTCACACCAAGGGCTGGTGTGACAGCTGCCATCCTGGTCCACGGTGGGGATTAGAAGCAGGAGTCTCTACAGCATGAGCTACAGAGCCCGGTTTTGTATCAGGGGAGGGGGTGATGGCCTCACCCCCTCTACAGATCAGGCACACGGGAAGATGTATAACACACCAGCCAGCGGGTGATGCTAGAGTGAACCTCTAAGTCTGGAGTAAGAGGAAGCAGCATCATAAAACCTTCTCTGCTCCGGAGGGAGGAGTAACCCACTGCAGTCCTGACAAAGGTGGCGGTGCAGCTTACTTCTCACTTCACATGGGCCAGCGAATGGGGTGGAGGTCAGAGCCAATGCTCTGCCCCCACCAGCTCATGGTGGTGGATCGGGGAGGTGGGAGAGTCTGGCAAAGCCTCTCCCCTGCCTCGCCATGCCTGGACTAGCCATCCAGAGGTACTGGGGTGGGGCGTGTTTTACACCACCCTTACTCCTCCACACGCCAGCAACTGGCAGGGCTGGGTAGGAGACTTACCTTGACTTGTAACGCCAGTAGGATGTTGCTCCCTAGGCTGGCTGTCACGCTCGCACGGATATCGCTGCATGCAAAATTACAGAGAGTAAACCAACAAAACCCAAAACCGGCATCACGAGAGAAATGAGAGAGGCACGATCAGCATGGAATAGTCCAAAGCAACTTTCATATTTTAAATGGTGCCTAAAGGGACCCCTCCTTCAGGACAGAGACCGTTGGCATGCTGATGAGTTTGGGACATGTACTGTAGACAGAGACCAAATTAACTGGACAGCTTTAATTTCACTGCTGTCCCCTGGCCAGCTGAGTTTTGTGACTTCAAGCTTAGTCCATCAGGATCGTATTCTGCAGCCATTCCACTGTGTGCTGGGATCCTGGTTCTGCAGAGTCCATTATTTATTGTGTTTATTATGGGAGTGTCTAGAGGCTACCTGAAAACAGGCCCCTTTGTGCTAGGCTCTGCACAAGCACAGAACAAGAGACAGTCCCCATTCCAAAGAGTTCACACTGTAATCTAAATCAATGGCACCGTAATATACTGGACCACATGGGAATCTACTTCTCTGGCTACTTGAACTCAACAGAATTCAGCCATTCTGCTGATAAAGACGAACGTACAGATGCTAGGTAGGAAATGGAAATGTATCCAGTGAGGAGTGACAGGGTGATATTGACAGACCCAGCACAGAACACCAGCACTCACAGCAGGTTGATACTGACATCCTTGAGAACCACCGCACATTGACAATCCTTGACGGCAACGCTGGTGGTAAGCGGCAAATACTTAGGCAGCAGAACGAGCGCACTGCAGTCTACACGCACATTGATGGTGGTCAGGCCAGACAAGAGGATAGACCAGCTGCAGAGACAAACACACATGAAACAAACAGACAGTCGCACATAGTGCGGCAACCCTGTGATCTGTGCTGTGTAAATGGAGGCTTGTTTCTAAATACAGGGTGTGAACATTGAGCAAAACCAGTTTCCTTCCATCCCTGCCATCACTACTGCTCTTCCCACCAGTCAGCTCACTCACTGGCCACCCCGCAAGGGCTCCTCGGATTGCATTCTGTGCAGTCGTAGCCCAGGGCCAGATTCTGACACCCTGACTCGCAGTGCATGTTACCTCACCTCCGTGGGTACCCCCCTGATAGCAGTGGGAACAGTCCATGTGAGCAAGGATGGCAGAATCTGGTCCTAAAGAGAGCAATGAAAGGTGCAAGTGTTACATGTGTAGATTTGCTTTGCAGTGAGGAAGGGTTGCAAATACTTTGCTCCCCTTGAGAGAAGTCCACCCCTGGTTTTCCATCAGGGGACGCTGTTTATGGGCTCCAGGCAGTGGCGTTGCTCAGTTAGTGCACTCTCCCCTCTGGAGGCCTGGGCTCAAATCCACGTTTACAGGAAGTCACAAGGGATCAATGGAGAAATTAGAGACAAATGACACAGGCTATTTAGTCCATCATCTGAGATCATGGCAGGATTGTTCCCAGCAGCGGATTCACCAGTGCATTAGGGATCCGGTTTTAAATGACTCATGAAATGGGGCCTCCACTCCACAGGAGCCTATCCCCAAAATCTTACAAATCTGGTCTAGCCAGTCCAGAGGGAGAAGGAGAAAGACACCCATATGAGAAAGCCATCTAGCAGCAAGCCAAAGGGAGCGAGACACACAGGAAACGGGGAGAAGCTGGCAGCCAAGGGAGCAAGAGACAGAGGAAATGGGAGCAGCTGGCCAGCTCTGCAGATCAGAGACCTGCTTTATATTGACTTCTGTCATTAAGAGATTCTGAAATGTTAAAAAAAAAAAAAGTATGTATATTACCAGGCAAAAAATCTGAATCTGAAGCTAAAGTTGAGAGCAGGGAGTGGGAGTCACTACAGAAGCAAAGAGGAAGTGAATGTTGTAGGTTTTTTAAACACAAACATTAGAACACTGGATATTCAAAGTTAAATTCCCACTTTCAAAAACCAAATGAACATTCTGAAGTATGGAAATGTATTTTTGCCCACAGAGCCTGAGCGTGACCTCCTATATCACTGGACAACCTCCAGAAGCTTGGATCCAATGCTAACAGCAACCACTGAGCAGGGGCATTTCAGCGGTGACTCCTCAAAGAAAGAACGTAGTTTACTAGACTGCCCTATTCTTACCTTTAGAGTAATTACAGGCTGCTCTCCTACTGAAGGAAAAAGCTACACTTGTCTAAAGCACAAACTCATGAGATTCCTGGCTTCTTTAGGACCATCTGGTCAATGGAAATATGCATTTGGCCACTTTGTGCATGAACAAAAGGCATACTGGGAACATCTCCTCTCAATGATCACCAAAGGGACCCAGGCTTCCAGTGAAATGTTGTTAGACACTAAGTACTGAATCAACAGTGCACATTTCCAAGGCCCAGGACCTGCGCATTAAGAGGTTAGTGTAGTGATGAACGGAAGAAACATGTCTGAAGCCAATGCTTTAAAATACACAGGTGCTGCCTCATGTGTGAACTGCATGAATCCTTTGAAATACCTAAAATTCCTGCAGCCTTCCAAAATTTCATTCCAGACCCACTTCTGTTTTATCACGTCTTACATACCCGGTATGCTGGCTAAAAGATGGGAGGCTGGAAAGAGCATAGAGGAAGAGATAAGGTTACCAGGTGACTGTGGTATCCTTCTGATGGGTGGCCTGTTCTCAGCAGAGTCCTAATACAAAGACCATCATCCCCAGTAGCCACTGATGCTGCAGTATCCGAGAGCAAAGTGACCAGAAGTACCAGATGTCAGGAGACCTCCCACTACCCTATTAGTGACCTGCAAAGCCACCAAATGGGCAGGGCATAGAGGGTGAGGGGGGTTGGCTCAAAGCCATTTGGTATTAGAGAGTCTAGTACCTTCAATTCATTGTTTTTGCTCTTTGTCTGTTCTCTGAGCCTTGTGGGCTACAGGGTCTGAGGGCTGGTCCACACTAAGAACGGCGGTCGAACTAGGGTACGCAAATTCAGCTACGTGAATAGCGTAGCTGAATTCGAAGTACCCTAGTTCGACCTACTCACCCGTCCAGACGCGGTGGGGTCGAACTCCGCGGCTCCCCCGTCGACTCCACCACCGCCGTTTGCAGTGGTGGAGTACCGGAGTCGACCGCGGCGCTTCCGGAGTTCGAACTCCGTGAAGTCGAACTCACCGCGTCGACGGGGAAGGTAAGTGTAAACCTACCCTGAGTCTCAACAAATTTTCATCATGGAGAAGGATCCTAGGTGCAGAATTTTAATTTTTGCAAAGTTTTCTGAAGAAGCAACATGATGTTTCCTGCCCCATCCCCCATCCACCCAGAGAGCTTCCCTCATTCAATTCCCTTCTGCTGTGGAAACAAACTAAAGAAGAGTCTAGCTCCACTCACCAAGTGCCAAGGATTTTGAGTTTAGCAGAAAATTCCACCTTGACCCCAACTCCAGGAACGTACTTGGATTTCACTGGGAGCACAATGGCTTTAGCAACATGCAACCTGGAAAATGAAATCAGAGCAGGTCAGAAAGGAAACCAGGCACAGATGTTCAGGGAGGCTGCTTCAGGGCCCCGCTCATAAATATTATCTGCTGACCTGACCCCATAACACAGTGACTAGGGCTAAAAGTTATAAGGTGGGGAGTCTCTCTCCTCTTCTCTCCCACCCCCAGCTCTAGGCTGGTCTAAGAGTGGGGCCTCCACACACTACCATGATACAGATATGGAACCTTAATAGTGCAGAAGCCTTTATTCTATTTTTCGTTACTCACCCATTGATAGCGATTAAGGTAATTGTTGATCCTGGGAATTTGAGTCTCTCCATTTCATGCCTGAAGAGGCCAGTTATTGACTCTTCACAAGCTGTAAAGAAAAATGTTCCACAAGACCTACTGTTTCGGACACTGAGCTCAAGTTGGATACAAAAGAAGGCGGTTTAAGTCATCACTTTCTCTAATCTAATAGGCCAAACAGGCAGAGGAATCTTAGCCCAGCCTCTGATCTTGTGCTCTCCATCAATTGTTGCTGCAGACCACAGAATTTAGATGTCTAATGAACTGATTTATGGGTGCAGCAAAGGAAGCACAATTTCTGTCACCTGCACCTATCGTTTTGCTCCCATATGTGACTGCAGGTGTAAAATTGTAGGTACAATATTACAGGTTTTTTAATACTTGATCCTGGCGTGATCACTCATTCAGAATTCTCAGTACTCTCTTGACTTAGCGAAAAGCGTCAGATTTCAGTGCAGTGCACTCTTTTCTGAAAACTGACACAAGATTAGATTATTGGGCCTACTGCGTTTCTGTTTCAGTCCCTTGAAACCAATGGAGACGTACAGCAGCGTAAAGCTGGAGTAATAACACAGTGTGGTGCAGCATCAGGCCCATATCTGTGTTTATGGAAGGGTGCTTCGCCCTCAGGGGCACCATACACAGAGCTAGTGGATAAGGAACTTCGAACCATCATTTGTATGGTTACAAGTTCAGTGACCCTGATCCTTCACGACCTGCGAGCTGCACTGGAGGGTGGTGGCTGCAGGGCAGATCTGATTCAGGCTCTACCAGCTCTGGTGCTCACTGGGGCACAGAGCCCGCCCTGGTTTACACCACTAGCCTATCACCACAGTGGAGGATTGGGCCTCCTCTCTCCAGTTGGCTTTCACTAGCTTTCCAGATGTGAGTGCCCCTGCACATAGTGACTTCTCTACTGGCCGTCGCCAGTCACTTTGTGATGCTTACACAGTTGCGAGTGGTTTAGCAGATTGGAGATTCTGGCGCAGAGGCTTGCCCAAAGCCAGCAGTGACTCAAAGCAGCCCGTCCATATGCTGCTCCTCTCAGTCTGACATAGCAAATGGCATCATCTCCATCAATGAAGAGAGCAGGAACTGAGTATGGCTCCCAGATTTCGCTGCCAACGGAAACTAAAGCATTTCCTCGAGTCCTTTGAGCAGCCAATTATTCAAAGGACGCGCAACCTGGCCCTTGACATTTGTGCTGGCAATTTCACTTGCACAGCTATTTGCCAACACAAAAATCCAGATTTGCACGCATATATCTGGGATCGGCAAAAACACCTGGATCTCCAGACCGGCAGACATGACATCACAGGCTGCTTTGTAAAGTTTGGCCATAACGTGTTCTGGGGATGTTTTCGTTTCACAAGGGACAAGACTGCCATGTTCCTTGCAGGGCAGATTATTTTGTTGCCTCTCTCTCAAAAGGAAAAAACAAATACCTTCCTAACTCATGGGCAGGAGGGGGAATTTCCTAATGGAGACAGGAGGTCAGAGGACCTGGGACTGCCACAAAACAAATCAGTAAATGCAAGAACAAACAGAGCAGAAGTATTCAATAAGAGAAAGAAAAGGGCCTGGTGAGGCCGGTTTTATCCCCAATCATCCTGCCCCACAGTGCACAGATTGACATGACCCGAGTCACTTACCCCTTTCATACGACTCTCGAGGGACGAGGCAGCGTCCTGTGCCTGAAACCTGCATTGGCATCAGCAGGCCCCAGAGAACAAGGCCCAAAACCTTCATCATCTTCAGTCTTTGTACCTGCCAAGAGCATTCAGGATCAGGGCAACGTCACAGAGCAAAGGGGGAACCCGCCTGCAAAGGAGACAAGGTGTCCAAGGAGACAGACCCTGTCTATACGACACAGAAACTCATGCTCCATGGACAGTTACTGCAATGAACCCCTTACACAGTCATGCTGCACCAGCGCAGACTGGCACTTACATCAAGTATGGGGGACTGCAACCAACTACCACATCTTTAAACACCTCTGCCCTTGTCTACACTAGGTGCTAAGTGGGGTTTAAAAACATGCTAAACATACCTCAGTTCCCCAGTGTAGACAAGGACACAAGGAAGAGGGAACAGAAGGCTAGAGAGCTGCCTGAATAAGAGCTCAGGCCAAACAGGAATACCAAGAAGGTATCTATGTGAATTAAGGACCTGGGAAAGAAATTGTAGGCCTGACTCTCCATTGTGTTGCACCTCAGGGAGCTGGATAGCATTTCACACTCACTCTGCACAGGGGTGACTACTATACAATGTGCAGGGTGGAGAAAATTGGGCCCAGTGCATCTAGTACAGATAATCACATTGGAATTTTGAGAAAGAACATACAGAAGATCACATCAAAGCAGCTGCTTTGCCTGCAGCATGAATTTACCGGTTTATTTTTCAGCTCCTGTTTGATGCCTTCAGGTATCACCAAATTACATCTCCGTAAATGGACTTCCTACTTCCTCCTTGTCCATTGCTCCTTGTGCAAAGCTCAGCAATCACTGAGTAATGTGAACAGAGAGATGGAAGTTCTCAGCAGCCCACAGAGGTGAAACTGAGCAGCTCACATTAAAACGCTTTGTTAGATAAAAGCACCTGCCACACTTTGTTCTGTACCCAAAATAATCTTCCCTAATAACATCCATACTAGGATCTGAAAGAGTTTCAGAGACAAACTGGAGGCACATTGAAAATCTCCTTAGAGAACATGGAGCCCGTTTTACTGATCCATAAAAAATAATTAATTGGCCCAAACTTGAAGTCCTTATGCAGCCAGAGCTGTATGTGTTTTTCCTGAGTAATGACTATGGAATGCAGCTCTAATAACGATTCACTTGGCCACTCCCCAAAGCACAGCACTCTTGGCATGCCACACAAAATGCAACCAAAACAAAACTCATTTATGCGAGTGCTTCGTTGCTGTGTTCTTGACTCCTGCCAGGAAGAATCATAAGATCTTTCCCGGACAAAGTATTCATAATCAATCCATAAAGGTAACAGGTTAGAAAAAATAATTAACCTGGGATAGTGGTCTCCTGTAATTCACTGTGACCAGAAAAATACAACCCCAACCAAAATACCAAATGGCAAGCACTGGATACTCAGCAGGGTGCCATGACAACAGGATAGGACTGTTAAAGGCCAGGAATCCACCATAAAAATCTTACTAAACCTGAAATCACAGGCAGTCAAAATCCTTCCTCCTCCCCATCCCCACCCCCAGCCCATCATTACTGCGTTCTTGTCCACCGGCCCTTCAGATGGACTCCCAGTGGCATAGGTTCTATTTCTCACCATTCTCTTTGTTCTCAACTAGCTTTGCCAACCACCCCCAAATTAGACGGAGCAGCCCACCCACACTCAGCAACAGCACAAAACACACACACAATTCGTTACCAACAGCAGACAAATTGCAGGTGCAACAGCCCAAAGCCTTCTCCTCCCTGCTAAACCCAGCAGGCACCCAAAACTGCCTAGCAAACTCCCTTAAATAGACACTACTCTACTTGGAGTACCCAATCAGTGACCAAAGCGATGAGACTCACACCAGGTCATACTAACCTCCCAGACAACATGTCTAGAACAAGCCGTCACTAACGCAATGCCAACAGACTGAGGCGCCATTTCAAGAGATGGGCAAGATGCAGTGCTATTGTTTGGATTTGGCCACAGTGGGAGCTAAAGCTTTACAGGGGAGGCTCACAGTACCTGCAGCTCAGGAAAGTTCATTGCAGGTATTCTGGAGGCAAAACAATTGCTCTGTAACCTTAGTACATGTGACGTGAGTTTTGCTTGACATGTTTCGGGGTCCATATCCTCTAAGGAAGGATGCGGCGCATACCTGGTAGCACCTTTGGCCTGTGCACACCACACACATGCTCAGTTTGCCTAAAATAAATAAATAAATAAAATAAAAGGCTAATCAACAATAGCTTCAAAAAAGGTGGTTTTCCATCTGCTGTCCCTGCCCAGTCCCCTGGGCTCTGAGTATCAGACTAAGCTCTTTCTGGACCTCACACCATCGCTGGCGATAAATATTTCACAGTTCTCAGTGTTGCTGGAGAGGATAACTATGCTTGAGCCAGAAGAAAACTCCAGTAGCTGCATTTTCCTTCGCAATACAGCTGAACTTCTCAAGCAGTCATCTACCATCCACTCAGCACCTGCCCATCAGCCCTTCTTCTCTGACATCAGTCTCCCACATTCGTCCTCACTAACAGGGCCGGCGCTTCCATTAGGTGACCCCAGGCGGTCGCCTAGGGCGCCAGGATTCGGGGGGCGGCATTTTGTGCGCTCCCCACGGGGCGCGCGGGAGCGTCCGGTTCTGCTCCCATTGCGCCGCCAAAGAAGGACCTTCTGCCGACGTGCCACGGAAAACAGCAGCAGGCAATTGAGCAGCTCAATGACTGCCGCTGTCGCCTGCGGCATTTCAGCAGAGGGTCCTTCTTCAGCGGTGCGATGGGAGCGGAACCGGAAGCTCCCGCAAGCCCCGTGGGGAGCGCACAAAATGCTGCCCCCCGAATTCTGCCTAGGGCACCAGAAACCCTGGCGCCGCTCCTGCTCACTAACTTCAATTTCTACGTAACCTAGGCCGCATCTTCAACTCGGGCCTCCCTCTAGGTCCTCACACACTGGCTATGTCTAAATCTCACTGGTTCTTTCAGCACTTTCCTATCCATCTCCACAGCTAATACTCTTACCCAGGTTCTCCACATCTCACGTCTTGAATATTGCAACATCCTTTTCTCTGGTCTTGACAAATGCATCTTGCCCCACCTGGATCCATTCATAATGCTGCTACAAAGATCGTTTTACTAGCCCATTGCTGTGGCCTCGTCACCCCTCTCTGTCACATCAAACATAAGCTGCTTGTCTTCACTCCCAAGGCCCTTCATGGCCCATCTCCGCCCTGTCAACTCTCATTCACTATTGAGATCTCGACTCCACCTCCAATCAGCCCCATGACACCAGCCTCCATTACCCACTTGTTACATATTCCAAACACCTTCATGCTGCTCCCACACGTAGGAAGAGCTCCCTTTAACTGTCTGCAAAGCCACCTCATTATCCTTCAAACTCTCCTCCGCCACAATGCCTACAACAAAATTGACAATGGTTAGACCACTGGTGTGCTGAGACCAGTACCTACCGTGCTGACCAATATTGTTTCCCTGCACTTCCCCCCTCTGTTTGTATCCATCTGTTGTCTCATCTTCTACTTAGTTGGTCAGCGTTAGGGGAAAGGACAGTCTTTGTTCTGTTAGTACAGCACCTTGCACCATGGGGTTTTGGCCCGTGACTGGGGCTCCCACACACTACAGTAACATAAAACTCCTCCTCCTTAAGGTCTGAGCTTTCTCCCACTGAAATAAAATACTAACAATGATGATAATCAATAGTAAATAACAAAGAAATCAAACTCTTCATGGAGTAAAGCACAGCCCATCACAAGGATGGAAGAATTACAATTTCTGTGTCTACGAGAGCAGGACTGGTCCCCCTGAGGAGATTAATGGGGGGTGGAATCAGAGGACTTCTCCTGCCCATCCACCATGCTCCTTCCCACTCTCCCACAGCACATGTGTGTCATGTCTCTGAGGAACTCTTCTGCCAGTACTGATACAAACACATCAGCTAATTTTTCATGAGACAGGCGACATGCCCCACGCACTCAGGATCCTAAGGAACTGGTGGCTGCGATGTTATCGGCAGCCATTGTCCAAGCTCCATTCAGTGCCACGGTTCAAAGCCACTTCACAAACAATGGGACGCTTCACCTCAGGAGGTACAATTGTGGGCTAATGTAACCTCAACGAGCTTTGTACAGCAAAAGGCTCCTGCACAGCTCTACTAGCCACTCACATCTGCCACTGCATGGTAACAACACGTGCCCTGCAGACGGCCTTAGGAGAGGGTATGTGAAAAATCTATAGCTATAAATCTCATGTAGAATAAAGTGACCATATGATTCGCCAATTCCCTCTGCTATGAATAAACAGCTCCACAGAGGGAAAACAAGGAGTATTGGCAAAAAAACAAACAAAAAACCAACACTATTTAGGGGTGGGGATTTGTGGGAATCAGCCCCAGCCCCACCCTGATCTGAACACTATGACCTGCATTTTTGGATCCACTTATAAACTCCATGGGTGGCTCTGTCTGAAGAGTTAATTCCACCAAAATCTCAGTTTTGAGTCACCTCCAACTATAGGGACATTCAGATCTGAATCCAGCCCCAAACTTCATAGGTGAGACTTCTCTCTCATGTACCTGACTCCTCTTCTCCAGCCCCATCCTAAATATGGGAAAGCTCTGGATCCAGCTTTGTATTCAGAGTACATTGAGCCAGACCCTCGGCTAGTGGCAAGCAGGACAGCCCCTTTGATTTGAGTGCAGTTATGCCCTATTTACATTAGCTGAGAATCTGTCTTGCTGTAATGCATGTACTCATTTTCTTGATAGAGTGAAGGGGAAAAGGAATGAAAACAAATACAGACAAACCTCCTGGGCCCGTTCCTCTCTCTTTCATTCTATCTCCTTCAAACGAAAATTGAGCTCAGATTGATGTCGACCTCTTAAAAATATTAAGATCATTGAACAGAAGCTGTTCCAATCCTGGCTCAGCTCTGAGGTTTGCCTACACACACAAGTTGCACCAGTTTAATTTAAACTGATTTTAAAATAGACTAAGTCCAAACCCTGTGTGGACTCTCAGGCTGGTTTAAAACTGGTTACGGTGGTTTAGTCTGCAAGCCAGGTTTAAATGGATTTTTTAAGAGTGTGCACTAGTTTAACTCCATCATTTTAAAATCAGAGCTTTAGATAAACCAGTGCAACTTTGGGCACAGACCAGTCCTGAGATTTGAGGATCTCAGTTCAAGCTCGGTACGACGGATTAGACGGCTTCTGGGCCTTGCACAGATGCTCAGGGAGGAAGAGAGGACAATGAAGTCAATGGGAGCTGAGAGCACTCTAGGAAGCATTGTAAGTGTGGTTAAGGCACAGTTCTATTTCTGTCCCTGCCACAGGCTTACTGAGCAACCCCCGTTACCTTCACTATAGCTCAGTTTCCTCCTCTGGAAGAGGAGCAGCAACATAGGGAGTCATGAAGCTAAATCCATGAACATTTGGAGAACACTTTGAGACCCTTGGATAGAAGGTTATAGAAATGCCAAGTACTATTATACTGCATTGGACAGACTTGCAGCTCAGCTCAAGGAGACTATTCAAGCCTATACAAGGGTTACCAAAAAGTATAAGAAAAGGAACAAGCCTCAGGCATCTGTCACAGGGAGGTGCCCTCTACCCAGGTGCCATCTGCAGTGCGTGCATGGTGTTATCCCCTGGTTCCATGGGTCCGTATTTCCCCATTCCTGATCTGGTGGCAGTGCCCTCTCTCTCCTTTGTCAATGTCCTGCCTGGATTCCTCACTGCTAGCCCCATCCTCCTAGCACCCCTTCAACAGAGCCACTGGATGGGTTCATGGCTGGAGGCCAGCCAAGCTTTTCTGAGAGGCTGGTTCTGTATTTACTTTGATAAGCTGGGAAACCCTGCCTGGCTAGCTCCCTTTGTTTTATATTCCCCGTCCAAGATCTGGGAATACAAACGGCTGACATGAGTGCCATAGGGGTGTCCCTGTCAGACAGCAGGGCCCACCAAGGACTGCTCTGATGGGATTTCAGCCAGTGGTCCAGCCCCCGGTCTGGCTGTAGTACACCTTACACCTGTGTACAGCAGTTTACCCAGTCTCCACTCGGGGGTCTAGCTTTGGGCAACCATCAGAGGCTGAAATCCCCAGTGTGGCAGGCAAGGCCTAAATCGAAGGCTAAAAGCGTGGGTACCTGCTGACACACTTGGCCCAAAATAGCTGCATCTGTCCACACAAAACAGGCAAATGTGCACTGACATGGATACGTGTGGATAAAGGCCACAACTGCTCATCCACCTCTCTCATATCCTGGGACCAACACAGCTACACCAACACTGCAAACAATTTCTCCTGCAATCCAGCCATGTTATGGATTTTAGCGAGAAATTCTGGATGCAATTTCCTGTGGGCACCTATGTTTTACACTTAAAATTAGGTCATAAAGACCAATGGATCATTCTGTATGGAAAAAAATTAAACCCTTAGGGCTTGTTTCTGCTGCTCCCTCCCATTCACGGGTGTGCGCGCTGTGCACCTGTTACAGTCACCTTTGATGGTGTCAAGTATCAGAGGGGTGGCCGTGTTAGTCTGGTTCTGTAGAAGCAGCAAAGAATCCTGTGGCACCTTATAGACTAACAGACGTTTTGCAGCATGGTCTGTTAGTCTATAAGATGCCACAGGATTCTTTGCTGCTTCTACAGTCACCTTTGAGTACGTGTACAAACAGCAGCCAAAATGTACATGCTACAGGCGACATGGCCCGTGCACCTGGAGATCCCAATCAATCCCCAAATGGGCTGATGGCCGTGATGTTATCAGCAGCCATTGTCAAAGCTCCATTTAGTTCCAGAGTTCAAAGCCACTTCCGTAAATAATCAGACTCTTCTAGGGAGAGCTATGACTGTGAGCTAACAAAATGCCAAGGAGCCCTGTGCAGCGTAAGGCCCATGCATTGTTCTATCAGCTACTTGTGTCTGGCCCTGTCAACACTGATCCTCCTCTTGTGAGGTACTCCCTTCTCTTCAGGTGTCATTATATAATGCCTGCATCTGTAACTTTCACTCCATGCATCTGAAGAAGTGAGGTTTTTTTACCCACAAAAGCTTATGCCCAAATAAATCTGCTAGTCTTTAAGGTGCCACCGGACTCCTTATTGTTTCTGTACATTACAGTATCCCATGCCCTGCAGATCTTTGATGTGGATAAAAAATAATTTTAATTATTTATTTTTAAAGGGTGGAGTTTTTTAATATACCGGTATATAAACCATCATTGGATATTTCCTTCCACAACATAATGCCTCTTCAAAAACCAAAGAAGAGAATAAAATACCCCCTCCTCCCCAGCAGCCTTTTCTCCATCATCTCATCCCTTCTTTCTTACAACAGAAAACAGAAGCCTTCAAATGTTAACTCACACCAGCAGCCTTTTAGAATGGTCACATCCGAGAGGAGGAGTTTACCCACTGCTGAGTCCTGAAATGCGAAAGGAGTCTCAGGTTCAAGTCAAGCACTGAGGGTTTTTCAAGCAAGCCATCAGACTTACCTGACGTGTATATTGATGATGTAGTGGAAGCTGCCACATTTTATAAGTTTTCGTAACTGTTCCCTGGGGTGTCCTTCAGTATAATTACCAGATAAGAAGCCTGGTATCCTTAGGAATCCAGTGTCATCGCAGAAGGGTCATCAGTCACTTAGCTTCTCCCACCAACAGAGCTACTGCCGCTGATTGGGCGTAGTTTAATTATGTCGACGGGAGAGCTCTCTCCCGTCAGCATAGCGCAGCTACATGAGAGATCTTAGAGCAGCGTAGCTGCAGCTGTGCTGCTGTAAGCTCTCTAGTGTAGACACAGCCTAACTACCACGGTTGCGATTGGATTGGACGAGGCTGATACTGTAGGCATCCTGGGGATCCACATCCTGAAAAGGGATTACCAAGGCAGAGAAGCAACTGTTGGCTAGTGGTTTGATCAGGGAATGAAGAGGCGTAACTGCTTGGATCCGTTCTTGGCTCTGTCATTGATGTGCTATCCGACTTTGGCAAGTGACGTCACCTCTTTTGCCTCAGTCCCCTCCAGCTGGAAGATGATTGTGATGAGTTACATGCACTCCACATAGCAGGGCCGGCTCCAGGCACCAGCCGAGCAAGCTCGTGCTTGGGGCGGCAGATTCTATGGGGCGGCTTCCACCTAATCCTAGGGCGGCACAGCCGCTTTTGTTTTGTTTTGTTGGCCGATCCGGCCGCCGTGTAGGGGGTGGCGGCGCGGAGGAGGGGAGCGCCCTGCACGCTCCGTCTGCCCCAGCACCCGGTGCCAGGTCTGCAGCGAGCCCAGCAGGGCAGCCCACGTCCTTCCCTCCCGGCCGACCGGAGCGGCGCGGAGCCCTCCCGGCAGGCAGCGCGGCGATCGGGGCCGCGTGGCAAGCGCCCCGCTGAAGCCCTGGCTGCCCCCTCTTCTCTCTTTCCCCCCCGCTCCCTCCGGGGCACGTCTGCAATGCAGGGGGACTCCCTGCACCCTGGCTCCGGCCACCCCCCAGGTTGTTTATTTTCCCTGCTTTGCCGCTCTGGCCGTGCCGCAGGGTTTGTTTTTTGTGCTTGGGGTGGCAAAGAAGCCAGAGCTGGCCCTGCCACATAGGAACAGAGTTACAGTTAGGTGCTATCACAGTTACAAACACTGACTAGCACAAGGTTTTTCCATTTTATAGTCTGCAGGACTCTCACTTAAAATGGATTGATAGCAGCAAACTAAACGCAAGAGAAATTCTTCATTTATTTGCAGTAAAACCCCCTTTTCTGACAGCTGGTCCCTGGGGAGTATAAAAATAATTCTGCTCATGTCACCCCCTCTTTAGATTTCAGTCAGAATTTTTTTTTTAAGATCAGAAAATGACTATACATGGCACAGGAACCTGGAAATATTGAAGTAACTTGCAAATATTTAATGGAAAAAAAGAAGGATTTCCCACCATCAGTTTTCAAACTAAACTGGTTTGACTTGGTTCGCTATGAGATCTTGAAATGTAAATAACCTGTTTTTCCCGTGTGCGCACACATTTCCGCACATGCCCATAGATGAGCTGAGACACTCAGCATCAGTATCCAGAGGGGAGGAGTGAAAAGAGGCTCTAAAGTTAATATACTGAGCAAGTTCATGCGATTAGGCACCTGTAGATCATGTGCCCTCTGACCTTTGATGCCCACCAGATGGAAGCAATAGCCCATTGTAGTCTTTGGTTTACCAGATTTATTCCAGAGCTGTTTTTATCAACTGAACCACATTTTTATCTCATGATTTAGTGAGGGCACCACTTGCATTACACCTATAGGCACGGAGACATCTGCTCCCTGAGTCATAAAGATCCCTTCAAAGCTTTTACCACCACTTTGCCTAGTCAACATCGGCAGAATATTACACTCCTTTGTAGAAGGAGCTAATTAAGTAAGGGAAAGAATTGTCTAATGGCTAAAAGGTGAGGCCATTCTCAACTCTGCCTTTGGCCCACTGCAACACTGGGCAAGCCACTTACCCTCTACCTAGCTAGGAAATGGAAACCCTTGCCTGTCTTATAGAGACAGTGTAAGAGTTTACACAGCTCTTAGAAAAGCTGCTGCAGGAAAGGTATTAGTATTAATACTTTGGACATATGATGAAAGATGAGACTTCTTCCTTGTGATTATAGATTACATTAACTGTTGGGAGCAGAGGGGCACCTCCCTACATACCCAGGAGAACCCTGCCATTGACATGTACTTATCTAGAAGCTGCCAACCCTAACTTCTTTATGAAGCCTGCTGCATTCTGGTATTGAGAGCTCTGTGAAACATTCCACCCTGGCTTCCTGCGGCTCTTCAACAAGGTGCATTTAACAGTTGGAATTGCTCCAACTGGCAACATTTCAAGGCTCCATGTCTCATTCACTAAGAAAAACATGCAGTGCATTAAACTCCAAGCTAGCACATAAAATAAATGTTACCTTTATTTGCAAGATCCAGTGTTTTCTCAAATACATTACCTGGTCAGAAATTGTTTCTAATACTTATAAAAACAAATGGCTAGAATGTCTAGGACTATTACAAACTATACATGATGCATACATATTGTATGACTCTAGCATCTGTTAAGAAAACAGAGTTCATTTTTTCACATTTCCTACACATTTTTTCCCTGTTACAGGTCAATCTATTTCAAAGGACCAGATGAGCTTCTTTCAGTAAAGTTCAGTCTCTTGTGAGTGAAGACAGTTTACTTTGTTTTCAGATTTAGCTTGTGAGAAATGGCAGCAGATAAGTTTTTTCCTGACCTTGATTTTCTCCTAAAGTTTAGTTGACATTGTTGCATCTCTACCAACATCTCAGGAACTGGAGGAGGAGTGACATCCTGCAGATCAGCATACTGGATACAGTGATAGATCCTGGCCTGGACCAGACAACAGAAGTCTTGTTAGGAAATTTTTAGAGGCGTATTTTGCATGTTTAGGCCTTGTTTTGTAGCAGTCATAGAAGGAAAAAATGCAGCAGTAGCACAAAAAAAAAAAAGATTGTACTGCCCCAGCCCCCACCATCAGCCTCCAGTTCAAGATCCAAAAATAGCTGCCTTGCTTTAAAGCCTCTGCTCCATCCCAAGTCCTGCCTGTCTCTACTCAACTTAGTCTTTTCACATTCCTACCATTTGCCTCCTTTCTGCTCCTGTCCATCTTACCATTTGTGCAAGATCCTTCTCCTCTGCAGTGCCTACATCTGAAACCACCTTTCCATTGTCAAGGACAAAAGACATCTCCCTCAGCCATTCAGGCCCTGAGGGTGTAGCTTCCGGTGGAAAGACATTAACTAACCTGCTCTTTGTGGGTAACACAGGCCTTTACATCTGGGAGGAACTCAGATAAACGACGCCTCACTTTTTGCTTGTAGGAGGAGCCCAGGATCTCACTCTTCTGTGATAATTATATTAAAAAGAAGAATCACGGGGTAGCCATGTTAGTCTGTATCCACAAAAACAAGACGAGATGGGTACCCAGAAGTCACCTACTACAGGACAGGCTTAACAAGGAAAACAACAGAACGCCACTGGCCATCACATACATCCCCCAGCTAAAACCTCCCCAGCACATCAGCAACAATCTACAACCTATCCTGGAAAACGATCCCTCACTCTGACAGACCTGGGGAGGCAGGCCAGTCCTCACTTACAGACAGCCCCCCAACCTGAAGCAAATACTCACCAGCAACTACGCACCACACCACAGAAACACTAACCCAGGAACCAATCCCTGTAACAAACCCCGTTGCTTACTCTGTCCCCATATCTACTCTAGTGACACCATCAGAGGACCCAACCACATCAGCCGCACCATCCGGGACTCGTTCACCTGCACATCTACCAATGTGATATATGCCATCATGTGCCACCAATGCCCCTCTGCCATGTACATTGGCCAAACCGGACAGTCTCTACATAAAAGAATAAATGGACACAAATCGGACATCAGGAATGGTAACATACAAAAGCCAGTAGGAGAACACTTCAATCTTCCTGGACATTCTATAACAGATTTAAAAGTAGCCATACTTGAACAAAAAAACTTCAGAAACAGACTTCAAAGAGAAACTGCAGAACTAAAATTCATTTGCAAATTTAACACCGTTAATTTGGGCTCGAATAGGGACTGGGTGTGGCTGGCTCATTACAAAAGCAGCTTTTCCTCTCCTGGAATTGACACCTCCTCATCAATTATTGGGAGTCGAAGACATCCACCCTGACTGAATTGGCCCTGTCAACACTGGTTCTCCACTTGTGAGGTAACTCCCTTCTCTTCAGGTGTCAGTATAATATGCCTGCAGCTGTAATTTTCACGCCATGCATCTGAAGAAGTGGGTTTTTTACCTACGAAAGCTTATGCCCAGATAAATCTGTTAGTCTTTAAGGTGCCACCGGACTCCCTGCTTTTATTAAAAAGAAGGCAGTTTACTACGTTTGTAGGATTCTTCCTCCAGCCCTCTGTACATTGTCCCTTTTAAACAGCATGTCAGACAACAATACTGATTTCCTCACCAGCTTCCCCTTCTCTTCCCACCGGTGCCACTCAGCCTCAATTTGTTCATCCATGTAACGGGTGAGTCGCTTCTCTTTCTGGATCATTTTTTGACTGTTCGGATTAACATCTGAGATTAGGCCTGATTTTCCTTGCAATAAATTCATCATCATGGACTGCTGCCGCCTCTGCTGGTTCAGCGTGTGCATAATGCTTCGAGTCCCTCTGGGCACAAAGGCAGAAGGAGAGGATTAAACTTCCACAGCAAACTAATAGCCTTTCCCCTCTTCCCTAATGCAGCAGAACGGAGCCCAGCCTACTCATTGAACTAGGAAATATTTAAAGCAGACGCCACATTAGGATTATGCAAAATAATTAGGATAAAATAAGAAAAGACTTGGACTGGACTTTCTTTGGGTTCAGAAAAAGTCAGCCTCATTTCCCATTCGCCCCTCCCAGCCCTCTTATCGATCATTCTCTCAGATCTCTGCAATTCCTAGTTCACGGTGGGACTCGGCACTTCTGCTTCTCACGCTGGCTGCTCTCCTGAGCCCAGCTCGGCGCTCACTACTCAGAGCTGAGGGGGCTATGTGAGGACAGGACTACCCCTCTGGCATTCAGTGTCCAGTCAGACTTAGAACAAATCTTCTCATAAGAACATAAGAAAGGCCGTACCGGGTCAGACCAAAGGTCCATCTAGCCCAGTATCTGTCTACCAACAGTGGCCAATGCCAGGTGCCCCTGAGGGAGTGAACCTAACAGGCAATGATCAAGTGATCTCTCTCCTGCCATCCATCTCCATCCTCCGACGAACAGAGGCTAGGGACACCATTCTTACCCATCCTGGCTAATAGCCATTTATGGACTTAGCCACCATGAATTTATCCAGTCCCCTTTTAAACATTGTTATAGTCCTAGCCTTCACAACCTCCTCAGGTAAGGAGTTCCACAAGTTGACTGTGCGCTGCGTGAAGAAGAACTTCCTTTTATTTGTTTTAAACCTGCTGCCTATTAATTTCATTTGGTGACCCCTAGTTCTTGTATTATGGGAATAAGTAAATAACTTTTCCTTATCCACTTTCTCAACATCACTCATGATTTTATATACCTCTATCATGTCCCCCCTTAGTCTTCTCTTTTCCAAACTGAAGAGTCCTAGCCTCTTTAATCTTTCCTCATATGGGACCTTCTCTAAACCCCTAATCATTTTAGTTGCTCTTTTCTGAACCTTTTCTAGTGCTAGAATATCTTTTTTGAGGTGAGGAGACCACATCTGTACACAGTATTCGAGATGTGGGCGTACCATCTCAGAGCAGCCCGAGGAATACAGACCTATCAGGTGCTTTAGAGAAGGCTCCACACAATTTTCTTGTGAATAGAACCTTTGGGAATGGAAAAATTGATTGAATTTTCTCAAGTCTAAATATTACAGACCCCCAAAAGTCCAAAGCTATGTCTACACTACAGACCTTACAGCTGTACCTCTGCAGCGGTGCTGTTGTAAGGTCTCCCATGTATGCTGATGGGATAGCACTCACCTGTCAGCATAATTAAACCATCCCCCATCAAGTGGCGATAGCTATATTGGCAGGAGACGCTCCACACCAGCACTTTTGTCGGTGAAACTTGTGTTGGTCAGGGGTGTGGTTTTACTGACAAAAGTGCTAGTGTAAACACAGTCCAGGAGAGAGAGCCCTAAAAATCCAACTTCGAACCGTGGAGAAAGAGATTGAACACTTGCTGAACAGAGATTTGTAACAGATCATGGCAGCTACTGGGTTTACCCCACACCCTGCTGACAAAAAATGAATGGAGTTTATCACTTCCTTTAACTATCCCTGTCCATTATTTCGAGGTCAGATACAGACTGGTCCAGCATACTGAAACCACACGTGACAAAGACAGAGGCTATCATATTCATCCTCCACGCTGGAAAGGCATTTGCTTAAATGTGACTCTTCAAAGACGCATTCCAGTTCACTCACTCCCAGTGCGGGAACCTGCCCTCATTTAGCACTTTCAGGGTTTGAGTGGAACCAACTCTTCGGATTTCCGATGGCACCTCAGCTGGCCTCAGATACTGGAGCCCAACGTTCCACAGCGACTGCCCAAAGGTCCCTGCCATTTAAACCAGCAGAAAAGAAAGGTCAGAATGAGGGCTGAATGGATAGAGCAGTTAACACCTGCCTACAAGCAAACCTCTCACTCTTGTTTGCCTTTGGAATGGCTGGCGAATCCCCATCTCTGCAGAAAGGAAGGTTTTTGCAAGTGAAACTGATGATAAACCCAGGCCTTTATGGTTGTCACTATGCTACAGATCACTAGAGCTGGGTGGAAATTTATCGACAAAACATTTTTTCATCAGAATATGCCAATTCATCAGAACTGAAGCTTTCCATGGAAGCTTACTGGCTTTGACTAAACTTTCATCGGGAAGATTTCTCAGATCCAGGATGGAATTTCCATTCAAAGCCAGAAGGGGCGGGGGAAGGGAGAGAGAGAGATAGAGAGACACCCCTATCCTAGAATAGCCCTTTGCAATGGTTCAGACTTGCCCTGAGTCTCCCACATCCCAGGTGAGTGCCCTGGCCACTGAGCTATTGGCTAGTCTGTGGTGGATCGCTCTGATTTCATCACAAAACACTTCAAAAAGGTCTCCGTTTTATTCTGAAGTGGAACAAAAACTAATTGTGAAATCTCAAAGTTTTTCACAAAATGGGACCTTAGTTTCTGGCCAGCCCTACATACCACAGCCTGGCTCCAGGGCCATCACCGGGACAGAACTCTCCGGGCCCAGCTGAAGAGCGGAGCACTCTCCATTCCCACTGAAACCAGTAGGAAGTGAGAGCCCTCCGAACCGTCCAGGCCTGAGCCCTAAAGAACAGCCCCCGACCGTCTGAACTACAGGAGAGCCGTTGTGCCAGCCAGAGATCACTAGAGCGCAGCCGCCCTTGAGTCACAAACGCACCCTCTCTTCTCTGTTTAGGTTTAAGCTCTTTGGGGCTGGGTCCCTCTCCACAGATCATTACAGGGACCCATTTCAGTTAGGGCTGCTAGGTGCTACCATATTACAAACAACAAACAGCATCCCACACCACCCCCTGCCATGGGCATGCCCCTGATAAGCCCTCTGCTCTCTGGGGGTAGTGCAGAGCCAGCACCATTTGGGAAGCTTTATGGCGCCATTCCACCACCAGGGCAGTGAGAAGGGACCTTCACATGGGCCGGTATCCGGCCCTGAGTGTTTGGGACAGACCTCTGGCTAATGGAAATGGTATGACATCAGAGAGTCACCTACCCCCACCTTCCTGGTAGCCATGGCTAACTTGAATGAGATCGGTTACCAAAATAATTTTCTTATTTCCCTCAACAAATGAGAATTTTTTAAAAAATTGACAAACTGGATTGAAATGTTCTCTCTCTCTTTTAAAGTAAAATTTACAGAAAAGGGGGGAAATCCTAGAAATGGGAGTTGTATGGCATCATTTTTCTTATCTGCAATACTGTACACAACTGGCGTCATTTCCACAACATGGGGGCTCCCGGTCAAGCCCGTACTACAGACCAACCTTGCCTTCCCAAGGGCTGTCATGTGTTTATCTTTGACATTTTAGTAAGAAATGGCACTATGCCTGGGATGGCTTCAGGCAGCAGCTGGGCATTGGTAGCTCAGCCACAGAGGTTCATTCCCTCTGGGGCACCTGGCATCGACCACTGTCAGAAGACAGGACACTGGGCTTGATGGACCTTTGATCTGACCCAGTCTGGCTGTTCCGATGTGCAGTGTTCTCCCTGAAGATTTTCAGCTGGGTCCTGAGCCATGAGGCGACACCCTTGTAATTTCATAGTCTTTGGTGAGAGTTGGCTGACACTCTCTTCTGCAGCACTTTCCTCACATTATAACCAAAACTGCATTGATGGGCTCAGAATATTTCTAAGGATGTAGGTTTTGGTGGGGTCAGCTGTGGTCCAATTTAGACTGAGCTGAGAGCCAGCCATCCTACCCAAATAAAAATCCTTTAGAGTTAACAAACTGCACTTAAGTTAGAAAGCCAGTTTTATCTAACAAGCCAGCAGAGTGACACGTCTATTGGTCACTTCTGTCTCATATCAAAGGTGGATCTCTAGAAAACACCAGCTTGTACGAATGGCGTTAGCATTCCAAACAATTGTACCTATGTGCCTGCCTGAGAGCAGCCAGAGTTTGACGTTGCAGTCATAGCTGGACGTGACAATCAGTCTGAGCTTTTCCACATACACAATGTGGGATACATTCTTCAGATGACCCCTCCAAGAGTTTAGAAGATCTGGGGGGACGAGGGTGGTACTCCAGCCATCCAGGACCTGCAGAACAGATGACATGAGAAATTAATTGGTGAAGATGCTCACTTGGGAGAAGGTCAACAGCTTAGTTTAAACATGACACAAACCTTTATAATCTATAAATCATCTCCACTCCCTATCTAAGCTATTTTTATGGCAGTTATCACCAGGGTATTTAAATACCATGAGAATGTAATCTACCAAGAAACAAACTTTCATCCCTTTCAGTTTGTGGACAGCAATAATAATGGTATAAAGCCAGTAGGGTTCTATAGTTCTGACACCTTTTCAACCATAATCTGTAACTATCTTGATAGCAGTATGCATCAGCTGGCAAAGTCTTCCTTTTGTATCCCAGTTCCACTGGGAATCTGCTAATGGATTGTGTCCAGTATAACACTAGGGAGTCTACAAAGTCAGGATCTTCTTGGCCCATATTTCTCAATTCAAACAAGGCAAGTGTATTTGTTTTTCCCTCTTGCTATGAAATCACATCTTGCTGAGCCAGGAAGGGCTGAAGAACCTCCTCCCTTCTTCATAGAGGTGGTGTGAATTTAGTGCAGGTCACCTCCAAGGGTGAGGAGAAAGGTATGTTTTCATAATGTCACTCCAGAAAGAAAAATAATCCTGATATTTATATTGAAAATAATGTCATGCATCAGCATGTCTATTGATACCTTCCCAAAAGCAATGAGACCAATCCACATAGCCTAGTTAATCTACCAAGTATTTCAAGAGGTGGTCACTGACACTGGCAGACCAGGTGCCAGCTCACACCAAGGCCTGTAGGTCTCACTGTAAAATGACAAATGTATGGCTGGAAGCCAGTCTGACTCACCTGTGTGTTAGTATTGTTAAAATAGGTATCAAATTTATAAAAATGTGTTTAGTGTTAAGCATTTCATAAACTCTAGTGAGTTGCTGCCTGCATTAATCTCACTTGTAATGTCTGTATCCCAGGTTATAAGGTAGTATTTAAGTGTTTACTCTGAACGTGTAAACCCTCACAGTCAGGAGAGAAGCATTACCAAGTGTGAAATACTAGTTTGCCACAAGGGGTGTCATCTCCTGCCCAACAAAAGAAGGACCATAGACACCAGACACCCTATTGTGGAAAATCAGGGGACAGAAGACTTTGCTAATTGCTCCCCCGACACTCACAAAGAGGAGATGTGCACAAGCACTCGTCCCATCAGCTTGAACTCTGGGAGGAAAGCAATAAAAATCCACCAATAAGAAATTGATCTCTCTGTGCCGCTTGAACTCTGAGAGGTGAAGATTTCTAAGCATAAGCAAGGGATCCCCAGCTTTTTTACCTGGGTTAGCCCAGGAGGGCTTACAGAGCTTGCATATTACAGCAGCTTCCATTGCCTTTTAGAACCTAAGACTTACTCATTCGTCTGTGTGTATCTGCTTTAACTTTGTAAATTACTCATTTCTTTTTCTTAGTTAATAAATCTTTAGTTAATTTATTATAGGATTGGCTACAAGGATCTAAGGTGCAGTTGATCTGGGGTAAGTGATTGGTCCTTTGGGACTGGGAAGTTGTGATTTTTTGTGTAAAGGCAAGTTTACCTGGGTGGCAAGACAGATCGGAGTACCCAAGGCGACCGTCTGTGACTCCATGTGAAGCCTGTTATAAGTGCTTGAGGAGTTCACACTTGATACGTGGTTGGTGAAATCTAAGTATAAAACTCACAACCAGTTTGGGATTTGTGCCCTGCTTCTACACAGTCTGCCCTGAGGCTGGTACTCATGTTTGAGCGCCACTTCAGACATCTTGACAGTCATACTTCCAATAACCTTCTAAAAATGCATGGGCAATATTTGTGAATATAAGCAGGTATTTTCGAAAGCACCTGCATGATTTAGGAGCATAAGTACTATTTATTATGCAGGGACATTTTAGAGGCCTGCAGAAAATTCAGTCCATTACAAAAACTCTGAAATGCCAACCCCTCCCTGAAGGTGATGAGGAGAGCTTAAAGGAAACAAGGCTATGCCACTGCTAATTAATATAACGTATAAACTCTTTACAGCACAGATTCTGCAATGCACTACCTCAGTTTCCATAGATGGATTTTTTCTGGCAGGAACTCTGCAGTATTTTGGGATTAAGTCACGAAACATGTTCTCATTTCTATGAGATGTTTCTGTCTTTCCTGCCCTGGAAACTTTCTTTACCTCTTTTGATTTGCAGTAATTCTCGATATCCCAGATCTAAGGAGAGACTTTGTTAGTAACTTTTTAATTTTCATTTACAGAAACACCATATTGCACATTCCCCTGAAACTGGCTAGGAAGTGACCAGTCACACCGCTCCCATTTACAATAGTACAAGTGGTGCACATAACTCATCCTCCAGTTTTCATTCTTGTGACATCTCTAGGGACAAAAAATAGTCCCATTTGCTCTCCAGCTTTGTTTGTTCATTCACTAGATTTTAAATTAAGGTCTCAAGTTTTCACACAGCTCATTACTTTCCAAGCCTTTAAAATGGAACAAGCTGTTTGGTCTATTTTGAACAGCAGACAAGTTAAAAATCCTATGACTTTATTTCTTATCTTCAGAGTCAGACTCAAAGAGGCTGTTTTTCAGACATCATAAAACAATCACCTTAATATAACCTAGGGAATCTCCAGTCAACAAGATGAAGTCCTCTGGATCCGTGGACATGGTACCGACTACTGCATTTACATCATCCCCATGTACTGCCTGAAATTTGCCCAACATCCCCCCTTCACTACTGACTGACCAGGCATAGATATAGCCACCTGCAGAGCTGGTTAGCAAAATGGCTGTGTCAGGAGACGGCTCACGTGTCTCCAGGAAAAGTATCTGCAAAAGAGAAAGCCATAGCAACATGTGCCCTGTCCACTCTCACATCCACTCTGATTGCTGGGTAGGTCAGAGAGAAATGTAGACATTTAACCTTTTCCACAGCAGCTGGGAGGCCCTTCAACTCTTCCTGCCAATTTGGATAGTTTTGCTCTTGGTTGCTGGTTTTAGCAGCATCTTGGTCTTTGGGAGAATCACTTTCTAGGTCAGTATTTTCCCCTCCTGGAGGCTGGACTGCCTACAGGATCAAAAACATCACCACATACCTATAGCCAGGCCTTACATTGGAGGCTGATTATGTTCTGCTCTTCTTGACAGCAGACTCTGCAGGGTGGTAAGACTTTTTTGAAGGGCCAATATTTCTTTCAACCTTAACTACAAGAAGTTCTCTGTTATAAGGCCAGGTCCTGAGACCCCCTTACAGAGGTGAGTAAGGGCCAAAAGCAGCAGAGAGCTGTGTAGGAAACATGCGGCGGAGGATGAGGGGTGAAAAGAAGCAAGAGTAGCAGGAAACCACCTTGAATTTTTACCCTTTGTTGTTTAGGGCATGGTTCACTGTGTAAAAGACAACAATGCTTATGCTGTGACATGTCTTCACCCCAGCTTGGAACAAGCCAGAGATTGTTGTGGGTTTAGTCTAAATCACAAGAGCTTTCACAGAACCATACCTGCTGCCCTTTAGCTTCATCCAGTTGCTTTTCTCTGGGCTGTCTTATAACAGATGGAGCAGGAGCCAAATTTCTGCATTGGCCAAAAAAGGAAACAGAAGGATTCTCAGTAGTTGAAAGCCTAGTTGCCAAGCTAGTCCTCGAGTCTGCCCAGCGCTTTTTCCCAGACTCGGCATAACTGCTGAGCTTTACTGATACTGATGGTTTCTTTGGGATATTTCCTCTGCCGGGATCTTCCTTGCTCTCAATAAACACCTAAGCAATGGGAACAAAAACTGCATTTCAGTGTGAAACGGTCCCTTGAGACTTTTCCCATCTTCCTTCTTCAAACTGCTACATCCCATCCCGTCTGCTGGGCTGAATTACTAAAGAGGCAATGGGTTCTTCACTTGCAAAGCAGACCCAGCCATTCTAGCCAGCAACATCACTGTTCTGCTGCAGTAGCTTAAGGAGAAGTAGAATTCCTGTTTCTATTGAGAAGTAGCTGCCAGTGTGACTAAATTAGAGTCTGATTTATCTCCCATTCATAACGTCTGTGACTTCAGTGAAAGGAGGATGAGCCTTCAACTTGTGGAACAAATACCAATGCAGTATATTTTCAATACAAGATCTGGAGGTTCATAGTGGTCAAAGCTTCCCACAATCCAGCCTTGTAAAGCATTGGAACAAAAGGAGGAGGGGGAAAAATTGTTGTTCTTAACCTCTAAGGATAGGACAAGGAGCAATGGGGTTAAATTGCAGCAGGGGAGGTTTAGGTTGGACATTAGCAAAAATTTCTTAACTGTCAGGGTGCTTAAGCTCTGGAACAAATTGCCTTAGGAGGTGGTGGAATCTCCATCATTGGGCATTTTTAAGAGCAGGTTGGACAAACACCTGCCGGGAATGGTCTCAATAATATAGTCCTGCCATGAGTGCAGGGGACTGGACTAGATGATCTCTCAAGGTCCCTTCCAGTCCTATGATTCTATGCAAACATGATGCACTTACAAAGCACCACACAAATCTATGCTCTGTCCCCCAGTGTGCAGACGCTAGTTCTGTTCTGTAAGAACTAAAACAGAATTCTGGCTACTGACATGCAAATTAAACATCAAGTGATTCCACAATTTCAATTTGCTCCAGTGATAGAACAGCTGCTTTCTCAACAAGATGTGCACGCTCTGATGTGGACAGGAACAGACTTGTCCTGTGCCTCAAACAACTAGAAGCCAAGATATTTATTAAAAACACAATTGACTGTACTTTAAATATCTTGTTTCTGATTGGTTGGAGTATTATTAATATTCATAATTTTATTTGCATAACTTCTCCATCACTCTCAACTTAGTGTGTAGAGGATACCTGTCCAATAGCGCAAAACAACTGTAAAACTCATCAGATTTCCAGGTCCCCATTCAGGAAATGCCCAGGAGTGGAGAGCAGGGACATTATAAATCAGGATTGCAGAACATTCGTAGAACTAAAGGTGCACAGCCTGGCTCCAGCTATCATCAGTACCTAATTTTAGTGAGCAACAAATTAAACTTTTTTTTAAATAAAAATATATTTTCTAACTGTCAATCATAAGAACACGAGACCAGCCAGACTGGGTCAGAGTAATGGTCCTTCTAGCCCAGTGTCTTGTCTTCTGACAGTGGCCAATGCCAGGTGCTTCTGAGGGAATGAACAGAACAGAGCAATTTATCGAGTGATCCATCCTCTGCCCTCCAGGCCCAGCTTCTGGTAGTCAGAGGAACAGAGATACCCAGAGCATGAGGTTCTGTCCATGACCATCTTGGCAAATAGCCATTGACAGACCTATCCTCCATGAATATATCCATGAACAGAGTGGCTGAGACCTTGCGAATTTTTGCCTTCCTCTGCAACACGGGGCATGGGTCTGTGACGCCGTAGGGAGCAGGGCGGATTAACCTGGAAATGTCGTTTAGTTTTACTGGAACAGTCTGCATGGAAAATGGAAAAGCAGGGAATAACTTTAGGTAAGGGATGGTACCTAAGCCTGTAACCTGAGCCAGGAAGGGGGGTGGGGCAAGTCGACACCTTTGCCCAAAAAACTGGACAAAGGAAGAGGGAAAAAGAAGAAGAGGAAGAGAGCCTGCAAAAGGGTTTTTGGGTTTCAGTTTTGGGCTGGCTGGGAAGAGGCAGGGAACCCCAAGTCTGGGGTCTAAGATCCTTGCCCCCCCCCAAAAAAACCTGGCTGTGGGTCCTGGTTGCACGTACAAGCCCTGCTTGAGACTGTGTTCCTGTCATCTAATAAACCTTCTGTTTTACCGGCTGGCTAAAAGTCACGGTAAATCACAGAAAGTGGGGGGGTGCAGGGCCCTAACTCCCCCACACTCCGTGACAGGGTCACTTGCAGATTTAAATTAGTGTAAATAGTGGATCCTCTGTAACTTGAAGTCTTTAAATCATGATTTGAGGACTTCAGTAACTCAGCCAAAAGCTATGGCTCTATTTCAGGAGTGGGTGGGTGAGGCCTGCAAAGCACAGGTCAGACTAGATGATTTTGATGGTCCCTTCTGATTTTAAAGTCTATAATTCTTTTTGAACCCAGTTATGCTTTTGGCCTTCACAACATCCCATTAACGACTTCCACAGGTTGACTGTGTTATATGAGGAAGCACTTCCTTTTGTTTGTTTTAAACCTGCTGCCTATTAATTTCATTGGGTGACCCCCGCTTCTTGTGTTATATAAAGGAGTAAATAACACTTCCTTATTCACTCTCTCCATACCATTCATGATTTTATAGACCTCTATCATATCCCCACTTAGCTGCATCTTTTCCAAACTGAACAGTCCCCATCTTATTAATCTCTCCTCACTTGGAAGCATTTTTGTTACCCTCCTTTGTACTTCTTCCAATTCTAATATATATTTTTTTTGAGATGAGGCGACTAGAACTGCATGGACTATTTAAGGTGTGGATGAACCATGGATTTATAATAGTGCCATTATGATATTTTCTGTCTTACTATCTATCCCTTTCCTAATGGTTCCGAACATTGTTCGCTTCTTTGACTGCTGCTGCACATACAGCAGATCATTTCAGAGAACTATCCACCATGACGCCAAGGTCTTGAGTGGTAACAACTAATTTAGATCCCACCATTTCTATGTAGTGACAGAGCAATCTGATTAGCTGTTAGAATGTGGTGCACACATCCCCTCAATTTACCAGTAATCAGAAGGCACATTTAACATACTGAAGCACTGAACTGTGTAGGAAACAGAGCTGGGCAGCTGTTCTTGAACTTACCCTGTTTGGCATAAGGGTCAAAGGACTCTGGGATGCGTTAACCCTGCAGAGTGCCTGTCCCGTGTCTGTTCTCCAGATCACTACATCTCCATCGCAGGAGGCAGTAGCCAAGAGTTGACTGTTATATTTGGCTATAGATAAGATGTCCTCTGAGTGGTAGGATTTCCAGTGCTTGTATTCAATTACCGCATCTTCTTTAACATCTCTGGTGAGCAAGATCAAACAGTCATCCAGGAAGAACAGTGTATTTAATGAAGTTAGAAGGCAGTGGACTGTAAAGTACAACAAATCCCTCTCAAGACCATAATCTGCTTCACCTTTTAGACACTGGTATGTTTAAGGAGACATTTGGCACACAGCAGGGTTAGAGATAACGCGCCAGCAATGGGAACCAAGGAAATACATTTTTACATGGGCTCATGGAATCCCCGCCCACTTCCTACTTACAGGTACCATGTAACTCTTTTACTCCAGCCAGTCACATATACCTTCAGATTGATATACAGAATTCCACTGATCTACGGGAAAGACACAGAAACAATGCTAAGGTATAACTAGTAATTGCCTGAAAAACATCTGCTCACATATGCAAAATCCACACTTCTCCATTTGTGCAAAATTTGCACAAATCAGATAATTGTGCACCAAATTATCCATCACTGCTGTCAAACTGCATGCAGGAAGGGAGGTTTTATATGTACAATGGATGCCTCTGCAATGTTTTCAGGGTTTTTACAGACAGTTTGAAAGTCTGGCCCTGAAAGGGCCACCTTTCCAAGTAAAACTGTTACTGGTATTTCAGCTTGTCAGTCTTCTCCCGCTTACTCATCCTAGGACAAAAAAACACTATGATAGCACCACCCCCTGCTTCCTGGCAAGCTGAATCGGAGCATAATGAAATGGTGCTTCTACTCCAGGCTGGGACAGAGGAGAGATGGATGTGACAGGCACTGATAAAACACATCTCTCCTCTTTCACGAGGTGCTGACCTCCGTTTTGTCCAAGTGAGGCATCTCAAGCAGACAGGCCCCATTGTTGAAGTTCCAGAACTTGATCGTCCCATCTTTCAAAGCAGTGATGAGGCGTCTCTCCGGCCCATCAAAAGCCATTGCTGTTATTTCTGTGTGCTTGCCCTCTGTGGTCATAAACTGCATCATCTTTTGCCCAGTCATGATATCCCAGACTCTGACCATCCCACGATGGCAACCACTCACCACCTGTATAGACCACCATGAAGAAGTGCATATTGTCAATCTATCAAGCTCTCGGCATTTCTAGGTCATAAGATATAATGGGGGGAGTGCATTAGACATTAATGTGTCATTACGGCAGTTTTAGTGACCACAGATATTAAGACAGTTTATAATCCTGGCACTCACCTGTTTGAAGTTCCTGTTATACAGGGCTGTACATAGCGGCTGGTCATGGGATGTGACTTCTGAGTTAATGGTTTCCATAAATTCTACCTCTCCATAGAAAATTCCAATCTGGATTGAAATAGATTTAAAAAACCACAAGATGCAAAAACAAACATTTATGCAAAAAGAACCATCAGGATTTGAATAAAAGATGAATTATATGAATCAGAGCTGCCACCTCTAGGCAGCGAATGGAACATGGACTAAAGGTATCTAGATGCTTCAAGAACAGGGAACCCATCAGCAAAGATAGCCCCCCAATATTGCTACACCTCCCAAGGAAAAATAAACCAGGACCTCAAGAACATCTGCATTGCTGTGTTACTGATACCAAAGTGACACTTCAGTCCACTGAAATACCCTGACTATATTAGTTTTTCAGGATGACCATCCTCCTGCAGATACAGTGGAAGGAATGTTAGGTTACATCCAGATATTCCTTCTTTTACGGGGGGATATCTGGAACTGATGTCAGAGCATCAGTTGGTCTGCAGAGCCCTGCATGGATACAAAATTTGTATCCGCGTCTGATCCGCAATCCGCAAAGATGGTCCACAGACATATGCAGATCTTCAGGGCTCCAGATATAGAATTTGGATCCGCATCCACCCATGATCCACAAACATGGTCAGCAAATATCTGTATCTCTATTCCGAGCCTCCTACTGAATAAAAATCCAGCATTTACTAATACCACCACCATGTATCACTGACAGTATTTAGCACTTTATGTCATCAAAGCACTGTAAAAACACTGATGGACAGGACCTTGCAAAGTGCTGTGTTCATGCAGTTCCCATTGACTTCAGTAGGAACTAATGGCACCCTACGGAAGCACTCAGAACTCTGCAGGATCAGACCCCAACAGAGGGCCAAACCCTGCTCCCCTGACTAATGCGAGCAGTCCCACTGACACTCTGTTCACATGAATAGGGTGAGAATTTCAGTCAAAATCTTGTTTACAATATCCCTGTGAGGTAGCTAAAGAATATTACTGTCCCAATTTTGCAGATGAGTACAGAGACGGAAGTTAGCTGACCTCCACTAGGCCACACAGCAAGCCAGTGGCAGAAATGAAACTAAAACGTATGTGCTACTGAGTCTGTCTCCACTAGGCCATGCTGTGTCTCAGTGGGTAGACATTCACCTCAGGTACAAGGTCCCATGCAGGACTGGTTAGGATATTTTGATTAATTGTTTTTCAGCAAAAATATCAATTTGGTGAAACACAACCTGCTGGTAAAACGGGGTCTGCTTCAGCAAATTTCCCAACTCAACAAAATGTAGAGGAAAAAAAAACACTCTGAAAAATAGTTGAAATATTTCATTTTAACATTTTCAAAAAGAAAAATACTGGTTTTGCGGTTCAAAACAACTTTTCATTTTGAAACTTAAGCTAGTTAGACTGAAAAAGTTTAAAAAAGAAAAAAGGGCCAAAAATCAGACATTCCAAAATTATCAAAACAAAAAACATTTCAATTGACCCAAACCAAGAGCTTACGCTCCATCTACATTTGAGCTGGGAGGTGGGATTCCTTGTGTGTGTACAAAAACCTGCACTAGTTCTGCTCAAAAGCCGGAAAAGCACAGGCAGCATCTCAGCTCCCTGCAGTTGTACTTGAGCAGCTGTCCCCCACGCTACCTCCAACTACACTGCTATTTTTGGGTGCTTGCTCGAGCAGAACTAGCACAGGTATGTCAATGCAAGCTGGGAACCAGACTTCCCAGCTCAAACAGAGGTGTGGTTTCAGGTTTTTTTATTTGTTTATAGTCAAGATTTCAATCTTCCATTCCCATTCTGATGGTAAAAATTTTCAAACTCTCAAAAACATTTGCAGGTTGGGAAAGACATTTCCTACCCAGCCCCGGTCCCACGTAGGCCCTAAAGGTTTAAATGGTGCATAAGCTTCGTGTTGGCCCTTTGCACAAGAGTGAATTTAAATCAACAAGAACTTTGAACTTCGGTCAAAAATTAATCACTCACTGATGTTTGCTAGAAAGATGAGCAAAGAAAGGAGAGATGTCATCCCAAAAATATGTTTTTCCCTTTTGTGAAAGAAAAGGGTACATTATGTCTTCTGTTAAAAGGTAAAATAACTAACTCACAGAGAAGGTGGTGCAGATGAGCATATTGTTTAACGCGCTGTAACAGGCATCAACAATCGGGCAATTCCCTAATGAGATACTCCTGCCAGGAATGGACTGGAGACAGAAGTGATCCAGCAAATCCCAAACACGGATATTCTGAAGGATGCAGGAAAGAAACCAGAAGTCAAAGGGATTCAGGCATTTGTGAGCACATTAGAGAGTTCATGCTGTTTAGCAGCTCAACCCAGAGGAAATAAATGCTTCCCATACACTCAGGCCAATATCCAAACACATGCACAATCCCAATGTAGAGTTGTGTTCCCTGCAATAGCCCAGGAATGGAGGCAAAGGACCTACCAGATAGATGCCACCTTCCCCAAGGAAACCAAATATCAACATTCTCCAGGAAATTTTTGTTTTGTTTGCAGAATTCCAGAGAAGGCAGCACTAAAGTATGATGCTGCACTAGCTTTAAATTACAATACAAGCTATATGAATGGAATCCTTGGGGGGGGGGGTTTGAATCAAACCCACAACCTACAAGGAGATTCAAAGCTAAAGCTAAAATCTTAATATTTGAGCCTTTTCTACTGCCCTGGTTCTTCCTCCCACCAATGTTAGTGAGCTGAGCACAACAGACAAGGACACAATAAAAAAGGCTCTTTGTACCTGACATCTACTCAAGATGGAGCTACCAACAAAGGTAGAATGGCACCACGGAAGATGGCCAGGGACTGAACAGGGCCAGAGGAAGGCAAGGAGGAGCAAACTGCATTTTCATGCTTTGGGGGCCCCTAACTAAGCAGATGTGGGAGCTTCCCAGGATCATGGCAGCTATAATATTTGACTGACTGATTCTGGTGCCCCTCAGTCACCTTCTCCTGGCCCAGAGAGGATGCAAAGATGTAGTTTTCTATTCAGCGAAGCTAGTTTCACCAATGTTTAGCGTGTGCTCTTCAAAAAGAGGTTAATTACACCAAAGACTCCTCTCTCCTGCTCCCATGTCTAGCATTAAAAGAATCTCTCTCAAACCTAATACAAATCCAGCTGGTCGTTCAGACACAGCTCCGGCACCCATCATACCCGCAGAAATAAATAATATGGATATTTAGACGATGCTTTCCCATTGCCCGAGCACAGAAATATATGGCTCCAAATGCAGCAAGCCATTTTTCCTATAATCCAGACTTTGTACTTTGTCTTTGGAGATGCTGAGGATGGTGTTTCTCTTTCCATTCACTATTATGTGAGTCACAGCAGTAACGTGGCCTTTCATCAGCGTTATGGGGCTGTTGGTAACAAATGGATTCCATATTCTAACCAGTGGATCCAATCCCCCGGTCACTAATGTAAAGAAAATACATTTTAGTTAAAGAAGGCCATGACTCACCTAACTTCTCCAGCACCCCATGAAGGAAACACTGGAACAATACATCAGAAGATGCTTAGGTCCATACCTAACCCGTCTCCTTGTTCTAATTCAAAGTAATTACCACACCTGACACACAGAGGAGAAAACCTAGGACCATGATATGACTAATGAGGGGGTGATGCACAGATTGGGAGAGTTCAGACCTGTAGCCAAACTGTGTGTGTTCTTCCACAATCTCCACTGGATATTTATTTGAAAATAGTTTTTTTCCCCCTACATGTGCTTAAATCTTAAATAAGGCCAAGCCTGTGTGTCATACTAAGTCTCCTATCTCAAGTCTGAAATAGCACAGCATTCTAAAACTGGCTAAGGGAGTGACAGATTCCACCAGAGAAACACAGTGTCACACGCTTTAGTCTGCAATACAAGTACAAGTAAGGGGAGTTAGATGTGAGGTGTCTCACATCTCTCTGTGGATGACGACGTAGGGAATTTGTATTTTTTGCTGATTGATAACTTCAATGAAAAATGTTCTCAGGACACTAAGAGCAGAAGGCAGAAGAAAATTCTCAAAGCCCATGCTCCACTTAACCCGTATTTTGAGGGTTTCAATGGGACTTAAATGGAATATCATACAGGCCACGTGCTGGCTTTTACATAGGGGTACATTTCACACATACAGAGTACAATCAACCTATGGAACACTTGCCAGCAGGGCCGGCTCCAGACCCCAGCGCGCCAAGCAGGCGCGTGGGGCGGCATTTCGTGGCAGGGCGGCATTTGGCTCCGGCAGATCTTCCGCAGTCATGCCTGCGGGAGGTCAACCAGAGCCCCGGGACGAGCGGACCTGCCGCAGGCATGACTGCGGAGGGTCCCCTCTTCCCGCGGCTCCGCTTGAGCTCCCGCAGGCATGACTGCGGTGGGTCCGCTGGTCCCGCAGCTCAGACGGAGCTCCCGCAGGCATGCCTGCAGATGCGCCACTGGAGCCGCGGGACCACGGGACCGTCAGCAGACACTTCTGCCCCGGCCGCGGGACCGGGGAAGGGCGGCGCGGCACGCCGCCCTGCTTGGGGCAGCGTAATTTCTAGAGCCGCCCCTGCTTGCCAGGAGATGTTGTGAAGGACAAAACTATAACAGGGTTCAGAAAAGAACTAGATAAGTTGCTGGAGGACAGGTCCATCAGTGGCTATTAGCCAGGGTGGTCAGGGATGGAACCCCATGATCTGAGAGTCCCTGCTCCACCATTATTAGGAGGCCACTGCCATTAAAGTAACCCGTTTCTGCTGGCCCCCTACGTGGCAGTTTAAGAGGCGGTTCTCTGTATTTGAACTCAGACTCTTTCTGGACACTTGTCTTTTTATCAAAGCTTTCAACACAGCAACTATAGACGAGTGCAGAGATCAGTGGGGTAAAAATGGGCTTTGATGATGGCGACTTACCAAGCACGTTCATCTCAGGTGAATAATCGAAGCAGAGAATGCCTTTCTTTAAAGCAATCGTTGATGACCTGGAACAGAGAAAATAAAATGAACAGACTTGTGCAAGAACCACAGCTGGATCTTTTAAAACATATTGCAGATTTGGTGGGCAAGGCTGTGGAAAATACATCTGCTTGTGTGAAGGACACTCTATGCTAATTAAACAGGGGAGCTCCAGAATAGGTGGGATGGTCAGAAAAGGGGGAAATACAGACACAAGTGTAGAGAAGCAGAAGGAACAGCAAGAGAGCTCTATAAAATTAGCCAAACTCTGTAACCTGCACATCCCCAAACTTTGGAAAAGTTCCCCTCCAAAGGGTGTAGCTCAGACCCATCTCTAAGAAGAAATAGTTAAGGAAGAGAAGGGACCAGGGCTGGCCTTCAACACAAGCAAAGCAAGAGGCTGCTTAGATCTCCACATCCCATACAAGCTCCACAACTTGCTAACACCACCAGCGGGAGCCAAGGGGAAAAATACTGTAGGTCTTTCACCCTCTGCGAGAATAGGACAGGAAAAAAAAATAATAATAATAATTGGAGATATACCAATCTCCTAGAACTGGAAGGGACCTTGAAAGGTCATTGAGTCCAGCCCCCTGCCTTCACTAGCAGGACCAATTTTTGCCCCAGATCCCTAAGGGAAGGGGAGGCAGGCTCACTTCCCGACTGCTAGGACCTCTTGCATTGGGCTTCTGCATATTGTTAGGGTGACCAAGCAGAAAAGAAATTGCAAGGAGAGAGGAAGAGCAGGGTAAAGACTCAAGTCGGAGAGGTGCTATGGCGGGGAGAGAAAAAAGAGAAGGTAACCAGGAGAGGCAGGATCCCAGAGAATGTGCCACTTGGGAAGCCACCGGCTGGCAAAGAGGAAATGCAAAGAGAAGGAATGGAACAGCTATAAGGAAGGAGGCTGAACCCAACCATCCTCTAACCCATTCTTATGGGTAGTACAATAGTCAGGAGCAGGACAAGGCCCTGGCTGGGCCTATCCAGTGATTTATTATCTGAGAGCCGGGGGTCATAACAGAAGAATAATGCCTGTTATATTAGAGTCCCTGGAGCTCCGTCTCAGATGATATTCGGACCCCAGGTGTGACAATTCACCCCACTGACAGCTGTGAATTCCGTGGCCTCCACCAACCCATTTCAAGGTACACAACCCATTTCTGAAAGGGAAAGCAGCCGTGGTTCAAAATAATGAGTTGCGGGGGAGCACAAAGGTGAAAATCATAAAAATGGGGTTAGTGCAGAGCAAGAGGCTCAGCTGCATTATAGCAGTAGCCACAATAGCTAGTTCACAGGTGGATCATTAAAAATGAAGAAATCTGTCTTTACTAGAGAAAAACAACTTGCAAACAACTAGACGACTTCTAAATAGATTCTCTCTTTGACTGTGTCCTTTTTATCCCCTCATCATGAACACTCACATGAGCAAAGATTTGCACATACAAATGGTTGCAGAGCAAATTCTAAGCCTGCCATGTGACCCAGGGGTCCATTCAATCACTAACCAAGCTACTGTTTGAAAGGAAGCTGGAGTGGCACTCCTAAGAGTTAGGCCACCCTGCCAAGGAACAAAACAATACCATGAAACATAGTTAACCAGCAGCACAACTTAAATACCGAGTTATGAATACTCAAGGGATAATGGGCAGTTGGCAAGTAACCCGCGAGCTGGAATTTATTCACCCAAAACTTCCATACAAATAGCATAATAAAAATGCTGCAATGATCCAGGCTAAAGCTGCCAAATAAACTGTTCAGTGGGAATTGCTCACACAGCTCTCATCTACATAAAAGAACACCAACAATAATTCTCTCGTTGCAGGTAAAGGAAAGCCCAATGGCACCACCTGCTGGTAAATCTTCCACACGGTAACCGGGGTTGTGAAATTCTGAAATAGCTATTTTAGCATTAATCCAGATCTTCTTGAATTAAGCAAGAGAAAGAGACAGACACACACACTACCACACAACTCTTCAGAAATTATCCAACATACAGATACAGCACGGGACAATGTCTCTGGATTTAAGTATGCACAATCTTCAGAACTGCAGACAAATCCATTAATAAAGCAAGTTTTAGTATTAAATGCAGACAAACCCAATTACGTAGCTCTGCACACACCATCTTTACATTCACAAATCACTGGAATCCATTCCTTTAAATCCATCTGTCACTAGAGGAACATATTTCTACAGTAAGAATCCCACGACCAAAAAGAGAGATTGTTAAATTATATGAATTAGCAACAGGAGACTTTGGAGCCTCTGGAGAGAGTAATGCCAAGACAGATGAGTTTCAACACCCAGGTGTCAGCAGCATGCGATTGAGATTTTAGACTCTACTCCTGGAGGTGGTTATTTAGCATTCACATCTTTTGTTATTCCATGATCGTTTGGACAGATTGCAGATGCAGAGGCCTGCAATTTCCAGGCCAACACATAATTCAGCCTTTTCAAGAGCAATAGCCACCGCTGTGAAAGGGGCTGATTTCGGAGGAGGGATGAAATAAAGATCTGGACAGGATGCTGTTCTAGAGCCAAGTGTTGCATGTACTGGGAAAGGGGAGACAAAATGGTGATTGCCAGGGACCAGGGAAAATTGCAGAGAGAGTAAAATTGTGGATTCAACCCACTGTCCGCTATCTGCACGATTTACAGTGAGCCAGCTGCTGAAATAGGTCTTTGGCCCATTGCCAGGATGCTAGCTAACGAGGGGGCTGTCTGCTGCACCCCATTAGCTTTCAGGAGGCGATGGACTGCTGCCAGTCCTAATGCACTTTGAAAGCAGAGAAAGGGACAGGGACAGAATACAGAGCTGAAAAGGGCTGGGAAAGAAGGAATGAAAGAAGCAGAAAGGATTGAGGAAGAAAAGAAAGAAGGAGGAGAGAGAGAGGGGATATGGAAAGCAGAAGGGGAGAGAAAGAAGCAGGGAAGGGAAGGGGATTAGAGGAAAAGGGAGACGAGCTAAGGCTGCAAAGAGAATAAGCAGAGGAAGGAGTGAAGGGTAGAGAGAAATGAGGGAGGTGAATGGCAGCTGGGGTACACAGCAGATACAGCAATGTATGTAAGACAACCTCATCTTCCCCTTCCTCAAGCATTTTCACAAACAGTCTTCACCCTGTACTTGTCCTGCCGGATGTGTATTACTCTAGATCCAATCCCTGAAACATTTTAATTGGAGATAGGCCTGAACTGGAAACACTGGATTCAAACTCCCCTCCCCATCTCGGATGTTAACTCTGGGGTGAGCTGAACTTTGGATTGGAATTTTGCTGCCCAGCTCCATACAATTTACATTCACCTGCCCATTCCCCCCACAACCCACTGAGCCTGCCCTATTCCCACCCGCTCCTCCTCACAACACAGAGTCCTACTTGTGCTGCTCAGCTCTGGCAACACTCGGGTTCAGCACCACTGCCTACAAACAAGCATGGCACGCTCGGACCCAGCAGACCAGGAGCAGCAACAGCAGGATGGGCATCCACACCCAGAAAACGGACCAGAAGGCTGTTCCCAAGCTTTGCTACACTGAAGCCCCACTTCACCTTGCCTTGCCTCTTGAAGACGGAAAGGAGGAAAAAACAGGAAGTCAGACACCATTGCAGCTGCATTTTGCTTTTTTTTCACTTCAGCAAATCTAATAATAATTTATTTTTAGCTAAAAAGAAATACGTTTAAGAGACTTGCATTTGTTTGTTCACTTTTCCTGTGGAGTAAACTTCCCATGCAGCACATGAGGGTTACAGGACATTAAGAAGAAATCCAACTCAACCAAAATTTAGATCCAAAAACCCACAGTTGCTAGGGAAGTTTGGACCAAGATTGGGACTTCCCAGCTAGACCTTTGCTCTGTGACAGGTCAAACCAAACCCTTCAGCCCATCAGCTCTGGGGACATCTGGGTCTAGGCTAGACTTCTCAGGTCAGGCCCATCTCTATCAAATATAGACATAATAGAGCTGGAGCAGTGTCTTCCCATCTTCTCTGAAATTTTCCTCAAGAAACTGTTCCGTGTCCAGCAATTTTCCCACTGCCCAGAGGCCCCAGAAATGACTGTACTTACAGCCTGAAAAGTCTGTTGGAAACTTCATCTATTTACAGGCCACCGAGTAGTGTCAATTATGGGCCCCTTTACCCACTTTCTGTAATTTAGGTTTCCTGAGCCCTGCCTGAAATTTGAGTCCCAACAGGATTTTCCTGGAGGAAATGGAATTTTAAGAGAATTGTAACATTGCCTGCTACCATTGTGTGATGGATAATTTACAGAACAGACAAAGAGACCTGTCTTACTGGGGTTTACCCAGGATATGTAGTGGAAGTGAAGTAAGCACCATGGCTCTCTTATCAGCTGCTGAGCAGGAGGCAACAAGATTGAGCTGAGGAATGAATTTTATCTGGTGGCACCAGTCCCCATGGAGAGCCTGGAAGAGAGAGGAAAGACTTTACTTACTGACACTGCAGGTCATAAACAATCGCACAAGGAGCTCGTTCTTCGTCAGTGGGGGCTCAGCAGTGCCACTCCCATTCCAACATGCCTGGGTTCATGTACAGTTTGAAGTAGACAGAAAAACGCCAGCGAAAAACAAAGTGAAATGTGAAGCTGAGGAACAATAAACACAGGAAAAGTGGGACAAGGAACAGAGGCAGCAGAAAGAGGGAGAAGAGAAACATTAGGGTGACGCCCACAGCAGGACCCCGAAAGGGGAAGGGCATGGTATTTGATTGGACGAGTGCAGTTTTGAATTAAGAGAGATGGTTCATTATGCACATCAAGAAACAAGAAGAGGGTCATGACTTAGACATGGGGATTGAGAGGGTTCAGACCAAAGGGATTCTTATAGACAAGGCTCTTCTGGGACCCAGGAAGCAGTGGGGCTTTGAATGTGCATTAGCCATTGTAGCGAGGGGACGTGGTCTCCCCCTCTGATTGACAGGGAGAGACTCACAACTGCCCCATGGTGGGCAGAACCGGGACACCCGCGGGGGCGGGATAGGAACCGGAACTATAAAAGCCTGGCCCTCCAGCTCAGTTGAGGAAAGAGCTGCCGGAGGAGCAGGACATCTCCCCCCGCTGCTGAAGCCCGGCTGCCATACTGCCAGAGACCTGGAGGAGCTGCCAGACACCGGGGACACTGAGGAGCTGTAGGGGCTGCCACTAGCTGTCTACCCCAGCGAGGCGAACGATGACCCCAGAACCCAGGTACCCCCGGACTGGGAGGGTAGGAAGGAGCCAGGGGAAGCTGTATAGTGTTCGGCTGTGTGACTGACTGCAAGCTGGTCAGCGTGTTGTGGACAGACTTCCCCGCAGACGCAGTGGCGGACCACTCCTCCACTGTTAGGGCCCAGGGCTGGGATGCAGTGGAGTGGGTGGGCCTGTGTCCCTCTACCCCTTGCCACTCCCACCATCAGGGTGGCAGCCTCCCCACCTTTAGGCCAAGCGGCCTGCATTGGTCTGACACCCACCCGAGCTAGGACGCCGGATGGTTTTGCTGACTCTCCCAGCAGAGAGCTAATCTTTCCCTAGACTGCTGAGTTGCTCTGCCTGACAGCAGGCCAGAGCCCTTTCACTGATTACGACCCTGTCCTGATTGAAGGTGCCAGGCCTAGAGATGTGCCACTACCATGCCTGACTGCGGGCCAGACCCATTAACTATGTGCTGCCCGGCTCTGGCTGAATGTCAGGGCTACCAGCCCCAACTGCTGCCTCAGGGCCTATTAACTGTTGGCTAATTCCCCCGAACAGAGCCACTCTAGGAGCGTTACAGCGACTGATGGGGAGACACCCACGGCCGCACTACAGCCATCCAAAATGGTCTGAATTGGTGCTTGCTGAGCTGCAAGATCGTGAATGTCTGGCTGATGGAATGATATAAAACGACCCAAGGTAAGTCATTTTGGTTTGCAGAGCCAGCCTTCGGGATGTGTAAACAGTGCAGCCCTCGTGGCACTCCGCAGCCCATACTCCACCCTGAAGGGGCGTCTACACAGGGAGTGGCAGCAGGTCCTAGAACCCAGCTCTACAGATTCAGACTCACAAAACTTGCACTACAGCACTAAGAATAGCTGTGTAGGAGTTCAGGTTCTGAAGCCCACCCCCTTCCTTAGGCTAAAGAGTCCGAGCTCCAGCCCAAGCTGCAACACTTATACAGCCATTTGTAATGCGACAGGGAAAACCGGGCAAGCCGGACTCTGTTGACCTGGTCTCTGAGACTCACCACTGTGAGCTACTACTCAGTGTAGACAGACTCTGAAAGGCCACAGGTCTTGGTCTACGAGCATCAGCAGTAAAGTACACTTTGCCTTTTTATGTAAGACGATGGAAGGAATGAGAGCAATGAGCGTCCCACAGACCTATTAGTAGTAATATTTGTATTATGGCAGCACTCAGAAACCCCACTGTGCCAGGTGCTGCACACACACAGGTAGATGAGGCCTCTGCCCCAAAGAGCTTACAGATTAAGGCGGCGAACAACATACAGAGGCTCTGGGAAAGACAATTCTGATAGACATTGTACATAATTGCTTTTGAGTATTTTAGTTTATAATTTAATAAATATCAACTTTCCTCAACTTTCTTCAGGATAGGGGAGCAACAGGAATCTAAGTAGGAGTGAGGTTTGTCTCAAAATGTAACTTTAGACAGAGAAACTCACAGGCACTCGGAAATTTCTGTATAGGCTGGCCTTTCCTTTCAGGAGAAGATGCACTGGGATTCTGGCTAAGACACCTGAGGGAGAAAAGCCATATATTAATCCTGACCCAACACTTGCCACATTTCTCAAAAGAAGTTATTTTAATTGTGCTGAAGTGCACCTAAGGCAATAATAGTAGCCTAAACCCCATGCGTGACCTAGGATATATCGTGTACAGGATAGCTAGTCACAAGGGACATTCATTAATACCTGGAAGGATTATGTGGTATTTTCATAGATCCACCTTAAATGTCGAGACACAAGCATGGCACTAAAAGCTTTAAAGTGTTAGCTACAATCTAGGCTTAGGAGAAATATTAGTAACATTCTACAAATACATTAGAAGAGGAAGACCAAGGACTGGGTAGGCCCCGTTACTCAATGAGGGGGAAAAATGTGGAAATGGCAGAGGTGCTTAATGACTTCTTTGTTTTGGTTTTCATCGAGAAGGTTGGTGGTGATTGGACGTCTAACATTGTGAATACCAGTGAAAATGAGGTGGGATCAGAAGAGACTAAAATAGGGAAAGAACAAGTTAAAAATTACTTTGACAAATTAGATGTCTTCAAGTCCTAGAATATTATTACTATGAAATGTATCCTAGAATACTCAAGATGCCGACTGATGAGATATCTGAGCCATTAGCAATTATCTTTGAAAAGTCATGGAAGATGGGAGACATTCCAGAAGACTGGAAAAGGGCAAATACAGTGCCCATCTATAAAAAGGGAAATTAGGACAACCTGAGGAATTACAGACTAGTCAGCTTAACTTCAGCATCCAAAAAGATAATGGCGGAAATAATTAAGCAATCAATTTGCAAACACCTAGAAGATAATAAGGTGATAAGTAACAGCATGGATTTCTCAAAAACAAATCGTATCAAACCAACCTGACAGCTTTCTTTGACAGGGTAACAAGCCTTGGGGGGCGGGGGGACTGGTAGACGTGGTATATCTTGACTTTAGTAAAGCTTCTGATACTGTCTCGCATGCCCTTCTCATAAACGAAGTAGGGACATGCAACCTAGATGGAGCTACTATAAGGTGGGTGCAAAACTGGTTGGAAAACCATTCCCAGAGAGTAATTAGTTGTTCACAGTCATGCTGGAAGGGCATAACCAGTGGGATCCCACAGGGATCAGTTCTAGGTTCAGTTCTGTTCAATATCTTCATCAATGATTTAGATAATGGCATAGAGAGTACACCGATAAAGTTTGCAGATGATACCAATCTGGGAGGGGTTGCAAGTGCTTTAGAAGATAGGACAATGATCTGGACAAACTGGAGAAATGGTCTGAAGTAAATAGGATGAAATTCAATGAGGACAAATGCAGAGAACTCCACTTAGGAAGGAACAATCAGTTGCACACATACAAAATGGGAAATGACTGCCTAGGAAGAAGTATTGTGGAAAGGGATCTGAGGGTTATAGTGGACCACAAGCTAAATATGAGTCAATAGTGTAACGCTGTTGCAAAAAAAAAAAAAAAAGAGAGAACATAATTCTGGGATGTATTAGCAGGAGTGTTGTAAGCAAGAAACAAGAAGTAATTCTTCCACTCTACTCTGCTGATTAGGCCTCAACTGGAGTATGGTGCCCAGTTCTGGGTGCCACATTTCAGGAAAGATGTGGAGAAATTGGAGAGAATCCAGAGAAAAGCAACAAAAATGATGAAAGGTCTAGAAAACATGACCTATGAGGGAAGATTGAAAACACTGGGTTTGTTTAGTTTAGAAGACTGAGAGGGGACATGATAACAGTTTAAGTACATAAAAGGTTGTTACGAGGAGAAGGGAGAAAAATTATTTTTCTTAACCTCTGAGGATAGGACAGGAAGCAATGGGCTTAAATTGCAGCAAGGGAGGTTTAGGTTGGACATTCGGGAAAATTTCCTGTCAGGGTGGTTAAGCACTGGAATAAATTGCCTAGGGAGGTTGTGGAATCTCCATCATTGGGGATTTTTAAGAGCAGGTTGGACAAACACCTGTCAGGGATGGTCTAGATAATACTTAGTCCTGCCATGAGTGCAGGAGACTGGACTAGATGGCCTCTCAAGGTCCCTTCCAGTCCTATGATTTTATGATCTTAACAGCAATCATACACAATTACCTAGAGATTAGAAAACGTGGTGCATCAGGACAGACACCAAAGAACAGGGATGATTCTGGTTTTGCAAAACCTGCAACAGAGTTCGTTTTTTCAAAACCGAAACGAAGGTGCTTTGGATCTAGCCCTGCTTAGGGAATCAGGATGGTTAAGGAGCAAGCAGAGACCTGAGGGCCAGGTCTCCTGGATTCTACCCCGACCCTGTGAGACTTTGGATGAGTCGTGGAGGGTGTCATTTTCAGAGGGGCAAAGCCCTGGCAGCTCTCTGAAGTCAATAAAATCTCAGTCAGTCTCATAATACCTCTGTGTTTGTAAAATGTGTAACATTTGCTCTTCCTCTAGGAAGGGCAATTCAGATAAATGCTCAGTCCTCGCTCATCTCTCCAGTAATACCAGACAGGAGAACATGTGATTATAGCTATGCTTGGACAACGTATCTGTACCTGGCTTAGTTATATAGTGACGGACGTTGAAGATCCCATTTGCTACAACATCCAGCGAGGTGAAGATCAGAATGTTTCCTTTCACATCACCAACACAAAACACTCCTTTGTACCCATCTGTCCTGACTCAGGGAGAAAGGAAAGAAAACAGATCAGACCCCATGTACATTGCCATTTCAGGCAAGTATTACACTAGAACACTAGTGGGCGTCACAAATAGAAAACTCAGTTTTCCAACAGGGCCAGCTTAACTGAACATTTGTGCTCCAATTGGCTCACAGACACATGTAGTAAACACCCATCTTATGCACCTAAGTGCCAATATGAGCATGCATAGGCAGGATCCGGAGAACCTATTTGAGAACTCATCTTTGGAAAGTGCACATCTAAATACCATAGCCATGCACTGGGCACAAGACACATGTAGGAAGGAGGGCCTGTCATCTCTCTGGAAGCAGCTTTTTTTTTTTTTTTAAGATTGGCTGAAAAAAAATTCCTAGGTAGTATCTGAAAGCTGAAATGTTGCTCTATTATACACAGCTGCAATTCAGATACAACAGTATTTATTTATTATAAGCATGAATTTGAATTAATAAAAGTGACCATCCCAAACTCGGCCCCCTTGACAAAGTTTTACGGATACATATCCTAAAACAGACTCCAGCAATTATCCAGTGATAACACTACACCCAGGCAACCTAAATACGGGGAAGAGGGAGGATTCAATAGATTTTGCACTTGGCCATGTTTTTGGTAGACTCCAATGCTCATTGAAGTCCCATGAGCAACTAAAAGAAAAACATTCAAGAATAATTCTCGGTCCATGATATTCACTGTCCCCTGGCCATACATGACAGGACAAGCAGTACACCAGAGACAGTGACATTGAGTCCTCTGGGAGTCCTTAGAGGGACACAGAAGTGTCAGGCCTGCTGGAGGAGCTACACAAAACATATGCCCCTTGCAAAACACGTTCTTGTTTTTAAAAAGATTCATGTGCAGTTGAAAAAGGTGTGTGTAAAAAACAAAAGAATAGGGTTGAACATCCCTAAACTCCTGTCACTACACTATTTAGTACGAAAATAGAAAAGGAGAGAGAGAGGCTCACTATGTAAAGTAAAAGAATGTAGGTGACAAATCTGTGGCGTCTCACAACTTGCCATTGTCTCTACAGTATATAGGGTGGCCACTCAGAGCATCACAGCAGCAGTAGATATAGAACTCAGATCTTTTCTACTCCAAAGAGCATGGATCCATGGCCTTAAGTGTTAGCGAGTACAGGGGCTGTGATTCAGTGAGCAGTTCTCTCTCCGTCCGGTAGAGGGAACATGAACATCCCCCAGTTCATTACAATATAAGGGTTAGTCATTTCTCAAGTACCTTGCACAGCAGAGGAGCCATAGGTCTGTGATGCGAGTATCTATGTATTTTAAAATCCTGCTTGGGAGAAGCAGGTAACCTACCAGTAATCCAAGGCCGTAACACAGCTGTCAAGCTCAACAAGGGAAAAGAGCCTGTCACATTTGTTGCCACTGATATCAAAGAATTCTGTGCAACAGAAAAAAAGAGAAATCCCATGAATCTCAACATTAGCATCAACATCTTGATGTTTGGTGTTCATGCAAAGATAGACCTTTTGAACCTGTCATATGCATGTATGTTTATTTAGACATTCTGCCATGCAAACATGCCTGTTGCTGAACAGGTATTCAACTGACCAACGCTACTACATCCATACGTAGCGGACCTCATGCTCACTTCAGTCAATGGCAAGGCTTCTATTAACATCAGTGGTGCAGGTTAGGGACCAGATCTTCACAATGGGGAATGATTTGTCTCTATTTACCAATAATCTGATCAGTAGATGCTATCGCCAACAGGTTGATATTAGACAGACACACCATGTCAGTGACCCACATCTGCTGACTGGGCCGTCGTCCAGACTGATCAAGCTACACAAAGAGGAAACATACACTGAAAAATCAAGTAACCCCAAAGTAGTTGCAAATCCCACTCAGAGCTCACGTAATAAAGCACTACCATGGCACCAGGCTTAAGCAGGATGTAAGCAATGCATAGGCCTTGGGCTCGCTGTCTGACCTGAGGAGAATTTCCCCCTAAGTTAGCAGCAGCTCTGGTATTTTCCACCCTGAATGAGAGCTCCAGACCAGCACTTATTTTTAAATAGGAAGAGTTTTACTGCTGAAATGGTAGAAAGATGCAGTGATTCAAGGGTCTAATTGGTCTTGTCCTATTGTGCTCAGCCCTCATTCATTATCTTATGTTCAGTTTATAAGAAGACAAAACTTAGCAGATAGATCAAAACTTGAGCTGAGACCAGGTGCTTCTGTTTAAAGAGATTCTCCAGGGACATTAGTGCACAATATCCCTTCCATGAGAAACGGTACATTTTCCCTTTATATGCCCTCAATATTAGGTTTTTTGAGAGTGCTGGTAATCCAGAAGAGAAGGCTTTGACCCCACCCTCTGTGCTAGCAGTGTCCAGTGTAACACAGCACTGCCTCCCCGCTGACTAAAGTGATTTGGTGATTTAGAAATGCTTCATATGATCGGCAAAACTCTCCCCTCCGAGCCACGCTGTGGGTCTCTCATCTGCAGTGGGGGGGCTCTCTGGTGCATCCACATTTGTGGAATCACCACTCATGGCAATGGGATGTCGCCCATGCAGAACGAGCACTACACACACAAAGGAGACATCTGCACTGTGAATACAAGCTCCATGAAGGCATGGGTTGAGACTCCCAGGGAGGCCACGTGGACCTCATTTCTAGATGGCTAAATGGGAGGGTGTCGTGGTCTGGGAAAGGTTGAGAGCCCTGGATTGTGTGGATTAGATAGAATCTAGCTCTTCATTTCGATCAGGTTCATGAGCTATGTACCTGGACAGTGCGGAGCAGTTTGAATGTGTCACTCCAGTAGAGTAAGATTCCATCCCTGCTGACCGTCAGGAATCGCCCTGACAGATTCCAACCACTACTTTTCTTGGCCTTTTCATTCCTGTCCATTGCCCGGCCCTGGCTTGGGAAAAACTGCACCTTGATGATTTCCTGGCCTTGGATCCTGAGCAAGGGGAAGGAGTGAGATAGGAGAAATGGAGCAGAACAGTCAGGAAGCGGAAGGGTAAGGTGGGCCTGTAAGAGGGGGGAATAGAGCAGGGGGGAACACAGGGACTGAAAGCACTTAGCAGAATTTAGAAACTCAGGCCCCTGAGCTCAGGAGCTTTTGATGCGTGTTAAGTAAGTCTGAGCCTCCCCCAGGGCGAGAGACACAAGGCGAAGTGGTGGGAGTGGGAAGGAGATTTTCACACTATAAGGTTATAAGGTGGCTGGTGTCCACGCTGCAATGTCTCCAACCCCTTAGCACAAAGATACATTACAGCACATACAGAGGAAAAAAGACCTGTGGGAGGGACTGGCATGTGTGGCAAGAAGTTGAAACCTGGACACATCATGTGGGATGTTTTTTTAAGCTAGCCACAAACTCTTAATGCAGATGGGCTGAGCCTTTGTGTGCAGCTTGAAACCCCCTGTATTACACAGGACAGACTAGATGATCACAGGTTTAAGATCAGAAGAGACACTACGACTGAAGTATTTACAGTGCACCCATTTCTGAGAGGCCTGGACAACAAAAGACCACCTGTCCCTTTATTTAACACCCTAGAAACTGAAGTCAGCCCAGAGTCTCCATGGCACTGGAGCATGCTTCCCCAGTCACAGCATTTGCTAGCCTTCAGTTCATGCTGTAAAGCTCATCTATTCCCAGGCTCTATCCAGGTAGGAAGGAAAGGGGACACATTGGCTGGGGGGAGAGTTTTGGCTGGACTAGAGAGGATTTGAGTTCAAACAAAATTGAGTCAGAAGCAAGTGTGCAAGAGAAGTTAGCCATATTTCACCACCACACTCGCTCTCAGGTATTCATCATAGCATCAACCCCAAGTGGTATCACACTGGCAGGTCTGAGAAAGAGGCAACACCTCACTTTTAAGTGACCCCCAGAGAAGGGAGTGTTGTCGTTTCTCATGTTCAGGTTTGTTGCTATAACAGCAATAATCTAATGCGTCCCTAGTTATACTCACAATATCCTACTGAGACTGATTAATACTGATGGGAATTCATCTCAAGCAGCCATTTCACCTAGGCTATAATCTTTAATAGAGGTTGTTCCTTAAATGATTAGAGGCTAATTTATTAAGCCAATTTCATATGGGAAGATGCGCATGTTTGCCATTTGCTGTTAAATACCTGATTTTAAAAAAAGAAATTTTTCACAGCTAGGATGTCACAAGAACACACTAAACTGGAAGACTAATACAAGCAGCTTTAATGTGGATCACTCCTCCTCAGACAGTAATGGCTAAGAGCTTACACTGGAATGATTTTCATGGGTGTCTGAAATAGCAGAGGAGATTTGCTTTTCAGCATGTCATCCTTTCCTCTGTACTCTCGCAATATATAGTTCAGATATTCTTCCTGTGAGAGAGAACAATTTCATTAGCACGGTATAAAAAGGAGAACAGAATTAATTATCTCAAGTTCTATGGTGCTGACAGATACAGCAAGAACTATGGCAAAGGTAACAGGAATAGCAGGAAACACTGCCTTCCCCCAACATTAAACCAAAGTAAATAAAAATCAGGAAATTTTTGCAACTGCTACACAACCACCATTCTCTTTGATTAGAGCACAGTATTACCCAGCCCACGGAGCCATCACAATCAGTGTCAATTTTCATAAATATGATATCAATATCTTCTTCAGTAATATTGTCCATTATCATCTTCATTGCCCTGCGGAACTCTTTAATATCCAGCCCTGGAAGAATAAGCACAGTATATTCAGCCCTAAACTTTTCCAGATAATTATATCTATTGAAAAAATAGACTGCACAGAGCACATTAAAATGGCAATTAAGCATCAAAAGCAATCCCCCCAAAAACACACAAAGGGGGCAGATTTCTCAACAATTTGTGCATACAAAAAGGCACACAGTTGGGTATCAAACTTGCTCATACAATTTATTGCAACTGTGTAAGTAACGCATCGATGTGTGCAAATGCTTCTCAATTAGCTGTTTACAGATGCAATTTCCCAATCCGCATGCACATCTGCAGTAGCTGCAAACACTGGTAGGCACCTAAGAAGTGCAGAACTTCTTTGAAAGTCTGGTCCTCGGCAAACAGATTTTTGAACAGGGGCCCCTAACTAAGATTTTCCTTAAATGTCTAAACCGGAGTCAGAACTTGAAGCCATGCGAGGCTTAACTTACGCTCATCAAGAAAGTCAAGATTCTCATCTGGAAGATGCTGTGGAAGTGTTAGTGTCATTATTACAATATCAAGTATCAGAGGGGTGGCCGTGTTAGTCTGGTTCTGTAGAAGCAGCAAAGAATCCTGTGGCACCTTATAGACTAACAGACGTTTTGCAGCATGAGCTTTCGTGGGTGAATACCCACTTCTTCGGATGCAAGCAGTGGCCCGAAGAAGTGGGTATTCACCCACGAAAGCTCATGCTGCAAAACGTCTGTTAGTCTATAAGGTGCCACAGGATTCTTTGCTGCTTATTACAATATGTGATTTTACCCTGTTTAAACCAAACCTAATTAGAGATTGGTACATTTGTTCTCCTGACTTCCTGAATATTAAGCATCAGAGGGATAGCCGTGTTAGTCTGGATCTGTAAAAGCAGCAAAGAATCCTGTGGCACCTTATAGACTAACAGACGTTTTGCAGCATGAGCTTTCGTGGGTGAATACCCACTTCTTCAGATGCAAGAAATTTTTGCATCTGAAGAAGTGGGTATTCACCCACGAAAGCTCATGCTGCAAAACGTCTGTTAGTCTATAAGGTGCCACAGGATTCTTTGCTGCTTTGAATATTAAGCTTGACTTCTGTACCATAGAACTATGGGACACAAACCTACATCTAACAACTGAGGAAGAGGAAATCTGTGTCTACTTCACCATACAGAAACCCAAAGCTATCACAAAGAATGGGTGATATAGACTTGCTGTGAGAGGTAAGCTGGAGATCTCTTCAGTGGAAAAAATCAGGTCCAAAGTAACTGATGAAGCCTGAAGGGGCTAATTCTGATGGATACTGTTGTGTAGACTGCATGCTTCTTAACAGCAACAGAGATAGCTATGAAACTAAAAAAGTGACCAAAAGAGCAGAGTTATCTAGAAACTGAAATGCTTTGGGAAATGCTGCATTATCACCTCCACCCTTGTCTAAGTCGGCTTCCCGGAACGATCGCTCCAATTTTTGCAAATGCTCATAATTGATCTGGTCCTCAACTTGCTGTGCACGGGAGGTATCAGTGGATTCTGGGAATCTCAGTATCTGTTTGGGAGATGAGCAGCTCGAGACAGATTTGCTCTGAAGTCCAGTGATCTGAAAAAACAGTTAGAATCAAGAACAGCATGTGCAGAGCTTTTATTACACCCAAGAGAGCCCTCTTTACTCACGTCTTACATAAATGGGGCAAGAGCAGGAAGATAGTAAACCTCTTATAAGCAGTAACCTTATGAGAGCATATACAGATAAGCAGAGAAATGGCCACTGCCCAAAAGCCCTTAGAAACTGAAGGTCCAGTTCTGGAAACTCTTGTTCATGGAAATAGTCCTCACTATTGATAGTAACCCCATGGACTTCAACAGGGGTAAATCCATGACAGTGCAGAGACCCCACACAAGGTCTTATGCACCACAACTCTCACTTAAGCCCCATTTCATTACTACCATATCATTAATTTTAAATCACTTAAGAAATACAGGATCCAATTTATAGCGGCTACCAAGCAATTACTTTACATAGAGGGCTTTGCTGGCTGGGGTACAGCTGGCATAGCTAGCTCTCTGCCATCCTCTGCAGGAGACCCTGGCACAAGGGGCATGGCAAAGGCAATCCCAGAAACAGGCAGGCATGGCTAAGATCTGTCTATTCCCAGTTGCTATGCTGGCCCATTTGTCACAGGCAAGCTGAGTGCAAATCAGCACAGCACTCAGGCTGTTTCAATCTGTGCTGCAAGCTGAATAGGCCCTTCGCTGGTCCAGGATAGGAAAGGTGCAAAATGAGCATAAAGCCAACATTTCCTGCACCCGCTCAGCAACTGCACAGAGTTTAGCCCCAAAGCCAGGATGAACTGGGCACATTGGGGTTTCAAAGCAGGGAACACTGCGGTAAGTTTCAACTTTAAAACAAAATATTTTCCTTGCCCACCTGATACCTTAAGGTAAAGGTATAACCATTAAAGCTTGCTTTAAAAAAAAATTAAAACATGACTAGCAGTTCTTAAAGTCATTTAAATCTGAGAAAAAAAATATAGCTGGATGCAGATATTAGAGGGGTCACTGAATACTGCACTTGAGAGAAGCAAGGCTATCATTTGGGGGGAGGGATACCTCAGTGGTTTGAGCACTGGCCTGCTAAACCTAGCGTTTTGAGTTCAGTCCTTGAGGGGGTCGTTTAGGGATCTGAGGGTAAAAATCTGTCTGGGGATTGGTCCCCCTTTGAGCAGGGGGTTGGACTGGATGACCTCCTAAGGTCCCTTCCAGCCTTGATATTGTATGATTTAAGCTTCCAAAATATGGATATGTACAGTTAAGAAAATAAGACCACCACATCAATCCTGCTCCATTTGCATTTTAGAAACACCTAACAGCCTTTTTTCATATAACACTGTGTCCATCAATAGCATTACTGCTCATTTACCTTTTGCCCCATTTGATACTGTTTAAAGCTTCCTTCATCTTCAGAATCGTTGTCTACCCTAAAATTTTAAACAGATAAAATGTTGCTTTATTTGCTTTGGGGGTGGGAGAGAGATTGTAATCATTAATAAGGCTGCAAGCCTTTCAATCCTTAAAATGGCTATTCAGGTATTAATATTTGTATTAAAGTAATTCCAGCATAAATTAGTGTAACCTGACGTAGGAGATGACACTCTGTATACTGCCTTAGGTACTATGATGTCATTAGTTCTTACTGCAGAGCTATGTAATCCTGAACTCACATCCTGGTAGCTATGGAAGGGTTTGATCATGAGAGGTGCTAAGCACCTTGAACTGAAGTCATTTAAGGCTGATTTTCTGACATATGCAGAAAGTCCAGCTAGTCAATTGGAGCTGCATGTGCAGGCTCTTATTGTTTTACAAGTTTTAATTAACCCTTACAATGCCCAAAGAAGGTAGAGACATTTTTATTCCCATTTCACAGATGGGGAAATTAGGAAAGAATTTCAATGCACTTACACACTTACCCACTACATCATCCTAGCAAGGAGGAAGGATGGATTAAGAGAAGGGGTTACTATACTGGAGGGTGGCTCAGAGAAGCAGCAATAAATTAACTAGGTATTGTGAAAAGCAAAGTTCCTTGGGTATCGTGTCTTTCATCACTCACCATGCCACAGAGGGATGAATACTAATCCTATGAGTCTCTGAGCCCATCAAAGAGCTGCTCAGCTTCTCAGAAGTAGACATTCTCCCTGTTCCTGCTGTGTATCCACTGGCGACTTCCACCCCAAGACCATCAACAGACTCAACTATGATGTCATCTTTGGATTTGTGACTTCATCCACAGAACTTCAGGCAGACTGCTTTCCCCAGTCTCTGTTAGAAGGGGTTCTCTTCCTTAGAAAGACTGGATGGAGGTCTCCATGCCAAGAAGCCACCGAGCAGCCCATTTCTATCCCTCTCCCTCAGAGCAGCTGGATGGGGAGAGGGAATTCCTTTTCAATTGCTCCATAAGGAGCACACACATGTGCATGTTCGCACCAGAGATGACTTGAGGCAGGGGCGCTACAAAGGATCCATAGAACACGAGAGGAACATTTCCAGGGATTTATGGCTAGAAATCCTTTCCTTTTCCTGCCCCTTTCAAGGGCTGATAGGAGAGCAGTCTCTGCAACAGATCCAGAGTCAGGACTCCCACTGGTCTTTGTCATTAAACCCGCCCCTCACCTCCAAGTGATGGGATGATTGAGAAAGCCAAGCTGAAATGAGGTTTGTATTTAGATTTGTTGAGATGATCTCACCTCAATTGTCCCTCCATTTTAGGCCAACCTGCTGCTTGTTTATTTGATATAAAATATTGAATCATGAAGTTGAGGTTATATTGAGACGTATGTGAATGTAATCCCACATTATTTAAAGCTTCCTGGATAACTGTTCTTGTAGCTCCCATTAGAACAGCAGTAGATTCAGAGAGCTCCTGGAAGATTAAGAGGCAACCAGTTTATGAAGCTACTTTGCAAAAGCACATCACTCTTCCGGGGCCTTGCTGAAATTTCTTGCAGACCTCAGAAAAAGCACCCTCAGTTCCTGTTTTCTACATTTCCTGACAGGTCAGCCACAGATTTTTAAAAGGCTGATGTTTGAAAACTAGCCAGGCTTACTAAATGACTGAGAAAAATTTGCTTTAAAGAGACAAGCATGTGTTCTAACAAACACGTGTCTTCCAGATCACATCACTATGGCCTGCAGGAAAAGAATGGGTTTGTGCCAATATTTTACTTCTATACCATGTAGAAATAAGGTGGCTGCTTCAACCTTAAACAAAGGGTTTTTCCCTTCACCTTAGTAATATCAATATTTAGCTTTGTACTTGTTTGGGTTGAAGCCTTTCTCGGACAACGCCGACTTGTGCCTTGGAAGTTCTTAGCCTCTAGATAAAGATTCAACACCCACATCCTTTTCACAAATGATTTTTTTCTTCCAACTATTAATTCAGCTATTTGAGTGAAGCGGGGGTTTCCAAAATGAGTTTTAACGCTCCCATTCCCTTGTCTAATATGAAAGCTATAGGTTTTACCCAGGCTCGCTCCAATTTTTGGAAGGTATTGCTATTGAGGACATCACACATACCCCAATCTCCAGCTCCAACCACCAAATACCAAGCTCTTCACCCATTCCAACTGGAGAATATACTGTTCAACATATTCATACATGATCTGGGAAAGGAGGTAAAGAGTGAGGTGGCAAAGTTTACAGATGATACCATACTACTATCTTGAGTAGTTGCTGACTGCAAAGAGTTACAAAGGGATCTCATGAAATGGGTGACTTGGCAATAAAACAGCAGATGAAATTCAAAGTTGATAGGTGCAGAGAACATACACTGGAAAACAATCTCAACTATACATATAAAATGATGGGGTCTAAATTAGCTGTTACCACTCAAGAAAGAGATTTTGGAGTCATTGTGGATAGTTTTCTGAAAACATCCACTCACTGTGGAGCAGTAGTCAAAAAGGCAAGCAGAAAGTTGGGCATCATTAAGAAAGGGATAGATAAGACAGAAAAGATCTTATTGCCTCTATATAAATCCATGATAGACCTACATCTTGAATACTGCGTGCAGATATATTGGAATTGGAAAAGGTTCAGAAAAGGGCAACAAAAATGATTAGGGGTATGGAATGTCTCCGTATGAGGAGAGATTAATAAGACTGGGACTTTTCAGCTTGGAAAAGAGATGGCTAAGGGGGGATAAGATTGAGTATAATAAAATCATGACTGGTGTGGAGAATGAGTAAACAACACTTTCTCATAACACAAGAACGAGGGGTCACCAAATGAAATTAATAAGCAGTAGGTTTAAAAACAAACAAAAGGAAGTATTTCTTCACACAATGCAGTCAACCTGTGGAACTCTTTGCCAGAGGATATTGTGAAGGCCAAGACTATAATAGGGTTAAAAAAAACTGAAATTCATGGAGGATAGGTCCGTCAATGGACAGGGATAGTGTCCCTAACCTGTTTGCCAGAAACTGGGACTGGGTGACAGGGGATGGATCACTCTATTGAATGTCCATGTTTTGTTCATTCCCTGTAAAGCATCTGACACTGGCCACTGTCAGAAGACAGGATAATGGGCTACATGGACCATTGGCCATACTGGGTCAGACCATTCTTAAGAATGAACCCCTAAAGCAGACTGGTCTGTGTAAATGTTTTATCCTAAGTTTTCAACACACACTAGGAAGGAAAACTGCCCAGCTGTGAGACCAAAGGGCTAACAAGTCAATAGAACAGTAGGATCACCAGATAACTACTAACACCAAGCTTCCCCCTCTCAGGGCAGGAAGATCACCAAGGTTCACCATTGAGAATCAGGAAATGAAGCCCATAAAAAGAAAGCTAGAATGTCAGGAGGACAAAGTATGCTCTGAACCAATCCAATAACAGAACAAAGGCTTTTCATAGGAATATGCCACCATAGTAAAGGAAGCAGAGAAATTTCTATTTGGTCATCACAGCTGGCACAAACTACCCCCATCTAATAAAACAAGTGGCTGCAGAATCCAATCGTGGGCCCCCAGCACCAATCCTAATTTCACAGGAATTGTTAATGAGCAAGAGGTGTTGCTAGACCAGCACCTTTCATAAAGCTCTTCCACCATAACACAGGGAGCGCAAGACACAGACACTGCACTAATCCTGAGAAGAGTCCTATAACCAGGGAAGGGAGAAAAGCAGAAGAACGCATACAGGCCATTAGGGATCCTCCACCAACACATAATTTATCTGGATAAGAGCTCCGGTTTTTAAGTCCTTTCGAATCTTCATATGTCAAAACCCAAAGATGATCTGCAAAGGGAAAAATTAAGTTATCTTTCAAAGATGGAACTCAGAGAATAATTTTTTAATCAATTATACCACCCAACTTGTAAGAAAAAGCAGCAAAGGAGAAAGAAAAAAAACACCTCAGCCATGATTTTATACCTGGTAATTCTAAGCTGAAAGCATCACATCTAAGCTATGCTGCTCTGGAAGGTCTCTGACATTTAAGACTTCAGTTTGCTCTTAGTTACATACAAACTGCTGCCATCTTTTGTAACAATATAATGAAGCTGCTCTGGAAAGTCAAGCAATTTCCAGAAACAAGGGACTGGCACCCTCTTTTAACCAAAATGCAGGAGTTTATCTTACAATGACTAGGTGGGCTGCTGTCATCCTCTGCTCCATATCACAAGACTATAATCCACATGGCAGGCATCTGTTTAAGAGCCCCATTCTGCCAGAGTAGATGTATTGCAGCCCATGCGTGGGCAGTATTAGAAGACTTCAGTACTTACACATTATGCCTTCAGTGCTGTAGAAGCAATCTGACTACAGTTTAAGAGTTTCCTGCACAATGGGCCAAGGTTCTTAATTGCACAAGTGTAGATGAGCTGTTTACACTAATGAACGGAATAGCTGCATAATTGTCATTACTAAGCTCAGAAATTCATAGAGCATTGCATAGTGCCATTTTTCTTTAAACTGGGTTCTGAAGACTTACATAATTTTAGTCAGAGCACTGTACAAACAATTCCCAGCTAATCCTCAAACCCTCTGAGATATAACCCCATCTTAGTAAGCGCAGGAGAGAGCTATGATCAGAACTACTTCCGAGCTCCCAGCAGTGCTCAAATCACCAGGCTAAGAGGATCCCCAAGTACTAGTTCAACTTCAGCCAATTCCATAAATGTGTTGTGTGTTCTAACATCAAAAGCAACAACAGGGTATCATTTGTCAGTGAAACAGTGGTCACATTAAATAGTAATAGACAAATGAGTGATGTAAATTCTTGGCTTTTATTTGGAGCCTTTTAACAGTTACAGTAAGAATTGTCATTGCAAACCAGGAATTTTGAAAAGATTGAACAATTAAGTTAAAAAATCTGAGTGCACACCTGTAAGACACGTGGGGTGCAGAAAGACAGATATAAGCTTTTGGTTGTTCTATCTTGTTTGTTTCAGATAACCGATAAAACTAAATCTAAGAAAGGTTGGTTGTTTTCTGAAATAGTCATTCCAGCAGAAAAGCACTTAACATCTATCAACCAATGCCGTACCAGGTCAGAGTAGCCACTTGAGTTTTAAGTTTATTCTGGTTATCTGCTTTCCAGCAAGGAAATTATAAAAGACTGCACAAAAAGTCTATGATACAAACTTGTAAATAAGTTACCTGTATTATGAATTTCCAAATTTTATTTACGACTTGTCATTTCTTGGTATATTAGAGAATGATGCAGCAATCTGAAATTTCACAGGACTTTGACTTGCAAGATTGAAAGCTTCCACACTGAGTTGTGGTCAATTTTGTGGTCAAGGAGCACCAGTAGTATTTCTACGATTCCCATCATTCCCTCCCCTTTAGCTTAAGAGATTTGTTTGCTTTTGGCAGAAGCAGAGGTCAAATTGATCACAGCGCAACTCATCTAGTGTCATGGTAAACATGGATCCATCCTCGCTCCTCACCAGGTGGGATCTTGCAATACAAAGGTGAAACCACAATGATCCATAGCACGTAGCTGACCCTTCACAAAATGTGGAAAGCCTAAAAATGTTATTTCCCATGGCAGGTCACACAAGCCACATGTTGCTACTTTGCCTTGAGTATGCAGAAAGGATAACAGAGTGATGTACACAGGTATCAGCAGTTGAAAGATAGTAAATTTTTCACCTAATACCAAATAAGTAATGGTAGAGAAGATTTTATGTGCATCAAAACCCCATTTTACCAATGCACTTTCACACTGCAGTACTAGTTTTGTTGCCATTAATAACTATTCCTTAGGATAAGACTTCAATGGACCATTCCAAAGTTTGCCTGCATGAATACTGGCAAGACTTTGGGGGATTTGTCAGAACTTTTAAAAGGCTAGACATGCCACATTAGCATTTGTTTCTGCAGAAGCTAGTTAGTTCTTGTCTAACATTAAAGCTTGGCTCACTGAAATTTACGGCAAGCTTAACAAGATGACTACATTACAAGAGATTATGTTTGCTCAGAGCTGGTGACAGAACCTAAGGTCAAAAACATGGTATTCTTTTAACTTTGGTGTTCTAGTAATGCAATGCATTAGACGTCACAAGTCAGATACAAAGAAAAACAGACCAATATTGCTGTCACAATGCACCACTACATTACACCAAAGGAAGGGGAAACCTACAGTCCAACTATGATTTGTATTCACTGTAAGCCTAACATACGAAAAGAAGTTCTCTCCCAACAGAATACAGGTGAGCCCCAAGAAAAATTATTGCAGCAGTAATTTGAGCGAGGAAAGGAGCTATGATTGGAGGATGAAGGCCAATGTTGCAAGTTGTGTAGCTTCAGACTGAAAATACCAGGATCCTTTGCTTAATCTAATCATATCCCCAGAACATGACGACTCCAGCAGACATGACACTCTTGAAATACAGAACTTTATTTAGAAACGGCTTAAAGTAGAAAAAACCCTGTCAAGAAAAATCCAGGTGGAATATGGTTTTTCAGTAAAATGGAATTTTAGGGCAACAAAAGTCTAGAAGGCCACAAGAGAAATAGCACCACTGGAATTTTAAACAATGGCTAGTTACTTGCTTTTTTTTTTTTTTTTTGGCATTCACTGAAATTGGGTTTTCCTCTGAATTTCACAAAGATTCATGCACTACACAACAGTTACAATAAATGCTTGCCTTCTACACACATTTTAGGACAAGCTACAACCAGAAACAAATGCATACAAGCACATCAGGACTGATTAGACTCAGTGTGGGTGGATCAGGTGTCCTGTGGGATCTTGCCAAACACAAACAGCAATGAGAGGAACTTGATAGCAAAGGAAGGGACAGTTCAAGAATAAAGTATCTTAAATATTAATATTAAGTTAGTCTGGGTACTGTATTTTCTGCAACATTAGCTTTTCTATTAGCTAACATTAGTTTTGTCCCCAGAAGGTTACTGTACTGGCAAGTATCACTATTAAGATACACCAAGGGCTGAGGAAGACTTCCCAACAGCCACAAAATAGGTATATCCTCAACCCACTCACTCCCTTTAATACAACCGAGACACTTGCATAACGCAAGTTCTATTAGATCCATTGGTTTAACCAGTACTCTAGGATGGGGGAGAGAAGAGGAAACCAGAAACAAACATACCAGAAAGGACACCACAAAAATAAAGGGAGACAGGACAAGTAGAAAAATGATCCAGAGAGTGAAGTGAGAAACTTTTGAAGAACCTTCTAGGCAATACGACTAGATCCATGTTCTCAGAAAATATAGTACATGAGTTTGGCAAAGTTGTTAGCCACAATGCCAGAGAAGGATTTAGCACTCAAGATAATTTTGCATGTTTGTCTGAGCTCTTCATACTCACTCCAGTATTGTAACAAGCAGCATTAAGGCCTATTTTGTCATTGAGAACTAACCACTTAGTGAGCGGCTTTACACAGGGAGGGAGTTTTATTTTACTAGCCCCTTTTGAGTAGTCACTATGCCGCACAAGGCCTCCCAGACAGCAGTGTAAGTTAGACACTTTCTAACCCCAGTATGAAGCACATAAAATCTCCTGTCACATTACTTTATAATTTGGCATATGGAAGCATATTTTAAATACTCTTAAGGCATTTTTATTAAAAGTTCTCTGCTGCAATTTCACATTAACACAATCTTTCCGTGAGTCAGTGTTTAGTTTCTCTATTACACACTCCACCTCAGTAAGGTACAGAAGAAAAGACTTTCCACAAACCAATGTTTTACCAACAACCAAATAATTCCGCAGCAAGCATCAAAATATTCAACCTCTTGTTCCCTAAATATACCAACTAGATGTTAATACTGTTTTGCTACGAAGTGAAAAAGAGCTCCTAACTCAAACCCATTGGAAAAGAGTAAAACTTCTGCAAAGTGCACTTTAAGAAGAGGTACTTTTTACTTATGAAAAGAAACCAGTGAGTCCTCTAATAATAAAGTGGAGTATTTTACAGTTAAGCACATGATTTGGGGCAAAGAATTCTGATGTTCCTGCTCTGCTGGTACAGTATATGGACTGTTAATACTCTTCTTGTTCCTCTTGTGGTGCTCCTTCGTCAGGTATCACAAAGCCTTCCTGAAGGGGGAAAGAAAGAATATATTAATGGAAGCAGGTGTCAAATCAGGCCTACTGATCCAACTGGTTGCACATACCCTTCCCTGCAGTTTTACTTGGGATACTGTCAAGGAGGTATACACTCACTTATGAAAGACCAGTTATGATACTAGAAAGATTTTTCCTCTCAGATCTTGGATCCAGTTGTCACGGAATTTCAAGTAGTTTTCTATTCAGACAATCTCCGGCGTAACCACAAGGATGCTATCTAGAGCTTTAGTACAAAAGATGCCTGCCCCAAAGCACATAGAAGCAAGCAAGATTGGACATTGGCCCCATGGAAGACTTCTAGTTAGAGAAAATTCGCCCGCTTGCCAACTAGTAGTTTATGTAAAGGCAGACTTACATCTGTTGCATAAAGAATTTCCACAATCCTCTGCAACACTGGATCACTCTCCCCTTCATTCTCTTGGCAGATCAATTCGATATTTCTCAGTTTGCCAAAATAGAAGTCCCTCTCCTTCTCCAGATCTTCAACAGTAAGTTTCAATACATTGATCTGCCAAAGATAGTCACACATGATCATTTCTCCACCAGAGAGAAGTGCACAAAGCATTTACTCAGAAAGCAAGATTCTCATAGTTCACAAAAAAAACAGATTTTTGTGATGTATGAGAGCACTTTGGGAATAATCAAGACCTGCACTGGTCTATTACTAACACTCAGTTTAGCTCATATGTTCTATTTCTGTGTTAGACGTCCAATTCACACGAGGGGTGGTTCTCTTTGCTAATGCTAAGGGATCGCTACTTTATACAGATAAAAACCCAAACGTCTGCAGGGCTTATTCTTTTAGAGGCTAAATTACCATTTACATGAGGTCAGTTTAGCTTCTAACAGTGTGACCCATGACATCTCACACTGCAGCATAGCAACAGCCATTCATAGTTTAACTGCAATGCTGCTAGATATCTGCAACAGCGCAGCAGGATGAAGTATCAGCATGTAATAGATTTAAGTTAGTGTGTGTGTGTGCCATGCTGCAAAAGGAATTTGAATTATTTGCTATATTTCCAAGACCCAGTCATTTCTTAACTTAAATAAAGATTCATGTAGATTAATCTAAAGCACTTTCACTTCACCTGACAGTCCACAGGTTTAACACTCACCTGCTGGATCAGCTCTGCTGATTCATCCTCTACTATTCCTACGGGAGCCTTTTTAACCATTCCAGTGCCAGTTTTAGGAGCTGCTGTGGTTCTCTGAGTAACAATAGGCCTCTGAGGAGCTAGAAGGTAAGATGCAGTGTTAATTCTAAGCCTAATCATTTTTAGAACCAAGTCCCCATAGGAGTTATTTCCATCCATGCTTAGATAGAACAGTGAAGAATTTGAAAGCCAGCGTAATGTAGCAAGAAATGCCCCAAGCTCCCCATGTGAAGTGTCCCTTCTCCCTGGCAAGAGTGTTGGTACCAATCATCGCCATTTTCTTTAAGGAAGAAGCATCTGTTCTTGCAGCCTTCACTTCTGTGGCTCCCAGGTAACTGTCATCTAGAAGAGGTATAGCAATTCTAATGGTTACACACTATCTGACCTGAAGATGCCTGCCATGCCAAACCTACAGATTAAGTGTCTCACACGGAAAAGAGCTTCCTATCCTCCATGAGATAAGAAGTTTAGCACTACAGTGTGATCTCAGGCATATGTATCACGATTTGATTCTGTGTTTTAAGAGACTGGAATCTTTGTGAAATAGAAGCAAGCTATGAAACTACCACAATTTAATGCACTGAAATTAAGCAATGAGTCAGTTTTGCTATTTAGGTTACTGAAGCTCTTATCAATTAGAAAGACTTTCAGAAGACCGTCAATGTTTCCTTTACCTGCACTGCTGGAACTGAGAGCTTTCTTGGGTTTGTTCAGTACTGGAGCAACAAGGGTGGGTGCTGGAGCTGTTTCTTGGCCTTGTCGAGCTGCAACAGGGTCATACTCTTTCCCATCATAGTTTGCATCAAAAAATTTTTTGAACCACTGAACAAATTCAAAATTGTCCTGAAATTTTCCTTTCACTAGTTTGTCCACAGGGATTATCTGGGGGAGGGGGAAATAAAGCTGGTTAAACAGAGGGAAATGTTCTGAGAGCAAAGAGCAAGCTCTACAAAGTGACAGATTGCATTTACACAATCCTGAGCACAATCTGTGGTCCAAGTCCAGGGAAGATTTCTCTTATATATTTAAACACAGGAGTGGTCAAAGATTTTTCTCCACTCGTTGGAATGGAGAGATAGTTGGACCATTAAAGTTGAGTGGCGACTATCACATCTTATACCATTAGGCAATCTCTGCAATGAGTTCCAATGTCAAATTTGTTCCTCCTCTGCTGAAGTCCATCCATCTCTCCCTACTCTAATATCTTAACTTCATTCCAAGTCTCACCTGTTGGCCCACCTCCCCACACACTCAACACCCAGTTTTGGGGTGGTTCCCCCTCTCCCCCACCCCACCCTGCGAGAAGAAAGCCAGAGAATTATTAAAAACCTCCCTATAGACAACCAGTATGGGGTCAGTCCAAATGGGCAATGACCAAGGCTAGCCATCTGCTGGTTAGTCAGTGATTTGAGACATAGCAGTCCAGCCCAGTTCTTACTAGACAAGACCTGCACAAACTAATGCAGTTGTCACACTAAATAGTAGTCTTAGCCCATTCTCTATACCCATGCAGTGCGCCTATCTAGTCACCCTTAGATGAGGTTCCCTCAAAATAAGAGATAACATTGACATGCTAATTCTGAAACCTTGTACTGATATTGCTTGAAAGCACCACTTTCACATATCTACTCTACAGCTGCTTGGAATTTGTGGGAAGAAGTACAACTTGCAGTCCTTGGGACTACCATACCAATTGGTTGTAGCCACATGTCTGGCACAAACAGAGCAGGAAGCTCAACTGCAGTGAGAAGAAGAGTTTAACAGTGGTCTGTAAACAAGCATGTATGTTTCAGGTAGTGAAACTCATTCAGTTAGTAAGAGCCAGAAATCCAAACCTAGCAGCAAAGTTTCCAATTTGGGGAAGTTGGAAGGGTAAGTACTGTCATCTAAGCTGATGATTGGCAGACACCTAGATGTAAACAGAAATCCAGGTCTAAGCCATAGGGTTCATACAGCTGTGCAGCTGGCAGTACTGATGACCTGAAACTAAATTGCATGCACCCAATGCAAGGAGTACCAATTACAATTCCAGCTTACTTTGTCAACACCCATTCGCTTAAAACCTGCTTGTAGAATCTTGAAGTTTTGAATGTATTCATGTTCCAACTTTGCTTGAAATTTCACTTTCTTGAGTGCTACCGAACCAGGGAAGAGCATGTCCAGAAACTGACAGTAGGCAGCACCTGCCAAGAAAAAACAGAATGTTTCCATAAAGCCATTTTATACAAAGAGAAGTTGGGTGAGGTAGTATCTTTTATTGGACCAACTTCTTTTGGGGAAAAAGAGAAGCTTTCAAGCTACACAGAATTCTTCTTCAGGTGTAGCTCAGAAGCTTGTCTCGTTCATCAACAGAAGTTGGTCCAATAAAAGACATTACACCTCACCCACCTTGTCTCTCTAAAATCCTGGGACCAACATGGCTACAACATCTTATTCAAAGTCAGTCAGAAGCAGAGACTTCTGGGCAGACTATTTACTGCAAGAGAGAGGAAATATGAAGGATATAAGATGGTCCCTGTTATGATTTGAACCCTTATAACATTGCCTCCATAACTCTCTAAGTGAGCATACTAGTTGGACATGTAACTAAGATCTGCACCATGACAGGCCTGCAACAATAAACTCAGTGGGGTTGCACGGGATAGATAGGCAAGAAAACTTGGTTCTCAACCTAGTGAATAAATTAAAGATTATTTTAGAAATTAGAATGAATAAATAAATAAAACAAACAGCACTTATCCATAGCTCTTGATGCCCTGGGAGTTAAAAGGCCATATCAATCCTCACTCCCTAACAAAAATCCAGACATAATAAAAGTAACAAAAAAGCCAGGGCTTCATTCCACCCACCTCGAAGACCTCTCATTCCCTTCCAGTCCCCTCATAACTACAATTAGAACTTGGGGGGGCAGGAGGAGAATCCACTCACTCAGAAAAAAATAGAATTCTTTCCCCAGCAAGTATTATCTTAGATTCTGCAAAGATTTTAATTTAAAAAAAAGTTTCTAGCCCTTATTGTTGGCTGCAGAGGTAATATGTATTTAGTAATAGGTTTGGAAGGTTAACTAGTTATAACAGTTCATGCCACATACATGGTAGGTGCCTATCTTAGAGGAGTTATTTTTTTCCTGACATACCAGAGGAGTCCACGTCCACATTCATTGGTGGCAACAGAAGCCAAACACCCTGACCTGTCATACCAAGACAGGTGGTATGTGGGACAGACTTTTGTGGAACGTTTGTAAGAAGTCTGTTTAACTGCCAAGAACATAGAATTCCAAGTTCCCTTTTGCCTTCAGTCCTAATGTGTGGTCTAGTCATGCCTGCAGCTGTTAGGAAGGTGGAGAATGCAGGAAATTCAATCAGGGTGCTGTTCCTGCTTGGGGGCTCCCACCATCTCCTCCTGTTATTGGAGGAGAGCTTCTTCTCCCTTCTCCACAGCCTCCTGATAGTGAAAATTAAGGTAGGAAAGAAGTGTCTGCAACTGAATCCTCCAGCATCTTTTTCCCCTATTCAGTGAATAACTCCAGTGTCTGCCTCTGCTGGAAGTTCATGACATTTCCCAGGAAGTTGACATGACCAATCAGTTTTCATGGAACAGCAGTGAAGCTGTTTCATCTTGCTTATTTCACTCTGTAGAGAAATGAGCAGCAGCAGTGGAGAAGTCTGTCTGCAAACACCGGAAAGTGACACTACGCAGTTTATAGCAAGTATACATTTGAAAGTTTTTCTTTGCAACTGTGAGTGGTAGGATCTAAGACCTGTAAAAATGAATCAAGATTCTGCAGAAGCTGATGTAGGTTCTCTCACTCCTCAAGGCAAAGTCCTCATGGAGTTCCAAATCCTCTGGTCCTAAATGAAAGTCACCAGCAATCCAAAAGTATTCTTATTTTGATTTAAAACCTTAGACACTGGGTAACTCAGCTCTTTGGTTCTCGTAACACTGTATTTTTGGTTCTTTCTACCCTTGCTGACCATTTTTGCAGCTTATAAATTAGCACCTCATTCGCCTTTCTACTTCTCTGTACTAGTTTGTTTCCATGGATTCAGACACAAACTCTGCTGACAATTCCCAAATGTACCTCAACTTCTGCACCTCCTTTGTCAACCTAGGAAATTTCGTGCTTCCCACCTACTGGATGTCCTACCACTGTCTCAAACTCACCTCCTAGAACTGAACTATTTTCTCCTGATCCTCTTCACCTTCCTTATCTACCACTACTTTTCCTGTGTCCCATGCTCACAACCTTGGTTTAGTCTTCAACTCCTTTTCCCTTCCCCATATCCTGTCTTGAGGTCTGTTACTTCATTTTTATCAGCATCAAAAGATACCCTTTTGTTTCAATTTTCACAACTAATTCCTTTAAAATGTGACTCTTCAGTACCATAACCCTTCTCTTCCCCTCCAAGTCTATCCAAAACAGCACCATATCAAAAGCCTCTCAAGTCCAACTATATCACCTCAAATCCCCTTGTTGGCTTTGCCTCCTTACCACATTAAGTTAGAGCTTCTTGACCTCATCTTCAAAGTCCTACCCATCTGCTGTCCCAGTTCAATCCTTAAACTCCTCCCAGGCCTTCCACCTTACTTTTCTTTTCATCTTTTTAGTAACCAGCTGTTCAGAGAAGTTGGTCACCACCACCATTTATAAACGATGGCCACAATCTAGTTTCCATCTTTCTCTCGTGTTGACATGGAAAGATGCTTGGAAAGTCTACTTCCTGTCCATGAAAGCCATTTCAATTCCTTCTTTAGAATTCAGTTTCTCCCAGGAAATTTCCCTTCTCCACACCAATGATATTACTTTATTCTCCCTTTCCTGAACTTTTGTCCTGTATCTTAAAATACACCTTTCACATTAAATGCAGGGTTTTAGTGACAGTTTCACAGCCAAGTTATAATGCAAGATGACAGATTAACTCTGACTATGGATTTGTCTATACTAGGATTTTAACCAACCATGTAGTTATGGCAGTTTAGAGGCGTATCATAACCATGTTTTACAATTTCCAGCTTTAGCCCTGTTGTCAAAAGAAATAGGCAATGAGCTGAAAGTTCAAAGCTATGTTCTAAGGCAGTCTTCAAGTTCCACAAAGCTATAGAAGCAATCCTTTGTACTCACAACTAGGAGCTATAGTTTGGGGTTCAGGTTAGCAAGTCTTAAATCAAGCAAGATCCCAGTGACAGACTACTATATCTTGTATACTTGCAGTCACTTTGCACACTTATTAACCTTTTGATAGCCACCATCAGAGAGATGCGCTTAAAACCCCTAGCAGTGCCCTGTCATCGGCCCTCTTACCTGAGCACAGGTGTTCAATCTTTGTCAGGTTCAACTGCAAAGACTCGTTGATCCAAGCAAGCATGTCATGTCGACTCAAGTTATCACTGGTCACTGAAGTAGAATACACATTAACTGCCATTTTCTGAAAGATAGAAACCACAGATGAAAGTTTCATACTAAAGTATGGTTAGAATATGATCTGCTACAGACTTGACTCATTAGAACAGTAGTGTACACCCGGATTTACACCCTCCTGTTGCTACAGAGAGCAGATTCTAACACTGCCAAGTAACAGAACTAGCTGCTGGAAGTACCCCACATCATCAGAAGCAGAGAGTAGTTGATTTAGTATTTTGTGAAGGACATGGAAGACAGCTCAGGTAGTGGCAACCGAAACTTCCCCTAGTATGCTTCCACCCTGACCTAAAGGAACCACCTCTATAATGAACCGGTTCAGTCCTCTTGTCCATCTTCCCTAAGAGCGCCAAAAAGGACAGTCCACTATACTACTAGGCAGGTTTCCTAGTGGATTATAGCTAGTGCACTCCAGAGGGCTGAGGCCACTAAACCATTCCACAGAATATTAAACCGCTCTTCAGGGAAGCTGCTCACCACCAACCTCTATAAGCAGTAGCCACCCTCTAGTTTCCCAATACAAACCTTCAGGGAAGTCACCGCAGCAAAAAGCAAGAGCCACTCAGAGTCTCCTTTTCACACTGACACGTGATGTAATTTGTGCTGCCCCCCCACCCCACCCCACCCCGGGGCGGCCGGAGCCGGACTCCCCTTCCCAGGCAAGGAAGGCAGCACGTCCACGTCGCTTAGATGCTCACTGGCACCGGCTAGGAGTTCTCCCGTGGTTCAGCGTCACCCCTGGAAACACCCCGCAGGCCCCACGCTGCGGGAAGGGCACCGCTAGAGCATGCAGGAGCCCCCCCGCCCCGCACCCTTCTCAGCTCTCAGCCCACGGCGCGGGCCCCCAGGGGCAGCCTGCAGGGAAGGCGGCAGCGGAGGGTCCCACACCGACCAGCCCTCGCAGGGCCCGGCCACCGCAGCCCCCGCCCGGCCCTGCCCGCTGGGCGGCCACACGCGTGTCCCGGGAGGGGAGCAGCTGCCATCGCAGGCCAGGCCGGCCCGGCCCCGCCCCACCCCCGGGCCTCGTGCCGGCCCCTCACAGCCCGCCGGCCCCTCCCCCACCGCCCGGGGGCCCAGCCCGCCCGCCGCCGCCCCGACCCGGCCCCCGAGTCCGTTACCTGCCCCCGCTCTGCCCCGTCTCCTCAGCGTTCAAACCGGCCCCGCCCGCCTGCCCGCCCGGGAGCAGCACGTCACTCGCACCGTACGTGCTCACGTCACCACCCAGCGTCCGTTACAGCGAGCGTCGCTTGTCACCTTTCCTCGAGTTAGGGCGGGGCGGGGCGAGGAGGGAAGTGGTTACTAAGGGGCGGAGCCGAGGCATCGTTGCTAAGGCGCCGCACGGCCTCCTTTTTTGGGTCACGTGATATTATTTACCCCCTCCCCCATGGATGTCAGAGGATTGGTGCCCCCCTTCCTGGGTCATCCCGGCCCCTCCCACCGCAGGCTCCCGCTCATCACTTCCCCCCTCCCCCCCGCTCTCTGCCCTACAACCCCGCCTCTCCCCCAACTCACTTCCCCCCCGTTCCCCCATCACTGCCTCCCCGGCTCAGTGCCCCCCCGCTCAGTGCCCCCTCAGCTTATCGCTTCCCCCCCCCCCCGGCTCACTGCCCCACAACCCCGCCTCTCCCCAACTCACTTCCCCCCCCCCCACTACTCCTTAGCTCATCACTTCCCCCCCGGCTCACTGCCCCCCCCGCTCAGTGCCCCCTCAGCTTATCGCTTCCGCCCCGCCCCGCATGTCCCCCCCCCCGCTCTCTGCCCCACAACCCCGCCTCTCCCCCAACCCACTTCCCCCCCCTTCCCCCATCACTTCCTTCCCGGCTCACTGCCCCCCCCCGCTCAGTGCCCCCTCAGCTTATCGCTTCCTCCCAGCCCCTCACTTCCCCCCCCCGCTCTCTGCCTCACAACCCCGCCTCTCCCCCAACTCACTTCCCCCCCTTCCCCCTTAGCTCATCACTTCCCCCCCGGCTCACTGCCCCCCAGCTTATCGCTTCCCCCCAACCCCTCCTCTCCTCCAGCTCACTGCCCCCCAGCCTCTCTGCCCTCCAGTCCACAGCTCATCACTCCCCCCACAGCTCACTGCCCCTCCCCCCAACAGTCTCCCCTGCCCTTAGCTCATCGCTTCCCCCTAGGCTCACTGCCCCCCAGCCCCTTCTCTGCCCCAGGCAAACGCCCCCTCCCCCCAGGTTCACTGCCCCCCCAGTCCCTCCTGCACCTCAGTTCAGTCTCCTTGCCTCCTCCACAGGCAAGGCCACCCAGAGGATTCAGGGGGCCTGTGGCAAAGCAATTTTGGGGGCCCCTTCTATAAAAAAAAATTGCAATACTATAGAATACTATATTCTCATTGGGGGCCTGGGGCAAATTGCCCCTCTTGCCCCCCCCCCCTCTGGGCAGCCCTGTCCCCAGGCTCACTCACCCCTAGCCCCATCCGCCCCCAAGGCTCATCCCCTCCATGCTTACTCCCCAGACCTCACTCCAGGCTTATTTCCTCCTAGAATCCCTGACCTGCACCCCAGACCCCTGCAAACCCTTGCCATCCTGCACACAGACCCCTCTAGGTCCTAGCAGCCTCCAGTGTTCCAGTTTGTTTGGCCTGTTTCTTGAGAGCCCTTTTCTTGGCTTGGGCGCTGCATACAGACCCTGGCAGAAACAACTGGGCTCTTCTTTATGTAAAATAATCAGCAAAGTTTGAGGTGTTTACTCAGGCTTGTCTTGTGCATAGTGGCCATGGCACCAATCCCCATTGCCATGTCTAAAAAGCCCTCCGCTTACTGCCCAAGCCAGACCTTGGCAGCCCCCAACCGCCACATAGGGCCATGTTCATCTCCACCCAGCTACCCATCCCCAAATCAGGGAGATAAGCCTGTTCCCACTTGGCCAAGAGGACTGGAATGACTTACCCCACCCTCTCAGAACACATCATCTGCCACTTCAACTCCCCATGATATAAAAAAAATGTCCCTGATTTGCCAACAGGAAAATATGGCATCACCAGTCCTCATCCCTGGGTACAACAAATGAGTAGCCATTGCTCATCCTCAATACAGGGCTAAAACAGATCCCCACTTGAGATGAAAGACAAGTGTAAATTGTTCTTTAAATATGCATGGAATCTACCTCCGTACCATCAGTCAATGACTCTGTCTTCCCTGCATTCACATACACAAACTTCTTATAGCTTTCTAGAAGATCATGCTACCCTGGGTAAGTGTTAATAGCTAAGGGCCTCAATCTTCTTTGTTCTGCATCCTGTGTTGTACTTTTCACCTGTGCTCTGCACTCACTGTGTATAGCTGTAGATGGAGACACAAGATGCTAAGCAGTGGAGAATGATGTCTCCTTGCTGTATCTCTTCATTGCACATAGCAGGAGACACAAAAGAGAAAATACCTCATCTTTATGACTACAATGTGCAAAAGCAAACAACAAAAATACAAAGTTTGTGCTGCTCCTTGATGCATGTATATTTTTAACATATCTTGCAGTTAGTTCCCTTTTTTGTTTATCTTGAAGATGTGGCTTTGCTCATGTGATATTTAGCAGCGTAACGTAAAGAGCATGATGAACACAAACGAGGAGTGTTTCTTTAGCAATAACTTTAGAAATTCCTGTCCAATCATGTGAGTTTCTAATGCTTTGGAGAGCAGAAGGTTCACCAATTATAATTTAAATATAGTTCTTTTTGCAACAGCTTTCTCTAAGGCCTTCGCTATCTAAAAAACAGTTCAGAAAAACAGTTAAAACTTCTAATTAGCATCACGGGCTTTAAGAAAATAAGGAAAAAGTCTTCAGTCAGGCCAGACCAAATTCTCCAGCAGAGAATTCACAGCCAGGAGCAAAGGTTTCTAGGTGACCAAAAAGCAGCAAAGAGTCCTGTGGCACCTTATAGACTAACAGACAAATTGGAGCATCAGCTTTCGTGGGTGAATACCAACTTTCTCATGACCAAACACATCAGTATGAAAAGAGGTCCAGCTCTAACTGATAAAGTACCACTGGCTTCATATTGACTTCAGAGTGAGGAACAATGTGGATACTCATAGGTATGGTACTCCTGGTCACGTGCCCTGACAGCTGCTGAAGAGGATGGTTCTTAGGACAACTGGAATGAATAACAAGGTCCTGACCCTGCTCCTACTGCAATCAATAGTTTTGCCCAGTGTGAATAACTCGATATTTGAGGCATAGAAGCACAGCATGTAAGGCCAGAAGGGACCCCCAGATCATTTAGTGTGGCCTCCTGTACATCAACGGCCACCAACACCACTTAGCACCCATTCTGATCCCCTGACCTAAACACTGAGGGGTCCTGTTAATTAAATATCTCTGTAGAGACAGCAGTCGCTCCATAGTTAAGGTTGCAACCCAGGGAACCGAGCTGAGCAGCTGTTATTGTTATGCAAGGATGTGAGGTGGGCTGCAGAGACCCAAGGTTAGACTCCATTGTTGATGGCGAGGCCTTGGCTTGCAGGGGCAGAACTGAGTGGCAGGCTTCAGCCAACAGAAGGCTCGTGTTGCTATGTTACATAATGTGTGAAATAAGAAATAATTTAATAATTAAACACAAGCTCTCCATGGCTTAGTGGACAGAACACCACAGGCTCCATTATAAGGCTGAGCCATGGCGAATAGTAGACACTATAGCTGTAGAGATGATGCTTCTTGCCACAGGATTTCATCAGCAAGAAGATCCTTAATGCATAGCTGAGGCTCACGACAAAAGTTCTTTGGAGAACAGCTCATGCTTCTGGCTTCCTACAGGCTCACTCCTGCAAGGAGTAGAACATCCTTCATTTTAAGGTGAGAGATTCAGCACTTCAGGATTCAACCTACAGCCTGATCCTGCATCACCTTACTGATGTGGCAGTCCCACTGCCTCATACTGTGACACATGCCCCTTTGCAGAGGGCCAGCGCAAGCTCTAGGAACCCCTTAAGTCTTTCTTATGCCTGCAGCAGGATTTTAATGGTGTGTGGGCCCATGTGCTGGCCTTCTGCTCCAATTAGATTTCACTCTAAGTGGGAATCTTTTATCTAAACCAAACCGCTAGATAGCTCTAGGAATTGTGGTCCTGATCACCTCAGCGAGGTGTTGAAGATGCTTGGTGGATACTCCTGTGGGTGTGGTAATAGTGCTTCTACTCACATGAAGAGAATACTAAGTGGACAGCTAACTAATTTCAAGCACATTTCATCACCACCATTTCCTAGCACCATACTGTTTTTTTTAACTTTCTTTTGTTTCTGTTAAAAAATATTGTCCAGTCATATAGAAATACTGATTTTAATTAAACTGTGATAAATGTTAAGGTAAACTCTGGGCATTGATCTTTCTTCTTTTCCATAAGAAAATGAGTAAACTGTTTAGACAAGGCACAGTTTTGATTTTTCATACTTTGGTACTAGGCCAATTTTACAGAAAACATGAATTATTGCAACACAACAAAAATACAAGCTTGTCGTGATTTTAAAAGATCACCCACAAAAGTTTTGACATTAAAATCCTTAGTCTAAAAAAATAGCACCAATGAGAGTAAAAGGCCTTTAAGATTCATTAAAATAGCATTCCTGAAATGCAGCTCTCTCCTGAAAACATTTGTATAAACATGTAATAAAAGGCAGATTTAACAGGGGAAAAAAATATTTTGTGGAAGATTACAATTTTTCATGTAAATTTAATGCTAAGACAACCCTTATTCCTCTTTTCCTAATCTTTGTTTGCTTTCCAAATCTTCTGTATTGTATTTATTTTTCTTTTGATGAGGAAGGGAAGGATATAAAAACTGGGGTAGAGAATTCAAAGATAAAGCTGAGTTGGAGGACTCACATGGGGATTTTGTAATCTTATCTCATTTGAATCTAAAGTCTCAGTTCTGCCATGAGCTCCATGTAGTCAGACTCCAGCAAACATGCAAAACTCTGTTCTTCTCTGTGGGGTTCTGCGGTCCACCCCCTTGAAGCTCATGGACTATAAAATGCTTTCCCAGCTCAGGGCTGGGATGAGGAATTAGTGTTCTAATCTAGGTCCAGAACAGGTTTAGGGTTCAGAGTTTAGCTTTTAGTTCAAGAGTTTCAGCCGAGGTAGGCATGCAAATGCATGTGGAGTTCCTCCAACTTTGCACACAGAGGCACCCAATTAGGCAGCTGCATGTGCATTACTGTGTGCAGACTTGTCAGTTGCATGCTCAGGTGAGAAGAGCATTTTGAACACCTACATCACTTGAAAATCTGGCCCCATGTGTCTCCTGAGTCACATCTGTATAGTTTATGGGTGTGAGATGACAAAGGGAGATGATAGGTTGCGGCTTGTCCCTGAGTTGCTTAGGAAGAATGGAGGTAGCACACAGGAGAGCGCTGCTTGGTTTTTCTTCAGCGTTTTGGCAGTCAGTGCATTCTCAAGTGGAGGTCCCCTGGGAACAGCTAACTGCCAGGGTTTCCAAGTGCAACTGGATAGGACTGAGAGGAGAGCGCTACTCAGTCTCTCCTCTCCTCCGTGGGAAAACCTGTCTCCCATGGCTGTGACCTGCTTCCCCCTGCTGTCAGTTCCCAACAGACTCTTGACCTGGGCATCGAGAGGAGGCAGGCTGCAGCTGCGCTTGGAGGTGGGAAACAAGCTGCAAAAGCAGCTCGACACAGGGTAAGCTACACCATGAGAGGAGTGGGAAACATGAGAGTCTTCATCCACTGGGGATGATGCCCTCTTCTAGGACGTGGGAAGGAAATGCACAGGGGTCTCCTGCTATCAAGGAGGAGCAGAGAGAGGGACGCTCTCATTTCTCAAGGATCCTTGTTAAAGTGGAGGCTGCCCTTTATGAATGCTGCTGAGCACAATGCAGAAAGACTTCGGTTTGCCTAGCTTTTCACAATGCCTGCAAGATTGTCTGGGGGCCAGGCCGATGTTTACTTTGCCATAGGAGACAGAGGCTTCTCTTAATTTAGAAATGGAAGCCATTCCAACGACTATCCAGAGTCCATTGGTCTGTCTCTTGCGTGAGCCTTTTCTTACATACAATGGCATTTGCTTTCAGTCAAATCAGATATAGCAACACTTAATGCAATTCAGCAAAGCACTCCTAGAAGCACGTGTGTTCTATTGAGCATGAGCATAAAAAGTGCTTCACTTCACTGGGGCCACTGTTTTGAGTGAAGACCAGAGCTAGGAGAAGACAGAGGAGCTGGAGTCCTAGATTGTTTCAAAGCATGGCACATGAAGGTGCCGCTTTTAGGAGAAGCTTTGTGGGGAAAAATGTCTGACTTCCTATCAAAGGATCCTGTGTCATTAGTAGATCTGTGAGAGAGACTGTTCATCACAGTATATGTACGATACGCAAAACAGCCCTACACACTAGCTTGCCCGGCCCATGGTTACCGTATTTGATAGCTGAAATCTTTGGGTCCAGGCTTTATCCGATTCAGGGTCCAGCGAGCGCTAGTCAGGCTTGGGACTTTCTTTCAACATTTCAAATGTTTGTTTTTTTCCAGTAAAGGCAGGAAAGAAGGTGAGGCCCTCAGCAAGGCGCTGGGGCAGCAGGTCTGCCCTACCCACCATCATGATGGCCAGACCTGACTGGGACGTCCCTTTCTGAGAGCATGGCAGTGGATTAGACAGGAAGGTTCCAGTGGCACTAGATCCATATTTGGTTGTTCAGCCTGAAGCCAGATTTACAACCCGGGTCAAACCCAACTCAGCAAAGGGCATCATCCACTTCACAATGGGTAGGTGATTGCACCTGCTAAGGCCGGGGCCATGCACACAACTGGTGCAGGTGGAGGCCCAGCTGTCCCACCTATGTGCACACCATTTTGTGCCTGTGGGCGGGCAAAGATCAGAGTAAAAATATGTCCCTCTATGCTTCTTAACAGACATTAGCTGTATGTGCAGGGATGGCAGATGACATAAGAACAGTGGGAATCTGTCTGATTGACCTTATAATAAAAACTGACTCTCCCGGGGGAGGATGGGGGGTGTTGAGAGTTTACTCCATGGCAAGAGGATTCCCTTTTCCATTAACACAGGCCTGCTCCAGCCCCACTGTAGTCAGCAGCAAAAGCACCACTGACTAACCCAGGAGAAGAATCAGGCCAAAGCCCAGGGCAAAATTCCTAAGGTGAAATCTTGGCTGCACTGACGTCAACGGGAGTCTTGCCATGGACTTCAATGGGGCCAGGATTTCACCCCTGGTGACTTAGTGGGATCAGGATTGGGCAACACTATGTTGGCAACACTGTTCAAGTTTATAAAACTGTTAATAAAAATAAAGTTTTGAGGTTTTTTTTAAAAAAAACAAACAAAACAACCCAGCATTGAACATGAGTGCTGCCCCTTCCTGCCCATTTCAGCACATTCGTTTGCAAAACGTTAAGAGAACATTTTCCTTTTGGATTTGGGGCCCAAACCCTCCAGAAACTGATGAATGTTTTACCTTTCTAGCTGTTCAGCCGTTCTTAATGTAAAAATTAAAAGAATGTTTTAAAAAGGAAGGAGCGAATATTGGTAAAACTACAGCCAAACACAAACAACAACATTTCTTTAGCTCTAACTAGAACAGTAATTCTATCACCTCACAGTTCAGTTTCAGCTACATTCACGTCTAGGAATTTCCACATTCTCATGTAATGCCTTAAAGCAGCAACAAAAGTTTAAAAACAAAATTAAACTTTAACAAATAAAAACAAGTAAAAAGCTATTTGGTTCTTGTATCCTGCTGGTTTGTTCAGTGTATGTAACCTGACCGAGTTCTTTAAACCCGTGGCTACAGTTCTGATTTCTTAGCAACTGTTTTGAGAGGCTGGTTTTTTTCCACAAAAGCCTTGTTTCTACCTATTTCAAGTATGGTTGCAGCACGCCAGCCAGCGGCTTTCACCACCCAGCCTCTGAATCACTACTTTTCAATTGTACAGACAAATGGAATGGTTAATGCTCTGTGTGAGACACAGTGGTCTCATCCACCATACCGCTGCTCTCCTGGGTGGGGTAAGCTAGATTCTGTGTTCGGTATTTTCTAAAGAGCGTTGTCTTCTGTCCCTTTGAAAAAGTCTCCCTAACAGGTTCTTTGGTTAAAGAAAGTTTCCTACGCTCTCCCTGCAGGGGCACACTTCCTTCCCAAAGCGTGTGGCTCGGGGGACCATTTCCTACCAAGTAATGGAGCTTGTGGGCCGTTCTCTTCCTTCCCTCTCCCACACAGGCAGTTGAGCTAGTGCGTCTTTACCAGAAGAGACAAGGGAATCCCTGCTATTCACAGGCAAAATAATCCTTGAGCGGGGCAAACAGGTGCCGAATGACCGGGACACTCCACGATCTCCCAAGTAGCTTCTGACGAGCTCCACGCCCCATGTTGGACACATCCGTGTAGTGAAGGGGGAAGCCAAAAATCCTGCAGGGGGAAGGAAGAGACGAGGCGCTTTTAGAATAGCAGTTACCCTTGGATGACGTCTTGTCCTTGTAGTCATTGCCCATGGTACTGGGCTTTGTGCATTCGTTCTCTGGGTGTTCCAGGGGAGGCATTCCCACGCCCACTATACAGCTCCTGCATTGAAGGAGTTTTGGCCTGTGGCTCTTTGCAGTAGCAAAGCCAATGTCTCACCTATGCCCACTTCTGCGTGGTCACGGAGACAGCGCCCTCCACCCGTATGACACACAGTTGGTATGGAGTGCCCTTGCAAAGCCTCAAGGCATTATTTCTACACGGTGTCTCTTGCGCTGGTCACTGTTTTGTCTCACTAAGGGGCACATTTCCACAGGGATGAGGCCCAGACTCCCACTCTGTGGGCACAGTGTCTGCCCACAGTCTGCACTGGAAGTAAAGGTGAGGGTCTTCAAGCCTCTCTCTGATTTGTGCCCACAGTTCCATTGTAGGTACATGTGACACTCACATTAAAGAAGCCCCCCTCCCTCTTTTACAAATCTGGTCCCCAAATCCTGGCCCTTCTCTCATTGAAGCTGAGTGTTCCATATATGCTACGTATTTTTTCTTTCCTGTAGAGATCTGTATCCTGAAAAATCACTTCTGCACCCATCTGTGAAAGCTTGTCTAGTCACATTATTCTGGTATGGGGCTTTTATGTTTCCACATGGCTCTCTCACTCTTCCATACTCATGATTTTCACAAACCTAACACAGGTTTAAGGGGTTTTTCAGCTTCCATTCAGATGCTGAAATCTAGTGATCCACACTACTGTTAGATTCATGGAGGGAAAAGTACTCTGTGATCTTGGTTCGCTTATATTACTGAAAGGCAGAGATAATCTCTCTTCTCTGAAACACAGCACTGGACTCTTGTCATACTGAAAAGCCCTGATGTGCCATCAGTCAGGTGAAATGCAGTGACTGTCACACTTGACTGAAGTGCAGTAATGTATTTCTCTTAATGGCAGTTTCTAGTATTAGTATTATTACTGCTGTCCACTGAAACACAAGGCAAGTGAATATATCCAATCACTTGCCTGAAGAGCTCAAACAGATGTGTCAGGTACTGGAGAATCACTGCACAACATGAAAACCAGTTTCCACCAGAACTGAACTTTGGAATCCCCTTAAACTAAAGAAGAAGCACGTTCCGCCAACACATGCATGAACTAATTCCACTGGGAGCACCCCCACAGCAGAGCCCAGCTGTCCCGGCTGACAGAGAGACCCTGGATGGTCTGATTAACAAATTACCCTTTCCTGGGGTGCCAGCTTTATTTAAACCATAACCAGGGAAGGGGGAAATAAAAGAACCAGACGACACACCCAAGGTCTCTCTGTCCAGGGATCAGGGCCGGGGGCTCTTTCAGTCATTAAACTGTAGGCTTCCTTTTGCTCTTGCCTGCTGCAGAGTCTAGAAACCATTGAGAAGTCCCCTTGTTGGGCCATAGCCCTTAGTGACAAGCCAAGGAGCCTGCAGTGTAAACTCCTAGGCCCCTGCCAAGGAGGGTCAACAGATTCTGCTTCTTGCTGAGGAACTGCCAGGTTAGAAAAGGCCACCTCCCATGCACACTTCATACCTCCCTCCCGTGTATGCTGGAGAAGTGTTTCCTTTCCGGGAACCAATTTAGGGCAGGGGGCTTCTGGACCATGGCCTCGCCCTCTTGGCGTCTCACCCTGAAGAGCCAGTGAACTCCCTCATAGACTCCCATGGGAAGAGCTGGCAGATGCACAGGCCTTTAAGGGCTTGGCCAGATGGACCCTGCTACTGTGCACTAAAAGTTCCACAGTCCGCTTTGATCTGAACAGCAGTAGGTCAACGCACTCCACAGTACTTTTTGCTCACAGTAACAAGCACCACATGGCCAGTCAGTTGACAGCAGGCTGCAGCGCTGTGGATTTACACCCCAGCCTGACATGCACTGACTCTCCCTATAGACATGCCCTGAGCGTGTGGGTTCTACCTAATCCCCCTTTTGTTTTTTCCCCTCTCCCATCCCTCCACCTCTCTCTGAGCCACCCCATGGTAGTGACGCTCACCTTTCTAACTCAGTGCACCACAAATTGTCTTCTTTCCCATTCATGAGCACTGGGAGCTGCATGCTTTTCCCCTGCCTGAGGGAGTTGGATTTAGTCGTTATGGTTTGCACTTTTCTCAACTGAAGAACAAAACAACAAGAGTTGACGTGAACTTCTGGGTTTAGTCTTAGGGATCAAATGGATGTTCAGTGGGCTACCCTGCAAAGATCTCATACTGAGAACAGGGCTGAGCTAGGCAGGGAATGATAAAAGGAAGGAGCAGGGATTTTGCATGCCAGCATTTTTAGTATTTACACCAATATGCATCAGATGCCAGCAACGGATTCTGCAACCACCGGCATGTCAGCTCTTAAGAGAGTGGTTGCACTCGCAGAAGAGGGTATTTGTAAAAGGGTAGATGGAAACGGATGGAGCTACTTTACCTGGGCACTGAAATCCATAGCTCCCAAGAATTAAAAATATCTATACAGAGACCCAGAGGGAAAGCAGCAATTTGTGGCTCCTGTAGGAACAGCGTTGGCATGTAGGAAACAAGGGGAAGTAGCAGGCCAGGGTGTGTGCCCATTAACCAGGCCTGCGCCATATGGCGTTACGTCCCCACAGTTACAGCCAAACACTTGGCTTTGGGCTTCATTTGTGTGTGGACGATACCTCAACAGAAAGCCCCTGTGAACAAGACAGAAGCCCAGCATCATCTGTCTCACCAGATCCACAACGCAGAACAGAGGGGAAAGTAAGGGAGGTGTGGGGGAGGGAGAGAGAGGTTGGAACCACAGAGAAATCCCTCATTAGGTTGAAATGAGAGAGAATATCCTCAAGTCCAGGAGAAAGCAGAGAATCCTCGAGAGTAAATCAACTAGAGCCTCCACCAGACAGGACATCCCTTATTATAGCATGCAGTACTGCACGACGGAGCCCCAGGAGGTGCCTGAGCCCCGAGTATGTGGTATTCATGGCAAGCTGAGAAATACCAGCCTGGCCCAAGGAAGGAAAGGGAAGGGGTTGAACAGCAAGTCTTACCTTTGCTATCCTACTGTACTCCAGGCAGTCCTGAAGCTCAACTCTATCAGTCCTGGAAGCTACCAGAGGCCTGAGAACAGGCAAAGCTCATTACACTCTAAACTCTACAATTAACTCTGTTCTCTAGTCCTCCACCAAGCTTATCTTTTGTGCAAAATTCATTGCTTCCTCTGCTGTAGCAGGGAATGCGGCATCATTTAAAGAAAAGGTGAAAATCAAATGTAATCCCAGACTGCAAGTCAAGTGGGTGAAAATAAAGCCTCACCATTATCATCATTTCATACATGTGAACAGCCTTTGTGAAAGCCCCACGCAGCCCTGCTCAGCATAAGCAAGTTTTATGCACAAGAGGCAACAGAATCCAGAAACCTCCCAAAAGAGAGAAGAACTAAGAGAGGTCATGGGGGAAACATGACATTAACGGCTGCCCGGGGCTTCTGGTTTTGTTCTTTAATTATAGTTGTAAGAAGTGGAAAAATATTTTTGACTTTTAAAAAAATCCAAGAAAAAACCCACTGGCCTATTGGGTTTTTTTTTTTTGTTGTTGTTGTTGTTGTTTTTTTAAAGACAGTGCGATTGTTGAAGATTCATGTGTGATGGGGAATAACCTGCACAACAAATCTGGCAACTGATTACTAGGATTTGTGCACGTCCTTTCTGTGCCACACCTAGCAACTGTACCCCTGGCCTCTTATATCATTTCATTCCCCACCTTAAAATGGCAGGTACAGATGAGGAGGGAGGTTGTGAGACAAGGTCAGTGAGGGCCGCCAGCTTGAGAAATATAACCAGAAAAATGAGTGGTCCAGTGGTGAAGCCCCCTGATGCTCAAACGCAGATTCACATTTCTTGACTACTTAAGAGGCTTCAATGAACATGCCTATTTATTAGATGATGCAAGAGCATATAATCTACTTACAAATATCCCACACAGTACGGAGCTCTGGGCCCAGCTAGCAAGTCAATTTGAACGGCCGTGTTCTTTAAAGTAAAGGTAACAACTGAGTGCTTCTTCCAAGAGAACAAATAAGCTGTTTCCTTCAAATGTAGGACCACCCAGGAACCCAGCCCAAAGGCTGCTTTCACTGGAGCTACGGCTTACAGAATTGAGCTGTTACCCCTCTCCTTGCAGTGTGCTGCCAGCTGTCTGAATACGCAGCTCCTAGGTCGTCTGTGGATCTCTCTCATACCAAGCTTTCCAGAGAGGACCAGTGCCTCTCTCCCTCTCCAGCTCCAGACCATACCTGCCTCTTCAACCACATTATAATGCCATTGCACATGCCCTTGTTCAACTTCATTGGCTGGGGTCAGCCATATTACAAAACCAACCACACCCCTTTACAGGCTGCTAGTGCTGTCTCTTTGCAGAGTTCACTTGTTTCAGGCAACGTACAATAGTTACGCAACTTACAGTGGCTGCCTGTATCCATCAGACACATCACGATGTGATCAGAAATGATTAAAGGGTCAGGGAATGATCCATAACAATAAAATTATGGTGCGTCATTGACAGTCTCTCTCTCAATAGCCTGAAGGAAACATTTTAAAAAATTATAGCCTACGTGATGAGAGAGACAAGGTGAGGCAGGTAAGATCTTTATCTTTTATTGAACCATCTTCTGTGGAGGAGAGAGACAAGCTTTTGAGAAGCAGGTCCAATGAAAGATATTACATCACCCACCTTGTTTCTCTAACACCCTGGGACCGACACGGCTACAACTACACAGCAACGACTGTAGGTTTTATCCTGTTACTGCTGTCCTGGATACCTGACAATTTTAAATGAATACAAGCAGATCAAATAGCAATAACAGCTAGTACAGTTGGCCTCATTTAATTAGCTATTGTTCATAGGCACATGCTCTAAATTGGGACATGTGGCTGGTAACTCAGTTTCTGCAAAGCCCTCAGTAGGTTTTCATGGGTAACATTTTCAAATGTGCCAAAGTCCCATTTTCAAAAGACCCTTAGGACCCCACGTCTCATTAAAAGTCAATGGGACTTGACTCCTAAGTGCCCATCGATTTTGAAAACGGGACTTAGTCACTTTTGAAAATTTGACCCCAAATCCACCTTAGTGGGACACCACTGAGCCCTCATGCTTTAATCTCTATGCTCAGTTACAAACAAATTAAAGTGCAACCACGATTTTCAAAATGCAGGTGTAACAGAAGCCATGGAGCTTCTCTTTCACTTTTCAAATGCCTACTTCCAGCAGGTGCAGCTTTAACTATTTATAATTCCTCAACATATCTGCAATTAAAGTGCAATCCAGCATATCAAGTTCAGAAATCCATGAGGGATTCCATTGGTTTCTTTTTGTCCCTACTTACTTACTGAGAATTTTGATGTGTGAAAATTCCCTCTGCTGTTGCTAGGAATCTCTGGTTAACAGGTCACTATTTGCGTCATTTTATTTAATTGCAATGTCATTTTATTGTAACTTTTCCCAGTGAATGTGGTGGTGGGTGAAAGGGGCAGGCCAGAAGGCTCAGGGAGAGTGGAGCCTCTGTTCATCCTCAGAAAGCTACGGTTTAGACTGCAACAATGCCGGCTTTCCCCCATGGTGCCCTGCAAACGGGCCTCACTACTGCCCTGGCTGGACCATCTCCTGGACGGAGAGATTCGTTTGATCTCTACAGCCCATCCAAACCCTTGTTCCCTTATGCTGAGGCTGTCAGCATGGGGAAGGGCACTCAGTGCCACTCACAGTGGTGGGTTTTGGTCCATAGGGAACTGGACTGTCAGTGGCCTTCGGAAAAGGCCATTGTGCCTGTGCGATTGCAAACACTGAACTGGTATCTGTAGAGGCAAGAGAATCTCCAGCTCATGGAAACAGGGGAGTGTTTTGCTTAAGAGAACTGGGTACATTTATCACAAGGTCTGTTAAAGCAACAAAGAATCCTGTGGCACCTTATAGACTAACAGACGTTTTGCAGCATGAGCTTTCGTGGGTGAATACCCACTTCTTCAGATGCAAGGTCTGTTAAACGTATCAAACCCAGAGTGCTGGCCGAGCATGGATCCCAGCCTCACAGCACTGTGCAAGGGAAACCAAGTGCCCTGTGCGGTGGCAGAGGGGAATTCAGATTACTCACTGTCCCATCAGCAGGCCAGGAGTTTGCTGCAGCAACCCATTAGGACGGAGGAGAATGAGTTTGAAATTCCTACCATAGCTCCAGCAAACTGCTTGAAGGGCCTGAGCCAGTGCACCCTGCTATCCAGGGAGGGGTCCCATTGACTTCAACGGGCTTTGGATCAGGCCCAAACGCTACAATTTTTCCAGATTCACATAATTGCTAACAGTAAGTGCAACGCAGAAACAGCAGCATTGTTAGGAAGATCACTGAGCTCCGCAAAGGGCTGTGGGGTCGCAGGCTAGCGAGTCTCATTGGCTCCCAGGAGCTGCACATGGTGCCGAGGAGGAAAGAACCAGGAGAGCGTCACAAACAGAAGAGTTACCTGTTCATCCCAGGCAGGTTGCCCCAGAAATAGCGCGCTCTGTGTGCGGCTGATACCTTGATGGCGTCGATCATAACTGGGTTGCACTGCATTCCAAGATAGAAAAAGGGAAAAGATTAAAGAGAAGCACCTGTGGCCAGCACAAACCGTATCATCCAGCACTAACTGCAGCCACCTCCAGCCGCGTTCTAAATCAGCTCACTGCATGGAGACGGCTGGCAAACTGCCCTGCTCCTCAGGCAGCCAATGAACAAGGCCTACTGTATAGGACCTTAAATTTCAAAGTGCTGCTGCTGCATCCTCCAGCTCCCTGAAGTCCAGTGCGGCAGTGGCCAGGGCTGAAGCAGCATCCTCCAGCTCCCTGAAGCCAATGCCCAGCATGGGAAGTGCATTCTCCACTACATGCAATTTTAAAAACGCAGTCGATCCTCTCAGAGGGAGCCAGCATAAATGTCTTTTTGTTCTGCGTGCTTACAGTGCCCAGCGCAATGGGGTCCTGATCCAGAACTAGGAATCCTAGGCACCAATGCAATACAAATGAGTAATAATGATACATGTTGATCAAATTCGAGTCTCTCACTGTTCATTACTTTGGGTCAGGGACAGAATTATCCTCCTAGGTAGAGACTTTTACAACACGCAATAGACAGGAAGCAAATGATGCCACAGAAGTTGCAGCCTCATCTATAGCACCGTCTTTGTTATTGTGAGAGTTAATGCTTTGTACTTCCCTAAAACCTTCCAGCTGGAAATATCAAAGCACTTTACACTAATGAACGGACGCTCACAATCCTCCTGCCAGGTTGCTAAGAACTATTAATCCCATTTTACAGATGGGAAAACTGAGGTACAGAGTGGGGAAGCCATTTGCCCAATGTCAGAGAGGAAATCTGAAGCAGGGCCAGGAATAGAACATATATCTGCCAGTTCCCAGCTCTGTGAATCATCCTCTGGAACATCCTTCCTCCCCAGTTGTTTTGTTTGAGCTTTTTAACCTCGGGTCCCTATACAACCACCACCCATACATATTCTTACAGCCCAGTGTCATCCTCAGGCTGATTTATAGGATATATTATATGACAAAGCACATGAAGGATGCAAGAGCCTGCCCATTCTAGGCCCTTGTCTGCAGAGCAGGAATGCAGGGAATGGCCCCCAGTGACTCCTACCTCCAAAAATCGAGAAATGTCCCTTTTATCATTGACTCTCATGGCCACGACATTCTCAAACATCCAGAAGAAGGGGCGCTCCTCCCCCACCTTGGGACGGGCGTAATTGAGGAGATGATAGAACTCGAAGAACAGCCTTCCAGTGCCTTCTGCAACAGGGAATGTATAAGACTGTGATGTCTTACCGCAGCCCAAAGAGAAGAGAGAGACTCCCATCTCCTGGAACAGCGACAGCACAAGCAGGAACAACAAGAGCTCCCTTCACACAGTGCTCTGAACACGCCTCCACCCTGAACTAGCCGTGGGAGCCCTTCCAGAGGTTAGACAAGCTCAGTCTCCACGGTCCATTCAGTCCTGGACCTCCCTGAAGCAGGTGCCAATTGGGGAACATATTAATGCCATTTATGGTGGTGGTAGTTTTAGACTCCTGTCCACCAGGAACTGGAATGAGACACCAAGTCATTTCCCAGAAACCATCAAACAGTCACCAGACCAGATGGTAGAATCCTGTGGCCAGCACCAAACCCGGCTGGATATGAACCAGGGGGTTAGAGGTGAAGTGTTCCATTCCCCATTAGCCACCACGCCCCTCCAGAAATAAACAAACAGTCTTACCATACAGACCCTTTCTGGCAGGATTCACAATAGAGAGATCGTTACAGGGGCTTCCACCAATCACCAAGTCGAAAGGACCCCATTCCTCAATCTAGGACAGACAATCGGATTCAGGGTCAGTGAACACCAGGTAGCAGTCCTCTCCCATTAAAGTACATGCCACTGGGGGCACAACAACAACTGTATCACAGGTCTGCACACTCAGCTCACACTTCTTTTCAGTAGTAAATAAAGTAAATCCCCCTGGGCATGGCAGGTGTGTTCGCCAGCCCTTCCGTGGAACACATGTCTCTTGGTTATGCTCACGTTTCTCTTGGTTATGTTCCTGACATCATGCACGTATGTGATGTTCCCTTCATGCCGGACAGTTCCCACAGCAATGGAATCTTCACAAATCTCAGAGGCGATGTATTTCTCTACTTTAATGCCTAGGTCCTTCAGAACCAGGTAACCTGTTGGGGAAAAGATACGCAGGTTGAGTTCTGGTTGGGTGGTTCTTATCAGTCCCTCATCCTCCTCCACTGGCTCATAACACACACACTCTGCCACGCTGGCGCATCATGAGCCAGTGCAGACTAAGGATCTTCTCTATGTCAGTAACAGTGGCAGAATCTGGTCCTCTGAGCTCCCCTGCACCCCTCTAAGATCCTCTCCATGGAGGGATACCTTCAAAGAACACATTGGACTTCTCCCAGGAGTACCCATTCAGTCTCTCCGCAGAGCCAGGGAGCTGTGTGCAGAACTGGACCTTCAGTAGTCAAGCCACCTGCACGCAGACATTTCCCCACTGGGGGCTCCATCTTACAGGGAAGCCTCCAGAGATCCCTTGCCTCTCCCTGAACAGAATGGGCAAGAAAGGTGCTCAGCAGCTCAGACAATCAGGCCCTTGCTTTCTAAAGCCCAACTGTTCCAGCTTCCTCAGCAAAACCAAACGGGGCCATACTGCCCCAGAGCTCCCCCTCCTCAGTATTACCCAGGACATGCTGCTTATCGAGTAGGGTCTCCACGAATGTTCTACGCAGCTCTGGTTAGCACTCACTTAGCCTTTCCCGAAGGCATGTCACCAGGTAAGATTAAGATCCAAACACAGCATTTATCTCTTGTCAAGTTGGCTGTATAAAATCTATTCCCCATCCAGATCCAGTTCAGGACTTTGGTAGAACCTATATAGTGTGCAACTGAAGAATTCATCCTAGGTTTTGCCCAGGACACAATGTGTGCGATGACACACTGCCCTTGGTGCACTTAGTGAGTGAGTATGACATGGTTCTTCACCTTAAAGCTGAATTACAGGGTCGAATCCAGGCTTGGTGTAAACAAACACAACTCGACTGACTTCAGTGGAATTGCATCTTACATACAGCAGAACGGAATTTGCCCCGGATGTGTTATTAATTCCAGGCTCTGGGGCCCTGGGACCAGAACTGGTCAGGAATTTTTTTGATGGAAAATGGTGATTCGTCAAAACAGATGCTTTTTGTGGGAAAGAGTCAGTTTCTGTGAAACTTTCCTTGGGAAGGTTTCTCAGGCGAAGGATGGAATTTCTGGTTGGGGGAGAGAGGGGTGTGGGAAAGGAAAAGAAAGGAAAGATAGATAGACAGACAGACATCCCCCACCCCCACCCCAAACAGTCCAGTGGGTAGGGACTCAGCTGGGATGCAGGAAACCAAGTTCAAGTCCCTGCTCTGCCTGATTCAGAGAAGGGATTTGCACCTCAATCTCCCTGCCCCAAGGCGGGTGCTTTACCAACCAGGCTATTGGCTGTTCTGTGGTGGGTCAGTCTCTCCCCCTTTCATGGTTTTTCAAGAAAAATTCCGGAAGTTCTCATTTTCATTCCAATGCAAAACTAAAGCGACATTTCGAAACCTCCAATTTTTTTGCAAACTAGAATTCTTGTTTTCCAGCCAGCTCTACCTGGGACAGAGTGTCGGCATCAGCCTCTGGCTTTGATTTTCTTTCTTTCTTTCAAGCAAGCTGGGTCTGTGCTCAGGCTTTGCTGGTGAATGGACGGGACAACAGCAATTGTGTCTCATGTGCCTGCCCTCTCCCACCACAACTTCCCTCCGTCGAGAGAAAAAACAGCTATTCAGATTCTGGACTCTTCGTCCTCCGCATTTAGTTTTAAGGGGCGGTTTTGTGGATAAAGCGCTGGACTGAGAATCCTGGCTCTGCCTCAGGCTCACTCTGTGTGAACTTGGCCAAGTCACTTCATTGCTCTGGGCCTCAGTTTCCCCATCTGTGTAATGGGCATGATGACAATGATCTAGCACCGTGGGGTGCCATGAGGCTGAGTTCATTCAGGTTTGTGAGGGGCTTGGATCTCCCTGGATGGCAGGCGCTAGAGCAGTACGAATCATCAGTATTTAACACTGTTAGTCATTCATAAATAAGCTCTCTTGACTCCTCACCTGTTGCTATGCCATCAAACAGGGACAGCACTCTGATTGGCCTCCTTTCTGTTGCAGGGACCGCCGGGTAGATTTTAGGCGCATCCTGCAATTAAACAGAGAGAGAAATGAAGTAGGCAGCACCTTCAGCGTGGGCTCATGCTCCTATCGCAGCAGGACGCCCCTGCTCTGGGTAACAGCTCAGTGCTCCACGAGGCAGGCCCCGGGCCCAAGCCCTGTCGTTACGTGGCTCTCAGCTGGCTTCTCTTCAGGAGAGCTTGGGAGAGCCCAGAAGCCTTGGGAGACGAGCGTGCAGGAAAACACAAGCCAGGTACACAGAGGGCACCACGACTGGGTCAAATGCTAACAGAAAAGTGTGGATTTTGAGGAGTGGTTTTAAGAATCCAGCAGATTCCCATAATCCCAGGTGACAGTCAGTAGGACCCCTCAGGAAGATGCCAACCTCCCTTTTATAGGCAGCACAAAGAATTCAAGCACTCAGAGATCACAGTGACAGATGATGTACAAGAACCCAGAGAGACAAAACAGTCCTTGTTGCCTCAATTCCTCCTCCCTATTCTGCTGTCCTTCAGCCATTCTGCTGCTCTCCCCGGGGCACATCCTCAGCTCAGGCAAGCTGCGATGGCTCCACTGAAGTGCACTGGCCAACTAAAACCAGCTGAGGATCTGCTCCTCCACTTGCATGTCTATATGCACAGCTAACATTTCCTCTCTGCTGCTTGCCCTCCTGCTGTATGGTTCTGTGCAAATCCCCACTCCCAGCCTCATGTCCTTCCCCATCGCTAGTGTCCTTCAGTATCTCTCGCCCATCCCCATGTGTGATCTGTTGTACTCCTGCCCCAGGTCGATTTCCTTACATATTCCTGTCCTTTGTCGCTGGTGAAGAAGTCTTGCAGCCGTACATTCCAGTCCGGTCGGCGCTGTAACACCCCATAGCACTTCTGTGGTTGACACATGTAACAGCTCCAGGGCTCTTGCTCTTTTGCCTTGGCCGAGGTACCCTGCCCTACCAGGACCTCCAAGCATTCGACACAGAAGCACCTGCGCAAACCAGGAGAAAATGGTAACTGAGTTCCAGAGGCTCCTCCACTGAGCCACCTTCCACCTCCAAGATTATGCTTGTAAATCTCCCCAGGACAGGACATTACCATGGAGCCCAATTCTCTCATCTCTCCCATCTTTAAGGGAGACAGTGGGTCTCCAGGTCTTCTCTGGCATCACTGTGGAATGCATGTATCTCTAGGTGTTTAGAGCTGATGACCCAGCTACGTGTTCAGCCAGGGTATTCACGCCCCTGCATCCTGGACAAGGCACGTGCTATTCTCTTTAAGGGCTACATGCACAGACCTGCTCAGGTATGAGGCAGGCAGGTCTGCTGAGCACCACACCACAGTCGGGCCCAGAGCATAGTGCTTTCACCTGGGACTTGCTGTCCACAAGCCAGGTCTGAGCAGCTGGGCTCTGAGATGACACTGTGTGAAGAGAAAGGCTACACATCCTTGGGTTACAATCTGGGGAAGGCGAGTCAAGAGCCACTCGGCAAGTATTACAGAGGCTTAAAATAGTGTCCTCTGAACTGAGCCTAAGTGGCGTCTCCCTTTGTCTGGCTGGGGTTTTCAAAGGAGCCAGCCCCTACTGAATTTCAACTCCCTCCAGTTTCCTTTGAAAATCTCAGCCCCCATTACTGCACTGATCGGCCTGTCCCAGTCCACACCTATGGGATGCATTAAGGTTGGAGGCCAACATTTTCAAATCAGACTGCTTATCCCATGGATCCTCCACCTAGAGTTAAGTACGGAAACCCAACTGGCCAGATTTTCCAGCAGTGCTGAGCCCCCCCCCCGCAGCGACTGCCCCAGGAATTCAGTGTTCCCTCTAATTTTTCCCACCCACATGTGGAATTAATTTTGTTATGTGACACGTCCCCTCCATCTTGGTGCACAGAACAAAATTCATGTGGCGGGGGTGGGGCCAAGGGGTTCGGAGTGTGGGCGGGGGCTCAGGACTGGGGGTGTGAGGGCTCCAGCTGGGGATGCAGGCTCTGGAGTGGGGCCAGGGATGAGATTTGGCCTGCAGGCTGCCCCAGGCTACAGTTGGGAAAGAAGACTCCCCCCCAGCTCTCTATCCCTGCAGCAGCACCTGGGCTGAGGTGGGAGAGGTTGGGCTGGAGCCGGCCAGGAGTGGCACCTCTCCTAATCATGTCAGGTCGAGGGCTGTGGGAGAGGCATCTGTCCCCCCCGCAGCCAAGCGCCTGCATGGTGCTTAATAGGCTGCGACGCAGCCGCGCAGCTTAGAGGGAACTTAGGCCAGGATCTGCTGGAGAAGGAGAAACACCCGTGGCAGGTGCCAGGGCGGGGGTGCCTACCGGCAGCAGCTGGCATTGCTACACAGCAGCAGCTCCTTGCCCTCGCAGCACACTGTACAATACGACTGGTACCCGTCCTCGTCGTACATGTAGAAGAGCTCCAGGAATCGATCCTAGCGAGAAGCATGCCCAACAGAGAGAGTCAGAGTCCCAGAGTCTGCTGCAGAGGCAGCCCCAGACAGCACCAGGCAAGATGGAGAGAACACAGAGGGCACATGGCGCACGCGAAAACCCGAGGCTCCAGGAAGGCTTTGGCTCATACTGAGAGGCAGCACAGAGCTGCACCTCTCCGGTGTCCCTTGGGAGCCTCTTGAGCTCCTGGGTGCACAGGGCAGCAGATGCTGCATCCGCACATGCACGTAGGGCTGGATCCAATGCCCGGGGAGCCAATGGAACGAGTCTCACTAACTTCCATGGGCTTTGGATCAGATATTAGAAGGGTGTCGCGTGCTCTCCCCTAGGATGCCAGCACAAGGGTGTGGCACCCTGGCTCCACCTCCCCCAGCCCTATCCCGGGTAGGGTGAGCGACCCCCTCCCCAGCCTTAGCGCACGGTCATGGCGTGGCCCCACCCTAACCCCGACACGGGAAGGTTAGCAGTGCTCCCATAGGCCCTGGGGCTTCCCACCCCAGCTGGTTCTCACCCCACCCCACTCGGCAGCTGCTCTCAAAAGCCAGAGTCACTGCACACTGACAGTGACCTGACCCAGCCTTCTCCCCAGGTCCCCCGCACCCACCCTCACTAGTGACTTACCCTGCAAGTCTGGCAAAGGCCCCCCTCAAACAGCGGGTGGAATGTGGCTGGGTTTTTTCTCCCGCACGATAAACAACTGTCTGTTTAATACAATGAACACACCCTTTAAAAACAGTGTTATTGATCCCAGGAGCACCTAGAGGCCCAGAACGAGAGCGGGACGCCACAGTGCCAGGCGCTGCACAGACGCACAGTGAGAGACAGCTCTCGCCCCGAAGAGCTCAATCTACGCAGACGAGAGACACAGGAGGGCAGAAAAGAAGGACGATTATTCCCTGCATTAACGACGGGGAGCCTCAGCTCCGAGAGACAAAGGGCCCCAATTCAGGTGCTCAGCACCCACAACAGGAGCCAGATTTCCCAGGCAGCTCAGCTCCCCGGTAGCTTTCTCCTTTGCTGCAGTAATCGGTGAAAAGGGACCCCTAAGAATCGAGTGGCAGGCAGCAGCCCTTTGTTTGTCACTGCCCCCTCCGTGGCTCATACCAGAGCACCCACCAGAAGCCCACAGGGCCCTTCCTGCTAGTCTGCAGAATGAAGCATCTTAAGAGCCAACCACCACCTCTGTGACGTAGGTATGATCACGATTAGTACTTTGCAAAGCGGCACAGAGAGTGAAAGTCAGTTCTGAATCAGTGGCAGAGCAGACTAGAACCCAGCCATCCTTAAAGCCCCACCTGTTCCCGCTTAGGCCTTATGGCGCTATGCTCCGGTCCCTTCCGGAGTTTCAATTTTGCCAAGTTTGTAAGGAAACACTGTCCATAAAGACAGGCTACTTCTCCCCTTTGCTGCGTCCCACTTAACACTGGACTAATTCTATTTCCCCCCCAGCCCCCACCTCATTTTCTCCATTTTCCATAGATCATTATACGGCCCTTTGCCCCATATAATTTTTTACAGCATGTTTAGGTATAGCGGAATTTCACGAACAAACCAATTTCTGACCAACCTGAGTTTAACTTTTAGCCAGTAGCCCCCTCTCTTAGACTGACCTTTACCCCTGTACGTACAGAGGGCCAGTGAAAGGTCTAGGTACCAGTCAGGGCCCGATCCTGCAGGGATATACACACATGCTTCACTTTATACACTGAGAGAGGCCTCAGCGAACTCCAAGGCACTACTCCCAGCATCTCAAGTTAAACACCTGGGTAACTGTTTGCAGGGTGACTTTCACCCTGCGGGAAGGATGGTCACCTCTCCAGCAACCTGGAGAACTTCCAGTAATTCCACACGGTGCAATTAGACGGGAGAGACCAATTATCTCTCATCTCAGGCTGTATCCAAGGACCTGACTTAGCCACTGACTTTTGACTGAGAGAAGAAAGGAAACTAATTACCTTCAAGGTTCCTGTTGTTGTTTGTGACTTCGGAAACCATTTGCTCTTTACAAATAAAAAATAAAAAGAAAATGTGCTCAGTCCTTAAACGATTTTATGTAGCAAACTTTACATGTTACCTGTTTAATAGCACTCAAGTTCCTTAATTTAAACCACTCTAGCAATACTGAATATTCACCCGAAGGCATATATATAGTCACATATTATGCACTTATCTTACACAGACTGTGTGTCCTTTTCGGAGCTTTACTCCAGTGGTTCACTGCTCTGAAACAGACCCAAATGAACCCAGGGGACAATACAGTTCAATACATTTTGGCAGAAATCCTTCTGTAGCCGTATATTAGCAGGCAGCATGAGGATGTGCATGCATGGCGGTGCCTAGATTAGCTATGTCACGCTAAGCGTGTTTGTGTGCAGATTAGGGGACGTGCGGGCGAGGGCTATGTGCAGTGGGGCCGTGTACACATTATGTGGGTATGCACTGTACAGAGGTGTGGATTCTGTATTGACACAGCTAGGCAAATACTTCAGCTCCCACATTTCTGGTGCTACACCAAAAAATGTTGTTCATTCCGTGCTGCTTGAGAGGGAGTCACAGCCTGTCACACGTCACCTGCCCAGAGGGGTCTCTCTCTGGTGCTTTCTATGTCTAAGTTTTTGCTGAATTGTGACATCCCCCTTGGTGCCAGGCCCCCCCCATCTCCCGAGTTACCTCTGCTCTGGTCCTCCTCCACCCGCTCCTTGCTGTTGTTGCAGAAGTTAGTCTTTAGTCGCTTGGCCGGGGGGCATTGTTCAGGGGCACAGACCTCTTCAATGCCGTTCTTGAGGGGAGCCACTCCGTTCTCTGTGAAAGGAGAGCAGCCTCAGCCTTCGCAGACTCTGTCCGGTCCTGACCCACTACCCTGGCTCCTTGCAGTCTTGGTGTTGAATTTCTCTCTCTCCCTCATCCTCACCAAGAATAAGTGCCCTACTCCCCTGGCCAGATTTATCCTGGTCTGGTGAGAGGGCCATGACAAACAAAGGCCAGAGCGCTCCCGAACTAGAATCATGTTACACGTTCTTCCAGTGGGAAGCCTCTTCCGCTAACACGTGCTCGACCCAATGCCACGTTCCCCATAGCGTCTGGCAACACGGCACCCACACCCCGTCCTTCCGGCAGGGATTTAGTCTGAGCTTCTGGTGAGACCCTCAACATTCCTGCTGTGTGCCAGGAGAGTTAATCCCGATGCCAGCCCGGGGCCAGGGCTGCATGTGCTGGAGATGATTGAGAGATTGGGATGGGGGGCTGGGAGATTTCTTTGCACCTGGCACAGTTCTCTCCCTCACACACTAAGCCCTCCCGGCCAGCCATGACTCTGGGAGAGGCGTCTCAAGGGCCATTCTTACTTTTTGCCTTTGCTGGGCATCAAAATATTTCCACAGAGGGGGAAGCTGTGTCCCCCGAGCCCCTCGTGTGGTACCCAGCCCAAGCCCTGCCTGATGGATGAACACAACCAAACAACAGTTTAGTTCCTGGAGCAATATTTTTATGCCAACTGAAAGGCGCTTTGTGTCTTTCCTCTGGCCTTTTGCTGAGCTGCTGTTGGGCGTCTTTTGTCTAATGGCACCCACTGTGCTACTGCCCAGCCAGGGCCAAACGCATCCCTGGGACAACTCCACTGCAACCTCTAGAGCTAGCTCTGGCCCCCGGCGTGCACAGGGAAGCCTGCGCAGCAGGTGACGATGCAGACAGGAGGGAAGAGGTTGGCCAAAGGGTCAGTAGCAGCTAACCAAATTCAAATCCAGAGCCAGGAAATGAGGGCAAGGGGCCAGGTGTGCTGGCAAGTCTTGACCAGGCCAGCTCTGCTGTCTGGCTCACAAAAGCAGCAAACCTGGAGTTTTCGGCGGTTTCAGTCCCTTGCATCCCATGGGCTTGAAGCCGCTGAACGCCCAGTCAATCATGGGCTTTAGCTGCTCTTCCAGAGACTCCCCAGCGGTGCCTGGGAACGTCTTCCCTGCCCGGCTCCTTGCAACCTGCCGGAGAGAGGGGAGAAGTTACCACGTTCTACATAGCCGGATGACAAGGCAAAGTGTCTCACAATGGCATCCCAGTGACAGTCTCCCTTGGAAACAACCCCTCGAGGAGAGAGGGCCAGGGTCATGGGGGCTCCCTGTCTTCTAGTCTGGCTGAAATGCGGAACCCAGGCGATACGGCTGGCCTGACTTTTCTTGCTTGGATGCAGCCTCCTGTGCCAGCCCTCCCCCCAAACATATGTGCACACTGGCTCATTCATACCAGCACCTGCAGCAACAGCTGCTCCCCAGGGTGGGGGACGCACAGGCCTTTCCTGAGGGCAGCACAAATTCCAGCAGTGGGTGTGCCAGCTCCGGAGGGCTCTCTTGGGGAAGAGCACACCTGCAACCAGGCATGTCTGCGAGCCCCAAACCAGGCAGGAGCAGGAGGAATCAGCCCACGGCCACTGGCCCAAATTCCAAAGGCAGCGGAGTCCCTGCAGGTTTGCAGAGAGTAACCAGGAGTGGAATGTGTCCCACTGTGCATACCAGATATTAGCGTCATGAGGCATTTAGCACCAGTGCCAATAACAAGGCCTGCTGCTCATCAATCATCAGCCTGGATCAACTGCTCCCAGGATAACATCCCCGAGCGACTGGGGAGCTGCTGCCGGAGAAGCAAAGATCCTGACACAGAGCCAGACTCAGCAAGACCAGCGTGACTCTGGAGGAGCCAGCAGTTACTCCGATCCCCTGCAGCGTAAATGTGAGCAGCGTCTGGCCCCAAGTCTGCACCTCGGCATGGTGCCAGGAGAGCAGCGAGAGCATCACTGAGCCCACCCCGAACAGCTGGGAAGCATCACTGACACTTTGCAGCGTTAGCCCCTTTTGTCCCCGGACCTCAAACCCCCCCCCCCACACACACACACACACACCCCTTAACTAACGCCTCAATGCCAGGAACTCTCCTAACCTCCCCGTGCACAGAGGGGAAGGGACTTGCCCAAGCTTACGCAGTGAGAGAGCGACAGAGCAGGGAATGGAAGCCAAGAGTCCTGACTCCATCACCTGCTCTACCCAGAAGAGGGTGGCAGGGCTGTTTTCAGGGGTGAAGGAGCCTAGTTTCCTGGCCCAGGCACTTTCACCCTCCTTACTTTCTTCAGTATTAATGCTGAGCAGCCCAACTGCACCACCTGCCTCAGTCAGTCACTCTGGGCAACACGAAGTGTACGCCTCACGTGGCAGATCACTAATTACAGCGTCAGTGTGGGTGGGATATGGCAGGTTCTGACTTCCCTTCCTACGTCCCCCGTGCTCCCCACGCAGGCTGGAGCCCTGAGAAATGCTCTGCCACCCTGCGTTGCCAAGAGACTCCCGCTGAGTGAGCAATCTTGCAACAAAACCCAGCCCTGCTCTCCACTTACCTCTAGGGCATGGTGTACGGCTCGTCGATAGGAGACCAGCTTATTAAACGTGGAGTGGTTGAAATGCTGCCTAAAAGCCATCAGACCCACCAGCTTGTCTGCTGAAACCTAGCAGAAGAGTGATCAATACTTAATAACAGATATTATTAATTATTTATTATTATTAATAATAAAATACAAATAATAAGAAGTACCAGGCATTTATCTAGCTCCTTCCATGTAAGGACCTCAAAGAGCTTTATAAACATTAAGTCTTGCAACATCCCCATGACACTGAGTTGCATTATCTCCCGCCACCCGCAAGGAAAATAAGAGACTCGCTCAAGGCTAAATAGCGAGTTAACGGCAGAGCCAGGAATAGAGCACAGGTGTTTTGGCTCCAGTCCCTTGCCTCAGGCACACTAGAGCACGTCTATATTTACAATATTTAGTCCTGCAGAGAAGGAACCTGTAACAAACAGAAAGGCAATTAGCAGCGTTTGTAAAGGGTGCTTGAATAGCCAGGCATGGAGTCAGCTTGTTGTTTACTCTCAAAACATCCGGTCACACAAGGCCCCTACGTGACACGGTTTGTTTCCCCCAAGAAAGCTCTGCTCAGATCCAGCATCTAGCTCCCAGTGATCGCACCCACCATGCACTGTCCCTGGGGAGTGGGAGGCAGGGCTCGCCTTGCTCTCCAGTGACACCAACATGCACAGAATTGTTAATGGGCATCTGGAGGGAGACTCGCTGCTGGAAGGAGGGTCCGTGCCATGGGGAGAGTGGGTGAGTGTAAGGGAGAGTGTAAAGAACATAGGAATAAATGGCTGACACCTGAGGCTGCAAGGTGCTCTCAGAGGATCTCGCCAGGCTAAAAGGACCCTGAAGCCCATGTTTTCAATCAGCCTCCATAGCATCACCCACAACATTCACAGGGGCATCCATTCCGCCCGTGCAGAATGGGCGACTTCCCATGCGAATGGCCATCTGCACAGTCCCCTGCCCCTTCTGCCTGGGTCGGAGGCGAGAAAGCTGCACCTGTGCGGCTACGGACCAGCCCCTGTGGCAGAGTGTTTTTCATAGAACCATTTCTTATCTGAATAACCTGAGACGTCTGACACTAAAATCTAGTCCCTCATTCACAAGCTGTCCCTCCCGTTGTTGTAGGCTTGCTCCAGTCACTACTGGCGCTTCTGCTGCAGATGGGATTATTTTCTCTTTTTGTTCATTACCAGAATCTTTGTTTCTGAGAATGAAACCATGCTAAGAAATCCAATCCAGGCTTTGCAAATAGGGGCAAGGCAACAAGATCCTGGAGGGGTCACAACGACGAGACTTGGGCACCCTCTACTGGCCATCCAGCTGCCTCTGCAGCAGCACAGGACACAGCAACCCAAGTTTCAAAGCAATCTGCAAGACAAGAGTCCCCAGCCTGACCTCCACTGCTAGAGGGGCCAGTGAGCATCCACAGCCCCGGTGCTTTCAACGTACCTCAGAGAACTTCCCGTCCCCAAACCATTGCACCCAGCGCATTCCAGAGATTGCCTGACGTTTGGACGTGACTCTGTAGGAGACGATGATTGCAGGCCACCAGGAGAAGCCCTTGATCTTCCCCCACACGAGCTCCCCAATTCCAAAATCTTTCCCATCCTGAAAAAGACCAGGGCAATGCAAATCAGCAGCAGAAAACACCAGCCACACATTGCACGAGGAGCCCACAGAAAAGCCAATAACAAGCACCCTCAAGTGATCGTGAAATTGCTTTGTGTACACATTGCAGCTGGGCATTCTGTTTGCACCTCTCTCACCTTTACACAATTCACATGAGTCCAGCTACTCACGTGTGTAAGCATTTACAGGATTGGGCCTTGAAAGCTAGCTCCTACTCCCTCCCAGATGAATGCCAAAGCTGCCCTTGGCGTCGATGAGACCAGGTTCAGGCCCTAAGTCATCAGGGAACAGGGAATTTTGGTTCCAAGCAACTGTCTGTAGAAAGTATTGTAAGATTTTTCAGAAGAATGAGGGAAAGCTTTTTCTGTTGGCAACTTCACACTCAGCTAGGCCTCCTGGGCACTAACATACAGTGCATGCCTCCTCCTGCATTCACCCAACCAGCATGCCCCCTCCTGCTTGTGTCCTGGCTTGCACTATGCAAAAAAACTCAGAGCAGCCTTTTCTCTGCATTCAAACACGCCAGTCTCAGAAGCACCTGGTTTCACTGATGCAGAGACATACGGGTTTACCACCTTCACACTGTTGGCCACATCCTCAGCTGGTGGAAACTGGTGAGGTGAGTGAGCTCCACCCATTTCACCAGCAGAGGCCTTTTCCCCCCTCCCCCCCAGATTCCCTCAGAGGTATGAATTATGCTGTATTATTGGGCATGCAGCAATTCTCCAAAAAGGGCTATATTTCTGGAGTTCAATGTCCCTGCCCTAGTCATCCACATCATGTATAAATTGAAAACTTATTTTATGTACGTTTAGATGAGATGTAATATGGAGCGCTCGAGTGGCACCATAAGCCTGTAGGCAAGGTGAAACACTGGTACCCAAAATAAGGCAGTGACGTTTTTTGCATAGTTCCAGGAACACTGCAACATGACGATGACGCCAGCTTTTACTGTTTATGTTAATTTCAGCACCTTAGTGTGGTGTTTCATGGCCAAAGCTACCAAACAACAATATAGTAAAAGATTTTTATTGGTTTTGCATGTGCAAGTTTTTTTTTCCCCTCAGAAATAATGCTGATTAGCATGTGGCAAAAATGGCAAATATCAACATTTTGCAATATACTCACATGAACTGTTTTCACATTACGTATTCTTAGTTTGCCAAAGTATTTCACAAGTGATTAGAATAGGTTTTTTATATTTTCAAATGAAATTTGCTGACCAGATCAGTCTCACACTGCAGGTTGTGCATTGGTAGCAGTAGATTGCATCCCCACATTTTGTACTGCACAGTGGGTAGATACAGATGTATGTGAATTCCTGATGGAATGCTTCTCCATTTGTGAGTGTTTGTACATACATCACACTTAGTCTGCCTGGTAGAAGGTTTTAATGTGTAATTGCCCGTGCATGCTGTACTGGCCTTTGAAATTTCTAGAAACTAGCTTTTTAATTCAGTGGCACTTACGCCCAGGTCAGTGTAAGAGATGACAAGCCAGTTTCATACTGGGCTTCAAAGTGTTCACTAAACAAAAATGGCAATTTGGATACTAACATATAGATCTAATTTAGTACAAGTCAGTGTACTTGTACAAAATGAAAAATGGTGGGAATGGTGGTGGGAATGCTCACACTACACACTGGGAATTTTACCTTTGTGGGGAGTTGCAGTATATGAAGATATGGAGGATACAAGCCCCTTTACACTTACGTCAAAGAGAAAAAAAACTCCCCGCAATCTTTGAAAAATGTTTTATCTGTCAAGAAAATCAAAAGAAAGCAAAAAACTGTCCAAAGCCACCAGTGGTGGGTAGAATTTGGTGATGGTGGCAGCAGAAGGCCGGAGTGGTGAGTTGTATCAGCAGCTACTGGGTGAGTTTTCTAGTTTAGGTGATGTGCCACCAATGCTCGATCACAAGTGTTGCTTTCAGAAGTACCCAAGCAAGTCAAATATGGCGCATGTCAGAGTTGTGTTAAACCCAGGGAAGAAAACAGACTCTGAATCTGATCACCTGCTTCTATAGCCACTAGAGCAAGCACGTCCTCCAGCAACGGGTCCTGCTGCCGTGCTTGCTTGAGAAAAAACACACAAGACACTCCATAAAACAGAAACATTTGAGAGAGCAACTAATCTAAGGGAGGCAGCAGTCCCAGTGGAGAGGACGACATGTTGCCTGTGGAAGGCTGAACTGCTAAGGATGCCGTTTATCACTAGCCCTGCCCAAAACCATCTAGTAACACTACAGTCACCTTACAACACTGCATTGTATCACCTAGCTGGAGACAAAACAACATCTCCTGTCCAAGCTGCTACAAAGATATAAAGCCCTGCTTCCCTCGGATGTAGATACAGCAAGCTACTCCAGTAGCAACTTACAGGCAAGATTAGAAAAAACAGTGGGGTTCTGTAATTTCACTCCATGCACAGCATGGACCAGGCAAGTCTACCATTGTTCTATGCAGCGCAATAACATCAGCTGATGCTGTCCAAGCTGCTAGTCATCTGAAGCAAGATCTTAAGTTCGTCCAGTGAGTGAGCCTGATGAACTGCTTTCAAATGATCAAGTGGTTCCTTATAACACCACTTCAACCCTTCAGTCTGAAAGAGCCAGAATGGAAGCCTCAGAATATTATCCAGGTGACTGTAGAGGCCAGGTACTTTTGTGCCTGAACTGGTGCATGAGTTTGGTCTTTCTTTGATAGATAAGCAGGCACAGAACTCAGCCAGCAATGAGTACCATCCTTCTGAAGACACACAGAGAAAGTGCCTTAAATATTGTGCATTCTGCAATCCAAAGTTTTAACACCACGGCACAGAAGCCTTGCTGCACAGCTACACCGTGAGTTTGGATCTCACAGACTTGCACCTTCAGAGAGACTGCATCAATTATGACAAGCTGAGGCGGTGCATCACTAGTGCTGCACAAACAGAAGTAGAAAGACTCCAGGGAGGTGTATTCATTCCAAATGGAATTGTACCACTTCATGCTGGTGGAAAACTCATCCGTGAAGGAGATGATAATATAGACATCGACATAGACTGTTGATGGTATGACAGAGTGCTGGGAACCAATGGCTGGGCCAGCACTCTGATCACTTAAACCCCCATTACATAGGGAGAAAGGCAGGCAGGCTAGTGAAAGCAGAACCAAGAAGGTTCTCTGGATGGAGAGATCTCTTGGCTCTGGTTTCTTTCCAGTTGCTATTGGTTGTTACACACTGTTCTTTGCATGCCAGTGGTTCAGCCCCCACTGGACTGTCACAATTTGTGGTGTCGCTTCTGTGGAGCTGGAGTTTGGAATCCGTGAACCCAATTCACACTTGCGGGACAGTGCTACTTTGGGGTATACGTGCCTCTGAGAGCCTGATCCTGCAAGGTGCATCCTTAGCCCCTACAGGAGCACAGGGCACTCAAAGCTCTTTGTAGGGGGCACTGCATCCTACATGCATGGATTGGGTCTGAGAAAAGACCCAGCGAGCAGGCCCCATCCCTCCCTCTCAGCTCTGTGTCAGGAAAGGCCCATAATTACTGGCTAGTTATTAGGCAGTATAGTCCACAATCCACTGCATCGCTCACCTCGGCCAGGACGCAGGGCTTGCCCCGAGGGACACCACACAGCACCGTCTCTTAGTCAGTCAGGGCGCTAGAGGGAACCACCAGATCTGCCCCTGTCCAGCAACACACGAAAGAATCCCTTTCCTACCCTTTACAGCGAGGCCTGTCTTCTCTAACATAGGAGGCACTACAGGCAGGGAGAGTGATTCCTGGCCGACAGGCCCTCCCGCCCCATTCCTGCCCAGGGGCAAGAGAAAGGAAAAGGTCTGAGGGGAAAAAAGGAGAAGAAACTAAGGGGATGGGCAACCAAGAATAACCCTGAGGGGGACCCCAAATCCTGGTCCTGCACGGAACACAAAGCAAACAAGCCAAATCCAAACTAAGGCCTTTCCTTCAATAATCTAATCGGTAGGGTGGGGGAGGCATCATCATCCCCCGTGCAAATCCTCAGGCTAAGCTTTGGTGTGCATTAGGTGCCTAATTATGTAGCAAAATGCAATTGCACAATTCCAGCGAGCCTCTGACCGTGCCCTGGCACTGGGACGCTGTCACACAGTCACCGGGCGATGCTCTGGAACTACTCCATAGGAAGCCAGTCACGACTCTGGGGGAGCCTCCTCTCTCTGAGCGGACTGTTGCCAGGGCAAGAAGCTTAAACATCTTCGACCTCCCTGGGTCTGACCTCGGACACCCCCTTCTACCCCGTGCGCTTCCCGCAGTGAGTCTGCCTGGGCGGGGCGCCTGGGGCAGCCAGAGGGCCCTGCACCCCAACTCCGCAGTCCGACGTGATCTCAGCCAGCCAGTAAAAAGAAGGTTTAGTATTTGACAGGAACACAGCACAGGACAGAACTTGTTAGCACAGAAATCAGTGACTTTCAGCCAAGTCCATCTCGGGGAGTCCAGGGCCAGAAGCCCTGGACTCCCACTCTTCCAGTCCCCACAAGCAGACTGCCAGCTTCCAGCGACCCAACCTCCATTGCTCCTCCTTCTCTTTGTCTCCCTTCCCTCCCACCTGATCACCACCCGGTTGCATCCCCCTCCTGGGTCTCAGGTTACGAAGGGCACTGGCCATAGCCTCCGTGCAGGCAGCTGGATCAGCCTCACCTGCCCCAGAGGTCTCAGCCAAAGTCACACACCCCTTATCCTCACCACTGAGGTATTGGTGCAGCACACAGGGAAACTGAGGCACACACAGTCGTCATACAAAACAGTAAGACTCACATAGGCTCACATACAAAATAAGGGAAAATCCTCACTTGGTCACAGATGCATTCACCCAAGGGAACAACCAATTCGTCCTCTTTGGCACCTCCTGCTGGAAACATCAGTGTGTGCAACAGCAGGCTCTGCCAGGGGCACAGCTCTCAGCCTGGGCCATGACACACTGGGGACTCTTTTGGAACATCTAATCCTCCGCACCACCCCCTGCCCTCAGGGCTTCTGCTGGAGGAGAACAGCTGTACTGCACAGCACGGGCTCGGTTAACCAGAGCATCCCCTGGGCATCATGGCTCGGTTCCCTCCCTGGCCAGCGCCGCACACGGAGGGCGGCAGACCCCATGGTGGAGCAGGGCTTGCATGTCACCTCGTGCTGACTCATCCCACCTGCTGCCACCAAGCACCTAAACAGAGCCCTGTGTCTCCTGCCTGCCTGGCTGGAAGAGGAACCTTGAGCAGTGACATGTGCCAGGGCAGAGGAGTCAAAGGCAAACAGCAGGCAGGAAGAGAGGTTGCCATGAGACTCCAAATCGCGTGGGTGTGAGACTGCAAAAGCCCAGGAGACACCTGCCTCATCTGGGGAGTCTGTCCTAGCTCTGGGTACTGTCTTGCTGTCCCAAGGTCTCTGTGAGGACGCGATACTGTTCCTGGGTGCAGAGACAATGATTTGCCTGGAACAGCCACAGCTCAGGGATCACTGGGCTCCCCTACCTGGTATTCCACCACTTCCCCTGCAACTGTGCTCTCCTGCTCCCCAGCGACGAGCTCGGGGGATCCGTTCTGGTCCTCCTGGCTGCTGCTGGCAGACGTGGTGCTGCTGCTCTGGGAGGACTCCTTGGAATCCTCCTCGGTCAGGTCGATCAGGGGTGCCTGGACAGACATGGCCGTCCTCCTCTTGGAGCACTGGGGAGAAGGAATAGGGCACGAGGAATAGGAATAGAGCAGAGGGAGGCAGGGAGGGAAACAGAGGGGCGAGGAGGAGAGAGAGAGAACAAAAGCCTGAAGGGCCAGGAAGGCAGCACAGACCCATCCTGCGTCATATTGTCCCTGCAAAGTGCATCCCCCAAACACCCTAAAATACCACGTTTCCAGGCTGAGAATCAGAGCTCCAGCCTCCTCCTCCAGCACCCTGGACAGGCGCAAGGAGAAAGCTACATACCACGTGGGCTTCCGCTCTGCCCTCGCCCATTCAAGCTCTCCCTGTGTGTGGCCCCCGGTCCCACGCACAGCCCTACCCGAATGGGAGCCAGGGACTCCCTGTCACGCTCCAGGTCATTCCCTTCTTTAAGTTTGGTCTCCTGGAGATTCACTCCTGCCTGGAATATCCTGCGAGCTGGAGGCTTCTGCCTCAGGCTGCTCTCCCAGCCGGCAGCACCGCGCAGTCGCACCTGGAACCCAGAGAGAACAGGCCCCGGTTACACCCTTCATGCTCTTTTCCCAGCATAGAGTCAACACAGAAAATACATTTAATTTGTACTGATGCTTTCCCACAATGCACGGCAAGGGCCATGCTGTGATCACAGGCCAGTTTCAGTCTCCTTGCAGGGCCAACAGCAATCGGAGATTGAATTGTGAGGGACAGCAGCATGGGCTACGAAAGGTGTATGGTCCAGTGGGCAGGGCATTAGCTTGCAGGCAGGAGACCTAGGTTCTCGTCCTAGCTCTAGCACAAACCTGCTGGGTGATGTGGGGTGAATCCCTGCATCTCTTTGCACCTGTTTTACCTCCACAAGAGCTCTGCAGACCAGACACTACCTCTCACTGTGGGACTGTACAGTGCAAAATGCGGCCTTGATCTTGACTAGAGCCAACAGGCTCTACAATAACAATATGTATTGTCATGTGGTATCTCAGCATCTCATTGCACGGGCCTGATGCCTCTAAACTACTTGATATCCCATCCACGAGAAACCCAATATTCTGTCCTTGGAGCAGTTACCTTGTCCCAAGAGAGCCCAGCCCAGATCCTAGAAGGGATCCGTATTTAGAGGGACAACTTTTGTTTTCGGTCATTGTGTTTCACTGACACTGTCTCCTCTTAAAACCACCACTTCTTGGCAGAGAGGTAACTAAAAACCAGTTTAAACGGCAATAAAAAGGACCTGAGATTTGGCAGCTATTCAGAATGCTATGGACTCTGGAGCACAGCATCTGCAGCTGGGCTGTACTTGGGGGAGAAGGTTCTGTCTCTGCAGTCCCTTCCTAGGGCCCCAGCCCTCGTGTACGTGTACGTGTACGTGTACACACACACACACACACACACACACACACACACTCTCTGCAGATGCTCCCTCCCATGGCAGCTTTTCCCCTGTGGTTTGTAGATCTCATGTTCAATGAAACATTCTAAAGCAGGCGGGTTTCCTGCATCTGGGGTAACAGAATTTTAAAATAAAACAAGTCTTCAAACCAGCCTAGAGGTGAACAGGCCCTTCAAGCAAACAGAATTTTAACCCCTGGGTGTATTTCAGGGTTTCTGCCATTGGAAGGTCTGTACTCACAGGCAGATCTCTAGCTTTGGGGTTTCCAAGTCAACACAATAAAGTTACACTGGAGGCCAGAAAGGCCTCTGAATTCATGATCGTTTTACACATGGAAGTGAAAGGCAAAAGTAACGAGCCCCAGTTGCAGCAAGGTCCCAGCTCGTGTCTGGGGGAGGCAAAGGTTTGCGAGTTGGTTCCAGTTCCACTCTCAGCAAGGCTTTGACCTTCTCTATAGCACCTTCCACACAAGGGTCTCAAAGCACGTGAGGAGCACCAGTGAAAGAGCCCTCCCAGCTCCCGTGCAAGCAGGTACTTCCCCCACATTTTAAAGACAGGGAATCTAAGGCGGAGAGCGGGGAAGGGACTTGCTCAAGGTCTCACCATCCATGGCGGAGCTGGGATTAGAGCTCCGATCTCGCGCTTGGATCACGAGACCATGTACCCTTGTAAAGGAATGTAAGGCTTGCCCCTCCTCTACCGCACTCCAATCCCCCCAGGCGCTCTGCGGGGCGAGAGGGGAGGGAATTAGTGACTGTCTGTCTCCTTGTTGACATGCTCTTCGTTCTGTAAACAGCAGATAACCCAGCTATAACTGAATGCTGTTTGGCTTTTTGGTTTTCTTTTTGATTAAACTGCCCCTTGGAATTTCTCTGGTTCGAGAAAGAAGCTAGAGCAGTTTGGCTCCCGATCTGCCAACAGAGAGTGTAACAAGGGCCAGACTGGATCAAATGCACAGTCCAGATTGACTATATCTAGGAAGCTGCCAGTCTTGTCACAGGGCCAATCAGCAGCGGCTCCAGGCACCAGCGCTCCAAGCACGTGCCTGAGGTGGCAAGCCGTGGGGGGCGCCCTGCCAGTCCCTGCGGGGGCGGCAGTCAGGCAGCCTTCGGCAGCTTGCCTGCGGGAGGTCCGCCAGTCCCGTGGATTCGGCGGCAATTCGGTGGCAGGTATGCCAAAGCCGCAGGACCGGCGGCTCTCCCACAGGCGCGCCACCGAAGCCGCAGGACCGGCGGCTCTCCCACAGGCGCGCCACCGAAGCCGCAGGACCGGCGGCTCTCCCACAGGCGCGCCACCGAAGCCGCAGGACCGGCGGCTCTCCCACAGGCGCGCCAACGAAACCGCAGAACCGGCAGCTCTCCCACAGGCGCGCCAACGAAACCGCAGGACCGGCGGCTCTCCCACAGGCACGCCACCGAAGCCGCAGGACCGGCAGCTCTCCCACAGGCGCGCCACCGAAGGCTGCCTGACTGCCGTGCTTGGGGTGGCAAAAAAGCTAGAGCCACCCCTGGGGCCAGTTCCTGCAGCACTTCCTCAGGCCACGGGAGTAAAGAACAAATGAGGAGCACAGAATTTGGCCCACACCGTTATTAGCAGCACTTCACAAACGAGCTGTGCGCCTGTTTAACCGAATGGGCTATTACACCACCATGCAGACCTGTGCAGTGTTTCTCAAATGCGGCCACCAACAATTTTTTCGCCTCCAAAAAGCCTCCAACGCCTGGGCAGAGATTGGAGTGGGGGGCAAAGCAGCACGCGGCTGTTGCTCCTGAATAGCTGTTACCAAGGGCAGTGAGATGCACTGCCTTGGTGCTTGCCCTGGGGCCACCACAGGGATCGGCGCCCTGCACCGTGCAGCCTCCTCGGGGGCTCCAGGCAGTGCCTCTGAAGACGTGGAGATGGCATACAGGGTGCCAGAGGCACTTGTCAATGGAGGTGGCCGCAGCGTTCGGTTGCCGGGGCATTCCCCATGCAGCTCTCCCACTCCCGCCTGGCTGGGGCACGGGGAGCCAGGGACTTCACAAGCAGCCGTTGAGTTCTCAAACCGCTTTCCCTGGGGCGTCTCTTGCTGCCAGGCCGCAGGAGATCGACAGACAGGTTTGTCAGAGCGGCCACCAGCAAGAGTTGGTGGCTGCACTCTGAGGCCACCAAAAAATTTGTTATGACAATTCACAGGATACCATACAATACAGACCAGAGAAACTAGAACCGCAGACCAGAGCACGATGTTCTGTGGGAGGAAAAAACTGACCTCTGGAGCCTCCCTGAGCTTCATGGGCCAAGATAGGTCTTGCTTGGAGAGGTCTTCCTTGCCAATCTTCTTGCTTCTAGTGGACACTAATCGTAGGTCCATAGCATCTGCAGGAAACAGTCCAAAACAATACTGCCATCAGTCAGTTGTTCTGGAATGGGACCCACTTACCTCAGCATGGAATTTGGTATAAATCAGCACGTCCTGATTTGGAGAAAGAGAGATCTCACCCACGTCCCACCCTAGGGAAGAAATCTCGCCCAACTCTGAAGATTTTGACATTCTCAGACCTCACTTCTGCAGGATTGCAAACCCCAAGCATTCAAACTAGTCAGCTGCCAACGAATCGTGAGATTGCCTTAAAAATTGTAAAGGGTTTTTATCTTTTAAATCATAAATGTTAGGCCTTTAGAGTGCAATAATGGTAACAGCCAGTTCAGATAGAGCTTTTCAGTAGCAGATCTCAAAGCGCTTTACAAAAGACATCAGTATCATTATCCCAATTTTATACACGAGGAAACTAAGGCACAGAAGTGAGCCCCCAAGGTCATCGGCAAAGCCAGGAAAGGAACCCTGGTCTCGAGTCCCAATTCAGTGCTCAACCCCCTACGCTGTGCTGCCGCCTCCTCTGTGTATTTTCAAGCCTTTCTCCACAGCCACACAGGCTAGAAATTTCCTCCTTTCTCTTTTTAATTAAAGCTGTCAGTCTGACCTAATCACATGATTCCAGGAGCTGGGGCCCTATTATGAGACTCTTGACAGAATCGCAAGAGTTGGCAACACTCCTTTTGTGCATATTTATTCATCCTCTGTGTTGCTTGCCTGGCTCAGGGTGGCGCAGTCAAATGACTCAGGGAGGCAGAGCAGAGCTTGTCACATAATTCAGGATGGCAAAGCCTGTCACATAGCTCCAGGGAATTTGCAATAGGAGCATGTGTTGCCATTATTAGTTATGATGTCTCTGCAGTGTACTCTATGGCTCAGAAGATGCCAGTGGTTTATTATTAACTTGTGCAGCATCAGTGAAATACATCAAGCACACCCAACACCAGCATGCAAATCTGTGCTACTGCTCATTGCCCATCTTGAACCCAGTCCTGCTGCCTCTCAAGTCAATGGCAAAACTGCCGTTGTCTTCAAGGAGAGCAGGATCCAGCCTTCCATAGATGAGAACTTTCAGAGTCGCAGCCGTGTTAGTCTGTCTCTGCAAAAAGAACAGGAGTACTTGTGGCACCTTAGAGACTAACAAACGTATTTGGGCATAAGCTTTCGTGGGCTACAGCCCACTTCATCGGATGCATGCAGTGGAAAATACAGTAGGAAGATTATATATATATAATGTGTGTGTGTGTATATATATATATATATATATATATATATATATATATATATATATAAACACACACACACACACACACACACACACACACACAGAGAGGACATGAAACAATGGGTGTTATCATACACACTATAATGAGAGTGATCCGTTAAGGTGAGCTATTACCGGCAGGAGAGGAAAAAAAAAAACACGGTTTGTAGTGGTAATCAGAATGGCCCATTTCCAGCAGTTGACAAAAGGTGTGAGGAAGAGTAGGGGGGAAAATAAACATTGTATCTTTATTTGACAAATCATTGAACAAAATCTCCAAACTGCTGAGACAAACTTCTTTTACATATTCCCCATCTGTAACCGGCTTTTCCGCTTTTTGCAATGCACTGTGCAATCTTGTAACTTCCTTCTGCAGCTTGATTTTTACTTACACTTAAGCTTTTAAAAACACTGCTTTGCTTCTCAAAAAGGCACTGCTACTGCCTTTTTGATCAATTCAGTCTTGTCTGTTTCATCAAGAAAGGTTTTCTCGTGCTTCGTTTCAAAATGTCGAACGCTTGATGTGCGACAAACAACACTTTCATAACAGAAAGCACAAATAGCACGGTCCTTCTTTTCAATAAATCCAAATGCGTCTGTCCAAGCAGGCAGAAATGACCGGACATCTAGCTTCGCTTTCTTAGGAGCTGCCATTTTTGTTCCCTTCAACTCTCAGTGGGGAAAAAAATGGCGATAGAAGGCAGGCACAAGGTCAGACGTAGCGTGGTCTGAGATAAGCAATTTTAAGATGGGGGTGCTGAGCTGCACCCCCTCTTGCCTCGTGTGCAACCCTCACTGTCCCAGGCTGGGGACAGCGTGCCACAGCGGGGAGTCTGCAGAGCACTGATCCAAGGCCAGGAGCAGAGCCCAAAGGTGGCACGCAAGCTGATTTTTGAATGCCCGCAGTGGTGGGCTGAACGGCTCAGCCCGCCCCCGCTCTGGGATTTCGGCCAGGCCAGCAGCGGGCGCTGAGTGGGACCAGCGGTGGGACCTCGGCTGGCAGGAGCAGGCGGCCGAAACTCCAGAGCAGCAGTGGGCTGAGCCGTTCAGCCTGCCGCCGCGGGCCATCAAAAATCGGCTCGCGTGCCACCTTTGGCACGCGTGCTGTAGGTTGCCGGCCCCCAGGATATGGTAACACCCATTGTTTCAAGTTCTCTGTGTGTATATATCTTCCTACTGTATTTTCCACTGCATGCAGCCAATGAAGTGGGTTTTAGCCCACGAAAGCTTATGCTCAAATTAATTTGTTAGTCTTTAAGGAGCCACAAGAACTCCTGTTCTTTTTATAGACGAGAGCCACATTAGAGAAGCCCAATCTATACAAGCACCCAATGCAGCGATCTTCCCTGCACCCCGCACCACCCCCAGGAAGTCAGCTGTGGAAATCCAGAGCCCAGCCCATGCTGCGAGAGCAGTAAGAGGAGACTGACCTTGGGTATTAGGCGTCCCATTTGCTTCCAGAGCTGGGGGAGAAGCTTCATCTTCAGCAGGGTCACTGCAGCCTCCGTTGACAAAGACCAGCTCTGCCCTGCAGTCTGTCTCCCCATCACCATGGCACTTGTCTCTTTTCATGCTGGCCTGCGGAAATGACTTGAGGTACAACAGGAGAGAAATTTAGCCACCCACTACATACAGCCAAGTAAAGTCTGAGAAAGACAAACTGGGCTGCGTAACCTACTAAATGCAACCACAACTGAACATCCGCTTAGCGGCTTTCTAAGGCCTGGTCCAATGCCCATGGACATTAATGGAAAGATTCCACCGACTGGAATGAATGCTGCATCAGCCCCTTTCTGTAGCCCGTCCTGCTGAGATTCACACACGGCTCTGATCCTCCTCAGCGTTGTTGCTCTTTACACCATTCTGGACGGGGCCTGGTCATGATCTGATCCGCACTTTGCGGCATTAGTCAGGCCAGTTTCACGCAGGTGCAACACCAGTGACTTCAGTGGAGCTGCTCCCAATTTATACTGGTGTACGTGAGAGGAGAATTACCAATCTAACAGACTGGACATCCTTAATCTAGAGCTGAGTTTCTTGTTCTGGATTTCAAGCTGCTGTCTCCAATCACACTGGAGGAATGAGATGTTTCCAAAAAGCCTAAACTACCATATTGCCACTAGACTGGTTATTTTCCTTTGAAAAATGCACAGAGGGGATTTTTCCTGTAGCCCAGGGCAATAGGATGAGCTGGGGAAGCAATATTAAAATACACCAACCAAACAGCCAGTAGGAGCAAAGTCCTGCAGTCCACACTCAGCTGCAACTCCCACTGAATCCCAAGGGGGCTTGGCTGCAACAGAGACCGAGCGAGAGCTGCAGAATCTGGCCCAGGAGATGTGGTTTATTCTAGTTCTAAAAAAACCAAAAAATTCAACAACTTTGATTTCCAATGCAAGGAGTTTGTCAGAGGAATCCAGACAACATGTACACAATAGGACACTTTCTGCACAAAAATCCCCAACACACACACACTTTAGAAAATAAATAAATACACCAGGTTGGCAGCTCAGGTCCCCACAAGAGGGGCCTGGCTCTAGCTACTTTGGGACAGCAGCTGCTGCAACTGCAAAACCTGACATCAACACAAGGTCAGTTACAAACATTCATATTTACTGGCATTTATGCTAATATCAATAGCTTAAACAACTCTCTTTATGCACTGGCAAGCAGTTGTAGTGTCTGGTTAAACAGATATAAATCTCCCCCTAAAATGCTGCCTGGCCCTGCTCAGCTGGGCCAACCAAACCAAAGCCATTGTGAGATTCTTATCCAAGCTCCTGTGGAGACAGAATGAACCACAAAGTCAGAAATACAGAACCTCACAGGGCAAGGGGCATTTTCAACCCTCCCATGTTTATAATGTTTCTGATTCTCATCAAACCACCCATGCGCCTCCGCTCCCTGAGGTGAGATGCAGCAGCCAACATGGCAGAAAAAGCAGGGTCTTTTTCTGCAGGTGGTTAAAAATCCAGCTTATTATGGGCTGCTTCAAACTGACTAGGGGGCAGCCACTGCCACCCCACACAATATGTCTGCTGAAAAACGGGGCCAAATTCTGCTCTCAGTCACATCGGTGCGGGGCTGGATTAATGCTGATGTAGTCCCCAAAATACACTTCCAGCCCTACCCTGACATTGCCTCAGGCCTCTGCCTCTTCCAATCCAGTCACACCATCTTCCAACTCTATCCCCTACTGTTTGGCCTCACCGAGGCTAGTGCCATTCTCCTGCATTGTTTTTACAGTTGTCCACAGGGGCCAGAGAAAGATGTGAGCAGAGAAGCTAGGCAGGGGGGCAGTGGAAGTGTTGTCTCTCCCAATGCTGACATTCAAGGAGCCCCTTACACTCCCTTCTCCCTTAGCACACTGGCTTGTGAGCTCCACTTTGCAGGGGAGATTCAGCAGCCAGGGACAAAGTCTGCTCCTTGTGACACTGGTGCTAGCACACTGAAGTTGCAGAGAGCACAAAGGGGGAGGAACTGAGAGCATGCGTCCCTCCCAGGAACCTGGCGGGCAAAGGGTCGCAAGCTAATTGGGAGTAGGGACTCAGCAGCCATGCTTGTTTAATTATGCAGAATGGCTTCAAGTGAAGTAGACGCATAATCTTGGTAGAATCAGAGAAATTATTAATTAAAAATGTTTTTTTCTTCAGCCAAACCATATAAACCATTTAACCAAGTCCAGAGCCGTTGGCCCACCTAATGAATTGTTTATAGGGGGATAAAACCATTTCAGAACTGGCAGTAAGATGGATTCACCTCTGCAATGGTACTGCTCAGTTGTGAGGACTGGCCGAGGGAAGGCCCAATCCTGCTCCAATTGAAGTCAATGGTAACTGCCATTCACTGCAGCGGAAGTAGGATCTGACCCATTCTGGATGAACACAGCACATCAGCTCTAGGGGTGAGAAATGTGTCTAATTAGAATTTCCTCCTCCTTGGTCTAACTTCCCCTCATCCAGCTAGATTCAGCACCAGCTTCCCCTTTTCCTAATCAGCAAAGATTCACTGAGAACGACACAGCTACTGTGGATCTAAAGGACACAAGGCTGCAGCTTTGGGCCTGATCCTGCTCCCATACATGAAATAACTATTAGGTTATTGGGCCCAGCTTTACAATATTCATAATTATCAAGAGCCCCCAGCCCTCCTCCCATTGAATCCAATCCGAGCAGGGCCCTTCCAAAGTGTTTTGCAGATTTCAGTAACTAACAACAACAACAAATGGATAACATAGAAAAGGACTGAAAACATCTTCATTACAGACAAAGCCAGTGAATTCGCTGCGATTGCAGCAGCATCACTGACGGCCCAATTGGACCTGTCATCCATTTAGAGATCATCAAACATTTATAACTTTAGATAAGTTGGTGGTTTAAGTACAGGAGAGTCTGTCACCCACAAAATTAAATTCTCCACACCCCACCAGCAATGGCACGATGAACAGGGTCTCAAAGCCCTGTACAGGGTGCAGGCAACAGTGTTATCACTAAAGTGATTTTTCAAATTGCAACTGGTTCTAAAAGTCTTCATTTTGCCTAAAAACAGAACCCTCCATTTCCCTACAGCTCCCCACTAGGGGTCATGCTCTTTCCCTGGGGCACACACACATGTCGGGGAACAAAGAGGGGCCAACAACGAGTTCTGCGGAGGGCCCCAATCTCTGCTTGGGGCCTGATCCCATTCCACTGATGCAGAAGCGGGAGAACGGCTGCTTAGAGCGTTCTCCTGCCAGCACAGCCAGGGTCACAGCAACACACCAGTGCACAAAATGGGGTCTGCTCTGCTTAATCCTCAGCATCTCACGCCTTGTGTCAGCCAGAATTTCATCACTGTCGCAAACCTACATCCTTAATGTCACCCTGGGGCCTCCTTAGCTGTGGGTTGCCAGCTGGGACGCACATCCTTGAGCCAAAGAACAAAGACAGGGCGGGCTGGGTTTTCTCCTCCTCTCTCTCTCTTATTCCGACAAGGGTTTTTTTCCCCCTCTCCCCTCTCTCCTAAACCTGTCCAGCAGCTCTCATGCAACGAGGGGCACCTCACCTGAGCCCGTGTCTCTTGCCCTCCCAGATGTGTCCTTCCTTGGTCCCGTTTTAGGAAATGGAAGCTCCCAGACGATGTCAGAAGCACTCTGGACCATAGGGCTGCAGTCCAGCAGCTTCCCCTGGACCAAGGAAGGAAGCCGTCTCGCTGATGTGTAGCGGGAGTCACGACACGGCATGAATGTTGTCCACAACTTTTCCAAGTGTAAACCCATGTTTTTCCTGGGACATTTATAACTCAGCACGAAGTACCTGCTGTTCCCACTGGCTCAGAACCTGAGGCCCACATTCACCCAAACTCCCATTGACGTCACCAGTATCTTACCTGACTCAGGACCTAGTGAAACCTTCCCTAGGAGCAGAGAGGTGCTGGTACCCATGGACCAGGTCACTGATGTCCTCTCCAGGTAGTTCAGCATCCAGGATCAGAGCCTGGGTGGAAGAATTCTATCTTTTCTCTCTCTCTCTCTCTCTCTCTCTCTCTCTCTCTCAATTTGGACACGGATGCCTCTGTGATCTGTGTGTTATAGGCAGTACAGAAACAATTGAGGTTTCTGTTTTCAGCTCTTCTTTCACCTCGTCTGACAAGAAAAAGGAGCCGTCTGGACTGAACTTTTAGAGAAGACGTTTTGGCCTTAAGTCTGTTACGCTCTGGACACAGATCGCTAGTCAGGTGTCCATCCCACACCTTCCGAAAGCAAAGTCCCCACAAAGTGCACATTCAGATCCTTTCCCCAGAGCACAACAACAGTCTCTAGGCACAGGGACAGAAGAAAGAGAGAGTCTCAAGCTAAGTAAACCCCTACAGCTGTTTGTAGAAATCCCACTGATCCAGCACATCTGCCCTCAGACCAAATGAATAATTACTGGGAGCTGCCCAGACTCGCTGGACTCCCCTCAGCTACTCAGAGACCTGAAAGGCCTGCTGACTACTGCAGCTAGCAGCTCAGGGGGAGCAGCATTTCCTCCCCAGAGATGCCTCACACGGAAGCTGGGAGTAACAGACGCACACACCTCACAGACAAAGGCAGCAAAGGTCACAGTTTCTCTCTCTAGGGACTCCACTATCCCTCAACAGATTTTAAGTTACTACTGAATATTAGGAGTTTATTACCAGAGACAGGACAGACCCTGAACCCTGGATCCAAACATCTTGAAACCCACCCCTACGTCCACATCCAAATTTTGCAAATTACCTCTATCTTTATAATAGGGCTGCACCACAATCCTGGCTTTGAACAGCCCTGAACTCAGGGATGTCCAAATCTGCCTCTGGGTTCTGCTGCCTGATCACAGCTGGCTAGTACACAAGCATTCGAAGTCTGTAGTGGGCAATAAAGGCTTACTCCTGCTTCCACTCCAGCCCCCACTGCTACGGGGGGCTTCTCTAGCAAAGCTGCCTTTTTACCTTCCTAGCATGCACGAGCTATCCCGAGGGAGAACACAGTGAAGAGCAGGCACTTACTTGAGTTTAACCACAACACTGGAGCTCAACCCAGGCGGGTACAAAGGGCTGGCCGCGGTAAAACGAAATAAAGCGCCTTGTCTCCACTGTGTTTTCACCTCCGGCTAGCTCATGTGTGATAGCCACCCCCAGGTAAAAAACACAGACAAGCTTTTTCAGCCATGAAGGCAGGCCCTGAGCATTACAATGCAGCAATCTACAGCAACAGCCCAACTGAAGAGCTGAATCCTGTAATCCTTAGTCAGACACGGGTATGTTCTGGGCTGAGGCTGTACAATGCCTTACTATTTTTAAGAGGGCTGCGGATTCTTGTGAGCATCTCAGCCAGGCTCCACCAGCAACACAGCTCTCTACAGGGGGCTAATACACCAAGGCTACTTTGGCCCACGTGACTTTCGGAAAGGCCTCTCCTTCGCGTTGAACCCCAGAGCTAAGGAGTCCTGATGTTTCACTGGGGGGTCTTTTAGAATTGCATTGAAAAGAACTGTGTGTTGTTTGAAAGTGAACATTCTCCTGCAGAGCTGGTATCCCATACACCACAACTGCACCAGAAATTGAAACAGGCCAGAATGCACCACATGGGCTTCAGAGCTGAATTTTCAAAAAAAACAGCCTGTATGCTGGGCCTGCAAAATATATACAGGTATGGACCAGATGGCTATTTGCATGGATCTGCAACAGCTCATCTCCTTATCATCACAGGCGTTGTCCATTAACACACCACCCCAGTGCCCTGCTTCCTGCACTTAGCTCCCACTGAACACAAAGCTCCAGTGAATATAGGAGACAGAGTTTTTTTCAGGGGCCAGCCCCAGACTGCAAGCAAACTCCCTCAGGAGTGAAGAACCAACCCAAACCTCCCTACCTTCTGCTCCAAATGCAAGGCACATTTCTTCGACCTGCCTTCTCTAGTGTACATAGACAGCAATGTGTGTATATACAGATTATATATTAAAATAAAAAAAATTAAAACATCCAAAACTAAACACCTCACTGCACACACTTCTTCCCCTGGGGAGAGGAGGAAAGAACAAACATGTGATAGTTAGTCACCGTTGCTCAATGCATGACTGGGAAGACACTCATGTACTATGGTGATGAGCACAATGTAAGAACCCATATAGAGCAGAATAGAATGGTTCCAGGTCTTGGTCCCGATATTCAAACCCTCCATGCGACTGGGCCCAGCTACTCCTGGGATGTTTCTGCATCTGGAACCACGACCTCTCCCTCAAAAGTTACATCCCACTGAGACAATGAAACTGTTGAGATCAGATCCAGATCCCAGCTTTGCAGCCCAGGCCATTTCAGGTTTGCCATGCTGGGTAAAGATCACACTGTACTATCCATTGCTCACGAGCAACGCAGATGCACCCTGCCCTGAAGAGCTTCCCACCTACATTCAGGACAAGGAAAGCAGAGCCAGCCTTGCCTTCTAAACCCTGACGAGCTTCCCCCGGAAACCCTATTTCCAGACCTTTCCACCCTTTGGAACCGGCCTGTCCCTCTAGGTCCTGTCAGTCACTGCTGACTACTGCAGTTTCAATGACCTGGCTCACACCCTCCCAGTCCTCACTGCAAATGCAGTGGGGCTAGTTTCAGTTTTAATTCCAGAGGAAACAGAGTTACCCTCATAGGGTACGTTTCCTCTGTAGGTGCAGAGATTGCAGTGGAAACAGTCTGGCTTTGCCCCTAGATACCTGTGTGTGCATGTCAAAAGGCCCACAGGGAAGTTTTACATGATGGCTGGGATGTCAGCCATGACCCAAAATCCATTTGAATGACAAAAAAAGGAATAGCTGAAACCAATGGCTGATCCACCACTCTGGGCCATCACCTCCCAAATGGCCTTTCATTCTCCCTAAAATAGAGCATTTCCCTCTAATCCTGAAAAGTAAAGAGGTACTTGGGATGTGCAGTTTAATAAGAAAAGGAACTTCTTGACTTGCAGATGTGCTCGTTAAAAAGGCCAGTCCCTTCCCTGCCCCACCCACCTCCTGTTTCTATACCCTGCCCTTGCTGCCTGTTTCCCCCTTCCCTCCCCCCAGACACAGGCTTGGAGACTTCCCCAATTTTACCATTTTTTTTTATTTCATCCTCTCCCGCCCCTACTCCCACCCCCACCACAGTGTTCACCTCAACCTGCAATCACATTTTAAAACTACAGCTGCCTTGTCCACACTAGGGTTTCACTAATGCGTTAGTAACCATGTGTTAGCTAAAAAGTGGTGAAAAAATACCTCGTTGCCTAGGGAAAACAAGGCCTAGGCGTTTACTCTGAAGCAGCTACACACATGGCTGGTCACTATTCTCCTTTATTTTATTCTATTCTATATAGGTTCTTATCCCATGCTCAGTACCCCAGTATCTGAGCATCTTCCAGTAATGCATTAAGCAACTTGACTAAATCCATCACGTTATTTGTTCTCTCTGACTTCTCTAACCAGGGAAAATCCCCAATGCAGAGAAGAGATTAATTACTCCCAGGTCTGTGCTGAAGCACAAAGTGGCAGGGAGTTGCACCAGCTATGTAGAAAAAGTTTGTCAGTTTCCGCAGCTGTCAGCTGGGCACCTTTCGCCAGCCCTAAACACATACAAGCAACAGCACAAAGAGAAATAAAGCAACAAAGACTCACTCTTTCCATCCTTCCCTTCCACGCCTGTCCCCCACTCCGTTCAGACTTCAATGCTAGAACAATAACCACAGCAATAAACAAGCCAGTCCTTTAGGAAGAAATGGAGTGACTGGGTGTACCTGCAGAGAAGCAAGTAAGTGCATCCCCTACAGCTGGGCCCAGGGGAACCTTCGCTTCTTTCCTGTCTCCTACTGTCCGTGTTTCCATGGATCATTTTCTCTAATACACATTTACCAACCACAGAGATCCTAACTTTCAGCTCTTCCCCATGGGTATCCATCCAGCTGCCTTTCCCATCCACCTGGGACTGGTACAAGCTCCAGAGCTGCTTCAGAATTTATTTGCTTCTCAGACACCACCCAACACCAAAGGAGTTTCTTCTCATTGGCCTTTGGGAGGATGAGGCAGAATAAATTGCAGTTTCTTTAACTGTGTCACTACCTGAAGGCTCTGTGTCTGGAACCTGCAGTGCAATGTCTCAACACTGAGGAATTCCCTCTCCCCTTCCTTCCCCAGGCCAGGGGTAACCTGATGCCCTAGTAACCAGCCGAGATCTGCTTTTAAAAAAATGGTATTTCCAGACAACCTGTCAAAAAACTAGGAATGTATCCAAAGGTACTTGAGCATGCAAACGTCATAACTCAGGTCCCAGTGGGGAACCATTGCAGCTGTCATTATTTATGCATGTGTATTACAGCAGCACCTGAGGTCCAAATTGAGATCAGGGCCCTATTGTGCAGGGTGCTGTACACATTCATGGAGACACTTCCCTGCCCTACAGAGGCTACAAGCTACACAGACATGACAAAGGAAGGATTGCTATCCCCATTTTACAGCTAGGAAACTGAGGCCCAGAGAGATTAAGTGATTCACCCAAGGTGGCTTTCTGTCTCCCCTCCCCCGAACCAGAACCAGCCCACAAGCAGCCAGAGAATTGCCCTGCCATGGGCACTGCATTGTGCCATCATAGGCAGCCCTACACCGCCCACACTGCACACTCCAGCCATTGGAGGCAGGAAGTCTAGGGCAGAGACTTGAACACAGAGCTCCTATTGCTGCACCCCCAGGACCATCCTTCAGCTCCGTGCAAAAACTCTTCCCAGAAATAAGTATGAACTTCCAAGACAGGACAATAAATACACTGAAAGGCAGTCAAGCTGTCTGACCCATTCCTGAAGCCTACAGCTAAAAGAACCCCAACACTCTACATTTGTGGCACACCATTCTGCACACATAATCAGGTGCATATGCAACAATCTGAAAAGGAAGCCAAACTGAGATTCCTTTAAAAATATGGCCCTTTATGCCTAAATTCAGGAAACACTTCATATAATGTTGCCTACAGGTTAGAGCAGCACACTGGGTTTTCTCGGTCTGTGCCACTGATTCACTGGGTTTCCTTAGGCAAATCATTTAATCTCCCTGAGCCAAATTCATTGTGTCATTGTGTTCCAGCTAATCCCCATCCCTCTGCCAATTCCCCACCCAGAACATGAGGGAAAATCCCAACTAGAAGCCTGGCTGAAACAAACAGTACTAATGTATGGGAGAGGGACGGTTCCCAACTCTAACCAGTGACCTAAATAATGATTAAATTTACCTACTGTGTGCTCATGGGCTTTACAAACCCACAGCTGCGGATGTATGAACATTCTCACGACAATCCCCCAAGGCGTGTGTCCCTCTTTGACATGTTACTCATGCACCACTTGGAGCTCTTTTTGGAGCAGTTACATTCTTATTCATCGATCCCAAGGCCAGAAGGGAGCATTGTGATCGCCCAGGGAGTCTGACCTGCATAACACAGGCCAGGAACTTCCCCCAAATCATTCCCACAGCGGAGCTTTTAGATCTTGATTTTAAAATGGTCAGTGATGGAGCCTCCATCCGGATTATTATTAGTGAACATAAATAAATCCTCTGCGGAGACTCCATCGCTGTTCCCTTTGCAAGGATCCCAACAGCAACACCTCCCCACCCCCAACTACCAGCCCCGACCTCCGACCATCCATCAGCCCCGACCCATCTCCCAGGACCAGCGACAAGCCCCTGATGAGATCAGCCCCATGACCCCAAAGAACAGCCACCGGCCCCCGATCAAAACAGCCTCACGCCGCCGCCCAGCGCTGTCCCCGAAACACCCTCCCCGGCCCGACCCCAGACAAAGCCCGCCCGGCGCGGCCAGCGTCTTTGCTGCAGATGTTGAACCAGCGGCGGCTGGATCCTGAGTCCGATCTCGAGTCTGCCCCCAGCGGTCCTGTGTCCAGCTCGGCTCCTTCCTTCTCTGCCACCCCCAGCCCGGCTCTGCCCCCAGCCCGGCTCTGCCCCCAGCGGTCCCGTGCCCGGCTCTGCCCCCCTCCCGGCTCCCCCCTCCCGGCTCCCCCCGCCATCCCCAGCCCGGCTCCCCGCCCCGTGCCGGGCTCTACCCCCGAGCACGGCTCCCGCCCCCCCCCCGCTCACTCACATGGATGCAGAAAGTTTCGCTCCTGGATACAAAGTTGCAGCGATTGTTGCCGCAGCCCGGCCGGCTCCTCCCCCGGCTCGGCCCCCCTCCCCCGGCGCCGCTGGGGGGCTGCTGCCCCGACTCACCTTTCCGCCCCCCACGTCCCGGCGGGCGCACGGAGCCTCGCGGGCCGGCCCGGCGGAGCCGCTCTGCAGCCCGCGGCGGGCGCGGGGAGCCAGGCGTGACTTTTCCCGGGTCTCGAATCCGAAACTGGCAACCTCAAAGCTACATTTACTTGGCGCTTTAACCCTCCCCGCGCCGGGCAGCCCCTCCTGCTGCTGCTGCTGCTCCACTCCTGGGGCAGGGGGCCGGGCAGCCGGGATCCGCACATCCCCCCAGGCGGGGGCCGACTTCCTCCTCCCGCCCCCAGCTCCCCTGGCGCCCGGGCCAGCCCGAGGCAGAAACAGCGGGAATCTCTCCAGGTCACAGCCTGTACCCTGGGCAAGGAATTAACCCAGCCACCGGCCTCCCCCGGCAGCCCCCAGACCCGGCTTTTAACGCGGGGCTGCTCCTGCCCTGTTCATTACTGGTGACTAGTCCCCCTAGGCTGCAGTTGGCGCCCGGAGCTGGACAATGAACCTGACAATACATGAAATGTGCTGCCCTCTCTCTAGGGGAGAAACCCCATTCACAGTGCTCAGAGCGGGGACCCTGCCCCCTTCTCTGCTCTCCTCTGTGGCCTGTCCGGCTCTGCAGTTTAGACCCTAAGCTCTTTGAAACAAGGAGCATGTCCCCGTTCCCCCCCCCCCGCCCCCAGTTCTCCATAGCCCTGGGGACACTGAAGGAGCTTAATAAATAATCAAATAAACAGTAAATCATAATGGCACTGTATAAATCCAAGGTAGGCCCACACTTGGAATGCACTGTGCAGTTCTGGTCACCCCATCTCAAAAAAGATATATTAGAATTAGAAAAAGTACAGAGAAGGCCAACGAAAATTATTAGGGGTATGGAACAGCTTCCATCTGAGGCAAGATTTAAAAAGACTGGGACTGTTCAGCTTGGAAAAGAGATGACTGAGGGGGGATATGATAGGGGGTCTATAAAACCATGAACAGGGTGGAAAAAGTGAATATGGACGTGTTATTTACCCTTCACATAACAAAAAACGGGTCACCCAATGAAATCTATAGGCAGCAGGCTTAAACAAAAGGAAGTACTACTTCACACAGCACACAATGTATGGTCAACCTGTGGAACTCATTGCCAGGCGATGTTGTGAAGGCCAAAAGTATAACTGGGTTCAGAAAAGAATTAGATACATTAATGGAGGATAGGTCCATCAGCGGCTATTAGTGAAGATGGTCAGGGATGCAACCCCATTCTCTGGCTGTCCCTAAGCCTCTGACTGCCAGAAGCTGGGACTGGACAACAGAGGATGGATCACTCGATGATTCCCTGTTCTGTTCATTCCCTCTGAAGCACCTGGCATTGGCCACTGTTGGAAGACAGCATACTAGGCTAGATGGACCATTGGGTCTGACGCAGTATGGCCGTTCTTGTGTTCTAAATGTTAAATAACAACAACAAAAACACACTGCAATCAAAATAAAGAGCCAGTCATCCCACTGTGGCCAGCTGGAACCAAAGGATCTGGTAAACCCCACAACCTTCAGGTCAACCAGCCTACACAGGATAGAGAGTCACTTCGCCAACAGCACTCTGCATATCTACAGCATCTGAGGATTTCAAAGCAGTTTTTGAACATGAACGAAGCCTCACAACAAATTCAAAATCCTCATGACAAGCTAAGATGGGGTTACCAATGTTTAAAAAAGGGACAGAAGTTTTGAAGTCTGTGTGAGAGAGAGATACCATGTGCCCAGTTTCTGCCCAGGACAGGGCATCAGAGGTCATTTGGGGTTTAATGCCCCATGTCTAATTGCCATTATTTTCTGTTCCTGATTCACCAGCTATAGACCTGTAAGAGACAGGAATAAAATTTTTATTAAAGTTAATGTTTAAAATCAAATTTACACAAGTTAAGAGGGAAGGTACTGTACATCTGGGGTCAGGCTTGGGTTATGGCGGATTGCAAGTATTGGTTACAAGGTTCACGAGGTACATACATATCACATAACCAGCATAGACCTAGATTGGGGTGTGGGAGTTTTTAAAGCATCAGTGGATAAGTGGGCTCAGGTACGCCACCCATGGAATATATGAAGAGTCCAAGTCAGTATTGGTGTAGTGAATAAGTACACGGGTGTGGTGCGTCCCTTGGTTCATCAGGGAAGGAAGTGGATTATTTCCCTGGTCAGCGGTCTCGGTTACTCGACCTGGTACTGGCGGTGTCCCATGATGTGTTCCGTGTAGATGTCTGTGGACCACCTGATGGTGTCAGACACCATGAGCTGTCTCATGAGCCAGGCGTAGTGTCAACCAAATGCACACGCTCTCAGTACTGGCTCGTTGTGGGAGTCCCATGCGCCCAAGAGTCCCACGATCAGGGCGTGTATCTGGACCTCATAGCCCTGGGTTCTCAGGGTGTCTGCCAGCAGGGTGTACTTCAACGCCTTCCATGCTTGGGCCTCGTGGAAGGCTGGTGACCTGTTTTCAAATGGCACCATGACATCTACCATGAGGACCTTCCTCTTTTCTGCGTCGGTCACGACGATGTCAGGTCGCAGTCGGCTGTCGGTTCTGGGGATGGCAGAGTCGATGGTTATCTTCCCCAGGGACGGCAGGATGGCTTTTACCAGCCGGTTCTGGATATATTATTATCCCTATTTCACAGAGGCGAAGTGGTTTAGCCAAGGTAATACAGAAATGTGTGGTAGAACTGGGACTCTAGCTCCAAGACCTTTCTTCCACTTAATGCAAAAGACAGAGATGAAAAATGGAGCTGCACACGCAAAATATGCAAGTGAATAAAGGGAAAAGTCCAAAAACCTACTCCTGGATAAACCTTCTGAAACACTGGAGATTGCAGTTTCAATAAACAAAAAGCCACCTAAACCTATAGCTAATTTGCTCTCTGCTGGGAAAATTAAAACCAGGCAAATAGGTTTTGTTTGTTTTTCCAAATTTGGAAAATAAAATGTTTTCATGAGTCAAACTCTTGACATATTCTAGGCCATGGTTCAGAGCAGAATTTGTGATTATCGCCAAGCCACATTCCTCTGCCTTATGGAGCCATAAACTCTGCTCCTCTGCTAAAATCCTGTCTGTTTCTTTCTCCCCATCGACTCTCCATCTCGCTCAAATCTCACTGGGAAATGCCCCTTTTCATGTCCTCTCCCCTTCAGTTATTATTTCATTCACGGAAAGCATTTGGGAGGATATTATTTGTATGAAAGGCACAGTACAAAACAAAGCTGCATTGTACTGGATTATAATGTAAACACTCACCCCCCTTCCCCACCCCCCAGCCATAGCAACACTACTGGGTAAAATGCAATGATGCTTTGAATCAATGTCTCAACAGTAAAGGGAGTTTGTCTGTGGATCAGGAGGAGGAAGGACATGCCTTTTGAGAGGATTTGGTACTTAAATTAACCCTTTATAGATCCTTCAATATGCTTGGTTTGTTAATTCAGCCACTCCTGCCAAATAAGGCCCCGATCCTACAATATGTTCCAGGCAGATGGACCCCCAAAGCCATGTGCTCTCCAGCATTGTTCCACACAGAGCCCTGGGTCCATCTGCCTGGAAGGAGTTGCAGGGTGGGGGCCTTGGAGCTGAGTTTCCCTGCACATCAGTATCAGGATGATTCAGAGAAGTCTGGAAAGTGGAAAGTGGGATTACATCTGTACAGACAGTATCCCTCCAGTAAGGAGAAGTGTTTTGTCACTCTGCTGGTCTTCCTCAGCCCTCACTTTAAATACATGGAGCCCATTAACCACCCAGCTGAAAGAAGCACTATCTGTCACGACCATCATAACAAAATTATACTGAAATGGTAACATTAATTCAGGGTATGTCTATACTACCTGCCAGATCTTTAAAATTAAATATACACAAATTAAGAGGGAAGGTACTGTACATCCATTACTTCTTATCCTACCTTCAGTGGACATGGAGAACAACTGATTGCCATCCTCTTTACATAAGAACATAAGAACGGCCATACTGGGTCAAACCAAAGGTCCATCTAGTCCAGTTTCCTATCTTCCAACAGTGGTTAATGCCAGGTGCCCCAGAGGGAATTAACAGAACAGGGCATCATCAAGTGATCCATCCCCTGTCGCTCATTCCCAGCTTCTTTATAAGAGCCCTTAACGTATTGGAAAACTATCAGGTCCCCTTGTAACCAAGGGTATAGTTTGGGTTAAAAATGTAAGTAGAAGTTAGGTTTTGCACCTAAGTTGTATGGGAAATGGAAATTGCTAGTGTGAAAAAGTTAGAAACAAGTTGAAAACAGAGTGTTACGGGAAAGTAAGCGTTAGCAAGGCCATGAGCCAGGGTTATGTTACTGTTATCTCTTGGTTATAACTGATTTAAGCAAGGTTTTTAGTGTTTTTGAGAACTGTGAATGTTCTATTCAAATGCTATCTATATTGATAGTATGGGAAGGACATTGGTGCAGAAGTTAATTTAAATAATGTATAATTAAAGAGCCAATAAGAAGGTGGTTGAAATATAATGATGGTAAAGAACAGTTTAATGTTAATTAGTTTTATAAAGGAGTATAAAAGGAGTAGTTTTGCCAAATTGCAAGTGCGTTCCAATTAATATCCAGAGGGTACTGGTAGGTTCCAGGATTACACTTCACTCTGTTGTCAGCAGAAGGATCATCCATTGATACACTATTTCATCTTGGAGTGTAAGTATAACTGTACTACTTTGTAAGTGGTAATTGCAGGCCTGTTTGCTAAACTAATTATTTTCCTTTTAAGTAAAGTTTGGTTGTATCAGTCCAAGTTCACCTAGTGATCCTCTACTAAATACATTTTTTGTAACCAACCTAAAGGCTCAAACCCGAAAACTACGTTGGTTTTACTGCACCCTTCTCCTTAACAACTTAATATTAATTGGGAACATTTCAACATAAAGGTTACAAAAGGTTACATCCCCTCAGTCTTCTTTTCTTGAGATTAAACATGCCTATTTTTTTTAACTTTCCTCATCAGTCAGGTTTTCTAGACCTTTTTATCAGTTTTGGTGGCTCACCGCTGGACTGGCCAATTTATCCACATCTTTCCCAAAGTACGGCACCCAGAGCAGGACACAGTATTGCACATGAGGCATCACCAGTGCCAAGGAGAGCAAAACAATTACCTTCCGGGTCTTACATACAACACTCCTGTGAATAAACCCTAGAATGATATTAGACTTTTTAATAACTGCATCATATTGTTTGCTCATATTCAATGTATCCACTATAACCCAGATCTTTTTCAGCAGTACGACCACCTAGCCAGTTATTCCCCATTTTGTAGTTGTGCATTTGATTTTTTCCTTCCTAAGTATCCTACTTTGCATTTGTCTTTATTTAATTTCATCTTGTTGGTTTCAGACCAATTCTCTAATTTTCAAGTTCATTCTCAGTTCTAATCCTGTCCTCCAAACTGCTAGCAACCCCAACCCACTTGGTGTCATCTGTAAATGTTATAAGCATACTCTCACTCCAATATCTAACTCATGAATGAAAATATTTAATAGTATCAGACCCAGGACTGGCCTCTGCAGGACCCCACCAGATAGGCATTCCCAGTTTGACAGCGAATCATTGATAACTACTCTTTGAGTACAGTCTTTCAATCAGTTATACAACCACTTGATAGTAATTTCATCTAGCCCACATTTCCCTAGTTTGCTTATGAGGCTGTCACGTGGGACTGTGTCAAAACCTTACAAAAATCAAGACATACCACGTCTAGTGTTTTCCCCCAATTTCATTGTTTCCTTGTGCTCCCTTGTATGTCTGTATCCATCTGTTGTCTCTTGTTTTATACTTAGACTGTCAGCTCCTTAGGACAGAAACCATATGATAAAATAAATAATATCTCCCATCGCTTTAATTAGTGCAATTCCCCCTCCTCTGGTCCCCTTAAGTCCCAGATTTCCAGACTCCTGCATGGGCAGAGGGCTTCTTCTGCTTTCTCAAACATATCAAGCCGCACCAATGTGCTCCATCACATCATCCTCATCTCTTCACCTAATATTGCTCTGTAATTGTAAGCTCCCTGGGACAGGGACTCTCTGGGAAATCCTGGCTCTTCTGTAGTCAATGGCAAAACTCTTATTGATTTTATAGACACCAGAATTTCATCCCATATCTTTGCAGGCATTTGCACAGCACCTAGCACAATGGCCCTCTCCACAAAAAATCTAACAACAATAATAACATTTACTATTTGTTATTATTATTCCCTACAGATTTCAGGACCCAGTTTGGATCTGTCCTTCTAGAATTTAAAATCTTCCATGATTTTTTTCCATCCTACTTTATCACATGGACCCTGTTCCCTCCCCATCGCTAGGGTTTATCTAGCCTCGCCCTTCACTCAGTACCTCCATCTTGCTGGTGAGAGAGCTTTCTTCTCTGCAGTGGAACAGTCTCCCTATATCTCACTGACCATCCATCCCATTTCAAAGCTCCTCTGAAACATTTATCTGCCCACTTCCGCAGCCCGCTCTTCTCTCTCTCCCCAGGTTGTATGAAAGACATGACACAAAAGAAAGCTGCAGTGTATGTTATGAATGGTAATGGAGCAATACACCATCCATGCCTTTACTGTCCCTGTGTGCTTGCTTAAATGTAGGTCTAACTCTGTTCTGATTGCATGAAAGTTCCCTCATGCTGCTGTTGCCTCCGCTCACAGCTGGGCTGGTGCTTCACGCCTGTTGGGAAATTCTGTTTATGCTACATAGGAAGTGTTATCGCTCCTGCAGGACGCTTCCTGTGGGCTGGCCAGGACCACATAATATGGCCCTTTAATTACAAAAAAGGTTAATAATCAATGACATCTGTTTAACCAATACTTTCAGGAAGACCGAAGAGCCCAGTATTAAACCCTCAAAAGAGACAGGCATGTAAAGGAAAATCGCCAACACAGCTCGGAGGGAGCAGACCACAAAACCTCCTTTTTCCCAGAGAGAGAATATGAATGTGGCAACCAGGGGCCTAAAGGAAAGTGATTGGAACTCCCTGAACCGCTGCTCTGGGTTTATGTAACATTTACTGCTAGAATATTCTTCCCTTCTAACCTGTCTTTCATCTGGGAACCCCATAGCCCTTTTCAAACATGAATTAATTCTTACAACTCTGGGCAAATATTGTTATCCCCACTGCACAGATGAATAAACAGGGTTCAAAAAAGAACTAGATCAGTTCCTGGAGGGTAGGTCCATCAATGGCTCTTAGCCAGGCTGGGCAGCGATGGTGTCCCTAGCCTCTGTTTGCCAGAAGCTGGGAAGGGGCGACAGGGGATGAATCACTTGGTGATTCCCTGTTCTGTTCATTCCCTCTGGGGCACCTGGCACTGGCTACTGCAGGGGTCAGCAACCTTTCAGAAGTGGTTTTCCGAGTCTTCATTTATTCTCTCTAATTTAAGGTTTCACGTGCCAGTAATACATTTTAATGTTTTTAGAAGGTCTCTTTCTGTAAGTCTATAATATATAATTAATCTATTGTTGTATATAAAGTAAATAAGGTTTTTAAAATGTTTAAGAAGCTTCATTTAAAATTAAATTAAAATGCAGAGCCCCCCAGAACGGTGGCCAGGACCCAGGCAGTGTGAGTGCCACTGAAAATCAGCTCACGTGCCGCCTTCGGCACGCGTGCCATAGGTTGCCTACCCCTGGGCTACTGTCGGAAGACAGGATACTGGGCTAGATTCAGGGTGGGTGCAAGGATGTTTCGTGCCCTAGGTGAAACTTCCACCTTGCGCCCCCCCAGCCCTGTGGCAGTGCTCCGCCCCCCCCCCGCCCTAAGGCGCCCCTCCCCGCGGTAGCTCCCCCCCCCGCATGCTGCGGCCTCCCTTACTTGCTGCAGGCGGCCCTCCCTGCGCCCCCCTGCCCCAGCTCCATCCACCTAAATACTGATGACGACCCGGGCGGCTGAAGATCCGGCCACCGTGGTCGCCGCCGAAGAACCCGAAATGCCGCCTTCCAAATGCTAGCGGCGGTCGCCTAATGGGTTGCACCGGCTCTGGCTAGATGGACCTTTGGTCTGACCCAGTCTGGTCACTCTTATGTTCTTTATGAATCACAGGGGAGGGAGAGGAAGTGATTTGCCTGAGGTCACACAGCAAGTTAGTGACAGAGCTGGAAGCAGAACCCAAAAGTCCTGACTGACAGCCACTGTTCTCAGTGCCGCCAAAACTGTACACTACGTTATGTAACCTACAGTGCAATATTCATCATAATTTGCTCCTGCAGAAGACTGTGATGTTGCACAGGATAATGGGATCCAGAGGGGAATAACCTGGAGGAGGAACTGAAATCCTAAGAAACAAAAATCTGGTGTGAGTAGTAATGCTCCCAGAAAAACTGTTTCCAATTTCTCTATCAGGCATTACCAGCTCTTTAACATCAACCAGTCAATACAACAAATAGGAAAGGACTTCACAGATTGCAAGGCCAGAAGGGACCATTGTGATCATCTGGTCTGACCTTCTATGTAACACAGGCCAGAGAACTTCCCCAAAACAATTTCTAGAGCAGATCTTTTAGAAGAACGTGTCTACCCTGAGGCTGGGGGGTGCTTTCCAGCCCAGGAGACAGATTCACACTCTTGGCTCAAGCTAGTTCCCTAAAAGTAGCAGCGTAGATGTTGTGACACAGGCTAGCTGCCTGCGTATGGACTCGTGGAGCCAGGCAGGCTTGTACTGGGGCGGCCACAATGTCCACACTGCAATTTTTAGAGCCCTAGCTGGAATGGAGCTCGTGCATGTCTGTCTACCTGGGCCGGGAGACATGAGACACACTTCCAGCTGCAGTGTAGACATACCCTTAGGGGTACAGGTATTATCCAAGATCTACTCCAAATGAGAGTTCACTGTAGATCAGACATAATAGAATCCATGAGGCTGGATGTCAGGAGGTCAGAGTTTTATTCCTGACTCATTGACAGACTCACTCTGTGGATTTGAGCAAGTCACTTAATCTCTGTGCCTCAGTTTTCCCATCCAGAAAATGGGAATAAAAACATTTCCCTACTTTATAGAGGTGTTGTGAGGCTCCATTCATGAATGTTGGTAAGGTGCTTTGAGATCCTTGGATAGAAGATGCTATCAAAGGGCAAAGTGTTGGTGTATGGTGTTTAGATGTTGCCACAAATAGAATAAGGGATTTTCACAGGATAATGGGTTCCAACTGCCAAGTAAAGGCCGAGAAGACATTTTTCAATCTAAAGAAAATAGATGCTGAGTTGAAGATGAGAAATTCATTTTCAAAGCAGGAGATGCTTATCCTGGGACTCATTTTGAAGCAAATCATTTTTTATGCTTCCTTGTTTCCTTCTCGCCTGCTATTTCCTCTTGCTGTTTGCTCTCCAATATTTATGGTTACATGTTACAAAGGGCTTATCAGCAGCACAACAAATGCTATTGATATCTACTAACTTGATGAGTCAATCAGTGACAAGTTCTGCATGAGAATGGCTCAGGACATGCACATGTCCCTACATCTGATAACTGACTACAGAAACTTTCTTTCAACCTGAGCCTGAATTTCCATGCACCCACTGTAGCCAAAGGGAGTTTTGGGTATGCAAGAAATGCAGCAATGGTATGGGACCTGAGAGTCTTCTACACTGAAAGAAAACCAAGTGCCACTATTTCAGTTACATAGCTCCACACCCTACAATCCCACAAGATCCCAGTCTCACCTCACCACATTCTATTTATCGCATTATTTGGCCAACTTATGCTCTCTCCTCCTTGACTGTCTTTCTTCAGAGAGCGCGACCAAAACCAAAAAACGGTCTGACCAGGACTTTATGAAATGATAGTGCAACACCATGGACTTCTGTAATATACTCACTTCAAAGAAACCAGTATCCTAGGAGGTGTGATTGCTGAGTTTCCTGCTGATTGCTAAAACAGGATGTTATGAACATGTATTTTGATTAGAACTCTTCTTCTTGGACACTCAAGGAGGATTCCATTTGCTGCATGAGAAATACTGGAAAAGTGCTAACTTCCCAACCCTCCCCATGCCCCACCCCCACACTGCCAAGTTCTTTTATTAACTCTCTTTAAGCATTCCCTAGGGAAAGGGAGAAGGATGCAAGCACAATGGTTAAGTGCTATATTGTGAAACTTGTCACAGGATCCTACAGAAAGTTGTCATGCCACTATTTCACAGCTGTTCCTGTAGTGCAATCCTCAGTGTAATTTTGCTTGGATTTTGTTGGGTTTGGAGAATTATAGAAAATATTAACTGACATTGATTAAAACTTAGCACAAACAAGCCTCTTTTCTTTTTCAGATAAAATATGGTTAAAGTGTTTCATATATTTTAGGACTCAAGCCTGCAAACACTGCCACAATGTAAGTAACTTTTCTCACATCAACAGACTCACTGAGTTCAGGTTATATAAGAAATAATTGTTACACTATTAGATATAGAAAAAAAATCTGGAGTCGATTCTTCTAGTCAGACCATCAGTAAACATCTCTTTTAACATTGGTGCTTTGTGGCTTAACTCACTGTTTTATAAAACCATTTGGGATATCTTCAGAATGAAAGGCCCTATACAATTTTCCATGTTCTCATTTGCAATTGAAAGTGACAGTCATCAGCAGAAGCACTGCGGTCTGCAGCACTTTCACTTTTCACAAAGGCAATACAGACATACCAGCCACTCAGGCAGCCAGTCAGAAACTTTAACAAACAAACAAAATAAAAAAGGATGGGATATCACATTGACAGTGAAAGGGATTTGGTCCCTGCTCTTGGAAAGTTGCAAAGTGGTAGCTTGAGGCCCCAATCAAGTATTTAAGCACATGATCAGTTCCATTGTCTTCAATGGGAATACTCCCGGTCATCAAGTTAAACACATGCTAAAGTGCTTTGCGGGAGAAGGGCATCAATTGTAGCTATTGGAAAAGTGACTATTTGATTGTGAAAGCGTCACCTTCTTACTCTCATTACAGCTTCCCTCTGTGCACTTCATCCCAATGCCACTGAAGTCAAAGTGAGTTTTTAATTGATTTTAGTGGGAGTTGGATTAGACTATGTGGGTGAAATCTGGCCCTACTGAAGTCAATGGGAATTTTGCTATTGATTTCAAAGGGGCCAGGATTGTGTCTCATCCCTGGTCTACACTACAGAATTACTTCAGTAAAACTATAACACTCAAGGGTGTGAATACCAACCTAAGGGCTATGTCAGCATGAGAGCTTCTCCTGCCAACATAGCTACCACCTCTTGTGGAGGTGGAGTGAGCCAACAGGAGAGCTCTCACCAGAAGTGCTACAACAATGCAGCTGCATTGGTATAGCTGCACCGCTGCAAGTTTGTAGTGCACAGACCTGCTCTGAATCATGTCTCTTCACTTGCCTTCCACAAAAACTTTTCACACTGCAGAGTCAATGTAGCTATGAGAGAATAAACTGGATTCTCTTCTGGCTCATGCAACATCAGCAATGCTTCTCTGATAAACTGTGACTGCAGAACCTTTATTACCGGTGACAATGTAAAAGGCAGAAAGATCATGGCTGAATTTTCAGCTGCCAAGTGGAGTCTGCAGGAAAACAAATAACTTGACTTGTAAACTATGATGTTTTAAAAATCTCTTTAATTTGAATTCTAAATGCAGAAAAAACATGTAACAAAATGCAGTTGTCATTCAGACGTCAAGGTGGTTTTTAAAAACAATCTCAGCAGTTATCTCCAACTGTGTCTGTGTCTTAAGTCACAAAGATGCAAACAATTACATGTTCAACTTTACATGGGACCACTCATGTGCATAAAGTTAAACAGGTGCAGAAATATTTCCAGGATTGAGGCCTCAAAGATGGAAACAAACGAAGAAAAAGTAAACCCAAAAAGCAAGAGTATACAGTTAAAGTTCAATCTTTGCGGGCTCTGGCAAGTCCTTTAGCATCAAGATTTAGTTTTTGTAACAAGAAAAAAAAAGTGTTAATAGCAGAACTGAGAACAGAAAAACAGAACTGAGAACAGATTTGTAACACTTGTTACTTTAAAGCAAGTTGGAGATGGAAGACCCAAGAAAGAATAATCATGGAAACCCACAATGCCTTTCTACCAGAGTCACTTATCAGAGCTTGGGGAAATTACAGCAACCATGCAACAGGGCAAAGCCACTGAAGGACAAGAGCAGCAAATGAGGGCTAGTATCCACTAGAAGCGCTATATTGGCACAGCTGCATTGGTGCAGCTGTGCCACTGTCGTGCATCTAGTGACAACGCTCTCGGCAGAAGAGCGCGCTTAGGTCGGTGTAATTTATGTTGCTCAGGGTGTGGCTTATTCAACCCCTGACATAAGTTATGTCGACATAAGTGGTAGTGTGTACAAGCCCAGAGTAATTCCCACCCAGAGCAAAGGACACTGAATGCTCAGGCTACTGGCACACAGGTGATATTACAGATAAATTGCAATCCCTGGGTTTGAGTGAAGTGCCAGGAATATACGGCATGTCATCTATTTGTTATTGCTCTATTGAAGCATGCCTAGAGAGAGGAAGAGAGGATAGGAGCAAGCCTTGTTTGGTAGCAATGAGGATGTGTGTCAGAGAGACTGAACATAACATAAGAACATAAGAAAGGCCGTACCGGGTCAGACCAAAGGTCCATCTAGCCCAGTATCTGTCTACCGACAGTGGCCAATGCCAGGTGCCCCTGAGGGAGTGAACCTAACAGGCAATGATCAAGTGATCTCTCTCCTGCCATCCATCTCCATCCTCTGACGAACAGAGGCTAGGGACACCATTCTTACCCATCCTGGCTAATAGCCATTTATGGACTTAGCCACCATGAATTTATCCAGTCCCCTTTTAAACATTGTTATAGTCCTAGCCTTCACAACCTCCTCAGGTAAGGAGTTCCACAAGTTGACTGTGCGCTGCGTGAAGAAGAACTTCCTTTTATTTGTTTTAAACCTGCTGCCTATTAATTTCATTTGGTGACCCCTAGTTCTTGTATTATGGGAATAAGTAAATAACTTTTCCTTATCCACTTTCTCAACATCACTCATGATTTTATATACCTCTACCATGTCCCCCCTTAGTCTTCTCTTTTCCAAACTGAAGAGTCCTAGCCTCTTTAATCTTTCCTCATATGGGACCCTCTCTAAACCCCTAATCATTTTAGTTGCTCTTTTCTGAACCTTTTCTAGTGCTAGAATATCTTTTTTGAGGTGAGGAGACCACATCTGTACACAGTATTCGAGATGTGGGCGTACCATGGATTTATATAAGGGCAATAATATACTCTCAGTCTTATTCTCTATCCCCTTTTTAATGATTCCTAACATCCTGTTTGCTTTTTTGACCGCCTCTGCACACTGCGTGGACATCTTCAGAGAACTATCCACGATAACTCCAAGATCTTTTTCCTGACTCGTTGTAGCTAAATTAGCCCCCATCATGTTGTATGTATAGTTGGGGTTATTTTTTCCAATGTGCATTACTTTACATTTATCCACATTAAATTTCATTTGCCATTTTGTTGCCCAATCACTTAGTTTTGTGAGATCTTTTTGAAGTTCTTCACAATCTGCTTTGGTCTTAACTATCTTGAGTAGTTTAGTATCATCTGCAAACTTTGCCACCTCACTGTTTACCCCTTTCTCCAGATCATTTATGAATAAATTGAATAGGATTGGTCCTAGGACTGACCCTTGGGGAACACCACTAGTTACCCCTCTCCATTCTGAGAATTTACCATTAATTCCTACCCTTTGTTCCCTGTCCTTTAACCAGTTCTCAATCCATGAAAGGACCTTTCCTTTTATCCCATGACAGCTTAATTTACGTAAGAGCCTTTGGTGAGGGACCTTGTCAAAGGCTTTCTGGAAATCTAAGTACACTATGTCCACTGGATCCCCCTTGTCCACATGTTTGTTGACCCCTTCAAAGAACTCTAATAGATTAGTAAGACACGATTTCCCTTTACAGAAACCATGTTGACTATTGCTCAAGAGTTTATGTTTTTCTATGTGTCTGACAATTTTATTCTTTACTATTGTTTCAACTAATTTGCCCGGTACCGACGTTAGACTTACCGGTCTGTAATTGCCGGGATCACCCCTAGAGCCCTTTTTAAATATTGGCGTTACATTAGCTAACTTCCAGTCATTGGGTACCGAAGCCGATTTAAAGGACAGGTTACAAACCTTAGTTAATAGTTCCGCAACTTCACATTTGAGTTCTTTCAGAACTCTTGGGTGAATGCCATCTGGTCCCGGTGACTTGTTAATGTTGAGCTTATCAATTAATTCCAAAACCTCCTCTAGTGACACTTCAATCTGTGACAGTTCCTCAGATTTGTCACCTACAAAAGCCAGCTCAGGTTTGGGAATCTCCCTAACATCCTCAGCCGTGAAGACTGAAGCAAAGAATCCATTTAGTTTCTCCGCAATGACTTTATCATCTTTAAGCGCTCCTTTTGAATTTTGATCATCAAGGGGCCCCACTGGTTGTTTAGCAGGCTTCCTGCTTCTGATGTACTTAAAAAACATTTTGTTATTACCTTTGGAGTTTTTGGCTAGCCGTTCTTCAAACTCCTCTTTGGCTTTTCTTATTACACTCTTGCACTTAAGTTGGCAGTGTTTGTGCTCCTTTCTATTTGCCTCACTAGGATTTGACTTCCACTTTTTAAAGGAAGTCTTTTTATCTCTCACTGCTTCTTTTACATGGTTGTTAAGCCACGGTGGCTCTTTTTTAGTTCTTTTACTGTTTTTCTTAATTTGGGGTATACATTGAAGTTGGGCCTCTATTATGGTGTCTTTAAAAAGGGCCCACGCAACTTGCAGGGATTTCACTTTAGTCACTGTACCTTTTAACTTTTGTCTAACTAACCCCCTCATTTTTGTATAGTTCCCCCTTTTGAAATTAAAGGCCACAGTGTTGGGCAGTTGAGATGTTCTTCCCACCACAGGGATGTTGAATGCTATTGTATTATGGTCACTATTTCCAAGCGGTCCTGCTATAGTTACCTCTTGGTAGGTGGGGTTAGCATAACGCTACTTACAATTTTTATCAATGACCTGGTAGAAAACATAAAATCACCACTGATAAAGTTTGCAGGTAACATAAAAAATGGGGGAATGGTAAAAAATGCAGAGGACGGGTCATTGATTCAGAGCAATCCAGCCTGCTTGATAAACTGGGCACATGCAAACAATATGGACTTTAATATAGCTAAATGTACTCTATCCTGGGAAGCAGTGACTCTGAAAAAGATTTGGGGGTCATGGTGGACAATGAGCTGAACATGAGCTCCCTGTGGGATAACTGCCCAAATGTGGTCCTGGGATGCACAAACAGGGGAATCTCGAGTGGATGTAGCGAGGCTATTTTACTTCTGTATTTAGTACTGGTGCAATCACTGTTGGAATCTTGTGTCCAGTTCTGGTGCCCACAATTCAAGAAAAATGTTTATAAATTGAAGAGGGTTCAGAGAAGAGCCACGAGACTGGTCAAAGGATTAGAAAACAGATGTCTTATAAGGACAGATTCAAGGAACTCAATAGTCTCATCTTAACAGACAGAATAACAGAGAAGGTTAAGGGGTGACTTGATTACATTCTGCAAGTATGTACCTGGGGAACAAACATTTAATAATGGGCTCGTCCATCTAACAGAGAAAGTGGTTACACAGTCCAGTGTCTGGAAGCTGAAGCTAGACAAGAACAGAAGTAAGGTATAAATGTTTAACGCTGAGCATACTTAACCATTGGACCAATTTATGAAGGATCATGGTGGATGCTCCACTGACAATTTTTAAATCAAGATTGAGTGTTTTTCTAAAAGATCTGCTCTGAGAATTATTTTGGGGCAGGTCTCTGGTCTGTGTCATATAGGAGTTCAGACTAGATGATCACAATGGTCCTTTCTGGCCTTGAAATCTATGAATAGGAATATATTGTCCTTGGCACCACCAGTCAAATGTTTGTATGTGTAAATGTGCACTTGGAGGGAGCAGGAATAGGCTATTTTGCGCTTTGGTACCAGATGTGTATGTGTGTTGGGGGGCAGTTTTGGGTGCCCAGGTGAGGAGGCAGATTATCCAGGTGCCAGTTGTTTTGGTGGACAGTGTGTTGGTTGCCCGGATACCAAGCACGTTGGAGAGGCAAAGTATTGGGTGCTCAGCTGTATGACGGAGCAGGGTATTGTATGCAAAATGTGGGAGAGAGCAGGTGCTAGATTGCAGGTGGGTGGGATGGTATAGGGTGCCCAGGTGAATGGAGAGGGCAGATGCTGAGTGCCCAGGTGAGTAGAGGGGACAGGGAAAACAGGTGAGTGGGGAAGGAGGAGACTGGGTGGTGGGTGGCCAGGTGAGTGGGGACAAGGCACTGGTGCCGAGGGGGGATATTAGGTCCGGGGTTGCCAACCCTCCAGGATTATCCTAGAATCCCCAGGAATTAAAGATTAATCTTTAATTAAAGATCATGTCATGTGATGAATGGAATACCTCCAACCGAAACTAGCAACCCTACTAGGTCTCTGGGGCAGGGCAAAGGATACCCAGGGGGGTGAGGAGCAGGGCATGGGGTGCCCAGGAGGGGGAGCAGGACATGGGGTGCCCATGTAGGAAGGGGGCAGAGTGCGGGGTGCCCAGGAGATGGGTGTGGGAGCCCAGGTGGGGAGTCAGGGTAATGTCCAGGTGAGGGGCTGCAGTGTGTCCAAGTGGGTAAGGCAGGGCACTGGGTGCCCAGGTAGGTGGGGAGGTAGGTCAAGGGATGCCCAGGTAGGTGGGAAAGGAGGGTCGAGGGTTCCCAGGTGAGTGGGGCAGGGCACGAGGTGCCCAGGTGGATGGGAGCGCAGTCCCAGGTGGGTGGAGACAGGGCATAGGGTACCCAGGTAGGTGAGGAGCAGGGCACGTGGTGCCTAGGTGGGTGGAAGCAGGCGACTGGGTGTCCAGGTGAGGGGGGCAGGGCACTGGGTGTCCAGGTGAGGGGGCATGGAGGGGCAGAGTGTGCAGTGCCCAGGTGAGGGGGGCACACGGGGAGTGCAGGGTGCCCAGGAGGGGGGCAGGACACAGCGTGCCCGGGTTGGGGGCACGGAGCAGGGGCACGGAGCAGGGGCCCAGGTGTGGGGGCGCAGAGGAGTCCGGGGGGGGGTCAGAGTGCGGGGGGGCCAGGTGGGGGGGCTCAGGGGAATACCAGGGGGTCACAGTGCAGGGGACCCAGATGGGGGACAGGGTGTGGGGGAGTCCAGGGGGGTCAGAGTGTGGAGGCCCAGGTGGGGTCAGGGGGGGGGGCAGGTGGGGGGCAGGGCATGGGGGGGACCCGGCAGGGGTCACAGCACGGGGCCCCAGGTGAGGAGTGGGGGGGTCACAGTGCAGGGGCCCAGGTGTGGGGGCGCAGAGGAGTCTGGGGGGGTCAGAGTGCGGGGGGGGGGCAGGTGGGTGGGAGTGGGGCACTGGGTGCCAGGTGAGGGGTGGCGGGCGCGGGGCACTGGGTGGCGGGGGGGTCTCAGCGCGGGGCCCCCCCCCCCGGGAGGCGCGGCGGGGGGCGGCGCCGCGCGCGGAAAGTGCGGCCGCCAACGCTCAGGCTGAGGCGGGCGCGCGGCCGAGGCGGGAGGCGGGGCCCGGGCGGGAGATGGGGCCGGCGGCGGCGGCGGGGAGCGGCGCCATGCAGAGCCTCAACCAGCTGCGCGCCCAGGTGCGGGGCGCGGGCGGGGAACGGCCCCGTGTGCGGCTCCAGGCGCCTGGCCGCGGCCTACGCGAGCGCGGGGCGGGTCCGGTCCGGTCCGGTCGGAGCGGGGGGCCGGGCCGGGGGGCAGCGGGTGCGATCCAGGCCCCGCCTGGCGCCGACTCCTCCAGGGGCTCAGAGCGGGGGCGGGAGCTGTCGGCCCCCCCCCCCCCCGCTTTGCCTCCAGCCGTTCCAAGGGTGTTAACTAGAGACCGTGTATCGGGGGGGGGGGTCGCGCTCACCCTGCGGCGTGATGAGCGGGGTCCCCGCTGCGCCGCGGGCGTTTCCCCCGCTGTGTGACCAGCCCGGCCTGGGAACAGCCTCCGAGTGTGCCGGTGACCACATGTCCCAATTTTACAGGGACAGTCCCCATGTTTGGGTCTTTTTCTTATATAGGCTCCTATTACCCCTCCCACCCCCGTCCCCATTTTTCACACTTGCTGTCTGGTCGCTCTAGTGCAGGTGCACAGCAGCGAGAGATTCCAGAGACGGGGGGGGGGGCTCCCCAATAATTGCTTACCAAAGTGTGCTGTGTGCCCTGCTGGTCCCTGCAGGGTGTTAGGTCTGGGATTACAGTGCATATCCCACACAGGTGCACAGCAGCTGGTCCTCACTGTTGCAGTAGCTAGCCTTGGATTTGAGATTAATATTTTTCAGTCACTGGTACCCATACACCTACATGAGCTTCCGACTCTCTGTAACAATTTTGGCTTCCCATCTTTATTTTAGGTGTTGAGCTAAATTCACACCGGGGTCTTTGGACAGCTTGTCTGCCTCCCTTTTGGTTGTGCAGTGCTGAAACTCTTAATGGTCTCTCCTGCATTACAAAGTTTGAACACAGTTGTTTCAAATCCACTTATCTAACACAATGGGGACAATATAAAGGTAGGCCCAGATTAATCTCCTTCAGAAATGCAGCAGCTAACCATGATTAACTTGGCCTACTCTAGCCACAGACCCATGGCAGCAACAGGTCATCTAGCATCAGAAAGTGATAACATTTTGTAATGGAGACAAACGCTCAGTCTCTACTTGCAGGTACAGGTTACAACAGGGATCGGCAACCTCTGGCACGTGGCTCGCCAGCGTAGGCACCCTGGCGGCCTGGGCCAGTTTGTTTACCTGCCGCATTCGCAGGTTTGGCCGATCGTGGCTCCCACAGGCCGCGTTCATCACTCCAGGCCAATGGCGGCAGGAAGCAGCAGCCAGCACATCCCTCGGCCCACGCTGCTTCCCGCAGCCCCCATTGGCCTGGAGCGGTGAACCGTGGCCAGTGGGAGCCACAGTCAGCCGGACCTGCGGACGTGGCAGGTAAACAAACCAGCCTCCCCCCCCCAGGGGGTTTACCCTGATGAGCCGCGTGCCAAAGGTTGCCAATCCCTGGGTTACAACCTGCTTACATGATAGAGAGCTAATGGACATTAGCTACTACAGCCCAGATACCCTGTAAAGTTGTGGAAATATCAGGGTAGGTCCACATCCCTTCTCCTATTGTGTCCCTGTCTACTGAACTTGGGTTGCATAGTCTTGTGCTATCTCAGCTCAGCACCATACAAATCCCTTTCCAAGGACAGTTACTAGCTGTGCGAATATTCTTGAAGACAGAGTATTCCAAAAGGATCAGTGAGTGACCTCTACAAAGCCAGAAAGTTGTGTGAGGAAGCAGCATTTCCTTGTTGCCATTGGCGGGAGGTGGCCAAGGAAGTGCTGTGAAGTAAACTGTACAGTGGTGAAATGAATCTGTGCCTGTAGAGCTGCATTGAATAGAAGGGTGTTAATGCAGAACAGCACATGTTCCTCTTTCAAGGATCTGTGGAGAGAATTTGGAAGAAGTGAGTGAGAAATGTAGCCTGCTAGTCCCTGGTTTAGTGACACTATCCTGTTTCTTCACAGCAATTCTCGGCACTGACTGATGTTGTCTTCCGCTTTTTAACAGAGCCCAAGGAGGTAAGCCCTCTGCAGCACAATATGGAGACGGGGTTGATTGCAGCGGTCAGATGAGATGAGCGCAGAGTTACAGCTTTGTCTCTTCTCTTTGCTGTCTGCAGGTAGAAAGGTTTCTGACTCAGCTCTCTGAATTTGCCACCATGAATGAAATCAGCCTGGGTCCTCTGAAAAATATTATCAAAAGTATCCTCTTGATACCTAACGGTGAGTAGCCTGGAAATGGTTGTGTATGTGAGAATGTTACTCCTGGCCTGAGCCTGAAAGGAACTGCTGTGTTTGTGCCTGCACACTAATCCATATAGAGCCCCACTGATTTCACTGTGCCTATGAGCTTGCAGGACAGAACCTTTGATTGCTAAGAAAGCAGTAATCAAGAATTAAAAATGAGTTCTCAAACATCCTTTAGAAATCCCTCTTTCTGTTAGAATCATAGAATATGATATGGAAGGGATCTCAGGAGGTCATCTAGTCCAACCCCCTGCTCAGAGCTAAATCATCCCAGCCAGGGCTTTGTCAAGCCTGACCTTAAAAACCTCTAAGGAAGGAGATTCCACCACCTCCCTAGGTAACCCATTCCAGTGCTTCACCGCCCTCCTAGTGAAAAAGTTCTTCCTAATATCCAACCTAAACGTCCCTCACTGCAACTTGAGACCATTACTCCTTGTTCTGTCATCTGGTACCACTGAGAACAGTCTAGATCCATCCTCTTTGGAACCCCCTTTCAGGTAGTTAAAAGCAGCTATCAAATCCCCCCTCATTCTTCTCTTCTGCAGACTAAACAATCCCAGTTCCCTGAGCCTCTCCTCATAAGTCATGTGCTCCAGCCCCTTAATATTTTTTGTTGCCCTCCACTGGACTCTTTCCAATTTTTCCACATCCTTCTTGTAGTGTGGGGCCCAAAACTGGACACAGTACTCCAGATGAGGCCTCACCAATGTCGAATAGAGGGGAATGATCACGTCCCTCGATCTGCTGGCAATGCCCCTACTTATACAGCCCAAAATGCTGTTAGCCTTCTTGGCAACAAGGGCACACTGACTCATATCCAGCTTTTCGTCCACTGTATCCCTGTTCCATTCATCAGGCTGTTGTCTCTCTTAAGCCATGTCTATACACAAGTTCCACTGTCCTAACTAAAATCTGTTAAATATTTTAGTTGAACCTACAAAAATCCTTTATGCAGACACATAAGAACGGCCAGACTGGGTGAGACCAAAGGTCCATCTAGCCCAGTATCCTGTCTTCTGACAGTGGCCAGTGCCAGGTGTCCCAGAGGGAATGAACAGAACAAGGAATCATCAAGTGATCCATCCAAACCACACATCTGTTGGTTTAACACTTGGTTACATGAGTTTAACTTGCACCTGTGAAACTGTATCTATTTGGTGAAACTAGTGCAGTTTTATCTTCAGACAGAAACACTGTTGCAGCTGCCAGCTACATGATGCAACATTGTACTTCCCGGTAGGTGGACCAGCTTCATCAGACAGAGAGGGCTGAGCAAATTGAGACCCCATTAGAAGACTCTGGAAATCAGAGCGATTAAAATTGCGTTAAGGTGACTTCTATCCTTGCAGCCTCCTTTTAGAGAAACACGTATCTATGACAGGTTTCAGAGTAGCAGCCGTGTTAGTCTGTATCCACAAAGAACAGGAGTACATCCGAAGAAGTGAGCTGTCGCCCACGAAAGCTTATGCTGAAATAAATTTTTTAGTCTCTAAGGTGCCACAAGTACTCCTGTTCTTTTTACTTATCTATGAGCAGCTCACCAAAACAGGTGTATGTTAATCACACATAGTGGAGCCAGAAAAGACCAGCCGAGTCATTCAGTCTGACCACTTTCCTGCTACCACCATAGCCAACTTATTCTCAGCAATCTGCATTGCCTGTGCTTCACCCACCTCCCTTGGGAGTTTCTCCTGTTGATCCATTACCCTTATTGTCTGTGGGTCTTAGATTTTTCTGTAGTTCCCATCACCATAGTACTTAAGTGCAAATTTTCTTCTAGCATTTTGCTTGTACTAAATTTTCTTTTTGTAGCTTCAGGCCATTTCTCCTTTTCCTGCTAGCATAAAAGGCAGTGAAAAAATTTCCTTCCTCCTTTTATATAGCTACCTTAAAGGTATTTACAGTCAGAAATCATAATTTTCCCCATTCTGAGGCTTTTCTTTTCTAGACAACATACATTTATCTCCCTCTGTTGCTATTTATGTCCTTATTCTCAAATCCTTGAATCATTTTTGTCAGAGCTGAGATGCCATGAACGATACCTGCCATCTGTTCTGATAACTTCACTGAGTGCTTATGTACAATACAGATACAAAGCCGTGTGGGGCAGGCAGTCTATCAAAATTTACCAGACAGACGCCTTCTCTTGGCTTCAGAGAACAGGGTCCTTGTAAATTTCAATGTGCAGCCTGCTCCACAAGAACAAAGCAGGCAGGCACAGCAGGAGAAAAATGTTATAGGCACATGTTCACACCCACCATCCAAAACACAGCAGGTAGGTTAAATTAGTAGCTTGCCAGCCGTTAACAAGCAAAGCTTCTGTAGGGGAAAAAGCAGTAACTTCAAAATGAAGCTGCTCCTGCCATTACCATGGAGACCAACAATGTAGCTTCATCTTGCTCTCATGCACACGCATCTGACTGACTCTTTAAGCAGAAGCTTTGTCTCCTACTGTACCTCTGTAGAAGCCAACAGTATTTCCTACTTTGGTGAGTAGCGAGTTGCTAAACAGCACAATTGGAGAACAAAAATATCCTATTAAAACCTCTCTGTCCCTGTGTTTGTTTGACTTAACACAGTGTGCAATTCTGTATTTCAGTAAAAATGATTTCTTCCTTTTGCAATGTTTATTCTAGGGGCCCTGAAGAGGAATCTGTCATCTGAACAAGTCAGAGCAGATTTCATCGCTCTGGGTAGGTCACTTGACTTTACTAAATATTAAATATTAATTGGTGGTTATTTTGTTAATCTTGTGTTGTTTCTCCTACAGGACTCAGTGAAGAGAAAGCCAGTTATTTTGCAGAGCAGGTATTAGTAGAATTCCTTTACTTCTTAACTTAAACCGCCCCGTCCCAGTGAGTTTTTTTTTTTTTAATAAACTTGTGGCCACATATTCAGAGGTGCCAAGAAGTCAGCTTGTGTGTTGCTTCATACCTAGTTGAAAATCATAAACTGAAGATGCCAGGACAACTGGTATGAAACATTTTGTCTAAGCAGTTCTGATTTGGCATGGCATATGCATTGTAGCATATAAGCACCTTAAACAGTTTTATTGACTGCGGCAATTAAATGTGGCTTCGATTCTGTTTCTTCCTTTGCTTGCATTGAACATCAGTGTTATCCAAATAAATGAACACAGGACTTTTTGCATTAATGTGTTAAGTTGGTCCCATGGGAAATTTTTAAAAAATGCCTAAATCAACTACATAAATAAAAAATAAAATAAACTGTTTTTTAAACTTATACCCCCGTCCATTTTCATATTTTGGTATTTATGCAGTTCCTTGATACATGCTGCATGTATATCTGCTTTATGCTTCTGCTGGGGCTCTGCCCAGTTCCTCATTGGTGTTGGAGCTACAGGTAATATGGTAAGGAGAAGTATTTTTGCATCAATTGCTTAGGTGTCCATTTTTTGCTCTTACAGTGGAAGCTGAATTCCCCCACCCTGACACGCCTGGCTGTTGGACAGACGCTGATGATTAACCAGCTTATAGATATGGAGTGGAAATTTGGAGGTAATGGATGTGAAACATGAGTAGGCTGAAGTGTCTGTATGATGTCAAGGCTGAAATCCAGCAGTGATTCTTAGCTGTAGACTGTCTTGAAATAATTTCACTCAACTAAGCTACTTTAGACCTCAGGGAAGTTATCTGCCATCTCTTCTCTCCATTTCACAGTGACCGCAGGGAGCAGTGAACTGGAAAAAGTTGGAAGTATCTTCTTACAGGTAAGTCTCCCAAAATGAGAGTTTAGGGAACGGGTTGTAGTTCATCACTTGGTAAAGGACAAGCTAACAGGATGAGCCTGCTGGTGCTGACTCCAGTGGGAGCCAAGGGAACCCAAGAGTATGGCATTTGGAGTTGGCTCTGCTTCTGATTTCTTGAAGACAGCAGCTAAAACGTGCACCGCTGCTGCTTTTTCTGCATGCTTCACTTACCTAAGGAGATTTGTGGCCAACAGTAGGGATGATGAAGCACCAGCATTTGCAGTCTAGTAGAAGTCCTGATATTGTGTGCGAGAGGTTGAGTTGATTTGCTTAGCTTAAAGACACTCCTTAGGATGATCTCTGAGAAGGATCTACTCCTATAGTAGCTTTTCCTGGAAGACCAATTGAAGTGGTCTCTCTACAATAATCTGTGCTGTCTGAAACTAAAGTTTGATGCCTTGATTTTTATGATGCTAGGCTGTTTCAATTAAATGTCTCTGATTTCTTCCCAGTTGAAATTGGTGGTTAAAAAAGGAAGCCAAATGGATCACGTGTATGTAGGTGAGTTAACTAACTTCAGAGGGGAGTTCTAGAGCAGAAACATTTCATGAAGGGACTTCAGAAGTATTTCATTAAGCCTTTGAAATGCATTTGAGATTCCAAGTATTTACAGAAAAAAGTCATATATATTCAATGGATCTTAATGAGCTTTGGAAGCAGACCCAGCAGGGGGTCACTATAGAACAGTGGTTCTCAACCAGGGATACGTGTACCTGGGGCTACGAAGAGGTTTTCCAGGGGATACACCAACATATCTAGATATTTGCCTAGTTTTACAACAAGCTACATAAAAAGCTCTAGCGAAGTCAGTACAAACTAAAATTTCATACAAGAACTTGTTTATACTGCTCTCTATACTATACACCAGGGATTGGCAACCTTTGGCATGCGGCCCATCAGAGTAATCTGCTGGCGAGCCGGGACAGTTTGTTTACCTGCAGTGTCCGCAGGTTCGGCCGATTGCAGCTCCCACTGGCCCGGTTCGCCATTCTAGGCCAACGGGGGCTGCGGGAAACAGCACAAGCCGAGGGATGTGCTGGCCATCACTTCCCACAGCTTCTGTTGGCCTGGAACGGTGAACCGCAGCCAGTGGGAGCTGTAAACAAACCGGCCCGCCAGTGGATTACCCTGATGGGCCGCGTTGCTAAAGGTTGCCGATCCCTGCTATATACTGAAATGTAAATATATTATTTATATTCCAATTGATTTATAACTATATGGTAACAATGGGAAAGTAAGCAATTTTTCAGTAATAGTATGCCATGACATTTTTGTATTTTTATGTCTGATCTTGTAAGGAAGTAGTTTTTAAGTGAGGTGAAACTTGGGGGTACACAAGACAAATCAGACTCCTGAAAAGGGTACAGGAGTCTGGAAAGATTGAAAGCCACTGCTGTTGAAGCACTGACTATAGATGCTCACAGCTATTCCAACCCTGGCCTCTCCCAGCTAGTGGCACTATAGGAAATAATTCAGAAGTACTGGCTGTGTGGAGGGTCTTCATATCTATGGATATCAAAATATTATCATCACACTCTGACAATTGGAGCCTTTCGAAGTAGTCATTAGAGAGTAACATACTAAAGGAAATGAGAGCAATCCCAATGTCGGTCATATATTATGAAAACCTTTGCCTGAAATCCTGTTACATTCAAATGATGTATAGAAAAGCATGTTAAGAGCTAGAATCTCTAATACAATCCAGCCCAGGTGTGGTTGAAAATTGCTCCTTGATATGGCTGTGAATAGCTTTGTGTTAGAAATAGGACTTTAAATATAGCTAGTTTTTTTCCCTCCCCTTTCTTAGAGTTAACATTGCCGCAGTTCTACAGTTTTCTACATGAGATGGAACGAGTCAAAACCAGTCTGGAATGTTTCAGCTGAAACCTCAAGGGACTGCATTTATACCATAGAGGGGTAATTTCTCCTCATGGGCCAACATGTCTGATCTTAACTCTGCAGATTTGTAACATATTGGATGAAGGTTGCACTGTTTATTAAACAACACTGTCAAATAGTTCTGGACCCAGAATGGAAATGGTCTTTAAAACTGTTATATTTCTGTCTTTCAGAGTCTGAAACTTTTACAAATATTTAGTACAAACAGAAGTACTCATGTTGTTTTTCTGTAGTAACCATTAGAAGAAAATATTGCCAGAGCTATGTAGATATTTATAGTGGTATGCAAGCTAGGAATCCATGTTAGTATCCTGCTTCCTTTTGTATTGGATTTACATAAAAGGGATAAAGCAAACTTGTGAGTGAAGAGCATTTAAAAAGAGAGAATCCTAACTAGATGAATCAGTTAGCAATGGTCCACATCAAAGCTAAGAACTGGACTGATAATGTACTGCCCCATAATGGAAATGATTATTAAATGGTAGACATGGGAGAACAGTGGGCTTTTATTTAAAAAAAAATTCACCCTGATAATCCCCCTGTTTTCTGAACAAACATATGATTCTAGTGAAGAGCTCCTAAGGACAGGACTGTGCAAAATAAGTCTCCTACTTCCTAGTACATTTGTCACTCTTGTTAGTCTTTTGGGAAGATGAACTCACTTGGAATGTTTGAGACACCTCTAGGGCCAAGCAGAGGGCTTGTACTATCTACCGCTGCTTTCACTTAGGCCTGTTTTGCGGCTTACTAGACTTCATTCTCCAGGGTTGTCACTTTAGCACCTTTTATCAGCCTAAATTCACCCTAAGCACACCTCTTGAGACAGGTCTTCTGAAAGGTGACCCCACTTGCAAAGAATTCTCTTTCCAACACTAAGTGTTCCTGAGGATGTGAGATCTTCACATGCAACTCCAGTCACAACATGTGTGATGGAAAGAACTAATACACTGTGATGTGTAGGAATAAGAGCTTGAACTAGCACGCAGTCAACACCTAAAATAACAGTCCTGCAAATACAGGGAGTCCTTCCTGGCTAGTTTCAGTGAATGATCAAACATGAGACCTTCCTTTCTTAAATCACTTCTCTTCCAGTGAGAACATTCCCATCCCATAAAACCATGCAGTGAGATTATAAATACCAGAATTTGGACAGACTGCCCTCTGATGCAGTATTACATGCTAATTTTAATCTGTTACAGGAAAATACAAACAATTCCACATTATCTTTTGTAAGTAGGACCAAGTGACAAATGAGAACGGTGTCTTGTGTTTGGAGAGTCTAACATGGGGGAAATCCTACTTGAAATGTCCCGGGTTGACTCATGGCAAATATTTGCCTTTTTCTTTCCCTGTGTCACACTCCATTGATAAGGAATTCCTGCTTTGTCACATGAGAACTGTAAACTGGAAATAAAACTCTTACTCAAAGGGTTTTGTTTCTAAAACATTCCTTGTCCATTATTTTTTTACCCCACCCCCATCTCACATAGAAAAGCCAAAGGGTCATTGTGTCAAGAAGAGGGGCCTTTCTGCCTTACATTTTCTGCTGCTTGTTCTTATTGTTTCACCCAGCCCTGCTGTTCCTAGCTTGTCACTATTAGATGATAGTTGTAGTGGGGGTGGAATACAGCAAAGCCCTGAAAGTGCCACTCTTAGCTGCAGATCTAGAACAATCTAACCTGCTTCTCCCTCCCCCCCCCCCTGCTTTAAGTTCTGGCCTGGTGAGCGCTGAGGCCTCATGTCCTCCAGCTAAGGGCTCCCGCTGTGCAGCCTGACAGTCCCTGGGGGGGTCTCTGATAAGCAGCATTAGAGCACTGCTGCTGCACCCACAATGCCTCTGGAACGTGAAGTGACCTTCATGTGCTACCAAAGTCTCGGCTAGCCCCATAATATACCCCCTTTCATCCTGTGTATTTGACACTGCATGACTGAACGGGCAGCGCCTCTCTGGAAATGAGCTCTAGTAGATGGCCTGAGTGGAGCCCTGGATGCTGTGACTTGAAACGTTTCTGTGGCATGAGCACAAAGGAACATCAGCTGCAGTGGATTAAAATGGAAGTGGATCTCTACATTGGACTGTCAGGTCTGGGAGGAAACCAGGCCTCCAGAGAGCACAACAAGAAATCTAATGAGACAACTTTGTCTTCGCTGCACAGCAAGTCTCGTCCCTTTCTTCACCTCCACAGCCACTCCCAGGTCTTGGTCCAAGAGTGATATGGGGAGAGGCGTTGGGCCACGCTCCCTCTGGTCCTGCCCTTACTCCTGAACACTACTTCCTTGTTGTTAGCAGTGCAGGTGGGGGAGGGAAGGCTGGAGTCAGACAGTGGGCAGGGGAGGGGGACGGAGCGAGAGGTTTGAGAACAGAGCCCTTTCCTCAGTTCCCACTGCAGCAGCTTTAGCAGGGGGCGGGCGAGGGGAGTACTGGTGTGTCCTGGTCCATGTGTCAGTTTTATGAATGATTTCCTGACAGGTACAAAGGCTGACTCAGCTGGCCTCCTGTTGTGTTCAGTATGGGACCGGCTTTTCCGGCTGCCAGTCAAGCCCCATGAGCCGAGAGCTAATCTCTACAGGACAGCAGCTCAGGGGGAAATAAGGGCCTCTTGTAGCCTGGGCTGAAAGCTAACTGTATTTCTGCAGTGGTTTTGGTTCCCTGGTGGTTTTCTCAGCCCATTTCCTTAGGGAGCAGCAGCAGCTCTTCCCCCCTCCCACCACTTTGGTTTTCAGAGCTCTGCTATGAAGAGCTATGAAAAAGTTGCAATTTCACAGTTCCAAACAAACAGACACAGGACCCTTAGGTAGATCTCGCCTCCTTTTCAGCAGCAAGCAGCCCAGCAGCCGGCTTTCCCTAACTCCCTTATGCAGTAGTGGCAGGGCAGGGGCAATCTTGGGTATTTACACGTCACGGCTGGGCTGCTCCCTCCTTCCCCCTGGTAAGGCACGGCTGAAAGCAGGGAAGGAACCAGAGCTCACTCTGTCTTCTACTACTAGATCTTTGAGCCATTCTGCTCCAATTCAGGCCAAAGCTACAGTAGTGAGCCCGGCTCGGTTTTCTGATTTACCCCTCCCAGAATACCTAGAGAATGTCAGACAGTCCAGGGCAGGGGCGGCTCCAGGCCCCAGCATGCCAAGCGCTGGTCCAGGGACTGTAGTTCTCTGCTCTGCAGAGGGCCAGCACATGGCCAACGTGCTACCCAAGCAGCGCCTAGACTCTGCACAGGAGAGAATTTCACCTAGGTCAGGGCGATTGGCCAATCCAGACTGACTCTTGTGAGATATGTTGGATGCAGTTTGCCAGATCCTCTAAATGGGAGACCATCTTGGGAGACAGGCCCCGAATGGTCCTGGGCTCTGATAGGTTTATGATATTTTAATATATTTGTTCTTTTTAGACCTCAGTAGCAGAGCTGTGGGGAGAAGGGGCTGGAGAGGCTACTGTCAGTTGTGATTATTAACATTTCCCGCTGCTAATAATGTGTCAAGTAGGGAAGTTTTAGCACATGGTGTCTTTACTTCATTCTGTAATTCTGTGCCATTTAATTCATCCATACAGGACTCCTGTAAGAATGAAAAGCAGAAGCAGCCGAGCTCCCCCTGCTTGGAGCGTACAAATAGGCACCATTTCAGCGCCTGCCTAGGAGTGGTCAGCACACGGGCTGGAGAGGAAGGAATGGGGAGTTCTGTTCTCAGCTCTATCCATGACATGCTCTGTGACCTTGTTCAGGTCACATGCAGCGGGATGTTTGAGAGCGCAGCTCCCACTGAGAATCGTGGAGAATCCCACTCCTCCACTGGTTTCAGTGGGAGCAGCTGGATGCCAAGCTCTTTTGAAAACCTGGCCCTTAATGTGACTCCATTTCCCCATTTGTAAAATAGGGTTAATCAGCCTTCCCGTGGGGTCAGTCACACTTGGGAAGTACTCAGACAGCCTGCGGGCGAGTCCGTATTATTTTACAGCCCAAGCCCCAGACAACCTGAAGAGAAGGAAGCTGTGCATAGTTTCTTAAAAGTGAGCTAAGATCCCAGCACAGTTGGGGCTACTGCCTTCGGACGTAGGTGACATTTTCAACAAACTATTTTGAAAGCACCTTTGCCTTGGACTCTGTTTCCTCTGCAATAACAGCCACTTGGACTAGTGCATGGAGGGGCTAGGAGGTCATCAGGTGTCAGAGGATTCACCTGGCATCTTGAACCTGGGTCTTGGTACGTACTTAGAGCAGAACGAGGGTTGTTTTCAACTGCTTTGTCGTAACATAGCACGGTCCCCCTCTCCTAAGTGCTCCCTTTGTCTTCTCTTATGTCTGGCTTTGCATTCTTTCACTGCCTGGTTGGAATGACCCCCGAATGCACCATGCATCCTCCTGCAGCTCCTTCAGATTTCTCTTTAAAACCCACTTTTAGGAAGGCTTCCTACCCTGACGATCTCCCCACAATGTCTGAGCCCCTTTGTTCGTCTGACATGCCCTGTGTACTCTTAATGGTGCATAGTCATTTCATTCTATGGGTCTCTTCTGCTTTGTGGAGTCTTAAATCTGTTGGGTAGAATGTTTTGCATTTCACAGTGAAAGGTTGTGACATTGGTAGGGGGGAAGAGAGAGTAACTCAGAGAATCTCTTACTAGAGATGTGCTGGGGATGGGGGAGAATACTGTATTTGGAATAACACCAGGCCACCAGCAGCTGGACAGGGCAGTGGGAGGCCATCACTGCTTGCCTTGCTAATGGATGTGAATTACATCTTCTAAAGTCTCTGACCTATTAGCAAAAACAAACCAATAAGATGTGGGTAAATTACTGCAAGTGTTTTGCGTGGTTACGCTGTAGAGCACGGTGCTGTTACTAATCTCTCTGGGCTTTCCCAAGACTGGAGAAAGACACAACAGTGAGTCCACTGGGCTACTAGAAAAGTATCAAGAAGATCATATGGACTGGAGATGGAGCCCCAGTGCTCAGAGAAAAGGGATTCAGTATCACACCCCTCCAGCCATTAAATCAAGGATAAAGCTAGACCTCGCCGGGCTGATCCCGGAAGGAACGCAGTGACCAGTTTGGGGAAACGCCGATGATTCCTGGCAGAGCCATGCAATACACACGATGGTTCTTTTGTTCCCAAGACTTCTGTATAAACTTCTCTTCAGTTTCTATTTACAGAGGGGTCGTGTGGCTTCCTTGGCTTGGCTTTGTTGGGAAGCTGTAACTGTCAAGGGTTGTTCATAAGACTTGAGGAGGAGAGCGGAAGTCTAATAGGCAGAGCATAGGACTAGGAGCCTGAACCCCTGGGCTCTAGTCTGATCTCTGCTTCTGACCTCTCGTGTGACCTAAGACAAGTCAATTAACCCCCCAGAGGCTCAGTTTCCTGCCTTGAAGTGGAGATGACCCACTCACCCCTGCCCTGGGCACTACAAAAGTACCACTTGTGTTTTCAAACCTGAGTTGATTTCTACATGCTGCAGATGAATCTCTTCTTACCCAAGGCTGGTGGCCCTTTGGCCAGAATCCCTCTCCAAATAGTCATTCTGGTGTCATTCCAGCCCTCTGAATAATGCTCCGGACTGCTTCAGTCTTTACTATATATACTTGCAAGTCCCTCTAGCACAACAAGCCTTTTAGGTCTGGTCCACACTATGGCTTGAACCATGCTACTAACCACCCCTGCTCAAAAACTGATCATCCTGATTCATGCCGGACAACTCATTCACAACATCCTTGTTGCCAGTACATCTCTAGTCCAGATTCCCACTTCAGCCAGGACAAGGACTTCTTTAGAACCATGCTAACACCGACCAGTGCCAAAGAGTAACCCTAGGAACTCAGAGGGACTACAGGGAGACTGCACTATTTGCCTTTTTAAAGCTCATATGAATTGTTGTTGTAGCTGTGTTGGTCCCAGAATATTAGAGAGACAAGGTGGGGGAGGTAATATCTTTAATTGGACCAACGTTGGTGAGAGAGAGAAGCTCTGGAGCTTCCATAGACCTCTTCTTCAGTCTGGGAAAGGTATTCCAAGTGTCACAGCTAAATACAAGATGGAACAGATTGTTTAGCCTAAGTAGTTAACATATTTCAAGGGACACTCCGAGTACCTTTCCCAGACCAGAAGAGAAGAGCTCTGTGTAAGCTCAAAAGCGTGTGTCTTTCACCAACAGAATTTGGTCCAACGAAAGATATTACCTCACTCCCCCACCCTGCCCTTGTCTTTTTAAAGCTCTGCACTCTGAGTACACTCCTCTCCTCCTGTCCAATTCCACCTCCCCGGTCTTTTTTTAAAACAAATAATATGAAACACAAAATGTAACCAATCAGTGCAAACAATTGTTGGAGGCGTGCCAAAGGCTTTTTCTAGAAAGAAGTCACTGTGGAGGAGAAGGTGGCGGGATTCAGAACTTCTCATTGACAAGAGGCCTTAACACCCCCCCCCCCCCGCATTGAATTGATGCACTAGTATCTATAGAGCATTGGCTCCTGGAGATACCCCAGCTGAAGATCTGGCCCAGCATCTAAGCCAGCGCAGTTCCATTGAAATCAATGGAGCGATGCCATTTACACCAGCTGAAGCTCTGGCCCAGCGCGCCTAATCTTCTGCTCAGCACGCACAGACAGCACCTAAATTAGAGCTTATTCGCCTCCCTTTAAAAGGGGATTTGCTCCTTGAGGTTACTAGATAAGACTGTAAAACCCTTGGCTGCTTCCAGATTTCTGCCAAGACACAAATATCGTTGAGAGGACTCAGAGTGTTCGAGCTCCACTTCCTCCCTCAAAGATTTGCATTACACAACGCTGCACCCAACTTCAAGAGCACCCCCAGGTTCAGATCAGATCAGTCCCTGTGTCCAGTCCTCTCCTATTGAAGTCAATGAACACTTTGCCATTGACAGCAGTGGGAACAGGATTGGGCCCAGAATCCTCCAACAGCGGCGCATGCCAAGTCTCCAGCCAAAAGTGGGATTTCTCCCAGCTATTGGAAAGAATCTTCTCCCATCCGTGCTCTTATTGAGGCTTTTAGTTAGACACTGAGGGCCCTGTGTTGTGCTGCTATAGCACTGTGGCATAGACACTTCCTGGAGTGACGGAAGGGGGTTCTCTGTTGAGGGAGGCACGCCACCTCCCCGAGCGGCAGCAGCTAGGTCGACAGAAGAATTTTCCCATCAACCTACACATGCCTATACCGGGAGTTAGATCAGCTTACCTACAGTGTTCAGGGAGTGTGGATTTTTCACATCCCTGAGTGCCGTAGCTGGGTCGATCTACATTTTATGTGTAGCCCAGGGCTGAATATGGATCTGGACTAGACTGACTGGCTCCCATGCCGGCTTGTGTGAGGAAAGAGCTCTGGTTTGCACAGCAATGGCAATGTTTCTAGCACCTTATCTTGCTGTCCAGCCTGGCGTCTCTCTTCCCCCTAGCCAGGTGTATTGGAAATACTTGTGATTCTCAGACCAGACCCAGTGTTGTCTACTGGTACACGGAATTAATGCCCAGGCACCTACTTTCGCACCATGGGGTGAGGACCAATAAAGGAAAGAATCCTGTGGATTGATCACACAGAACATCCTGCCTTGGGAAAATCTCTTGGGCACCAAAGTTCCAAGAAGTCACAGTTTTTAAGGCTCAGAAAGATCGTCATGATTATGTAATCTGACTTCCTGCCTTACCCAGGCCAGAGAACCTCACCCAGTGATTCCTGCATGCAGACCAACAGCTGGTGGTTGAACTCTGTGCTCTACTGTAAATCAGGATCTATAGGCAGAACAGCAGCGAACAGAGACCACAGCTCCACACACGTTCATTCCCTCTCCTCCTGACAGCACCAGCCTCCTCAGGGCTCCACTGGGCCACCTCCCCCAGGTGCACACTTAAGTCGAGCAAAGAATCGGCGAAGTTTCTCCGTGGGACTTTGCAGCCTGATGGCACTACAGCAAGAGGCAGAGGGGGCTGGGCGTCTCAACCCAAAAGTTGAAGGGGGTGTTTGTGGTTGGGATTGGCCCATTACAGCAACTGGGACCAGCTGAAAAATTCAGGTTCAGGCTTGAATTTCAAAAGCCCCCCCAAGTTCAGGGATGTTCGGATCCCAAGACATCTCAAATAATTCCTTCTCAAATTAGTATCTAACTCAAAGGCACTGGGCTTTGGGGGATTTTTCCAAACACAAAAGCCCCCACAGTCATTTCTAGAAGGGCGAGTGGCTCAGTGGAGGCCATGGTGGGTCTTCACCCCAAAATACCTATTACACCATCACTTCTGGAGCATTTCTCACCCTCCTCTCAGACTCCCCCATGCTAAAAACATCTCAGAGCAACTAAAGCAAGTCCCTGCAGTGCCCGATCCAGTGCCCCCCTCACTCAGGTGTGACTGCTCAGCTTTGACAAGTCATGAATCATCCCAAATGCAACTGCAAAGACTTTTCAGCAAGAATAAAATAAACCTATCAGAGATCTTATCATGGCTGTGGGGAAATGCGCATGTCTAACTCTTCTGGAAACTCCATGTACTGAACAGCAAAGGAAACTCCATCCCCCATTTCCCAGGTCTCTTTCTACAGTTCAAAGAGCCATTTTATAGGTCTGTGCTGTCCCAGGGGCATTGATTTAACACACAGTTGAATCACTAATAAGGTTATCGCCAGACCATGCCACCTGATTTAGTAGCCAAAGAAAGACAGCCCTGGTGTTAACTCCTTTACTGCCAGTGCACTAGGTACACCAGCAGATTAACCCTTTCCCCCCCGTATGTCCAGGTGATGTTTGAGGGAGGGGCTGGCAGCCTGACAGACCTACAGGCTGAAATCCTCCCCTTATCTGAGAACACACATAGCACAGGCAGGAGCAGAACAAACTCCCCAGACCCACCCAGCCGGGACCTGAAAGGAGTTCAGCCTCCATGGTCTGTGCAGTCCTGGCCTCTGCGCTGAGATTCCCAACAAAAGGTGCCAGTTACAACCAGTGGGGGCTGGCACCTTTGTGCCCTGGAAACTCAATTAAGACCCGAGTTAACAGCTTTCATTTACTACCTACCCATGCTGGCTTTCAACCAGTCACCTAGAGGGGGAAAGCTGGTATCCTGCTAACGCTCCCGAGTCATCTACTCCCAGCTAACTTTTACTGCCATTTAAAAGCAAACATCTGTTCCTCACGGTCATGTGACAAAATAATCAGCACGAGAGAGGTGCTTTCTGCAAATGCTGAACAGGAGACTTCACGGGAAATGGGGAAAATATGGTCATCCCTGAAGTTCCTCAATCTCTGCTTCACTACAGAGCTTCTCCCTAAACCATCCCCTGCCTCCCTCCTGCTACAGGTTTAAAGCATCAGTCAGGTTCCACAGTCTGAGCAGGAGTTGCATTTACTGCTTGTTCTGGGTCACAGCTGCACGGCCTCAAGATGTGAGGAACTGGGCCACATGCTTCAGTCCACAAAATGTTTCTATGCATGATGCTCATACTGTTAATACGTAGCAGCTCAAACAACTATGCTTAGCATTTACTATGTACAGCCCCTTTCAACTGGAGATTTCAAAGCATCTTACAATGGTGGGTCAGTAGGATTCTTCTCATTTTACAGATAGGGAAACTGAGGCAGAATCACTTGCCTGAGGCCACACAGCCAGGACCTGAACCCTGCTCTCCTGATTTGAAGGCCTGTGTCCTAGTCATTAGGCTGCAGCACCGCCATTAGCAGAAGAACAGTCTGTGCATTTAGTTCTCCCAGCAGGCTGCTTTCCTCTGCTTCTCTTTTCCTACGGAGTCATTCTCCCAAAGAGCCTCCCCGAAGCAGGGACTGAGCACCAAACCTTTCAGACCTGGGGAACTTCAAGTCTGTACTTAATGACTCAAGCTCATCTGTATGGATCAGAACCAAGACACAACACCTGAGCATCCCCACCAGCCAGACTTGGAGGCAGTTCAGATCATGAGCCATTTGATCCAGTGCAGGCCCATTTGCACAAAGAAATGTTTCCCCAGAGTGACTGCTAAGTCACACCCAGCTGTCATTCACATCTCTGAAGCAGGAAAATGCTCCATAGCTCTGTCCCCTGGCTGGCTGTGGAATCATGCCTGGCATTTTCCTCATGCACAATAACTACCCCCTAATGGACAAAGCATTATTTATAGCTTAGGAAAGATGCCATCTTGCAATGCAGAGAACTAGGCAGCAGAGGGTGGCAAAGGACCACTAAGAGAATTCCGCACAGCAGTTGCGGGTCAAAGGCAAAGAAGGAAAGTGGCTGCTGACTTGAGTGACTGGTTTCCTTGCTGTCTTTTCTTGTGCAATGGCTCCCAGAATAGTGGGCCCGGTCAATACTGCTGGGCTCTGAGTGTGCAGTGTTACAATGCTGTGTGACACACCCTAACGCCACATCTCCCCCACGCCCCACCAGAGACAGATTTTCCGGAATCACCATTTAATTAACTGCATTCTAACAACACCTTTGCTGCCTGCAGCTTTCCACCCTGGGGAGACGTACGTAGCTCTCTGCATTCCTGTGCATGTCCAGCTTGTGCCCTCAGAGGCAGCACTTGCACCTCTGCTAGTGGGAATCCCTCCAGCTGCCATTAGGATCCTTTCGCTGGTCTCTGTTGGTTTCTACCAGCCCCTCTAGGCTTTAGCTGAAGGATCGCTAGCCCCAGGAACAAGCAGACTAGTAGATCTGTGGCCCTATTCCAAGGCCGGGTTGCCAGCTAGAACCAGCTTTTATAGGTAAGTTCCCAATCCGTTATTTATTCAGAGCCTGATCCTGTAAGATGTCAAGCAGCCCCAGCTCCCACTGACCTGACTGGGAGCTGGAGGTGCTCAGAACCTTGTAGGACTCTTTGGCCTGTATATGGAACCCCTGCAGATGCAGGGGAGATTTCCAAGGGCAACTAGGCACCCAGCCCCCACTGACCTTCAGAGAGACTTGGCACCCACCCCCTCTTTGTACCTTAGAAGCCCTCCCCTGTAGCTCTTATGGGACATAAACACCAAAATAATCCAGACTGTGTGGGACACTCACCTGACAGCAGCTAGAACAGGAGACAGTAATACTGCTCTGCTTTTATATAGCACCCCGCACCCCCGTGCTGAGGATCTCACAGCACTTTACTAACACTGATTTAATTAAGCCTCACGACCCCCCTCTTGAACTCAGTAAGCGTCATTACTCCTATCACTCCTATCACAGGGTATTTGCCTGCAAATTCACTTCCACAAGCCACCAAGAAAGAATGCTCTTACTTTGCACAGATGAAGCAAAGCTATAGGCGCAATGTTCCTAAATGGTCTTAAAGTTAAGAACGTGTCATTGTATGGGAAGGACAAATATGTGCATTTTCAAACATCTTTTACTTGACCTGTCTGGGTTCAGAAGTAAACACCAAGCACCAGATGTAATTATTGGCTAGAACAGGGGTAGGCAGCCTATGGCACACGTGCCGAAGGGAGCACACGAGCTGATTTTCAGTGGCACTCACACTGCCTGGGTCCTGGCCACTGGTCCAAGGGGGCTCTGCATTTTAATTTAATTTTAAATAAAGCTTCTTAAACATTTTAAAAACCTTATTTACTTTACATACAACAATAGTTTAGTTATATATTATAGACTTATAGAAAGAGACCTTCTAAAAATGTTAAAATGTATGACTGGCACGTGAAACCTTCAATTAGAGTGAATAAATGAAGACTTGGCACAGCACTGCTGAAAGGTTGCCGACCCCTGGGCTAGAACTACATTTTTAGCCATGTGTGTATGTCTCATCTAAAGTCTGTCCACACTGTGAAATCATGCTTAAGCACAGGAGTAGAGATCGCTCTGAACCATGCCCCAGATCCAAGTCTTTCCCACTGTCCCAAACTTTAGGTGAGGGGAAGTGTTAAGATCTAAACCCATCTGTGGATTCAGATTTTGCGAATGGTCCCTGCCTTTATAACAGGCCAAGCCAAAATGCCAGCTCCACAGACCACTGAATTCAGAAGTGTTGCAAATCTGCATTTGATAATGCAGCATGAGCCTGTTTCTACACAGCATGGGTTATAACACTGTCTGGCCTCCTCAGAGCAAGTGTCACAGAGCTGTGTTAATACCATGCTGAAATGCAGTTCTGCTCTGCAAAGCAACTCTGTAAAACAGGCAGGGGGGAGGAAGGGTGCCTCACTGACAGCATATCAGGTTGCTCGCCTTCAGAGTGAGGAGACGCCTTTTCTAATGGCCAGCCCCAGAAGCTCAACCTGGGATCTGAGAGTCAAGCTGGGCTCTTCCTTCTTGCACATCATCACCAATAAGGCAAGTTCTGAAGACCAAATTATCCCATCAGTGCCCCCTGTACGACCCCACAGCTGCCAATGCAGCCACAGGAGAAGGAAGAAAGAATGTTTGTAATAGGATGGGGGCATGGGGGGGGAATAGATGCTTCAGGACTGAGGAGAAAGAGCCTTGAGGCAGGTGGGGGTTGGGGAGGCTGTGCAGGTGTAGCCTGGGGCAGTGAGCGGGCCTGGCTTACCTCTCCCATCAGGTGCAGTTTTCGCCTGTCTCCCTCTGTGGTTGGATGGCTCAGCCCTCCAGGTATGCCAAGAGTCCTCTCCTCTTGGGACAAACAAATCACAGCGAGTCCCTTTGCCCCTTGACGGCTGGGATTTCTGCACTGATCTCCAGGTGGCAGCGCTGAGGTGTAGAGCCACCTAGTTCCTCTGGACCAGGCCCCAGGCCCATGCTCCACACTTCCCTCTCCCTTCCTGAGGCTACTTCCTACCCTCGCTTGTCTGGTCGCTGCCAGCCTGCCTTTAGGCCTCCTTCCTGCAGCACTGCCAGCAGCTCTCTCTCCATGGGGAGCCCCGTTCAGACACTGGCTCTTCTCCTTCGAGGGCTGCTCCTCTGCTGCTGCTGCTGCTGCTCTCTAGCTCTTCCTAGCCTCAGACTGGGCAAGTGGCTTGGCTTTTATTTCCTTTCCCCCACCCCGCCCTGCCCCAGCAGGCCTTGCAGCACCCTATGACTTGGAAGTAGAGGTCAGTCAGAGCTCGGAGGTGAAGGTTTGACTCACCCTGTGACAGGGAGACTTACCCAGAGCCTTGCAGAACCTCTTGTGCTGGTGACACCAGCTGCCCATTACAAAGGGCTGCACAGGTGTAGCTGACTGACATTGTAAATGTAGCTTGGGAAATAATTATCTTGTTGCTTCATTCAGAAGGGACAGAACCCAGCTACTCCCTCACTCTAAGCTGGATTGTGAGGAGTCAAAAGCAATAAAAGCTTATTTTTGTCACTGCAATCAGCTGCAGCGACTCTGACTGCAAGTGAGAAGGTGTCACCCTTCCACAAGCACACTGCACATTCGGGAATGACACCCGAGTGCTGCAGCATGGTACAGAAAGTGGGCTGGGCTGGGCTGTGTGTGTTTTTCCCACTGTTAGCGAGCACCTGGGTCACTGACACGGTTAGGATGTGGCTCTGTCCTGTCTGCACTGCCCAGACGTCTGGAGCAGGACTGTGTGTAAGCAGTGGGATTAAATGCAGTAGGTGCTGCAGTGCAGATAAGGCCTCACTCCTAGCTACACTGGGCTCCAAATGGAGTTAAGGCTCCATGGTCTGAAGATGTGCTGGCCCTGCCCTCACAGGTCTCCAAACTGCTAGAAACCAGCTTAGCTGGAACTGTATTTACACTGAGTTTGAACATGGCTCCTGGACTTAATTCCCAGCCAGTGTGGATGGGGGGGACTCAGAAATGAGCCTGTTATTACAAATCCCCATATTTCTCTTGGCCAAAGATGAGTCTTACATTGGCAGTATCATTAAAGCACCTTTCCCCTATAGGAGCATTTCCATCACAGACACCGGTATGGGATGACAGGTAGTTTACACCCCCCAGATTCCACCCGGTGGATGATTCAGCAAAACAGCAGAAATGTCCTTGTTTTAGACTCTGTGGCTCATTAGGGACAGGCTAGGAAACTCTCGCTGGGTGAAAGCTTCCTCAGGTTGCTAGTGAATTAAACTCTTTGTCAGCAGGTGGCTGATAAGGGCCCTGTACGAAATGGATTTGCTGGACTGGCAGACTCAGCAGAGGGGCTGGGCAGGATATCCCAGCGTGTGAGTCATGTGAAAAACACCCACAGTTCCTGGCACCAGCAGCTGAGGCAGTGTGGGACAGCTGCCCAGTTACTCCAGTACAAATACAGCGGCAGGGCAGAAGGTGTGGACAAGCCAACGCAGTCTACACATGGCTGGGCCAGGAAAAATGCTGCTGTGTGAACCACGTCTGCAGTAGCCATGTCAGACGAGTATGTGAGAGCCTGGTCACTGCCAGGGCCGCCCAGAGGATTCAGGGGGCCTGGGGTCTTCGGCGGCGGGGGCCCCCACTGCCGAACTGCCGCCAAAGACCTGGCACTTTGGCGACGGGTCCCGGGCCGGAAGGACCCCCCGCCATGAGTCTTCGGGGCACTTCGGCGGCGGGTCCCAGAGCGGAAGGACCCGCCGCTGCCAAATTGCTGCTGAAGACCCGGAGCGGAAGAAGCTCCGGGGCCCTTGGAGTGAGTGAAGGACCCCGCTCCAGGGGCCCTGAAAAACTCTCGTGGGGGCCCCTCTGGGGCCTGGGGCAAATTCCTCCTGTTCTAAAAGCTGAGGGAAGCTCCCCTCTCTTTGCTGGCTGGTGCAGTGAGCGCTCCCCCTCCTGTCTCAATCTGCTTTCACCCCAGTTCCTACAGGGACAGAGCAAAGCACAACAGGGCCCATATCTGCCCTCAGGAAAACGCTTCCTCCCGAACGGCTCCTCCCAGCGTTCCAGGCCATGCAGCCCCTGAAGAAGGGGGAAAGTAGCTGGGGGCTTAGGGCATGTGGGCAGGGGCAGGCAGGGACGGGGTCTTGGGACTGAGATGGGGAGGAGAGGCTGAGGGGAACTGGGCATCGCCAGGCACTTGGTGTTTGGCGTCTTCCTTACAGCCCCAGCTCCTGGAGGCACGAGAATCTCAGCTCTCATTTCTCCAGCCCTCGTGGCCGTGGAGAAAAGCTGGAAGACGTGGCCCCAGGGGGCTCAAAACCAGCAGGAAAAGAAAATGACCTTGGATTAATGGTTTTTAAAAAATCTCTTTATTTTTAAGCCAGACTCATGATTTTGGGGGCCTGACTCATGCCTTTGGGACACTCAGGGCAGGTGATACCAATCATCTGCCCTCTCCTCTATCTCAGCCCCTTCCCCTCACGGCCTCAGCCCCTCAACCCCATTGCCTGAGCCCCTCCAGCCTCACCAGCCCCACGACCCCATTTCCTCCCCCAGGGACCCTGCCTCAGACTTCTGCCATTTTCTGGACCAACACACACCCCCTCCCTTCTCCACTGAGCCCCTTCTTCCCCTCAACTCCCCGCCCCATTCTGCTCAACCCCAAGGCCTCCCTTCAGCTCTCTCAGTCCATCCTCTCTCCCTTCCTCCTTCAGGCCCCATTCCCCTCAGTCCCGAGGCCCCCACAACATGCCATCAGCCCCCAACTGCTTTCCCCCTTCTGTGGCTGCAGGGCCTGGCTGTGGAAGGGGGCTGAGGTGAGACGAGGCAGCAGGCCCAGCAGCACAGTCCCTGCCCTCAGCGTGATTGAGACACTAGGCCTGGTCTCGTGCCAGCCGGGTAATGCCGGCTGGAAGCCCCATCAGCCCCCGGGGCCATGATGGGGGCACTGAGGAGGGATTGGATGCTGTAAACCCTGGCTGTCACTGCAGGCCGGTGGAGTGTGGGGCCAGGCTATGGGGGAGCTGGTTCGGACAGTGGCTCCTTCTTTCAGCCAGCACCCAGCTGCGTGCACTGCAGCAGCTGGCAGGGAGGGGGTGGGCAGGCTGGAGGATCAGCTGCCTGTCAGGGCCTGGGATCAGCTGTGCTCAGTGCTTTCGGCTGGTCCCTCCTGCTCCCTGGTCCCAGTGGACAGCGGCAGGGCCGATGTCCCCGTGCAGTGAAAGCTCCACAGGGCAGGCAGGGCGGGGCGGGCATGGCCTAATCTTTACTCACTACTGTGCATTCACTCTGCACACACATTTATGAGTCACCTCTCCCTGCCCACCTTAGGGAATGACCAACTACCCCAGTTCCAGGAGCCAAAGACCCACCCTCTGGGAGCTCATAGGCTCCCTCCCAGTTCAGACCAGCCATTAATCTGCCCCTGCTTTCAGGTTCCTATTTTCCTAGCAAAGGCGGCCAGCCGGAGAACTGAGCTCTAGCAGCAACATACCCAGTCCTGTCTAACCTAATGTGTATAAAATCCATGCCGGAGCTTTATCATGGAGGAGACGGAGTGATTCCCGAGTGCCGTTTAGCTGCAAGGTCTGGACAGAGGGGACTGGAGGAGAACCACAAGGCAGGAAAGAGAGATGCTCGCATTTACTATCCGGCCAAACCCTTCCAGCATATTGCAGCCATAGCAACGGAGATGGGCTGTCCCAGCCGGAGTCTGCAGTGCAATAAAAGGAGAGAGGGACGCAGGGAAAGAAAGAGCCTTGCATCGCACTGGGCAATCTCCTAAGGGGTTGGCACAAATAAACAGCAACTGGAAGCAACTGGAGCCAATCCCCCGGCTCCCTTTGTAATGCTTTCTGACACCGATTCCTCTCCATGGCTGACTCTGCAAGTTTCCCCTTCCTCTCTCCTCCTTCCACAGCTTCTCTTCATGTGACTAAATTATACACGAGAGGAGGAACATGCTGGAAATTCTAATAAAAACCCACATCTGTAGGTTTCTACTGCAGGCCAAATCTTTCTCACCCCCAGGGCTACTCACGTGAGTGAAAAGGAGCAGGCACTGGCCCCAAGTCAGTACCACAGAAAGCCTGTCTATATCAAGGCAACAGAGAAAAATCGTTCTGTTAAATACAAGCGCGCACAAGGGGATTCCAACCCCACAAGCCACAGCAAAGGCTCTGAGTGCAGTAGCCCCCAGTGGAAATGCCAGGGTGACAATCCCTTTAACTAGCAATTTATGCTGTCCCAGCAGCCGAAGCATCACCCTGAGAGGGAAGCAGAAGCATTAACTTCCCCTAGATTGTCTAGGTTGAGGGCGGGCAGAAAATCTGCATCTCTAGCAGGGATGGGCCCTTGCTTTGCATCGTTCATGAAAATGACGCCAAAACCTTTGGCTGAGTTAAATGGCAGAGAGCTGCACACTGAACAGCAGAGGGAAGAGAAAGTCAGGGCTCAAGACAGGCAGCAGCTCTTCCAGATGGCAGGCGTTGCAGACAAGGCTCTCGCGCCCATAGGGGCAAGGCAGGAGTGTATTGTAAAGTTGCATGTTTTCATACTGGGCAATTTTAACACTCTTATAGCAGAATTGTAGCCTGTGTCCTGATGAGTCTGTTCAAAAGCTGTTGCTTTTTCCCTTGTGCCAAACTCTGTCCCATCACTGGGGTCTGTGTTGGTGTCTGTGTAACCCTCACACTCTGCTTCAAGAACACACAAACCCTTTGTTGCTTTAGCTCCAGAATGACGTGTGTAAACCTCAAGGGATGCTAAAGGGATGGCTGCTCTGGAGCAGTGAGAAAGGATTGACACAGACTCACTATGGGATCTTGGGTAAGTCTCTGATCTTCTGAGCCTCAGTTCCCCATCTGTACAATGGGGAGAATAGCGCTGCCCTGCCCACAGGGGTATTAACTGGAGATTGTGAGGCCTCAGATGCTACCGTGATGGGGGCTGCACAAATGCCTTAGACAAGCAGGCCTGATCCAGAAGCAGATGAGCAGGGCCTGCCCTGCTTTTTGCTGATCAGCAGAAATCTGAGAGAATGAGAAAAGAACCCAGAGCAGTTCCCATTCCTACACCTGTCCCTGCTGGAAGCTCCTGGGTTTGGCAGCCAGCGTGAACTGCCTCCTGGTAAATATCTGACTTTGCTGGAGCTGCTCCTTACTCTAAAAGTGTCACATCAGCTGGATCTGACTCCTCACACCCACTGTGCAGACAGTGCAGCCCCTGCATTTCACCCAGGGCTTTGCAGAGACTTCATCTGGCCTTTTCTCTATTTCTGGTTAACAGCTCAGAGACCAAAATTGTCCTTCGAGAGCTTTTTATCCTACACGGGCTTTGATCGGGCAGGCAGGGCCTGAGGACGGTCCATGCAGTCCAGGAGCCTGTCTCCAACAGTGGTCAGTACCAGCTGCTTCAGAAGGTGTGAGGGATCCTCCATGGGCAGTTGTGGGGTAACCTGCCGCCACGGGAAGTTTCAGGGGATGGCGTTTATTTCCCCCCTAATAAAACAAATAACAATGGCTGATTATTTAGGCTCCTTTTTATTTGACTTTTGATTTAGGCTCTTTGAAGTTCTCAAAGCGTTTATTTAATTGTTCAGCCTTGGCCGCACCCCTGTGAGTTGGGTCCTACTGTAGCTGTTGTAGAGGCTGCAAAAAATAGTCTCCCAAAGTACCTGCAGTCCAAGAATGTAAAGGTGAAGCAACCCCATAGCTTCAGATTCAAGACCTGCCACCAGTGAGGCTGCTCTTCCTTTCTACCTGCCACGGAGACCCTCTCAACAGATACACCAGGATCTGCTCCCACAGCCCTCCAGCTTGCGGCCCCAGCAGAAGAGGTTAAGGCTCCTGAGTTTCCAGTGACTGATTCAGATCAAGCCATAGTGGTGCCAGAGTACAAAGGGCAGCCTACTGTAAACCATTTAAAGGAACCTGTGCCCTTTTCAGATGCAATCATTTGCTTGAATGCAGCATGGGCTGACTCTGGTGGCTAAAGCACCAGGCAGAAGGCCTGCAATCTGGATTCTGTTCCTGGCTCCACTGTAGACTCACTCTGTGACCCTCAGGCTAGTCACTTGTTTCCAAACCAAAGTCGAGCATCTCACACCATATTTGGTCATCTACATATAACTGGGCTAGTTCTGAGAGATGCTGAGCACCTGCAGTTCCTGCTGCAACCAGCTCAGGGGGAGTAGACACTGCGCCTTTAGGAGGCATGGCTGAGCTCCTACCGTACTTTCAGGAGGCACTGAGTCTGACTCAAGGACAATACCTCTCGGAGCTCCCCCGGGGCCTTGCAGGAGTGAACCAGCCCTAGCGGAAGGTTGTGGCTGAACAGACACACCAGAGACCAAAACAAACATTCTGCCAGCTTCACAAATGGAGACCTGTACTTCACGTACTGGCTTGTCTGAAAGTCCACCACATCCCTGTGTATCCTTACTGCCGTGCCTGCAATTCCACCCGTTTAGCCTGTTCTCCTTGTGCACCAGCCATTGGGAGGGAAGAACTTGGCTCTGCCCTCGCCAATCCAAAAAGGGTTCTCCAGCCATGGGGCCCAATCCGACAACCTCTAATCCCATGAGTAGCCCTCATGTGCCAGAGTCATCCTGTTGCACTCAGTAAGGTATGCAAGTAAAGACTGCAGGACTCACTCTTAGAGGGTCATATATTCAATGCTGTGGATGGATGATGATGTTCAAGGAGAACCCAAGTGGCCCAGGTTTTTCTCTATACCATCCACTTATTCTTATTTAAAGAGGCAGCATTACCTGCGGAGTGAGCCAAACATGTCTCTTCTAATTCCACACCTGCAACCAGTTTTGGGCAAGTGACTCAATCTCTCTGCTTCCCAACCTATAAAATGGGGTGTAGGAAAGAGCCATTGGTTAACGTTCGCAGAGGGCTTTGCAGACGTAAATCACTCTGTTAAATGCTCTGTGTTATTATTGATTACTGCTGTTACAGGTAGCTTGGAGAGTGTGGAGCAGTCTTGTCCCCTATAGCCTACCTAGGTTCTTGGGAGATAATGCTTGCCTTTGGCTGAGAGCCCTTCACCGTGAAACTCTGTTTATTGGCTAGTGGCTGTGCAAGGTCTGTGTCCATTGTGATTCCAGCTCAATTCTCTGACTCACCAACCTACCACTTGTGGATAAACAGAAAAATTGTATAATAGATGTATTGAAGTTATGTAGTGAAACCAATGATACAACAGTAGCAAGTAAAAAGGGGCCTTCTGCACCATTCTTTGCACTAGCGTGCTGGAGATGACAGCAGAAATTGGCTGATAGGGAGCCACGCTGCAAATGTGGGATCCAGATCTGGATTTCAAACATCCCAAAGTTCCCAGGGAGTTGGATCAAGAGTCTTAGTTTAAGCCTCACAGAAAAAGAGGCCAGCTGCAAATTCTAGATCGGGGTGGTTTTGGTTTTGTGACTCAGCTCTCTCCGTAAAAGCAGCTGGGCAGAATAATTCCCCAAAGCACAGGCAGGAGTGCCCAACACGTGGGCCTTGCCACAAACCCAAGGAGATACAGTCTGCTGAGAGGAGCACGTTTGCCCCAAACTGGCTAGCACATTTGCTGTTGATATACGGTATTTCTACAGCGCCTACCACCTTGGTGTCTAAGCAAGCATGAGCCGGCAGAGGATTGGCATGGATTTCGCTCATGCCCAGAGGACCAGCAAAGTGCCTCTCACTGCATCACAACAACCTGCCTTGTGCTGGAAGGATTCCTCATGCAGGAAATGCACCTGCCAGTGTATCCACTCATCACCCCTGGCTAGCTGCTGTAAGGACAGGATTTCACCTTCTGGGCGAAGGAAGGGAGCAGCACCTATGGTCCAATTTAGCAAAGCATGTAAGCACATGCTTAATTTTGAGCATGTGAGTAATTTCACTGAAGACAATGTGACTATTCCTGTGCTTCAGGTTAAGCACAGGCCTAAATGCATCACAGGATCAGGCCAGACGGCTCATCAGCTGGCAGGGTTGAGTCCGTTGCTTGGTAGGAAGTGTTTGCAGGATTGGGCCCTAAGGCATCAGTTCATAGTTTATCTCACAGTTACTTTTAATGGAACTTGGAGGATGTTTCCCCTTTCAGCTCCAAACTGGGGTGCACCACTGTGTGTTAGCACAGTGCAGGGCGCTAACCAGCCAATGAGGAGGCTGGAGTCCTCACTGCCATCTTATTGTTGCTAGTCCATGTTATATTTCCCAGGAGCCTTGCAGCCTCAGCTTCATTAATTATGCAAATGAAAGGTGTTGCAGACACACCATCCCTAGATAGGATCCCTGTAATAGAAGTTCCGCTCTGAACCTTTTGTCCATCAGCCTTTAATTTTGGCGAGAGAGGGTCCAGGAACAGCATCGCAGGATGGATGTTTGCAATAATTATCCAGTCATCCCCTTCAAGTATACTGCAACCATAGCAACAGACAGATGTTCTGTCCCAGCCAGAGCCCGGCAGTGAGCTGGGGAGAGAAGCACAAAAATTAACCTCTTCAGGCCCAAGACTTCAAGGAATCCGTTTTACTCCTGGACTGGAGAGGACTTTGACATCTCCTAGTGTATCCTGGGAAAACAGACACAACAACAACAACAACAAAGCAATCAAATAAATAAATAAATAAAATAAAACGTCTCCACATTCACCCAGTCATGATACTTCATCAAAAGTTGACACGGAGGAAGCTAATATCCTATGGCAACCTCTGGTTACCAGGTGACTAGGGGCCTGAACCTGTGAGCCACTTGAGCACCCTCAGCTCCTGCGAAAGTCGGCGAGAACGACAGATGCTCAGTATCTCCCAGGGGGGCGGTTGGCCCCTTGCAGGATCAGGTGTTGAGTGTGTAATTCTAGAGGTTATGTAGGAAACAGGAGGTGTCCACCTGGGGATGTGTATTAATAACATGTGAAGGTTTTTATTCTCCATGGTCACTAACTACATAGTGGTCACAAAAGATATTTTGCTGTGCACCCACGTGGGAGGCTGGGGCGGGCAGGAATCACTTGGAGGAGACAATTTTGGCCTCTGCACTAATAACCAGAAATAGGGAAAAGGCCAAATGAGTCACTGCAAAACTATGGTTGAAATGCAGGGGCTGTGCCTGATGTGAGGAGTCAGACCCAGGCGATGTGACACCTGTGGAGTAAGGAACAGCTCCAGTGAGATAAAACATTTGCCAGGCGGCAGTTTGAGGTCTGGTTCGAAGGCTGATGGCAGCAAGTACCTGAAGGTGGATGAACCAAGAGGTGTCCATTTGGGGATATCTGTTAATAACATGTGAAGCTTTCCATGCTTGGCAGTGATGTGGTCATTAACTAAATAGTGGTCACACAAGATATTCTATTGTGCATCCAAACAGGGCAGGGAACTCACTTGAAGGAGGAACCAGTGTGACATTAAAAGCCATGCCAAAGCATTTGAGATACTAGGGGGCGGGTTCACCCAGATGAAAATGATATTGGATGGATAAGCAGGGTTTGCAAGGCTGCCCCAGCTTGATGTGAGGCCCACCCACAAATATTGAAACAAGGGCTTGTATGCCCTCCACAGCAACGAAAATGACACCCACTTTAAACTGAGTGTCCACTGAAGGCCCCTGAGGAGTAGGCAGCCTTCTGTGGCCACAGGGTCCACAGGTGCCTAGGGCAGCCCTGCCCCTGTTAGCCCTGTACGCCCACCCTAAAAATTAAATTAAGCAGCAGAGTTTAAACTTGCAAAACTAAGGGCCAGATCCTCAGCTGGTATAAATCAGTAAAGCTCCACTGAAGTGAACAAGCTCCGCCGACTGAGGAACTGGCCCTTAAAAGGTCTGATTTCTCACTCCCATGCCAGCAATAGCTGGGCCCCTACAGAGGGGAGACAGGGGTTCCTCACCCCACGCTGCAGCCATCCTTCTGGCCAAACGAGGAGCCGCACGGAGCGGCTCCGAAGAGAGTCCTGCCCAGATGTCTGCAGCTACAAAGGCTGCTGCAGTGTGGGGCCATGGCGGGGATTTCAAAAGAGGAAGATGGAAATGAGGGGATCTTTAGAAAGGAGAAAACCAAATGTCTGTAACGGTAGGAATGAGTTACATCTGGAGAGACTGAGGCAAACCTTGTGCCTGGGCTGCGTCAGGGAGACAACCTGCCATCCTGCAAATTAGTGCAAATGCAAGAGGTCTCGGTAACAAGGTTTCACTTCCCAAACCGTAGAACTATTTTTGATCCATATTACTTCCTTTTTCGCTCTCTGCCATTCAGACTATGAAAAAATCTACCAAGTGGGCATTCTGTCTCTTCAAGGTTTCCTGATGGCAGCTCTGACCCCATCGAGAGCCTATCCTTGGAAGCTCCCAGACTTTGATCATAAGACTTTTCTGCTTTGAAAAGAAAGGGGGTGAATTTGCTGATCATGAAAATGAGGGGTGGGTGGCATCAGCTGCAGTCAGGCATGATGTGGGCAGGTGCTGTCAGGCTCCCTCATGCAGCTCTGGAAATGTAACTCAATCCTGACCTACAATGTCTTGGCTGTTCCAGTCCCAGGCTCCCCCATCCCAACACAGGCGTTGTCCTGGTATTTCAGTCCAGAGGACCAAAGCATCTCAGCTATTCCAGTTCTAAGCCCCTTCAGCTTTTCCAATGCACCTCAAACCAGCATTTGAGCTGTTCAAGTCCTGGACCAAAGAGGAAGATAAGCTGAGCTAGATCTAGAAAACATATGAGCAGCTACTAAGCTAGTTCTGCCATTCGGGGTCAATTTTTTTCCTGCAATACCACTGCCTATTGTAGTCCCAGGCCTCTCCTGAGGCAAGTCAGACCATACTGGGTTTTGGTGTTGTGAGTCAAGAATAAGATCACCCTCTTGGCCCTCCACCCAAAACTATACTGACTCATTATCTGACCTAGGTTTGCATTAGATTTGGGGAAAACCTGGGAGTAGTTTTTCTTTTGCTTTTGTAAAGCCTCATTGCTTAGATTCACAGTCTGCCAAAACTAGGGGTGACCTGAAACTAAATTCCAGATATTGAGCAATAAAAACAAAATAACCCACTGCAGCATCAGGCCCTAGTTTTTATTGTACAAGTCAGTTGTTTTCAAGCTGAGATCCAAGAAGCACTTGCTGGTGGCCAGTGGAGACTGGACTTTTAGATGATGCAGGCTATCCCTATTTCCAGTTGCTAAACTGCATTTAAAAACAGCTACAAATACATTAGGTATCTTCTTCATATCACCTTTCCATGAAAGTAATAGTTGTAGTTGTTATGGGATCTTGTGTGGGATGGGAAGTGTCCACAGCATGCTCTCTCCATTACGATGGAGTCCATACTAGGGAAGTGTTTTAGAGCCCGGTACTGTTTATTGGCATAGCATTTTAAAAACACATTCTTACTCAAATGAGAAATTGTAGCTTTTCTGTCTTCCTATTGACTCTGAGCAGCAGGTTTCATTGAGCAGCTCCTGACAATCAGTCAGGGACTTGTAGAAGGTGGCACCACGAAACAGGCTGTTTTCCCTCAATGAACTGACCTGATTCCCTTTTCCTGTACACTCTTTAACAAAGGAAAGTTAAACTAATCTCACCGCTTGGAACACTCCCATTCCTAAGGGCCTGATCCAAGGGGGAGCTGAGTGCCTGCTACTTTCTCTGAAGTCAGTGTCTAGAAGTTGAGGCTTCTCAGTACTCACAAGATGGGCCAAGCCCTTAGATCAGCACTGATTCACTGCAGGGACCCTGACAAGGATTAGCAGTTAGTCTAACACGGTTTAGTTGTTGTCAGAGTTAGAAGTGGATATAAATTCGTAGGAAACGTTGGACTAGCTGTATTGCCATGCTCAGTCAGCCCATCCAGGCCACAATGTGGTGTCTACCACGAGCAAATACTAGAGACTTCAAAGAAAAGGTCAAAAAAACCCAAAAAACCCTTAGGGGGTGATTGTGGAATGAAATATCCATAAGGAAAGTTTCTTCCAAATCCTAGACAATACGTTTTAGGCTTAGAGAGCGTGTAAGGCCAGAAAGGATCACCAGATCAAATCTGATTTTGTGTATATCACAGGCTGCCCCCACCCAGCTACTGGCCCACCAAGCAGAACTAGAACAAAGTATTACAGCCCTCAGGATACTAAACTATTGTGTGCCACAGGCAGAGAACAGAAGGGATCCAGCTCACCAATGTGTGAGGCCTCTGCAATGGCAGGGAATTGGTTAAGTAAGAGATTCCCAGATAATCCTAGCAAGTGACTTGTGCCCCACACTGCAGAGGAAGGGGAACAAATCCCAATCTCACCTACAGGAAAATTCCTTCCCTACCCATGACGCATATCCTGAAGTGTGACAGTTTAGATCCCTCTGATTTTTTTTAAATCCCCTGGAATGCTAAAACTTTTTCTTATCCAAATTTTGAATCCTATGAAGCTCTTGGCTTCGATATTATCTTGCAGCATTGCATTCTGCAGGTTAACTCCATAAATTGTGCAATTTTTTTTTGCTTTTATCAGTTTTACTGCCTTTCAGTTTCATCGGTGGCCCCTAGTTCTTGCATTATGAAAAAAAGGTAAATTAAGTTGCTTGATTTACTTTTTCTGTACCATACATTATTTTGTAAACTTCTGTCTTGTCTTCTCATATTCATCTCCTCTCTAAACTAAACTGTTCCAGTCTTTCCACTTAAGCATTTTCATCTCCTATCTCTGATTTTCCTCTGGTTCTGCACTATCCTTTTTGATAGGGGCTGACCAGAACTAAACACAGTATTCCAGATGAGAATGTACTATGAATTTGTAGAATGCCATTATAAAAAAAATGATGTCCAATCTACATTTGTTAGACATTACTAACCATGATAATTATTTATATAATATAAATAATAATGCATCTAGTTTGATAGAATGAAATGCATGCAGCAATTTATAAGTAAAATGTGGAAACAAAGATCCGTATCTCTACTCTCCAGAGCTCACGGTTTAAGGCCCAGCACTTGCAAACTCTTACACACATTCTTAACTTTAAGCATATGAGTGGTCCCAATGACATGCATTATTATGGACTAGCATGTCATCTTAATGAGATTACTCACATGCTTAAAGTTAAACCCATGTGTGAGTTTATTCTGATTGGGGCCTAAGATATTGATCTGTATGCTGATCCTGTATGGAAATGGCCTTCAAAAATCTTCATCCAGAAAATGCTATTCCTTCCTTTTGTTTAACGTGCTGCCTCTGTTTTATCAGAACAACTCAGCCCCGGGCTCTCAGGGGAAAGATCCTTTGTATCGTTTCCTGGGTAAAGCCCCAAACCCACTCATTAGAAACAATAGACAGATTCAGATCATCTATGGAAGAGCAGGCAAAAACAGATAGTTGGAACAATTAACAAATCAAACCAGATGGAAGAAGGGAGAAAAATCTGGTCAAATGAAAATGCAAACAGGACACGATTCTCAAAGTCTAGACAACTAAAAAAACATTCCAAGCCCAGCCAGCTCTGCACATCAGATCCATGGACATTCACTTGTAAATACTGCAATTTTCCATGCAAGATCCATTCTTTCAGGGTCCATCTTTGTCAGGGAGAAGACCATTAAGTATTTCCTTTCCATCAACCACTGTCATGGTGTGCCTGGTGCAGAGACTGGGCCATTTCAAGCCTACACCCTACCCAAACAAACTGCTGACTGCCAATGGTCTCTAAAGGAATCTGTGACTGACTGGCTAGCAAATTGAACATGTCACTTCCCTCCTTGAAATCATTCATTCACTGGATTCCTATTTCTTCACCATATCAGATTTAAGCTCCTCACCTTTAAGTCTCTAAATAATCTCATCCCTCCTCTTCATCTCTGCTCTTGGTCCTTACATCCTGCTAAAATCACCTATACATTTAGGCCCTGATCTTTCAAACACTTATGCACAGGGATACCTTTGTTCAGGTGACTAGTCTTATGTGTCCAATGGGAATACTCATGTGAGTAACATTACTCACGCGTGTCAGTGGTCGCTGGACAGAGCCCTTAGGGCTCAAACCTCCAGAGAGTTATGCAAACCACTTAACTCATACAAATAATATCGCTGAGCTCAATAGGAACTCTCATGTAAGTGAAGTTTACTCCTGAGTGTAAATCCTACAAAGTCTTATTCTGGGGAGTAAATTTACACATGGGACTATTACTATTTATTTCCATGGGCTTACGCACTCGAGTAAAGTTTATTGTATAAGACTTTACAGGAGTGAGGCCTTGGAGCGTAAATTCCTTGCGGGTAAGGACATAAGAACAGATATACTGGATCAGACCAAGCCCATACAGGGTGTATCCCAGTATCCTGTCTTCCAACAGTGGCCAATGCCGGGTGCCCCAGAGGGAATGAACAGAACAGGGAATCCTCAAGTGATCCATCCCCCGTCGCCCCTTCCCAGCTTCTGGCAAACAGAGGCTAGGGACACCATCCCTGCCCAGCCTGGCCACGAGCCACTGACGGACCCAGGGCTGGCTCCAGGCACCAGCTCAGCAACCAGGTGCTTGGGGCGGCCAAGGGGAAGGGGTGGCACGTCGGGCTCTTCGGTGGCAATCCGGCAGTGGGTCCCTCGGTCCCTCTCAGAGGGAAGGACCTGCCACCGAAGTGCCACCAAAAAAGAAGGTGGAGCTACCGCCGAATTGCCGCTGATTGCGACTTTTTTTTTTTTTGCCACTTGGGGCGGCAAAAACCCTGGAGCCGGCCCTGGACAGACCTATCCTCCATGAATTTACCTAGTTCTTTTTTTAACCTTGTTATAGTCTTGGCCTTCGCAACATCCTCTGGCAGAGTTCCACAGGACATGCTATTCGATTTGTCTCTGCAGTGCCATGCACTCCACTAGCACTGTATAAATGAACAAGCGATAACACAGTAGTAATAATTACTAGTGCAAATAATATAACATAATTACATTATTAGTACAATATAATGTGTGTGTCCAGTCCCCGTCAACCCTCCTCCTTACAGCACCCCTTGTCCCACTCCGCTGCACACCTCTATTCAAGCTGCCCACGCACTACACCTGACATGGTGCTCCACTTCCTGTCCACCCACTGACCTTTCTTCTTTCAAATCCCCTCTTGAAGCCCCCTTTCTCGCCTTCTTAGCACCTGACACCATCATCCTCACTATTCGACACAGCCTCGTGGCTAAAAGCTGCATAGTGTAGACAAGCCCTAAGATCTTCAGAGCAGAGCCTCAGCCTTATTCCATATTCTGCAAAGTGCCATGTATGTCTATGATGTAAGAAGGGTGTCTATTAATAATAAATAATAATAATAATAATACTTATTAGCCTACTTCCTGGTGATGGAGCCCATATGTTTGATGCTTGCCATGAACTGGCAGTCATAAATTACAAATTAGTTCAGTTGATTGGAAAATGACCAGATTCTATGGCCATGCTAACTCTTAAGCACACTCTGGAGTGGGTGAACAGGGGTGGGAGAAGACTTCTGTGCATTCTCTTTCTCCGAAGGTAATTCAGACAAGAATTTATAATTTATGGGAATAAAAGGTGGGAGTGGGGGGTTCTTTTTTCCTTGGCAACAGTCCCTCTCCTAAGTGGTTAAACTGCAAGACAGAAAACTAAGCAATTTATCTCAATCAAGGAGTTTGATTGTTGCTAAGAATGGAAAACCCCCTCCTATTATCATCATAGTGCAAACACATACACTTAATTGTATTAATAAAAGTAAAGCTTCTCCTTTCTCCCCTTCCAACTAAACACCTTCTGCTAAACAGCTGGACTATGGTGCTCCAGTATTTCCTCTACATTCCTGTCCAGTAGCTACCACCATACTTGCTCCCCTGGCCAATTTATAAAAAGGGTTTCTTTTCTTTCTTATCTTTCTCTTTTGTGCTTGCCACTCCTTGACACGGAGTTCAGCTGGTCTGCTTCATTGCTCAGTGTCTCGCAGGCTGAATTTGACTTGGGATGCAAGACGTTCTTTGCAGGGAGGTTGGTTGTTGAGTCTAAGTATGCAGATACTTTTTTCCATGATGCCTTCCTGCCGCTTCCACCATCCCAGCTGTCCCTGGCAGCACTGTTACTTGGTCAAAGAAGTACTTCTGTGGTCTGTTGATTCTTGAAAAGGTGTCCATTTTATTTGTAGTGACCAATCAAAATATTGTGGTGTATTGAGGACTTCCCTTCCAGGTTTCCCATCTTGTGCATCTTTGGAACAACCATAACCAAGGCTGGGTTCCAAATATCCATTCCAGGTTTGATGCTGAGCCTGGTGTAGTGGGACAGAACTTTGGGAGTTTAGTCAGTGCTGCATGGAGACCCACAACATTGCAGATCAACAATGTTTGTAATTATGTATTTCACGACTGACTCTAGGTGCTTTGATTTAAGAAGCTTCATGGACACATGTATCACCTATAATTACTTTTTGCTTTTTATTCTGTCACACCACATTTGGAATGGGCTGATTAGCATTTCCCAATTCCTAACCGTATTTAATGCTTATCTGAACCTTCCCAAAACTCTTCTTTCCTCTCCCCTTTTCTACTCACCTCCTCCCAATCCACCCAGCTCCTCCTGTTCCCTTCACCTCCAGCTCAATCTCTTTGTGCCCCAAATGGTTCTGATTCCCCAAATTCATTTTCCAGATTCCAAACAAGCTCCCATCTCCCTCGCCCACCCCTACTTTTGATAACACAATGACTAGTTAGTGCATATGTGTACCATTGGCCTCTACAGCCTAGAATTAGAACAATTCAGATGTGTGTCATAGGTCCAACAAATAGCACTGTCTATTAGCTCAAGTGATGGAGGCCTGCATTTCTGGAGCAGAACAGTCTGAATTCTATCCTCTTCATGACTGAAAAGTTGCTAATGCCCATGGTGTGCCGCATAATGGCAACTATGGTTGCAGACTGTTGCAATATCATAACAGAGGGACAAAAGGGTCTTTGAGGTCTGTGCAGTGCTTTAGGTGGCTATTTCTGGGTCAGAGATGCCCAGTAATACATTGCTCTCTCTTGCCCTAGAGAAACCCCAGAATTTATGAAGTTTGCAAACAGCAGGTGGCCTGGCAGAGATAGATAAACCTGCCAAGACTCAGATCTGGGTTTCAGTAAAAGCGCCATAAGAGGCCTGTTGAAGATCAGAGGGAGGGAGAAGACTAAAGACCCAAACTGATGATAATTTGATTCTGTGCTACATTTGGGCCAGGTCTACTTTATATTGATTCACCCGTCTTATTAATTACCCAGGCAAAGTCTCAATGCAAGGCTGGATTTAGGGGCAGGCAACCCAGGTGACCGCCTGGGGTGCTGGGCTTGGGGGGTGCCAGGCTCACAGATGTACGGATCCTAGCGTGAAAATTTATCGTCTTATATGACAGGGTTAAATCATGCACTCAAATTGTGCATCAAAGTTGTGAAATGGGCTACAAATGCAATAAAAAAATAAGGTATTCAAAAGCTTAACAAATTGGGGGGGGCACAGAAGACACTCCTTGCGTGGGGCACCATTTGGTCTAGGGCTGGTCCTGTCTCAATATATCAGAAAGTTGTGGGCAGTCTATTATGCAGATAAATAGTAATAAAGTACACACTTACAGCACTTTCCACCAAGTCGAAGCCTTTTACAAATCTTGAGATACCTGTACTCATCCTCATGTAACCAATGGGGAAACTGAGGCATAGACAAATTAAATGACTTTCCCGTGGTCACTCACTGAGTCTGTGGCAGAGCTACGAACAGACGGCAAGGCTTCTGACTTTCTGTCCTGTGGTTTAACCACAACACCATCTTTCTTCCCTAGAACAATACGGCATGAAGTCACAGGGCTAGGTTTCCAACAGATCTTTGTTTCTTGACCAGCTGGCTGACACAGGAAACAGAAATCAGGCACAATATGGCGGTAATCTTCATTATATTGGCAATTTCATCGATCAATTGATCACAGTAACTAGGGGCGCTGAGCTCATCCTAGGAAGGTACCAAGAAAGGCTAGTTCCAGCTAAGGGGAGATTGACCAGTTCAGTCCCAGTTTGATTGGTGCAAGGAGATTGGATTCAGTGAACTACATAGTTTGAGGAGGCCTCTTGAGTTGGGAGCGGGGGAGGGGGGGCATTAACTGGACTGTTTCAGGGGATGGGTGAAAAGCCAGGGTGTGCCGGGCAAACCCTGGTCTGTTTAAGGGTCCACGCCCGGGATGATTTCGGGCAGGACCAGGCAAATATTAGTGATTGGATTTTGTCCGTGAGTCTCCTGGGACAGTTTGGAAGCCCTGGGCTAGGTAGGAGCCCCAAAGGTTCAGGGAAGTCACCCGTTGTTTTGAGAGGATTATTTTAGAGAATTTAGGGACCCTGAAAATCCCAGGCTCTGCGTCTGCCTGTGGGCTCAGGGTCCCAGCCAGACAGGTGCCTGCTTCCCCAGCCAGCCCCTGTCCCGAAGAGACCGCGCTCTGCGGCCCAGCCTGGGGCAGGGACACGTGCGCCCCTGCGAAAGAGGAAGCTGCTCTTTATTGAGTCCGCTGGCCAGTTCCCCTCTCCCCCGGGCGCCCCCTTCCCCCATGTGCCGCCTTGCCCGGCCCCGGGCGCCCCCTGTGTCTCCTTCCCCAGTCCCCGGGCGCCCCCTTCCCCCATGTGCCGCTTTGCCCAGCCCCGGGCGCCCCCTGTGACTCCTTCCCCCGCCCCCTGGCGCCCCCTTCCCCCATGTGCCGCCTTGCCCAGCCCCCCCCCCGCCCCCGCCTCTGCCCGCGGTCCGGCCCCAGGCGGGTAGCGCCGACCCCTGCGCCCCCGGGCCGGGCGGGGCGGTAAGGGCGGCCGCGCCGCGGCTCTAACAGGTGGGATCCCGCGGAGAGGAGGAGGCGGCCGGAGGGGGGCGGAGGAGGCAGGGACGGGCGGGGGGAGGGAGGGGGACGAGCCGGAGCCGCCTGTGATCCTGTGACAGGAGCGGCTGCTGCTGCTGCTGGCGCCGCCGGTGCCTCCCTCTGCCCGGCTCGCTGGGTCGCTGTCCGGCTGCCGCGCTCCCTCCACGCCTGCCCCGCAGCGGCCCCTCCCGGGGACTCGCCCCCGCAGCCCGTCCCGACTCCATCCCCGCCGGCCGGCCGGGCCGGGCAGGGCGCAGCGCAGCGCAGGGGCCGGCCGGGCTCGCTGCCGTCTCCAGCCCGGGACAGGGGGTCGGGCGCTGCCTCCGGCCGGGATGCCGAAGCCCCCGCTGCTGCTGCGGGGGAGCCGCCCCGGGGACAGCGAGCTGGGGCGGCAGTTCCGGGACTGGTGCCTCCGCACCTACGGGGACTCGGCCAAAACCAAGACGGTGACCCGGAGCAAGTACCAGCGCATCGCGGAGGTGCTGCAGGGGGGGGCCGGCTCGGGCACCGGCTCCGGCGGGGGGGAGAAAGGCAAGTTCCAGTTCTGGGTCCGGTCCAAGGGCTTCCGGCTGGGAAGCGGCACCCGGGAGGCGGCGAAGATGGGTCAAGTGGTGTATGTGCCGGTGAAAACGGGAACGGTTAGTGCGCTCCGTGCCCCGGGGGCTCGGTGTCTGTCTGTCTGTCTCGTGTCTGTGTGTCCTTCCCTCCCGCAGCCTGCAGCCCAGGGGCTGGGGCCCAGCGCAGGGGAGAGACCCGATGTGGGGCAGCCCCCCCAGCATCACCCCCCCCCCCGCCAGCCATCCCGGCCCCTGTCCCATCAGCACTAGCTGGCACATCCCAGACACACAGCAGGGTGCAAATGATCGCGCATGCCCCATGGGGGGCGAGACACCCACCCCGAGCGCCCCATTAGAAAATAGCCGCCCCACGCCCCTGTCTCGACAGGTCCAGCCAACCCCCCCCGCCCCCCTCCAGTGCGCTGAGTTGCAGACAAACCCCCTCTTGGGGGGCGTGGGGCGGCTAGGGCTGCCCGCCCCTCCCAGCCGCCGCGCAGGGGCTGAACGGGGCAGTGGTGGCGGGTCCAGCTGAGGCGGACCCCTCCCCACCCCTGTCCGATCACGTCCAACCTGAGCTTCCCATCCGCCACCCACCCATGCGCGGCGAGGCGCGGGCCAGCCAACCCTCCAGCCCCGGCTGGGCCGGGCCAGCCTGTCTCCCAGCAGCTGGTCTAGCAACGGGGGGAGGATGCAGATTAGGTCAGACACCCAGTCCGGGGGAGGAAAACCCCCCCCCACACCCTCCCCTCCTGCCCCATCCGGTCCAGCCGGTACCTCCCAGCTGCTGAGCAGGGAAGAAGAGGGGCGGTAGGTCCCTCTTTTAGGGTGGGCGGGAGGAGATCCCTCCCCCCATTCCAGGCCACTGCACCTGCCCCCCCGCCCTCCCCCCCGCGATGGGTGCAGACTAGCAGAGAGCTCCGGACTGGGTGTCAGTCCCTGGCGGGTGCGAACGAGGGCCAGACTCTGCGGTTCCCGGGCAGCCCACGCGGCGGGGAGGGGGGGGGGCCTTGCACACACCCCAGCCCCCCCGCAGGTCCTGCCCGATCACGCTCGCCCTGCATTTCCCACCCACCCCGTGACCGCAGGCCGCTTTGCAGCCAAGGGCAGAGTGGGGGCGGGGGGCACCCCCCCCGCCCGCCCGCCTCCTTGGGCCAGGCCGCCTGCCCCCGCCCCCGCTGACCCGGGCGCAGGCTGGAGCCCAACCCCGCTGGGCCCTGGGCGCGCGCCCCTCCCCCCTCGGCAGGCTGCTGTCCCGCGGCGCCGCTGGTTATCCCGGGCCGGGGGGGGAGGGCAGAGCCTGGAGCGGGGCCGTGCCCACGCCGCCTGCCCGCGGGCTGCTGTCCCGGGAAACTCCCCCGCTGGAGCCTCATTGTTCCCTGCCCTGCTGGGGCGACGGCGCAGGGCAGAGCCCGGCTCCCCCTCCCCCCGCCTCCCAGCAGGCTGCTGTCCCGGCCGGGGACGAGCCAGCCCCGCTGGAGCCATTGTTCCCTGTCCTGCCCGGCCCGGCCCGGCCGGGGGGCGCGCCAGCCGCCGCCTGCCCGCGCCCCCGCGGCAGGGGCCATTTCACTTCCAGCTGGTGGGAGCAGGAGGTGACCCCTGTGCGCGGGAGGGGGGGGGGCTCCCGCTCCGCCGGGGGGTGGGGCACCATGGGGCTCGCTCGCTGGGAACTCCCTCCCCGTCCTTTGCACCATCTGCCCCAGCGCGGCGGCGCCTGGCAGCCCAGCCCAGCCCAGCCCAGGGGGGCTGTGGTTACGGAGTGCACTGGGGCGTGTGTCCCCCCCCGCCGCCCCCGCCCCGCGCGGGGAGCCGCTGGCCGGGCCTGCCACGGGGAGCCTGCGCCCCGGGAAGGTGGGCAGAGCTGGGCTCGGGGGGGGCGGCTGGGCTTTTCCCCGCCGCTGCCGCTGCCGCTGCTGCCGCTCTGAGGGTGCAGTGTTTTCCGTGCACACGCACACAGACTCCAGCATTGATAGGGCTGGAGGATGCTGCCATTGAGGGCAGCCCATCTGTGGCAAATGCTTCTAAACGCGCTAGTTACTTCCCATCTGGCCTGCCTCACTCCTGCGGGGGGGGGGAAGGGTCAGTGTCGCTTCGTTTTTCCCCTCCCTAGGGCACAGCGGCTTCTTCTCTCTTTCTGGCCCCTCCACCCCAAATGTCTTTTAGTTTTTGGTAGACGGCCCACTCCGCACAACAGCTCCCCCCCCAAGCCACCCAACCCTGATTTGGCTGAGGTAGTGAGAAACACCCCCTCCCAGACAGTGCACAGCGTAATCTCCCCCCCCCCCTTCGCCTCTCAATCTCACTAGCTACTCGGTGTACATGCCCAGAGCTTTCCAATGCTGCAGAGTCATGGTACCCCAGAGAGGCCATGCCAGACTCCCTAAACCCTGCCGTTAATTAGTGAGACACCCCTTCCCTTTGTGGTACACAACCAGGTCCTTACACCTGATGGCTCAGCGAGACTAGTGCAGGCACCTGGCTCCCTAAAAGCCTCATGTCCTGATGAAGTCTCAACAGGGAGAGTATCTAGACCCCCAACTCCTCTATTACAGCCCCTGCAGGCTACATGCTAGACACACCTAGACTTCCATAAATCAACAAACAAAAAATAGGCAGACCCTCAGGAGACAGCTGAATTTTCAATGGGACCATATAGTACATTTGCCAGAGGCTGTAATACTGTAAGAAGTGAAAACTGGGGGCCCTGTAAAGAGACTGGCTGCAGGAAAGACCCATCACTGCTGCTCCCCCTTAAATCTTAAGGTGTCAAGTCTGTAGAAGTTGTTTGTTCTCCCCCCCCCCTTGTTGGCTCAGTTACTTAAGAGGAACCATTATGTTGTAAATCCAGTGAAAGATTTTGAGCTGATGCATTTGCTATTTTTTGTTTTGTTTGAAACATCTCTGAAAATTTAAAAATAACTTGACAGGGTTTTTCTTTAGTTGGTGATAATTCAGTGATTCGGTATCTTTCAGTGGTCTTTGCTAGTTTTGTATAGCTGGGTGCATTTCATTATTCACCATGTGCAGTCAGATAATTTATGAAGCTGATACTAGCATTCAGCTCAACAATAAAGTGCATGTTCTGGTTTATCTTCATTCTGTTGCTCTTTCCAAACACTTCTGGGCTGGTGTTTCAATTGGCTTCCCCCTCATCATGCCACTCATCTATCTGACACCTCTTGTTCTGCCCCATCTTCCTTCTCCAAGTGTATCTGTCAAAGACTTAATGTGCTCAGGACTGTCCTGAGACTTGGGACCCAGGGAAAGAATAAGCATAGCCAAAATGCAGCTGGGGTGAGAGGGGGAGGGGATTCTGCATGCTGCTGTACAGTATCTGCAGATTGTCACAGGAAATATGAAGTACCGTGAGTGAAAAGTTGAGAAGAGCTAAAGAATGTGTGGAGGGCACTAGTGGGGTTAAGGTCTTTCCTTCTAATGACGGAGTCAGGGCCACTCCTGTTCTGGAGGGGATGAGGGGTTATTAGTGTCCCTTTTGACCTTGTTTATTCCTAATTGACATAAGTGTTTTCTGTGCAATTGTGGCTAAAACATGATTAACGTGTGGTTCTTTTCTCTCTTGAGTAACTTTCCCTTGCCCTCCTTCAGGCCTCTTATCAGAGCAGGCCTAATCAGATTTGGGTGGTTTGAAAAATAGGACTGTACAGTGAGAAGGGGGCATCTGCCTTAGGTGATGTGATGATCATAGCAGATGGTGGTCTTTTTATTGATGAATGGGTTGGGAATAGAGGCAGCAGTGAGGTCTGGCACAAGGAGTTTGGATTTCCCTTTCCCAGATGGGTGTCCTGAAGATTCAAGTCATTTAAGACACACAACAAAAACCAAAGAAAAAAAAATAGGTAATAATTGGAGATATACCAATCTCCTAGAACTGGAAGGGACCTTGAAAGGTCATTGAGTCCAGCCCCCTGCCTTCACTAGCAGGACCAATTTTTGCCCCAGATCCCTAAGTGGCCCCCTCAAGGATTGAGCTTACAACCCTGGGTTTAGTAGGCCAATGCTCAAACCACTGAGCTATCCCTCCCCCTAGTCAGGGGGTCCTAGTCAGTGCAGGAAATTTGGTACCTTCCTGGCAGCATAACAAGCCTATTCAGATATTAGTTAGATTGTAAGCTCTTTGGGCAGGGACTTTAAAAAATATCTATACAGAATGCCTAGCACAGGGGTCGGCAACTGTTCAGAAGTGCTGTGCCGAGTCTTCATTTATTCACTCTAATTTAAGGTTTTGCGTGCCGGTCATACATTTCAATGTTTTTAGAAGGTCTCTTTCTATAAGTCTATAATATATAACTAAACTATTGTTGTATGTAAAGTAAATAAGGTTTTAAAATGTTTAAGAAGCTTCATTTAAAATTAAAATGCAGAGCCCCCTGGACCGGTGGCCAGGATCTAGGCAGTGTGAGTGCCACTGAAAATCAGCTCGTGTGCCGTCTTTGGCACCCGTACCGTAGGTTGCCTACCCCTGGCCTAGCACAATGGGATCTCAGTGTGCTACTGCAATACAAACAACAGGTATCTTGCAATTCCTAAGTGCACCCTTGCACTGCTCAACTATATAAATTATAATAGGCTGATGTGTTGCTGGTATGTTAGTACCAGTGTAGCAATGCTTGAACCTCAGCGTCCATTAGCCAGCTGGCCTTGTATATCTCTGATCTTGCCTCAAAACCATGAGAGTGTGTGTTCATGATGGGGAGTTAAAATGTGGCTTTTATTATAGTCTCATGTTTCTCTTGCCTCAAGTATTTAGTGTCCTTTGGACAGAGTTTTCCTACAGATGTATGTTGAGATGGAGATATTGTGTAAGGAAAAATACGACATTTTTAGTGACAGCTGGAGGTGCTGATTTGTTTTCATGTAGCACCAGGTGTTAGGGGAAAGGTTAGACCCAGCCTTTGGTTTGGGCATTAGCTGCAGGAGTGGATATGCACACTTTGTAAATCAGTGCTATACTTCACCCTGCATGGTGTGCGCTTGTCACAGCTATGGAACATTGGCCAACCTAGCAGGATATAGTCATTCCGGCAGCCTGTGACATGGGCTACAAGAGTGAGTCAAATTGGACTGCAAGATGGGACGTGGGAAAGCCTCACATTAGACGGACCCTCTGGGTGCTGCACAGGGCTCTGGGAGCCTCTATGGCAGTACATGCATTTGCTTTCCCCCTCCTTTGCCTCCTCTTACCCCTGGAGAGCTTGATAAACGGTTCCAGGGTTAATTCCAGACACTAATGAAAGGCTGAGGGCATTTGTGATGGTGGGGTTTTATTGACTTACATTCAGAGCCCTCCTAGATATTTCAAGGCAGACTCCCCAGAAAGTAGAGGTGTTTTGAAATAATCCCAGAATGACACATTTGGAGACCCCTCAAGAAAGATACTAGACTAGGAGTGAAGCATAATAAACAGAGGACAGAGACCAAGAGGGGAATGGATGGCGGCCTTTCATCAACAGCAGAAAAATCACTGTGGATACTCTGTAAAGCCGACCATTACAACATATGCCTAAAAACTTCATCTCTGCATGAAAACTAAAAAACAGTAGATCTCAGGATGGTATAGCATAGTAGGAGCAAGCTAGATTTAGGAAGCCAGACTTGTAGAAAGGAGGCAGACCTAATGGTTAATAGAGGTCCCTTTTTTCCTGGTACAAGTATTCCCTAAAGTTGTCATTTGGTGCCCCCAAAAAACCACACTGGCATAACCTTTGAGAACTTTAGTCTACTAAAGTTTTCACTGTTATAGCTAACAGCTCAGGTTTTCTGTGATCTTCATTTGGTCTGGATTAAAAAACAATAACAAAGATTATTGAAATGAAAGACAGGTGTGCAAATGGATCCCAAGACATGAGCTGAGAAATGGCCTATTATTTAACACACACAGAGTCTTCACCCTCCATGAAAAGTCTGAGGGCGAGGATGCACTGTGGGTCTGATTTTTCCCAAATAATTGATGAGTAGCTTCACATTTAGAAGTGCACTTGACAGTTTGGCACAATACTGACAAAATGCATGAGCCTGTAAACCAAGTCCAGTGTGACCCCAGAATACCAGCCTATAACACTTCCAGATTCAGCTCTTTGTGTCTGCACAGGATTGATTGCAATTTTTACCCTCAGCAGTTTTCAGGAATAAGAGTCACATTAATGAAGGACTCACTCTTGGTGAGATTCTCAGGGTTCTTGGTTAAAGTTCACTGGTGAGCAGCAATAGTCTCTGATATATTTGCAGGCTGAATTTACACAGCCTTGTCTTTCTATGTGTGTATAAAGAGAATTGACAGTTTTGGAGAATGAAGTTCTCTATCCATAAGAGTGAGCATGGCTAGTGGCAGTGCCAACTGGACCTCCGTCCTGACCTGCTGAATCACTAGGAGATCAGTCTCCATGGCTCATTCGGTCCTTGGCCTCTCTGCCAAGATTTCCAACAGGTTCCCTGTTAGTAGCAATTGTGTTGGTTAGTTTTGTGACATGCATATGGTCCAGTTCCCATCAGAGACCACAAAACAGTCATCAGGTGGTAACAATTTTTGGTCTCTACCACCAACTTGGGCTACAGGTGAACTTGCAACCTACAAGGGAAAGGTTCTATGGCCCATCATTAGTTCACTAAGCCATCCAGTCCTCTAGCTCTGACTGACTGAACAATTTTAAAAGAAAAATACACACCCTTATCTAAATTGTGCATCCTACACAACTCCATTGATTTCATTGGTGTTGCATAGGGTATAACAGGCAGGATCTGGATCTGAGACAAGGAGTTCCCTCCCAGCCCCCCACCCCCCCCAAAACTAGTCAAGTCATTTGGTTCTATCACTTGAAATTAACACAACAAAATTGCTCTCAGATTTAGCGCTCTTGATTGGCATTGATTTAAAGAAGAAAAAAAAGCAACCAAGCACAAAACTTTTGTAAAGGCCTATTACAAAAAAGTTAAAATGAAGAGAAAGAAAATCCAGCTCCAATCAGAAACACCATTGTTTAAATTGTGCAAGCTACAGGCAGTGTTCGAGAAGGGAGAAAGGGGACTGAGCATGCTTGAAGCAATAGGAAGGAAGAGACCCTGTATATATAAGCATAATTCAGGCCTCCCTCTCCACGCAATCTTTCCAGACTCCTGACCCAAAGGAGCTTTCCCATATTTTAAGCAGGAAGGTGATTCAGTCACTGGTACAGGATGGCAGCAAAGCCCAGTGGAGGCCACTAAAACTTGTTTCATGCGGAGCCCTTTCAGGGTCTGTTTGCCCAAACCATTATCAACATGAGTCTCTCAGGTAAACCAAAAGAAATGATACTGTTTTTGCTGTTAAATTAGAGCAGACATGAATAGTGTGTAAATTTACTTTGTGGACAAACAAATGTCTGAGAAGGCGCAAAGATGGATGGAGGGGTATTAATGGAGGTTCCGTTTATCCACCTGTGTTGACTTTTTAGCTTCATAGAAACTTGTCTGCATTGCTTTGACAGCAAAATGTATATTTATTTCTCTTTGTCTTTAGCACAAATTAGCAATTACCTTTCCCTGCTCTCATATTAGCTGTGCCCTTCCCTGGAGAACTGCATTGAGGATGGGCCAAAGCCACCACTGAGTTTCAGTGTCCCGTCAGTCTAATTAGCTGATTGTAGCAATGGGTGGTACAGAGGGGGCCTATTGGCCAGAATCAGCTTCTTTATAGGAACACTGCTGACTTCCACTCTTAGCATGGTTGCCAACAAAACAGCAATTTATTTAAAAAGAAAATAGCTGCAGTGTGTGTGTGTGCGTATGTGTGTGCATGCGTGCGTGTGTGCAGGGGGTGGGGAGGAGTGTCACTAGCTTTAGGGATATGGAGTAGCATTTTTCTTTATTGTGTAGTATGGGAACATCCATCAGTCACTCAGTGTTGAAAAGAGGTTGGTTAAGTTTTACCACCATGGTGCACGACTCTTCAGAGAAGGAGGATTCAGGAATAGATGCAATATAAATATTTTCTTTCAATGATTGTGCAGTGTTGGCTTGACAATCCAGGAGGACAAGGTTCTCTGCTCACACACTAGAAGTAGCATGGACAGCCTTTATGCTAGTTTCCCCCACACTGGCTGCCTACAGACCGTAATCCTGATCTGGAGGGACCACTGCCGAGTGGAAGAGGGTAGTTCAGTCTCCGTGGCCAATTCAGTCCGTGGCTCTCTGGTGAGATTGCTAGATGTAGTGGTTGTTTCACAGTGTGGACATCAAGCCCACATCTCCCGAGCCAGTAAACAGCAAACCAAACCCCAAAACTTGTTGGTGACTCTACTAGTCTGAGATGGATTTGAGTGAATGACCTAGAAACAAAAGGCTCCGTATCTTAATACCAGTCCCCATCCCCACTACCTAGAGTCATCCAGTCACCAGTCTTGTCTAGATATCTAAAGACCTCTAGGTTCTGGTGCTGGAGGTATCATCCCTTTGATCCTGGATTTCAGCGGGCAGCAGAGCATTGCTGTTTTGAATCTTGCAGCATTAGGAATAAGAAGCCAGCGTTGCTGCAGGGCTGTGTGTGTTTCTGCACCCTCCCACCCCCACCCCTTTCCTTACAAACGCTTAAAGATTCTCTATTCCCATCATCAGTTTTGATGCCTGTGGAGTGGCTCCCCTAACTGGAACCATGTGATTTTTCATGAGATCTGACTAGCTGTGGAGAAAAGCTGCCTGCATTTTCTCACCTGCATGGTGTGTTTTGATCCAGCAAAAGCCCTTGAGCTGGTGACAAAGGTCTGAATGTGGGCTGGAAAGTACAGTCCTGTCTCTTAGCAACTGGTTCCTACCTCTGAGCTCGCTGAGCTTGTGTGGGACAGAGAGCATCAGTCATGCTTCTGCTGTACCAGGAAAGCGCTGAGCAGGGGATGGAAGAGGCCTGCCTCAGCCACAGCCAGCACAGTTGCAGAGGCTCAGGCTTTTCTAACACAAGCAGTTGTCTGCAAGCCCTAATCAAAGCTCCAGTTTAATTGCTTTCCTCCTGCCCTGTCTCTTCAAGGTAAACAGATAGCCTACTGGCTGGCCGTGGGAGGCTGTATGCCAGCTACCTGGAGAGAGGTTATTCTGCATTATTGATGCCTTTTTGGTCTTACTGGGGGAGGGACACAGCCCATTTATTTCTAGAAAAATAAGATATCATGAGGTCTTTCCCTGAACTTCCCTGCTCCTTCCTTAGGAATCCCCTCTCCCTTCCTTGGTTCTCAGAGACATCTGCATTGGTCATTCCCTGATCTGCTATTTTACCCTCCCATCTCCTCCCCCAAACCAGAGGTGATTCCTCTTTAGCAAGTATTCAGTGTCTTTTGCATCTCAAACCCTGTTTCTTAAACATTTTCATTAATCCCTTGCTTCATCCTAATTAACCTGCCAATTGGCCCCTCTGGAGTCTTCACTTCTCCTGCAAAGCTTCTGTTTGTACAAAGTATAACCTGTCAGCTGCCAATTTATTTTCCATGGGGAGGGCAGATTATTGTAATTGTCTGTCTTCTCTTCCCCATTTGGATTGCCTTCTCCCCATATACTCTACCTCCTTCTCTCAATAACAGACATATTTCAAAGACAAACCTCACAAAAAGCTAAAGAACAGCCCGTTTTATGGCTGCCATACAGCCCATGTGCCTACCCTATTCTGGCTTAGTCGTTGCATGAATATGGCCCCACAGCACTGGAGTGTTTCAGATCTGGGGGAAGGGGTCTTTATAGCTGGATTACCAGGTTATAGCAGTCAGCATTGTGTAGCATGCTAGAGTTCTGTTTTCCCCACCTTCTTAGCCTAGCATGTATAGATTCAAAGATTCCAAGGCCAGAAGGGACCATGGTGATTATCTGACCTAACCTCCTATATAACACAGGCCATACAACTTCCCCAAAATAATTCCTAGGGCAGATCTTTTAGAAAAACATCCAGTCTTGATTTAAAAATTTCCAGTTATGAAGAGTCACCACAAACCTTGGTAAACTGTTCTAATGGTTAATTACTGTCACTGTTAAAAATTGACACCTTCTTTCCAGTATGAATTTGTCTAGCTTCAGCTTCCAGTCACTGGTTCGTGTTACAACTTTCTCTGCTAGCCTGAAGAGCCCATTATTAAATATTTGTTCCCCATGTAGGTACTTATTGTCTTTAATAAGTCACACCTTAACTTTCTCTAAATAGACTCAAAAAGCTCAATTTATCACTACAAGGCAGGTTTTCTAATCCTTTACTCATTCTTGGGGCTCTTCTCTGAACCCTTTGCAGTTTATCAACATCCTTCTTGAATTGTGGGCACCAGAACTGGACCCAAAAATACAGCAGTGGTTGTACCAGTGCTAAATACAGAGGTGATATAACCTCTCTACTCCTACCTGAGATTCTTCCTTGTTTATGCATTCTAGGATTGCATTAGCTCTTTTGTCCACAGCATCACTCTGGTAGCTCATGCTCAGCTGGTTATCCAACACAACCCCAAATCTTTTTCAGAGTAACTGCTTCCCAGGGTAGAGTCCTCCCATCCTGTAAGTATGGCCTGCATTCTTTATTCCCAGATATGTATATTCAGATTTAACCATATTAAAATGCATATTATTTGGTTGTGACCAGTTTGCCAAGCAGTCAAGATTGCTCTGAATCAGTGACCTGTCCTCTTCATTATTTATCACTCCCCCAATTTTTGGGTCATCTGCAAACTTTATCAGTGAGGATTTTATGTTTTCTTCTAGGTCATTGATAAAAATGTTGTTAAGCTTAGGGCCAAGAAACAATCCCTACAGGACCCCACTGGCCACACACCTATTCAGTGATGATTTCCCATTACAATTGCATTTTGAGACCTATCAGTCAGTGAGTTTTTAATCCGTTTGATGTATACCATGTTAATTTTATATCATTCTAGTTTTTTAATCAAAATGTTGTGCAGTACCAAGTCAAATGCCTTCAAGAAGTCTAAGTCTATTATGTCGACACAATTTACCTTTATCTACCAAACTTATAATTTCATCAAAAAAGATATCAAGTTAGTTTGATAGGCTTATGGAAAATAGATCCTATGTTGATTTGCATTAATTACATAACCCTCCTTTAACTTGAAATACAAACTTGCCCACATTGATTAGGAATCTATCCCTGGAAAGTGCCATCAACTTCTGCAGAATCTAAGCTTTCATTCACACACAATATGACTTTTAAGTCCATCTCTTATGTTTGTGAAGCCTTCCAAACATGAACCTAGTGTAACAATACATGTTTTCTGAGTCAGCAGAGAGAGAGCTGCACCCCCAGCCCCTGGAGCAAGGGCAGCCCAAGTCTAACACCTCCCACAGACATCACCACCATCCCATCAGGGGACTGTGTGTGTGGCCAGCATAGATTAGTTTAGTGGGCAGCTGGTGATTTCAGGCCTAAGCAGCTGGGAGTTGCTTGGTCAGCAAGTAGGTAACAAGGCTGAGGAGAAGCTTTAAGCCTTGTGCTAGTAGGTGCTGGCTAAAGGTTTCACAGTCTGGGTAATGCAAGCTGATGAAGTCTGCATTTCCCTAGGCGTACATCTTGCCATTCCCATGGAGACTCCAATAATGGCCCATGTATGTTGCATTACTGGGGAACTGTGGGCTGAGTTAAGGATGTTGTGTAGTCTTAGTTCACAGTTTCTTGACCTTGGTCAGTTTGTATTAGCTTTAGCATTGTTGGTAACTTATTTTACATAGAGTTTTGCTTGTCCTTGTCCCTGGACTGTTGAACTGCGGTAGCAGTGTTACCCCTCTGCTGTAGTTTCACTTTGACACCACAGTGCCATTACTGATGTGCAGTTCTTGTGTATTCAGGGCTCTTTAGCATCAGCTTTCTCCCTGAATGCAACAGAACTAGCCCTCTGGCAGCAGCCTAGGCCATTCAAAAGCCCAAACTGACTGGCATTTGATTACCTCTGAAATAGTCCGCTCTACGATCTTCCGCTCACCTCTCCTAACTGAGGACACCAGCTCTGGTGCAGGAGAGCCAGATGCCCAGTTGTTTCTAGCCCCAAATATATAAAAACATGTTGATTTTGTGAGTGTGACACTTACCTCTCTGCCGTTAGGTGTGTCTGCAGCCTCAGTTTCCCTCCACCAATTCACAGTCTCCTCATGGAGGGGCAGTTTAGCCTTCCAGCTGTACCAAAAATCCGCCCCCTCTGAGAGCAAACAGGAATCCAAACAAACAAGGCCTTTTGCTGCAGCGGTTTCTGCCCACCACCTCCAGGTAGCAGAACAGAGGTAAAGAGCAGCCCAGTCCCTCTGCCTCAGGTTGCAGGCCCAGGGCCATGTGGAGCCACACAGCTATCTACTCTAGCCTCAGTATTCTGCTTCACCCCTCCCCCAGGCTACTTCCTATCCTGTTCATCTGCTTTCTCGGCTGCCTTTCAGCCAAGAACCCTAGCACAGACCTCAGGCCTGAACCCTGTAAAGCTTTCCCTACACCACGCTCCCTAAATCTCTCTCTCCAGCTCAGAGAAAAGGACTTGCCTTTAATTTCCTGTTTCCCCCTTCTCAGGGATCCTTGCTTTCAGCCTACAGACTGCAGCTCAGACTCAGGATCTGGGAGGAAAATAGGCCAAGCTCAGAGCTAAGGCCTGAATTTGCCTTAAAGGCCTTGCTTGCCCTGTGACAGATTAAAAACAGTGGATCTTTCCCAGTAGCTGGGATTTCACCTTTGTGCTCCCATAGAAGGAATATATCTATGCAACCTTGTATTCCAAAAACTGTAGCCACCTCTCCCTCACAAATAAGTATTTACCTTGGAAAAAAGTACTGTGTAAAACTCTAATTAGAGAAGCAATGTGGTGTAGTGCTTTGAGAACAGGGCTGGGACCTAGGAACTCTTGACTGCTCATCCTGCAGCTCTGTCACTGAATCACTGTGTGGCTTTGGGAAAGTTGCCTGTTCTCTCTGCCTCAGTTTCCCCCTGGGTATATTAATACTTGCCTTTCTTATCTGGCTGTAGTGAAGAGTAGTTGGTTGACACACCCAGTCTGTTCCCATTGAAGTCGGGGGGCGGGGTCTAGCTATAAGTGCGGGATCGGGGCTCAGTGTTTATATAGTGGTTTGAAAATACAGAGTGATATACAAGTGCTTATTAGGGGTGTGTGTGTGTGTGGGGGGGATACGATGAAAATTTTAGCAACAATTTTTTTCTGTTTTCCAACCTGCTCTAGAGATGATCAGAAAATATTCTTAGAAAAAATATTTTCTGGGGAAAAGAACATGTCATGAACATTTTTTCACATTTTTGATGATCTCTGATTATTGCTGTATGGCTGATACCACATGATCTTCTTTCTCTCTCTCTCTCACCTTAATGTTGGCCCGTATTCCTAAAGCACAGCCGATGTCCAGTGCGCTGTAAACTAGAAGGAAGAGTGAAGTTCTAGGGAGCTAGAACCGGTCATAGCAGCATCAGTAGAGGGAGCCTGCTGTGATTTAACATATCCCCTGCAAAAGCTGCTTTTATCCTACACCTAAATTCCCAAAGGAGTGAACTTCCTAAAGCCCCAGAGAAGTCTAAATATAGAAGTCAATCAAGGACCAACTTCCCATAAATGCACTAGTACCAGGAACAGTTTCTTTGTCAAAAGTTCCAAGAGTTCATATTGAAACGGTATCCCTTTCATTATGAGAGAAGGGTGTGAAGAATTAATAATTGTCAAGCTGGGCTTGTTCACCCGTGCACTCTACTTTTCAGCTAGTCACATACCTCCCTAGTGTCAGGATGCAAATAACAGATTTGAGGGATCTGGGTTTGAAGTCAGTTGGAGCAGTTTGCATTCAAGGTGTAGAACACTGAGGGCACACTAGGCAGGCTCTGCTGAGTGAATTCTGCTGTCCAGATTTGACAGGACTGGATTCTTCACTATAAATTGAAGCTCCTTCTCTGGGTGGTAGCTTGGCTTGTAAATGTTTCTCAATAAATTCCCAATTCCAGGTGCTGACAGGCAGTTTTTCCCTAAAGGACAGTGATTGAAAAATAAAATAAAATAAAAGTTGTAGGGAATTAAAAAAAAAAATCCAACTAAGAGAGAAGCAAAAATTCGTGAGATGAAGTGTATAACATCATGCGTAATAACTCCAAAACAGGTGTTTGACAGAATCTCTTTACATGGGCCAGACAGAACCCCTGGGAGTTTGCAGTAAGGAGTGACAGACTGTTGACTGGTAGACACAGAGCACCTCCACGTGTGGGATGGGGGAGGGTAAGGAGTATGGAAACAGCATTTCTCACTATGGAATCAGGACTCAACTCAGGGATTTCAGGTCAATTCAGTAGCACTTAATTGGAAAGTTATACAAATGTAACAACAAAACAGAAGGTCAGTGGCCTGTGACACCCCACACTTGGCAGTATCCCACCCCACTATGAGACAGCAGGAACTCAAGCAGTTAGAATGACAGAGATGGCCCCCTCCCAATATGGGGCAAAGGGAGTGCTTAGAGTGAGAGGGACAGAGACAGGCTCTTTTGTAGTGTGTGGGGAAGACACAGAGACAAGGAGAGATGGAAACTAATGAATGTTGGTAGAGGGTCTGCTGTATGGACAGAAAATAAGAGTTCTGCCATTATCAGGCAGCATTTCATTGGCAGGAAGTGGCTTTTTATTGACAGGAAGTTGAATTCAGCTGGTATCAGCCCTTAGTCTGAAGGCCAGGAGAGCATTTATCTTTAGTCAAACAGAGCAGACAGGGAAGTACCAAGCCCCCCCCGGATAAGCCTCTTGTACATTAGGGCTAACATTGTTCCTCCCCAAAATTTGCTGCTTTTCCATGGAGAAGTAGAGCTGGGGGAGAGCTTCACATCCAGGTCCTTAGGAAGAGCTGCCTGCTCCATTCTAACAGGCAGGGATTCTTCTTTCTGGCCTATGTGGGGTTCACAGCTTCAGGTCCCAGTTCTCCTTTTGTGCCTACACCAGAGAGATGCCAAGTATCCTCAACCCATTGACTTTAAAGGGAGCTGAGAGTACGTGGTACCTTGCAGGACTAGGTCCTTTGCTTGAAACTCAGATTAACTGGAGTCGGGGGTGCGGTTGGGCTGGATGCACTTGCCAATGGACAGTTAGTGGTCCACAACACAAAGCCCACCACTCACAATTTGGTCTCTTTCAGAGATGCTCCGAGACTGGATTCATTCAGCCTGGAGAAGGGAGTGTCTGGTTACTTCTGGAGAGGGTGGTAACTTGCACTGGGTCAGGGTAGAGGTCACTGGCATGGCAGCATAGAGGAGATCAGATGGCAGCTGGCTGCACTAGACACATCACATTGAGGAAAAACAACACGCTTTACTTTTCAATGCTGCTCCTTCCTCTAAAGTTTATGCTACACATATCTCTGATTACAGTGGTCATCACACAGTGGACCACTGATGGACCATCAGTGGTTGCAGAGTCCTCCGGTGATGACCCAAGTCATGATGGGGGATTAGAAGGGAACATAGGCACATGTGAGGATGTGGCCTGCTGAATGAAAAGAGTGGGTTTAATGAGTTATATTGATAGAAACACTGTCATAGGTGGGAGAGAGTGCTGGACAAGAGGATGAAGATTTACAACCATAGTGAGGAGTAGACCTGAGGTTTAATGGTCAGCGAGAGACAACAGATGTCTGTAGTGTAGAGGATTTGGATCTGAATTGAGAGGCATGTGAGAGATATGACAGGCAGCGAGCAGGGCAGCACCAGGCCTTTGTAGGATGGAGTGGGGTGTTTGGAGCTGCAGTAAAGGAGAGATGATAGAGGGGCAGGCAACAAACAGGAGGTCACATCCCGTGTAAGGAGTGAGTGGGTGGCAGCGGGCTTGTGCATGATGGCGTGTGTGTCTAGGGAGGGAATAAAGGACAGGTGGGATAAATGTATGGTTGCGGCAGGTGTGCATGGGATGGGAGGGATTTTGAATGTGTAATAGGAGCTGGACACGAGGCAGGGCAAATGCTGTGGCGGCCACTCATTCTCATGCGGATGCATGGGGCAAGGGGATCCCTCCCTGTCCCATGAAAAGGACCCCTGTGTCTTTAACACCCTCCTCCCTGCCCCCTCGCTGCCAGCCCCTAGTCGCTGAGCCTTTCCCCCTGCACTGACAGCTGGTATCTAATTACTGTGTGAGAATGAAAAGTCAGGCTGTCCCAGCTCGAGGGAGCGCGGATTAACGTCTCCTGCAGAATACACTTCCTCTGCTGGGTTACCATGGTTACCCTCATTACCTGCCTGACGAAGAGGCGCTGGTGGTTCCAACAGGGCTTTTAAACTCGGGCCTGGGGAGGCCGATGGGTGGGAGGCCAGGGCTGGGGGGTGAAGGGAGGGTCCTTTCCTTTCTGTGCAACCTTAGTGCTGAGAGGAGTCTGGGTCATACCCTGCTGCATGCAGCCAACTGAGCAGATGTCACCGAGGCAGCCTCTGTATTCTGTCAACAGTCATTAACACTCGCGAGGGAAGGCGCCCAGCCTGAGCTGGGCGGTTCAGGCACCAAGCCCTGGCAGCAGGCCACTCTGGCTGCCTGCAGAGGGAGGGCGGGGAGCATGGTGTGGTTATTAGAGAGGAACAAGGGCCGGGGTGGGATGGAGCCTGACTCAGATGCTCTGCTGCTATTATGTAGATCCCGAAGCCAGGTTGCCAGCACCACCCGGGGCGCAGGGTCCTTGGCAGCAGGGTTCTAGCACCATGTCCCTAGCCAGTGTGGGCAGTGATTCTCCCCTCCCCCAGCCTGGGAACTGTGCTGCACCAGGCAGGCTGCAGAGTTGGCTGCAGTTTGCATGGTGCACAGGGAAAATCCCTGCCCATAGGGGCGAGGACATGGGTCCCGTGAGGGGACGAGGGAGAGGAGGCATGGGGCTCATGAGTGGAGAGAGGAGAGAGGCATGGCCACCTGAGAGGTAGAGAGGGCACAGGCCTCATGAGAGCAGGGAGAAGGAGAGGAGCACAGGTCCTGTACGACGGGAGAGAGGGCACTGGCTCCATAAGGGGGAGAGAAGGAGAAAGGGCCCGGGGCCCAAGAAAGGGAGGAGATGGCTTGGGTGCAAAGGCACAGGCTCCATGAAGAGGACAGGGAGAAAGAGTACACGGGCCCGGGGGGAGAAGGGAGCAGACATGGGCCCAGTGAGTGAAGAGAGAGGGAGAGGAGGCGTGGGCTCGTGAGATGGCTGAGGAGAAGGGCATGGCCCTGTGAGGGGGAAAGGGACATAGGTCTAGAAGAGAGGAGGGGGCACCAAAAGGGTTGCCACCTGTCCAGGTTTTCCAAAGATTGTTCTTTTTATGAGGTAGCTGTCCCAGGAAATCGTTAAGGGTGCTCAGTGCGCGCTGCCAGCTGGCCAGTTTTATGGCTCAGGATCATCCTGGCTGTCCCGGTTTTTTTGTACCTCAGCGGCGGCAACCCTAAGCACTGGTCCCAGGAGTGGGAGAGAGCGGGCGAAAGGGCATGGGCCTCAGGAGGGGCAAGACGGGGAAGGCTTGGGGGCAAAGGCACGGGCGCTGCGAGGAGGACAGGGAGAAAGAGCACACAGGTCCCATGAGGGGGAAGATGGGCCCTGGGCACTAAGAGGGGGGAGAGAAGATATGGGTGCAAAGGCAGTTGGCCTTGTGTGGAGAGTGAGTTAGAAGAGAGCACAGGCCCCATGAGGGAGTAGCAAGGGAATGGGGCCCCACAAAAGAGGGAAGTAGACCTGGTTATATGGTTATGGGCCCCATAAATGGGAAAGAGGACAAGGATGCAAGGTCACAGACTGTGTGTGAGGGAAGGTAAGTGTTGCCTACTTTCATGATTTTATTTTGAGTTTTGCAATATTTGGTGTTTTCTAAAGTTTCACACGATCGCATCATTCCTGACTTAAAACTTATGAATTTCCCCTTATTCAAAATGGCTGCCACTTCCTGTTACTTTCAAGGGGTAGGGTTGCCAACCCTCCAGGATTGGCCTGGAGTCTCCAGGAATTAAGGATTATGTCATGTGAAAAAAACTCCAGGAATATGTCCAACCAAAATTGGCAACCCTATCAAGGGGGCTGAAGCCAGACTGCCCTCACGGCCCCCACCTTCCCTTGTGTTCAATGACACTGAAGCCAGACTGCCTTTAGGGGTAAGATGGCTGCTGAGCTTTAGTTAGGGGGCTGGAGTGGAAACTGTGAGGAGACAGAGGAATATAGGGAGTAGGAAAGAGGCTGAAGAGGTGCAGGGGGGGAGACTCAGGAAGGTGCAGAGGGATGCAGAGGACCAGGGAGACTCAGGAGCATAGGAGAGACTGTGGGACTATAAGACAGGTGGTGGGATGCAGGAGGAGGCCGAAGATGTCTGCATGAGGCAGACCGGAGGTGGAGGAGGAAGACTGAAGGGGCAGGGTGCTGAGCAAGCGTGAGGAGACTGAGGGCTTGCAGGGGAATATGGGGGTAGAAGGAGACTAAGGGGAACAGAGGAATGTGGGGAATAGGAGGGAGGATGAGGAGACTGGAGATCAGGGAGGAACAGGAGGATCTTGAGGTCTGTAGAATGGGGGGGCAGAGTGAAAGTGTGAGAGGTAGGAGGCTGTAAAGGTTATGGAGGGGAAAATTGGGAGCAGGTGAATGTAGAAGTGGGCTGGAACCAAGGGTCAGACCAAAGGTCCATCTAGCCCAGTATCCGGTCTTCCAACAGTGGCCAGTGCCAGGTGTCCCAAAGGGAATGAACAGAACAGGTAATCATCAAGTGATCCATCCCCTGTCGCCCCTTCCAGCTTCTGGCAAACAGAGGCTAGGGACACCATCCCTGCCTATCCTGGCTCATAGCTCATAGCCATTGATGAACCTATCCTCCATAAATTTATCTAGTTCTTTTTTGAACCCTGTTATAATCTTGGCCTTCACAACATCCTCTGGCAGGGAGTTCCACAGATTGACTGTGTGTTGTGTGACAAAAAACTTCCTTTTGTTTGTTTTAAACCTGCTGCCTGTTAATTTCATTTGGTGGCCCCTAGTTCATGTGTTATGAGAAGGAGTAAATAACACTTCCTTATTTACTTTCTCCACACCAGTCATGATTTTATAGACCTCTATCATATCGCCCCTTAGTCGTCTCTTTTCTAAGCTGAAAAGTCTCAGTCTTATTAATCTCTCATCATATGGAAACCCTTCCATACCCCTAATCATTTCTATTGCCCTTCTATGAACCTTTTCCAATTCCAATACATCTTTTCTGAGATGGGGCAACAATATCTGCACACAGTATTCAAGGTGTGGTTGTACCATGGATTTATATAGAGGCAACATGATATTTTCTGTCTTATTATCTTTCCCTTTCTTAATGATTCCCAACATTCCGTTCGCTTTTTTGACTGCCGCTGCACATTGAGTGGATGTTTTCAGAGAACTATCCACAATGACTCCAAGATCTCTTTCTTGAGTGGTAGTCAGAATATGAGTTGGCTCTAAACCTCTTTAAATCCTAAAGGGATAAACCCAATCCAGCTAACTTCCTTTTGTATCCGGTGTCTTCAGTACAAACTGCATCCCACCATGCTTCACAGGGTTAAATAAACACAGAGGGGCATAGGAAAGGGAGAGAAGCCTGGAAGCAGAGCGGAGAGTCAGTGAGGCCGAGAGCTTGCAGGGAGGCCATTCCAGAGGTCAAGAGCTGCAGAGCAGGTGACTCCCATACCCACAGTGGGAAGGGATGGGTAGGAGGCTGGTGCTGGGTGAGTGGATAGGTATAACTAGACACCCAGGCTCTGAGTTCTGCTAGTCCATGGAGCATTTTAAAAGGAATTATGGCAGTTTTGAACTGGATCCCGGAATGAATATGGAGCCCCTGGCGGCGCAAGGATGAGGGTTTGAATAGTTGTTTAGGGCTGGCCCTGGGTGTGGATGTTTTGCTTGTGGAGTTCATTACAAACCCCTTCAAATGGATTGCTTTCAGCGAAGGAGAGGGCTTTATCTGTCATGTCTGTGCTTTTCACATGGTGCAGTTTTCCTTTGTCCCGTTGCTGTAATTATCCCCATTTTGACCCTGCACTGAGGATTGCTGGTCTGCAAGCAGCCTCAGTTTTGAAGTATATCAGGAACAAAATGGTATTGGTCCATTACTAGATGGAAAGGGTAGAAATATCAATAATAATATAGAAAAGGCAGAAGTGTTCAATACATATTTCTGTTCTGTATCTGAGGAGAAAACAAATGATGTCATCATAGCATATAACAACATCCTTTCCATCCCACTAGTATCTGAGGAGGATGTTAAAGAGCAGCTACTGAAGTTTAAGACATTTTAAAATCAGCAGGTCCACAACTTGAATCCAAGAGTTTTAAAAGAGCTGGCTGAGGTGCTCACTGGACCGTTAATGTTGATTTTCAATAAGTCTTGGAACACTGGGGAAGTTTCAGAAGACTATAAGAAAGATGATGTTGTGCCAATATTTACAAAGGATAAACAGGATGACCTGGGGAATTATAGGCTTGTTAGCCTGCCATCAATCCTGGGCAAGATAATGGAGAGGCTGATCTAGGATTCAATTAATTATATTGGGGGAGGGATAGCTCAGTGGTTTGAGCATTGGCCTGCTAAACCCAGGGTTGTGAGTTCAATCCTTGAGGGGGCCACTTAAGGATCTGGGGCAAAAATTGGTCCTGCCTAGTGAAGGCAGGGGGCTGGACTCAATGACCTTTCAAGGTCCCTTCCAGCTCTAGGAGATTGGTATATCTCCTATATTACCCTCCTTTTATTTTTTATTAATGCCAGTCAACTTGGGTTTATGGAAAATAGATCTTGTCAAACTAACTTGATGTTTTTTGATGAGATTACAAGTTTGGTTTATAAAGGTAATAGTGTTGATATAATATGTGTGTCTCAGTGACTCTGAAAAGATTTGGTGGTCGTCTTGAATAATCAGCTGAACATGAGCTCCCTGTGCATCACTGTGGCCAAAACGGCTAATGTGAGCTTTGGAGGCATAAACAGGGGACTCTCTAGTAGGAGTAGAGATATTTTACCTCTGTATTTGGCACTGGTATGACCACTGCTGGAATCTTGTGTGCAGTTTTGGTGTCCATAACGCAAGAAGAATGTTGATCAATGGGAGAGGGTTCAGAAAAGAGCCACAAAAATGATCAAAGGATTAGAAATCCTGCCTTTATAGTGATAGAGTCAAGGAGCTCAGTCTATTTAGTTTAACAAAGAGAAGGTTAAGGGGTAACTTATTACAGCCTTTGAGTACCTACCTGGGAGCAAATATTTAATAATGGGCTCTTCAATCTAACAGAGAGAATTATAACATGATCCAACAGTTGGGAGCTGAAGCTAGACAAATTCAGACTGAAAATAAGGTATACATTTTTAACAGAGTAATTAACCATTGGGATAATTTACTAAGAGTTGAAAGGATTCCCAATCCCTGCCAATTTTTAGATCAAGGTTGGATGTTTTTCTAAAAGATCTGCTCTAGGAATTATTTTGAGGAAGTGTTATGGCCTGTGTTTTACAGGAGGTCAGACTAGATCAGGGGTAATCTATTTTTTTGTCAAGGTCCAAATTTCTTGGTCTAGCTATAGTCCAGTTCCAGACTCCAGAGGAAATAATAATTAAATAAATAATTATAATAATAAGTAAATTAAAAGATTTCAGGGTCCGTTCAAAAGTGCCTGGTGGTCTGGATTTAGTCCGCGGTCCGCCTATTGAGTGCCCCATGACTAGATGATCACTGTGGTCCATTCAGGCCCTGGAATCTACAAATCTGTATTGAATATAACCTTTATTAGAAGGCCATCTCCATTGAACAAGTGATTTTTGACAGTCCCTTGAGTGGTTGCTTAAGAATAGGGTTCATTTTTTTAATATAGTAAATGTGTACACAAGACTCAATAAAAAAAAATAGATGTGCAACTGTATGCATAATTTGCATGTGTAATTACTGTGACTGCACATGCAAAATGGGTATCCAAAAGATGAGTTGTGGGTCATTTACGTACACAAGTGCCCAACTTGCATGTGCATTCACAATCTTTACATTTGCAAATTGGGCTTACAAATCCATGCTTAACCTTTTGGAAATCAGGCCCATAATAATACATATGCAATAATTCTGTTTTCTTAAGAAGCAGGCTGAATGTTCTCTCCAGGATTCTGACTCCTAGCATAACTACCCTTACTTTGACACTAGACTAGATATCCCTACCATCTCCCATCAATATGCCTGGTTCTGTTTGATGGAGTGACATGAGCAGCTGCTGGGTACTGAAGGATGCCGCTTCTTTTCTTGGCAAACCTTGCCAGTGCGAGTTGACACCATTCTTGCCAGTCAGATAAGAGGTACAGTGCTCACCATGTTTTCCACCCCTACCAGTCTCTCGCCACTGCCATGTGTCAGGATTACAGCCTCATGTTCTTCAGCACATCCTAACACACAAAGAGCAGTGATGGTGCTGCTAGTGCTCAGCTGCTGTGTGTGCGCGAGGGAGCTTGGAAAGGTCAGTGCAGGGTAGGAAGGTGATTCAGTTTTGTTCTTCAGGGACCTCATCCTGGCATCACAGTAAAAGCTAGCCCTGCTAATTGGTCTGAGTCTGTGGGGGTTGCATCTGTTTAGTATCCCCCAGCCCCAGAAGGGTGGGTACAGTGCGCAAGGCCAAAGACTTTCTTCTGCCTATTCCCAGCCTAGTGAGATTGCTCTAAATTATGAAAATTTAAATTGCTTAAAATTCCACTCTGGACTCTTCCCTTGTTTTTATTCTTGGTCCATTTTCACTGGCAGCTTTAGTAGCACAATAGCAGCAGCCGCAGCCACTGCCCTGGCTCTGGTAGGAACCTCCCTGGAGCACTATTTAATTTATCCCCCCTCATCCTGTGTGCTCAAGGCAGCTCAGGGTTGGAACATTGTGCCTGTCCCCCCTCTAACCACATTAGCCCGAGGCCCATCTCATCACCCCTGTCACCCATCACTGATACTAACTCAACTTGCCTGTGCTGTTGTAGGGGGCAGATGGACTGTCGGAGCCTGAGGGCATCTCTCTGAAACGCGTTGCTGTGGTGGAAGATTTCTTTGACATCATCTACTCGATGCATGTGGAGAGCTCAGCAGAGCCAGGCAAAGCACCCAAACATGCTGGCCAGAAGAAAACCTATCGAGCGGTGAGACTTCCTCCTGCATTTCTCAGACAGCAGGGGACACAGACGCCCAGGGGAAAGGCCTCCTACATGAGATTGAGGAATGGGTCTGATGGGGGGGGGGAGTGGGCACAAGTGAAAGGCCTGTGTATGCGCACGCGTGTGTGGTGTGAACGAGTGGTATAATGGCACAGCAGCTGTGTTGAGGACACAAGAAAGGGCGGGGGGATAGTGGCACAAGCGTACAGTGGCAGGGAAGTGTACAGCTCAACAGTAACACACAAACGCAACTCTACACAATCAGAAAATAAATCCTCAGAAGGCTTCAACCCTTACTGACCTTGGAGCATTACTCAGGTGAGGGGATGTTTACCCACCTCCTGTGTTTCCTGCTCTGTGCCATCTGCCTCTCTTCCCCCCTCAGTTGCAGAGAAGCATCGCTGAAGGAAAGGGCATAGCTAGAGCAGGAGATTGGGAGTCCGCTGTTCTTTTCCCAGCTCTGATTTGCTGAGTGGCCTTAGGTAAACCACGTCAACTCTGTGTCTCAGTTTCCTCATCTGCAAAACTGAGGCCATGCCAGGCACCTGAGAGTGGGACATTTTGTAAAGTGCTGCCTAGAGTGCAGAGCGCCACATTTCTGTCTATGCAGCCTGAAGCCCAGGAGCTTAGACCAGGAATGAATTTGTCCAGAAGTATGTTTAGCAAAGGTTAATATTTCTCCTTCCTCTCCATATTCTTTCAACACAAGTATGTGTGTCCTGATTCTTTTATATGGGGCATTGAATTCACTCTCCAAGTTCCTGCTGCTGTGTTGAATCCTGGAGGCCTGAGGACCTGGCCACTTGGAAAATTCCTTCTTTGTTAGGACTGGCCATGCAGCAGCAGCTGGTTCTCTGCTGTATGCACCCTTCAAGCTCATGCTTGGGACTCGACTAGGCTGCACATGCTGCCCTGGTCCCTGCAGCGAGCCTGCCTTCTGCTTGGGATCATGCAGGGCTCTGCATGGGGATACAGGCTGCTGAGTATGCTCCTGTCCCTGCTCCAGACTGCAGGCTCCACGGGGTTCTGCACATGCCTTGAGCGTCTGTGATGGAGCCCAGTCCCCCTGTGTACTGCTGGAGCCCCTGCTGAGGAGCAGAGAGCGCTGTGGGCCTGCAGCGTTATTGTATACAGTGATGCTCTCTGGCTGGAGGCAGATGACCTCTCCTTCATTAAGGAGGGCAACTCCACCAGCATGACCATAATTCAGAAACTTTCCGCTCATTTCCACAGCAGACCGCTCTGACCCTCCCCTAATTCCTTCAATTCAGCTCTCTGGAGTACTAATCTGTGCACTGCACAGCCTCAGGGGACCAGGCTGAATCCGTCTGTTTTCCCAGGCCTGCTAACAGCAGTCAGATAGCTCCATGCTCCACCCCTCAGATTCCCTCCTGAGCTGAGATCATCACATTAACAGTGTGTATCCCCTTCTGACCTGGCAGGACTCGACTGTCTGTCCTCCCTTGTGCCCCATCACGCTTCCCTAGAATTCATTTGCTGCCAGGTTTGGAGTATGAAATACTTTGTATTAAATACAGCTTCAGATCCTGGTGGCTTAATGCACAAAGGGGTTCTGTCTGGATGGGCAACTCCAGAAGATTCAGTGTGTCCCCTGCTATTTCTCTCTCTCCACCATCTCTAATCAGAGAGTCACTGAAGAGTTTGCCCTTGTCCATGACCTCCAGAGAGAGGCAATCAGAAAGGGAATTTGGATGGGAGATAACTCATCAAGGAAGCTGCCTGCTCTGCAGAGCATCAAATCAGCTGAGAAATAACAATTGTATCACTAAAATTAGCTGAAATTTGCAGCAGACACCATGGGGCTGCTGGAGTGAATGACAGGTGGGAACTGGTCATAGTCCTACAGGCATGGCTAAGGGGCAGTTCACAGTACACTTCAGATACTCATGTTTTCCAGCAGCATTCTTCATGTGCCTGAATTTTAGTCCTTTTGTGGAGAGTTCCTGATGACTGAATGTCTGACAGACACCTTGAAAAGCAAAGATACTTATTCAGCCATAAAAGACGTGGAGCGAGATTGGTCTTTGTCTAGAGAGATTGAAAGAAAATCCCATGAGATCCAGGCTCTGCATCCCCAGTTTGGGACAAGATCCCTCTGAACTTTCCATCCATCTGCTATTAGCATGCATGTAAAACTGGGGTTATGCTGCCACTTAGTGGAGATAAATGTCTCACTTCCCCATGATAACTTTAGCTTGCAGAAATCCGTTTTAACCATTATCAACCAAAATACTGCCCCCTTTGCTCTAAAAGATTTTTTTCTCTTTTTCAACATGTTCACACTTCATCCTTCTCACCTTACCTAAGGGATATAAAATGCTTGGATTTTTTAGTTGTTTGGAGTGTTATTGGAGCCATGTTGGTCCCAGAATATTAGAGAGACAAAGTGAGGGAGATAATATCTTTTATTGAACCAACTTCTGTTGGTGGAAGAGACACGCTTTCGAGCTTACACAGAACTCTTCAGGTCAGACCTTGTCTTTCACCAACAGAAGTTGGTCCAATAAAAGATATCACCTCGTCCACCTTGTCTCTCTGGCGTGTTTCCCATTTTCCTTAGCAAAACAAAATGGAAGGAGTGCTTCCATTGATTAGAGCATGAGACTAGGAGTCAGGACTTCCTGGGTTCTCTTCCTGAATCCTCTGTTCCCTTGCAAGGATACATCACTCAGTGAAGGTCATTAACCCTTGGAACAAACTCCCCAGGGAGGTGGTGGATTCTCCATCTCTTGCTATCTTCACATCAAGATTGGATGCCTTTATGGAAGAGATGCTCTAGCCAAACAGAAGTTATTGGGCTCAATACAGGGGTATCTTGGTGAAACTCTTTGGCCTGCGTTATCCAGAAGATCAGACTAGATAATCTAATGGTACCTTCTGGCCTTAAAATCTACTAATCAAAATTTCCAAACATAGTGTCTTGATTTTCAGAGGTGCTGAGCCGCCTGCTGCAGCTCAGAATAGGGAGTGCCCAGCTTCACAATCAGGCTGCATATTTGGGTGCCTAAATATGCATATAGGTGCTTAACTTCAGGCACCAAAGTTTTGAAAGTTTGGCCTTAGCTTTTCTGTACCCTTGTTTCCCTATCTGTAAAACAGGGGTAACTCATACCTACCTCAGAGGTATTGAGAAATTTAATTTATTAATGTTTTCTAAATGTTTTCTGTTCCCTCAATAAAGTGAGTCATAGAAATACAAAGTGTTATTAACAATAACTGATTTTCAGAGTGGAAAAGACAGAACTTCCTCTAAAAAGAGTTATGGATTCTTCCAATTACTGGTATAATGGTAATTAATAATGCAAACAGAACAAGAACCTCAGAGACCTCACTCTGAGTTTAAGAACTTACAGCTACACTGTTCTCAGCCTTTCCTGCTAGGAGTAATTATAGGAGATGATGTAGGAGTGCTGGCTGTATGGGAAGTCCAGAGGTCTGTTCTTGTCATTTGAGGTCACTGTTGGCCTTATCCTGTGATATTCAGAGCACCTCCTGAGAGGTGCCGTGCTCCGCCAATAATTGTTAGGGGTGATAAGGACACACTGTGCACTTCACAGGATAGGGCCCTAAAGGAGTGTCTCACTCTGTTCTTTCCTATGCTGAGCAAGGTGAAGTGGGACAAGACCTGTGATCACTCATGTCCTTTGGTTCTGTGTGTTAAGCAGTCTCTCTTATCTAGGATACACAGACATCTCATTGTTTTCCCAGATTGCAGAGACCTACGCTTTCCTTCCAAGAGAAGCTGTGACCAGGTTCCTGATGAGTTGCACTGAGTGCCAGAAGAGGATGCATTTTAACTCCAATGGACTGGAGCCCAAAGGTAAATGCAAATGAGTTCTGCCAGCATAGGTGACTCTCGACCAGGGGTTCTCAAACTTCATTGCACTACGACCCAGAGGCGCCAACTTTCCCCGGCACTGGTGGGTGCTTGCACACCCCTGCCCCTGCCCCGACTCCACCCTTTCCCCGCCCCTACCCAACCCCCATTCCAACCCTTTCCCCAAAGTCCCTGCCCCATTGGACCCCTTCCCCAAGTGTACTGCGTTCCCCCTCCCTCCCAACACTTGCTGTGCGAAACAGCGGTGGGGGGGGGGGGAAGCAGGCATGCGGCATGCTCAGGGGAGGAGGCGGAGGCGAGCTGCAGAGCACCAATTTTTTCCCCGCGGGTGCTGCAGCCCCAGAGCACTCACGGATTCAGCGCCTATGCTGTGACCCCCTTCTGACAACAAAAATTACTACACAACTCCAGGAAGGGGGACTGAAGCCAGAGCCCTGATGCCCCGCGGTGGGGGGCAAAGCCAAAGTCTTCAGGCTTCAGCTTTGGCCCCCGGTGGCGGGGCTCGGGCTTAGGCTTTGACCACCGGCCCCAGCAAATCTAACGTCAGCCCTGACAACCGTATTAAAAAGGGGTTGCGACCCACTTTGGGATCCCGGCCCACAGATTGAGAACCGCTACTCAAGGCATTTCACATTGAAATGCAGTCAGGACGCTGTGTGGCTAGCAATGGTATTTCTTTTCCAAAAGAATTTCATTACCTATATTATTAATACATTAATATATTAAAACTGAAAGAATTGTGCAAAAATAATTTACTGTTCACTTTATATGCGGTTTGGTTTTTTGCCTTTTCTCAAATTGGACAAGGACAATAGACTAATCAGTTTATTTTTTTTTTCTGGTCAGTTTCACTTTCTGATTCTCCTGCACTAGCACCATGCCCTAATGTCTGGGTCAGAAACACTGCAGATATTTCTGTTGGTTTTAGATTTTGCAAAGGCTTTCTCCTCCCCCCCTCACAACTTATATTTCTGAACAAGTTTGATCTTAGATTTCTCCTTTAAACTATTAGTTACATAATGAAAGATAATGAAAAGTTTGAATAACTGAAGTTTCTGATAATGAAGTAATTTGCAGTACTTAATAGACATGCAGGCTGTGACCCTATTTTGGATAACAGAGAGTGTTTGGATAATCAAGATTATGCTATGTCAATGTATACAACAAATTATCACCACAACTCCAGTATTTAGTTTCATTATCCTTCCTTTGTCAGCCTTCTTGGAGTTTAAAGACAAAAGCAATGCATAACACTGGGCAAAATTCTCTGCTGATGTAAAAGGGAAAAATGCCACTGAAGTCAGTGTTTATAATATTTGTTATGGTGAGTTGTAAACTTTTATTTTGTGTTACCAAGTACAAAACATAAAACTGTCTCAGGGAGGTTTTCTTGAACAAAAATAATTAAAAACACAACCCATAATACAGAGAATTAAAACATTTTTAAAATGTTAAGGCAAATGTGATGCATTTGGCAACTCTCATTCAGCAGAGAAGCAAAATAAAATGAAAAAAGTGCCCTGCACCAGGAAATTTCTCCTATTAAATACCAGCTCCCACCAGTTAACTCCTGTGAGCAGACTTAAGGACAGCCTTAGAGGTTCCAGTTAAATGGATTGTGTGCACCATTTATTCACTGCTAGTTATTGAAAGGCATTGCAGTGAGTATATTTTTTAGAAATTGTCCCAAATAAGCATGTGACATTTATTAGCCTATGCTTCATTACTGCAGCATATTCCCATGTTGCTGATTAAAGACTCAGGCTTGGATGCACAAAGGTTCTTAGGTGCCTAGAAAAATCACAGGAACACACTGTGATTCACAAAGCCTGAGTTAGGCACCTAGGCTCCCTGTACAATGAATGGGGTGAGAGATGCTTTCGACTGTCATTCACAAAAGCCAGTACTCTAGTCAGGAAGCCGCCTAAGCTAGACAAGGGGAGATGCCAACCTAGTGGTGTGCAGTAAACACCACCCCTCTGTCAGAGATAGGCACCTAAGTCTTGACTTCAGGGAGGCACTTATCTCTGCTAGCAATTGTCAACTGGAAATCCACTTTGGAGTTAGGTGCTTTTACTAGAGGTCAGGGTTTGGGGGGAGGGAGGAGATCCCTCATCACTTTTCACCTAGTGGTAGGGTATTCATCTAGGATGCAGAAGACCCCCAGTTCAAATTTCCTCTCCACCCAAGGGGAGTAGGGATTTGAACAGGGATCTGCCAGCTCTCAGGAGAGTGCTCTGACCACTGGGCTATAGGATAGTCTGATAAGGGGTTCCCTAGACCCAATTCACAGTACTTGAATAACATCTAGCACCAGCAGAGCTGTCTGTCCCACCACTGAGATAGGCCATGACCCTGTTCTTCCAGGCCCTTAATGGAATGGGACTTGGCTATTTCAGAGACTGCCTTATTGTCCCGGATCTCCTGAAATAGCTGTGTTTCCCAGAGACACTGGAGCTGCACAGGCTGATTCTGGCCAGACAGCACTGGGTGCTACACATTCTCAGTAACTGAACCCCGGCTATGGAACTCGTGGTCAGAAGAGACTACGCTGAGCCAAAGCCTGACTGTCTTGATCAAAGTGTAACAGAGACCTTTTCAATAAAGCCTTCCCTCAAAATCAATGCTCTTCGAAAATAAACCAAGCAGACCAAAAAAAAAAAAAAAAGAATCTTTCACACTGCTCCTCAGCCAGGAGGCGCAGAAAGAGACAAATGCCTTTCTGTTCTGAGCTTTTCTCCGCTTTAATTTTGTGCAGGGCACAGAGCCTGCCTAGAAACCTATGAAAGATAGATGGATTAGATTAACTCTTATCAAGAACATTGCCTAATTCCACTGATATTTATTTAGGTGGGACTTTATCTGGAGTAGATCACATTGGCATTTGGTGAAAGATTACACACCCACATCTAAAATGTAACTCACAGTAGGGTGAAAAAAATCTGAACCCTCCCTTCCAGTTCTCACCTCCATCATTTGTCAAACAAATCTCACCTCACTGCATTCCCGATCAGAAAAATCCCTGACTAAGTAAATGGGTCTTGTGCTGAACTCTGCAGGGCACCAATGTGATGCATGAAAACAAATGGTCTTGCTTATAGGAAACTTGGAACAACACTGGGCCTCATCATAATCTCAGTGATGCTGGTTAAATAAGTAACTCCACTAGAGCTATGTAGATGTGGAATTAGCTCTCGTCTAAACAATTCTGCCTGTGTTATATATAGTTTCCAGGCATGGGGGGAGTTGTAATATTTTTATAAAGAGAAAAATACACTGACAGTATTTTACAATAATGGCATAAAACAGTGCAGCAGCCCCCCGGTAGGATTCAGTATGCAGGACTATAAAATGTGGAGTCCCCCCCCAGGGCTTTTTAAAATAAGGTTTTCCTATCTTTTATTACTAGATACATTGGCTTGGGAGAAAAAATCTTTGTTTTTATAGGGCCAGATTCTTATCTGAGTCACAGTGAAGTAAATGCACAGTAAAGGTGTTGAAGTTAATGGGATGATTCCAGGTTCACACCAGCGTAACTGAAGGCAGAATCTGACTGCCAGAGTTCATCGGCTCCTGCTGCTTATTCACCATTTGATGACATCATCCCCCATTTGTGGAACTGCATTAATTACTTCAGCACCCAATTGTGATGTGAAAGATGGAAGCCTGGTGGGAAGTAGGGAACAAGCTAGGAGAAGTAGTGTTTGCCACCAGGCTGTGCAGGGGCAGAGAGCTTCTGAGAAGCCACTACTGGCCCTCAAAGCAGGGATCCTGATCAGCTGATGTCAATTTGCTCGCCTTAAACCCTGAATAGCAAGAATCTTTGGAAAGAGGCTACTGTTAATCTCTTCTCCCACTCAGATCGCATAGGTTCTTGGATAAAAGCCACTGCGGACACACCCTCCTCCTTCCCCGACTCACACTACTGAGATATTCTGGGACTATCACTTTGTGTTCCTCAAACTGCCACCCCGCCCGGTCAGACAGAAGAGGTCTTCAAGGTCCAGCTGCTTTCAGGCTGCTTCCTCTTGCCAGCAGCAGAGATCTTTGGAGGGCAGAGTGTTTGTCATTAGCAGCTCACTTCCTCTGTATACATTAGCAGAACAGTTAGGGCAGAGAGATCCCTAGAATACCAATAAACCTACTGCATGTACAGTCCTTGGGGGAACCCCAGAAACCAGCCCTCTGAGAACGAAGAGCAGATTAATCCTAGACCGCTGCTGACATGCTATAAGCACACTATGCTCACTCCTTATTAATGATAGGCTATATTCATTTATCTGAATTTCTAAAGTAACTGAGTTTCAGAGTGGTACCAGTGTTAGTCTGTATCAGCAAAAACAATGGAGGAGTCCTTGTGGCACCTTAGAGACTAACACATTTATTTGGGTATAAGCTTTCGTGGGCTAAAACCCACTTCATCGGATGCATGGAGTGGAACATACAGTAGGCAGGTATAAATATACAGCACATGAAAAGATGGGAGTTCCCTTACACGTGTGTGTGTGTGTGTGTGTAGACAATGCTAACGAGGCCAATTCAATCAGGGTGGATGTGGCCCATTCCCAACAGTTGAGGTTCAGCTAGTTTTGATTCCAGTGAAACCAAGGCAAAGAGAGTGTCATAATGACAGAAACACCTCAATATTTGTATGATGACTTTTCACAGAAAGTTAGAAGCTATTTTTTGTTTTCATATAGAGATATGATAGAAGACCAAAGCAAAGCAACATACAGACACTCCCCGCCCCCACCATATAGTAGTAGTGCTCTGGATGGTATAATCAGAGACACTAGAGGATGAAAAGACCCTTAATGCCACTTAGTCTTTCCCCCTTACAATGCAGGAAGGCTTTGTCCAGACTAGTTTCCAAGGTCCCAGGGTGATGGAACTTGCACCACATCTCCTGGGGACTAATAGACCTTTCTGTCCCCTCCTGATAGCCTCCATTTTCTGTTAGTAAGAATTTCATCCCATTGCTCTTACTCATACCATCATAGGTGGGATTCTTCCCAAGCACAGGGAGTCCCCACCCTCTGGACACTACACAGCCCAGCTCCTTATGCATCACCATGTAGGCTGGGATATGAGCAGGGGTGGAAGACAAGCCCAGGTATGTTCAGATCCACTAACCATTGATCCCTGCAGAGCAGAAATGCAAGAGCAGCAAAGGCTACTTCAGCCTGAGGGTTTCAGCAGTGGATATGAAGCATCCTAGAGCGAGAGATTTTTCTCTTTTCATCTCACACAGACCTACCCTCCCTCATGCCTGGGGCAGTGGGAAAAGAGGTCTGGCCCAAATATGACAGCACTCTTTTTGTCACAGGGTGCTCTACTCACTGTTGGGTAGCACCCCCTTCTGGCAGTTCTGGGATTAGGCTCCACCCGGTTCAGTGCCCCCTTCCTGGTCTTCCACCCTTGCAGCTCTCCTCTCGCTCACAAAGTTGCAATACTCTGTCTGAGTCACACCATGATTTCCCATTCCTGGGGAGTCTTTCAGAGTCCTTCTCCACCAGCAGCATGAGGCAGTCCTCATTCTCACTGCCCTGTGTCATGCCCACAGTGACTCCAGCAGTCTTCCTATTCACTGCCCCCCAGCAATAGCACTCTGCAGTGGATGGTAGGAGAACCCAGGCCCACCCTCTGCTCTGGGTTCCAGTCCAGGGCCCTATAGCAAGCAGTTGGTCAGGGACTTCACCAACCTTACTGCTCTTGCCCCTGAATGACTTCCTACCATGCTCCTTGAAGCTTCTTTTTCATCAGCCTTCCTAGTCAGACCCCGCTCCCTTAGGCCTACTAAGTAAACCCTTCCTAGCTCCCCTGCCTCAGGGAGAGAGACTGCAGGCTTCCTCACTGCTGCCTCACACTGTTTCCAGCCTCATGGCTTTATAGACACCCCCCTGTTCCATCACAGGTGAGCATCCTTCTAATTAGTGGCCTTAATTGGCTGATTGGGCCTACCTGGCCTCATTCAACGGCCTGGGGACTGTACCCCATCACACCAGCTCCATAGCTGCTGCAAACCCATAGTGCATGCTTCACTCACTCTCTGCACGAGTCTTCTGTTCTTAAAACTGGATTTACAACACGGGACTGCTCGTGGGAAGACAAAAGCCACTAGCCATAGGGTCCACCAAGATTCTATTGCCACACACACAGATACAAGTGCAGTGTTTCCTTCTTCCCTGAAGAAGTCACTGCTCTTTTCCACCCATCCTCTGAGATTCTGTCTTTTCTTCTACAATCAGGTCTTGCCATGACATTGAGAGGCTACAAGCTCAGCCTTGCTGGGTGCTCATTCTAAATGTCTTTTGCCAGGTCCAGCTGATGCTCTGGAGCAAGTGACAGCTTCTAAGTTCGCTCACCAAGTGCTAGGAGACAGTATTTTGCAGGAACTCCAGTCAGGTGCCTGATCATATTACCACATAGACCCCACTGTGGTCATAGTTTTCACTGTTTCATTAATGCTGCTTGAGACTACCTGAGCTGAGCACAGCTTTTATGCCGCTGATTTATTTATTTGAACCTTATGATGCTCTGAATCGGTTTTAGTTCCATTTGGCAAAGACATGATATGTGTCCCTGGGAGCTTTCTCCCCTTTCCTGTGACCAGTTTGTAGGAGCCCTTCTGCACAGGGTTCTTAGCAGTTTTTGTTTCACTAGTTAACATTATCCCATGTAGGATAGTGGGTTATTTTGTGTGCTTGTGACATGCAGGCAAGGAAGTGTTAATTAATCTATTGGCCAAAGCCAGGGAAAGAGAAGGGCAACATCCAGCCATACAAAAGAAAGAAAATGAAGATACAGTATTTTATAAAAAATGGACTTTGGGACAATGGCTGCTCCACTATGGCCCACTGGCTGCTCTCGGATCAGGTGGCTGCTGCATTCTTGAAGTTTTGTCGATTTCTCACATTTGGGGCTAGTTCCCTAGAGGAGGAGGAGCGGGGGCAGGACCTGGGACTGAGCAGGGGGGTCAAGCACCCCTGGGAACTCAGGAAGTCGGTGCCAATGGCCTAGCAGACAAGGGAGAGATGACATAAGGTCTAGAAAATAATGAAGAGTTTGCTTTACAGTGGACTCTGGCTGGAAATACTGTTTGGTTGACTAGTCTGAATCTGTCTTCCTGATGATCACTGAGTCTTCATGTGGATGTATAGAAAGCTGTCAATAGGGACAGGTTAAGAAAATAAATAAATAAAAAGGTTATTTTAATTATCTCCCTGAAACACAATCTCCATCACAAGAGGGAGGTACTTCCAAAACTGTCTTAACATTCACCCCAAAATGAAAGAGTCCCCATCACAATGTGTGCAACTTCGCAGCACTACAACTGGCTGGAAAAATCTGGTTCTTTGTGAAACTCTCTCTGTGTTCCTTTTGGTCAGAGGTGGTTTTGAGCCTTCTGGCAGGGTTAGATGTTTCATTCTGCGTTTAATGTTTAGTCACCCAAACTAAAAATGTTACATTATGTGTAACCGTTTCCACATAGGATGGTTCCTTTGCAATGAAAGGGAATTCCCGGCAGGGTGGGGCCTTTATGCAGCATGAAGCACAGTGGGCCCAAATACTGAATGGGAGCTTTGGAGGGTAACTGCAATTCAGATATTAAATAATGCTGATGGTGGTACAGCGTCAGGTCTGTTCTGCCAGGATCTCACGTCTAAAAGGAGCTTTCCTTTTGTTTTTTACTTCAGAAAATGAGCCACCCTCCTCTTTGGTCTCTGGAATCATTGACTACAACATGCCTCTCACCTCCACCTATCTGAAGCAAATGAAGCTGCGGGTCATGAATTCACAGGAGCAGGTGAGTTGCTCTCTTCCTGACTAACAGAGTCTGTCTTATTCCAAGAGGTGCTGAGCGGCACCAGAGCAGATTTCTGTCCAGACTGAAAGAGTAGAGTGAATGGCTGATGCTTGGCATCTCAAAGTAGTGATGGCCAGATTTTCACAGGAACAGTTTTGTCTAGCTTCTGTGCACGTGCAGGTTGGGAATTGCACAATTGCAGAGAGTGTTGCTGTGTGTAGGTTGCGTGCACGCAACATTTTCTTTTTGAAAGTCTGTCTCTAAAAATCCATGCATGGTTTTTGCCAAAAGGGAACGGAGGAGAGGAACAGAAATGTATTCAGTGCAGTTATTGTTCATTACTATCTGCATGTTCTTTAGACATATGGTGGTTTTAAGTGAAATTAATATAAAAATATCCATGACAAAGAGGAATGTATTTCTCTGCCACCTTCCAAACTGCTTAAGGGCTTTAGCAAATCGGGACTGATCCCTAGGTTTTGCTTCTGTTGCTCAGGTGTTCTCTTTTCTTGAGTTGTTCGGCGTCTTCCTGGAGAATCAGCTCCAGTCACTTCCTTCTTGTCTCCATCTGGGAAGAGGCTCAGCTGTTTGGTGACAATATTATGCCTCTGGATTTTGATTTGGGAATGGAGTGGGTAGACTGCCACATGATTATACCCAGGCCATGGAATTTTCCAATGTTCTGCAGCTGCAGAATTTGCCAGGGAATCTTCAATGCACCATGGAAACAGACTATAAAAAGAATACACTTTCCTGACTCCCCACAAAGTTGCATTGCTGGCACTTCAGAAACCAAGTGTCAGATTTTCTTCCCACCAAATATAGGTTGGAGATTGATCCCCTTATGCTTTTCTCCTTAGCTTCCCATTGCCACCAGGAGCTGAGGAGTTGTGTGTGTGTGTGTGTGTTGTAGCAAGCAGGAGGCACTGGTCAAGTGTTAACCTGAATGGTAAAGTTGAAGTACATGGATGGTTGTTATCTGATGGCAGCCTAAAGAGAGAACTCAGTGCAGGGGTGTAAAGTGCCAGATCGCCGTTATTTGCAGGGACTGAGGAAATAGATGTTGAATCTTTTCATTGGGTCAGTGGAAAAAACACCTTACCGTGGGGCTAAATTACATGTTGGAGAGTGCACTTCAGCATAGCTTTTTACTTGCATATGCTGGACGCCCGAGTTTAACAGTCTCTGTCCAGTGGGTAATATTAGAGTTTAGAACTGTGAAAAGCTGGGGATCTAATGATTTTGCAATCAGTTGTGGAGTCTGATGCTGTAGAATTATGGACAGTTCTACATCTTCACCAACCTAGAATCTCTTTCCTCAGAAACTGGCTCTGAACATCATGAGAAAATTGGATTCTAAATTGGATCAGTTCAAGGGGCTTGGATGGCTCAGGGGATCAGTAGCAAAACAAAGAATCTGATCACTGGTTCTATATCCATCCTTGGATGAGGTGACCAAAAATTGTTAACACTTGCTGACTGTTCAGTGGCTTATGTGAAATGAGTTGGTGGGTCTCAATCCAGAAAAACTCCCACCATAGTTGATGTTTTTTATTGCAAGGCTATGGACCATATGGGTCATGGAGACTGAACTCTTATCTCAACGCAGGAAGAGGTCCTTTCACGTCAGGGGTGAGGCATATTAGCAGGGTTGTGTGGGAGGTTTGCCTAATCACTGCTTGTGCTTTACCTGTTCTATGAAAGAGATGACTTCATTCTCCTGGTCTCTAAAACTCAATTAACTAAAAATATGTGATGAATCTTAACCAAAATACCAGATCCAAGCCATAAATATGGATCTGAATTTCCATATTGAATTTACCTCTACAATGAGCCAAACCCAAATACCTTGGAAATCAGTAGAATTTGATGTAGGACCTGAGTTTTGAACTCTGGAATTCAGGAATGTTTGTGTCTGGAATTTTTTCTCAATAAATTACAGCAATAGCAAGTGTGTGTCCTCAGTTCTGTTCTTGGACCTGTCACTAAAAAGATGTATAGGAAATGTACTGCTACCAAGAAATGCTTTTGCATCTAGCTAACTGAGCCTCGAAAACAGTCCAGTGTGGGGAGTAGAAAGCTGCAAACAAGATGGCTGTTGCTGGGCAGACCAACACACTGAGCTATTTGATTTTACTAACTGAATTTATTTCCCTTTCTGAAAATAACCCTCTCCCTGACTCGCCAGCTCAGGAGTAGAAGGTGATGGGAGATAAATGCCAAAGAACAAAAAAAAAAAACCTAATTAGCTGAAAACAGCAGAAGGTTCTCAGATGCCATATTCCATTGCCCTGGTCCTGAGCTCGGACTTGCAAACAGAGGTACCTTGAAACCACTACACCATAAGGAAACTATTAGAATATTTATGTTCATAGACATACAAAGCAAATACATCAGAGACTTCACTGGAGGGGAGATTAGGAGTTATCACCATGAGGACACAGGCAGGTGGAGAGGAGCCTAATAAGTTACTAGTTCATGAGAGAAAAGATGCAAGATTTTCTCAGCACGGCCCAGGAAACAGGGAACAGCAACACAGGCATAACAAGAAGACCATTGTAATGTATGCTGTGCACTTCGGAAGCAATTGTTATCTGAGGATCTTACAGTGCTATACCAAGATTACATTAATTAATCCTTACAACACCACTGTAACATAGGTAAGCATTATTATCTCTATTTTACAGATGGGTGAAATGATGTATAGAGAGGTTAAGGGTCTGAATTTCAGAATTACTGAGCACCTGCATCTCCAGTTGAAGTTCACAAGGGACTTCGCTATTGCCAATTTAATCTTCTGCGGAAGACACTCCAATAGTAGTTTGATGGGCAGCCCAATGAACTTGTAAGACAAACAGATAGATAGTTGATGTCAATGGAAGCTGGAGGTACTCAGCACCTCTGAGAATTACCTTAAATGATTTTCCCAAGGTCATACATCATAGTTAAAACCACTTCAAAAAATTCCTTTGTTAGTAGAAAGATACGTCCAAAGGATTATACTGAATATCTGTCAGTAAAGAGTCCTCAAGCCCATTTCCAGTCATGGTTAATGTACTAGGTTCTTTTTAAAGCAGGACACACTAGCCAAATCCTGCCCTCACTTGCACTCATGCAATCCTCCTGAAGTCAGGCCAGGCAGGGCCCAATGTAAATAGGACCTACAATATTTGGAACTATAACCTACACTTCTGAAAGCTTGAGGAGATTGTGGCCATAGCTGTGGTGGCAGGCTGGGGCAGAGGGGAGCCTGCTGTACCTGGGGCTGGGAGTAGAGGAGGTATGGGGTGGAGGGTAGTGTGTCAGGGCTGGGGTGCAGGGAGGTTGGGTGGTAGGGAGGAGTGCACTGGGGGGGGTAGGGAAGATGGAGCGGGAGGGAGTGTGTCCCAGTGGGAAGAAGACATGAATGTTACTCTACTTTAGCTGTGATGCATCTGGACATGATGGATCAAGAGCACATATTAAAGGAAACAAACATGAAATCAGGTCCCAATCTAATGTTCTTCTCTGCCTGACCTTATCCCAGTGGTTCAGAGCAGGAGAAAGGTGTTAACCAGTATTAGGTTAGACCTTATGGAACTGATGCTACACCTCAGTTTCCCAGAAAGCGTCATATTGTTTATAATAGAACTTTCATCTTTCCCGGATATGGAATCAGCCAGCCAAAGGTTAAAGAGGATCATTTTGCTCAGGATTGAAAGAGTGGAAAAAGTGACAGAGGGGCAATCTGTTAAAATGGACTAATCTCCCTGGATCCCTCCTGCCTGGGGCTGAACCAAATGTTTGGGTATTATCCATTCTGATCTTACACTTGTAACTTATCCATGCCATTTCTGCTGTGTGAAGGTAGTGGGTCCTGCGACTACCAATTTCTTCCCAAGGATGTGGTGGCTAATTTGAGAAGCTGCTGTGACTTAAATCTTCATGCTTAATGTTCAAAGGAAATCCTAATGTTTGACATCCACTTAGCTGGCTCAGCCCTTCAATGAATGCTCTTTACTTCACTGGTGCTAAAGGCATTTATTTAAATTACTTGGAGATTCTGATCAGGCTATACAGCCTCAGGGCTAAATTCTGAGCAATGCTGAGCAACTGCAACTCCTTTTGTGGCTTTTGTTTTTTAAATGTATGCAAATAAAGTTTCATAGAGCACATAGTTATTCTGAGGCTCTGCTTCATGTTAAGCTTCTTTGTATAAAGCTTTTCTGTAGTTCTGTCTATTTACACAACACTTTGCAAACTCATGGGCTCGATCCTGCTGGGTGTAGGGTTGCCAGGTGTCCGGTTTTCAGTCGGAACGCCCGGTCAAAAAGGGACCCTGGTAGCTCCAGTCAGCACTGCTGACCGAGCCATTAAAAGTCCGGTCGGTGGCGCAGCGGGGATATGGCAGGCTTCTTGCCTGCTGTGGCTCCCCGCGGCTCCTGGAAGCAGCAGCATGTCCCCCACTCCTGCTCCTAGGCACAGGGGCAGCCAGGGGGCTCCACTCGCTGCCTCTGTCCCAAGCACCAGCTCCAGAGCTCCCATTGGCTTGGAACCATGGCCAGTGGGAGCTGTGAGGGCGGCGCCTGCAGATGAGGCAGTGCGCAGAGCCACCTGACTGCGCCTCTGCATAGGAGCTGGAAGGGGGACATGTTGCTGCTTTCGGGAGCTGCTTGAGATAAGTGCCACCCGGAGCCTGAACCCCTAACCCAGCCCTGATCCCCCTTCCACCCTCCACCCACCAAGCCCAGAGTCCCCTCCTGCACCCCAAGCCCCTCATCCCCACCCCAGAGCCTGCACCCCCAGCTGGAGCCCTCACCCCCCCGTACCCAAACCCCTTGCACCAGCCCAGAGCCCCCTCCCACACTCTGAACCCCTCAGCCCCAGCCCCACCTCAGAGTCTGCACCCCCAGCCAGAGCACTCACCCACTTCCACATCCCAACCCACTGCCTCAGCCCAGAGCCTCCTCCTGCACCCTGAACCCCTCATTTCTGGTCCCACCCCGGAGGCTGCACCTCCTCCCGCACCCCAAGCCTCTGCCCCAGCCCAGTGAAAATGAGTGAGTGAATGAGGGTGGGGAGAGTGAGCGACAGAAGGAGAGGGTCTGGAGTGAGCAGGGGGCAGGGCCTCAGGAGGGGGGGGCAGGAGGAGAGCAAGGGTGTTCGGTTTTGTGCGCATAGAGAGTTGGCAGCCCTAGGTGGGTGCTGGGTGTCCTCAACACCCACCACATTTAGTGGGAATTGAAGGTTATTCAGGGCCTTGCAAGTTTGGGCTCTGTATAAATAAAGCCTGTTCCCTGCCCCAAAGAGCCTGCAGTCTAAGGCTTTGACCTGTTTCCACTGAAGTCAGTGACAAAGCTCGCAGTGATGTTGAGGGTGCCATATCAGACCATTTTGTTCTTTATAAGGCCTAGGAGTGTCATGTATTCCATGGGATTTGAGCCCTATGACTATGCTATGAAGTGTTTCCCTCTTTAGATAAATTATGTAACTACGTGAAAGTCAATACAAAATATTTATAAAGGGAGGAAACCGTATTTGCCAAACTGACCCTTGGATGCTGTAATGCTATTAATTCTTCCATATTTAACATTTCTTTTAACAGTGGGCATTTCTAGGTCTACTTGGAGTTACTGTTCCCAGAAATGGCCCCACATCACATGACAAAAACTCATAAGTATGAGCCCTGTACCACCACCCTCACTGACTTCTTCAATAGGAGGTTAGCATGAGTAAGTTCTGCAGGGCTAAGCCTTCAGTTAGCCACAATAGGTCGGCAAATGTTACCCTGCACCAGGGATTTGACTGTAATCTTCCACCTCCAGTGGCAACTCTGCAACATGAAAAAACATGCTTTCTGCAAAATATGAAGATCCCAGAATCCTTGAAGAAGACCAACCTATGTGGCCCGAGGATTAGGATTTTTAAAGGGTCTAATCCTCAAATACTTATTCAGAAAAAAACTCCCATTAATATCAACAGGAGTTTTGCCCAACTTGGAACTACAGGATTCAGGCCCTAAATGATTTCTTGGCTCAAGGAAAAGTATCACATTGTTTACTTAGTTCACTCCGGTCTCTCTTAGATCTTCTAATCTTGAAAGAAGAAATCTGAATTGGTCACACTCTTGTCCCTCGGTCTGCAATTTCATGGATTTTCAGTTTGTTGTTTCTTTTTCCTTTTGCTTCACCAACTGCCCATTGAATTAGAAAGCGGATACATTGGCTACTGTCTTGAGCTGCTTCCACTCTGAATTGCATATAATCAGCTCTACCTTCACCAACCAGTGTATGCCGCCTTGGTTACAGCTGCTTTCCACAATGCTTATATTTTCTCACCCTCAGTTTATCAGGAATATCATCCTCTGAACTCTTCCTCTTGTCACCAGCGTTTCCTGGTTAGGTGAGTACACAGCTCCCTAAGCCTTTCCAAGATGTAACAATTGAGGGAAGAAATTATTCAATGTTGATAGTTTGCCCTTCAGTCTGCTCCAGTGAGATTTCTGGGAGCAGAAGAGCAGCCAGAGATGAGTGCTGCTGTTCAAATTTCCACAGGAAAAGGACTTTCCGTCAGAGTTAGCTGCGTAACCTAATCCTGAGGGGATATTTGGGAAAGAGCCAGTGTGTCCTGGGTGCCCTCAACCTTGAGTCTTGAGGACATTTTCTGACTTTTTCTGGGAGACCAAGCACCTAGAACAGCCACTAATGCGTCGCACCCTGACAGGGTTACGGTATTGGTGAAGGAAAAGTGAAGTGGACACAGGAGTTGCACATACGATAATTCAAGGTTGTTTGAGTGTTTCAGTACTAGGCATGTTTTCCAAACCTTTAATCATTCTTATGCCTCTTCTCCAAACCCTCTCCAGTTTATACAAGTCAAGAAGGATGCTGATGAACTGGAGGGGGTTTAGAGAAGAATCACAAGAATACTTAAAGAATTGAAAAACATACCCTATCGTGAATGACTCTGGGAGCTCACTCTGTTTAGTTTAACAAAGAGAAGGTTAAGGAGTGATGAGCACAGTCTGTAAGTACCTACATGAGGAACAGAAATGTGATCATAGAGGGCTCCACAGTTTAGCACAAAAAGATAACAAGATCCAATGGCTGGAAGTTGAAGCTAGACAAATTCAGACTAGAAGGAAGCTGCATAATTTTAATGGTGAGGGTAATTAACCATTGGAACAATTTACCAAGGATCGTGGTGGATTCTTCATCACTGGAAATTTTTAAATCAAGACTGAGTGTTTTTTCTAAAAGATCTGCTCTAGTTTAAAGTAGAAATTAATTCAGGAAGGTCCTATCGCCTGTGTTACACTGGAGGTGAGACTAAAATGATCAGAATTGTCTCTGGCATTATAATCTATGAAGCAGCTACAAAAGGAGTAAGAATTAAGGCCATGTCTACACTACCACTTTTGACGGTAGAACTTACGTTGCTCTGGGATTTGAAAAAAACAATTCCTGAGCCACATAAGTTACCCAACAGAAGTGCCGGTGTGGACAGTGTTATGTTGGTGAGAGAGCATCTCCATCCGACAGAGCTGCCGCCGCTCGTGGAGGTAGTTTTATGATGCTGATGGGAGAGCTCTCTCCCATTGGCATAGAGCGGCTACGAGCCATCGTACCACTGCGTAGCTGCCTCGGTACAGCTGCGTCTATGTACGCTCTCTAGTGTAGACGTGGCCTAAGAGGGTTAATTCACAATGGACCAGATTTCCAAACGTGCTCAGCACACAGCAGCTCCCATTGTTCTGAGCGGGAGCTGTTTGGCACTTGTGAAAATCTGGCCAGTTTCTTTAGCCATCTAAATGGGAGTTGAGCTCTTCTGAAAATCTGCCCAAAGGTCTCTGAGGAAAGTCTGTGAGCAAAGGGACATATTACCTGAAGTAAAATTCTCCAGGGTAGCTTTAGGGCCTGTCCATAGAGACTGACTGACCGTGTGGGGAACTATATTACAGCGCAACGGTCTCTCAGCTGTGCTGTGCTCAGGATTGCCTGGATGGAGGTGCCTGGACCATGTTATTGAATCATGTTGAAGCCCTCTCTAGCTGACATTCAGGTCATCTTCATTAGAGTCCTTCGGCTGGTCTCTGTTAATTTCTAATGTTTTTCTTTGGATTCTGTTGCTTTGTACTGGTTTTTCAAGGATCAGTGGCCCCCACAACCAGCAGAGCCATTGCTTTGTTCCAAAACCTAGTTGGCCAACTGGAACCAGTTGAAAGTTTTCAACTGGAATTTCTACTTGAGTTGATATTTACAGGAGAATCCAAAGACTAAGGAAAAAGAGGCTGATTTGCATCCTGGAACATTGAATGCAGAATACAGATGGGTGGGCGATCTCCTCAAGGAAGCAGTCTCATGGCAACTTTAGCTTGGAGAGACTGGGGACTGAAGGACAGGAGAGCTGATGGGCAAATCTTTACAATTTCCACCAATGTCAGGTGCCTGGCTTGCCAGCTAGAGCTCAAGAAACCCATGTTTTCTCTTCCCCACTATCCCTAGAGCTGTGTAGAAAATAACTGTAAAGGTGATCTTGCTGTGTGTGACGAATAATAATAAAAAAGGCCTCAGTCCCCCTGCTCTCCCCCCTCATTTTTTCCCTGTTTGTATTCTATATTAGAAACATCAGGTAATGATCTCGCTCTTTTTTCTGGAGGACTTGGGCAGTCTTTGGAAGACATGGAATGTGAAACACAGCTGGAGGTTGCTGCTCTCCCAATCCCCAATTGAGGCAGCAAGGATGTGGAGTTTTAGGATTAGAAAGCTGTAGCTCTGGTTTTGGTCTCCATCTGTGATGTTCGAGGTGCCCCAAGGACAGCAAAAGTCCTCCAAGAATCAGGACTTGTTTCTAAGAAGAAGTGGAAGCAAACATTTTGAGGTTCTTTTTGTACATCCCAAACACCATTTTAAATAATTATTTATTGCTTTCTAGTTCATCTTTAAAGCAATGTCACCTTATTGCCATGCAATTAACTAGCATTTGGTGGCACTAATAGAAATAAATTAAATAACTGACTTGTGTTCCTCTTGGCTTCTGCCATAAATGATTAATTGTGCCCAGCAGCACCATGGGGAACTCACTTTTCTTGGGGTAACTGATCTACAGAAACCATTAAATGAATGGATGTCAAGATGGCCTTTTAACTTCATTATCCAGGAAAAATTGTGTGCCGTGTCTATGATTTACTGGTGCTGCTAGACACACCAATATTAAAACAGCAGTATGTCCAAAAGGAAGCACAGACTGGAAGAGTGTTAGAATGTTTTATCTGTGCTGAGGAACAAAGAAGAAAGTAGAATCAGGAACTTCTACTTGAGCCTTCATAAATGACAAGGAAGGGGCTCCCTGCAGAGAGTACAGACCTTGGAAAGCAACATTCCAAAATAACTCCCCATGAGTAATGAGGTTACTCTGAAAACCTCAGACCAAATTCTGTTCTCACTCCTAAGAAAATCTGGAATACCTCCATTGGAGTCAATAGATTTACTCTGGCATAACTGAGAGCAGAATTTAGTTTGAGGTCACAAGAACGTGCAGAGTCTCCTGTGGCCTGCCGCTCCTCTCACACTGGTTTTAAACAAATTCGCACAGGTGTGAGAGGAGAATCAGGCCCTTTACACTTTCCACACTATGCAGAAGTAACTCACTGTAGGATGACTGCTGGTGCACTAAACTATCTTCTGAACTCCTGACTGTTACAAACTAGTAATTAAAAAGAACAAAAAGATAATGTTTGCTGTTTAGCCCTAATGCTCCTACCACCTAATTTTTAAATGATGAATACTATCATTTTTTAAATGCTAGGGTAGTCCAAGTTTAAGGCAGTTGTTCTCTGGGCAAGCTATTCCGTCTGGTTTAATTCCAACTCAGTCCTGAATTTATTTTTTCAGGGTTCATACTAGGCCATTCAGCATGACTTCCATTAAGGCCTCCTATCTTACACAGTGGCTGGCAGACTCTAAAGACTTTAAAAGGAACAAATCTTTAAATTGAAATGCCAAACTGACTCCCTCTGATCTGGACATGCTGCTGTTTTGGCAGATTCAGTACAGTCCAATCTGGGGTTTGGTAACCAGGTATAAATGATACAGAAATGGGCCGGAGGTTATATAATGAGCGAATGTCAGGAGCTGCTGTTGGAGCTGAATTAGCATAAGCTTTCTATTGGGGCTGGGGCTTTGGCACACTAACTTGTGCTATATTAAGAGATGGGGAGGAATGGACGGGCCCGGCCCAGACCTGCATTCCTTACACATTTCAGTGGGAGTTTGAGATGTGCTAGGAGGGCAGGATAAGGTGTATGCAGTTGCTGACATCGGAACAGGTTTTCAGGAAACATTTTCTCCATATCAGAGGCATAATCATGAAAGGTAGTGAGCACCTTCCAGTCCAACTCAAGTCAAGGGGAGTTGAGGTTGCTAAACACCCTTCAGGATCAAGCCCCAGCTGGGGGACTAAGGGATGAAAGGATCCTTCTGTCCAGAGTAGTTTGTATGCAATATTGAGTCCTCCTCACTCCCTCTCCTCTGCCTTCTCCATGCTATACCCATTAATCAAGTTCGCTCCGCTCAGACATCCTAGGAGAGTTTCTATCAAGCCAGCCGAGCCCCCTCCCCAGCCAGCCTGCTTGAGATGCACCCCCATTCTTAACTCTGGGCTTGCACTGAGACAAGCAGAGCTGGAGCTGGGGGAAGGCGGATGCACAGAGAGAGTTAAGTTGGGTTGGCTGGGAAAGAAGTTTGTCAGCTGCTAACCTCTCCGTTTGCCTGCCCCACTGTTCAGAGCAGCCCCAGGTAGCAGGAGAAAGGCGTAGCCTAGGGTCTTTTATCAGCAATGCACATTCTTGGGACAGAGTTTCTAAACTCTGGGGCAGTCTTGGCAATATTGGTACTGCTAGTAGGTCTGGCTCTACATAGCACACAAGGTTTTCCTCTTTGAGATCTTTAGTTCAAAACTGGCTTGTGTCACGTGAGAGAGAGTTTCGTAGTCTCATCTCTTGGTGCAACTCACAAAACCAACATCAAATTTGCCATCATTGGCAGCTGCTGCTCCAGGCTAAGGTGTCGCAAGTCAGGATTAAGGTGCCTGGATTGAGCTATCTGCGGGGACCCAGAGCTGGGACAACAGAGAGTGTTTCAGTACTGGAGGAAGTTGTATTTGGCAAAACTGCACAGGGAAACATATCACGTGCTGCCTGGCTGTAGCCAGGACTTTTATCCCTTCCTCTCATGAGCACTGGATTTGCTCAGTCACTTGAAAATAAAATGTTATTTTGCAGAGATATTTGTTGCCCTCTTCTGCCCTGGAAAAGAACCTCCTTCGGTTCCTACATTAAATGCTGTTAAATACTATGCCAAGAAAAAAAACAGAGGTTGCACTGAGAGACAAGTACAAATTATGTATTGGCAAATGGGTGTAAGTCAAAGGGAGCCAAAGGAGTCTTAAGTAGCTGGTACAAGTAGCAAGGGAATCAGAAAATTCCACAACTTAGCTCCTCTCTAGCCTCACATAAGACTGGGCTGCACACAGACTTACACTGAAATAATAATAGCCGTGAATTAAAACCAATTTAGTTATTTCAGTGTAATTCTCTGTGCTGACACGCTTATTTCAGAATAAGGCTGAAGTCAGTTTAGCTAAAGTCAGTAATTATTGACACATAGACTTTCAGTGAAATAACTAAATTGGTTTTAGGAAATGAATTACATTACATTGGTGCAAGTTGGTATGTATATCAGCCTTTTGATTCAACTCTGAATATTGGCTTGAAACTCTTAACGATGGTAAAAATTATCCAGTGATTAATATTTGGGGACAAAATGGTTCTAAATTTAAGAATTTCACTCCTTTCATGTATTATTCCTCCCCACCCCCCACTCCCCACTTGTGAATTATTTTGTATGAAGCACTCAAGATAAGTTCATTGTCACAATCTCTATTGCCTTGGTGTTTTGGTGAAAGCTGTATTAGAGCAGTATTCAGGATTGTATTTGTGTGGTTTAAATTATATTGCCCTTTGAAATTTACAGCCATATCTGTATTCTGCATTCAATCTGTACTCTCATACTAGTTTATATACCCATCCTGTCATCTGTAACCTTCCTGGCATTTTATGAGGGACTTCAAGTTGGGAGACATATGCTGGAAGTCTCATGCGGCCAGTAGTTAATCATCATTAGAGTTTCTAAAAATTACAGATGATAAATTTTCTAACACAAAAGGTATTGCACCCAACATGAGGTAACTGTTTTGGATCTCATTACGATGGATAAAGATAAATTAATCACTGAATTGGAAGTTGGTTGTTGCTTAGGACCGGTGATCTAACCTGATTACGTTCAACATGGGCAAACAGCAGACAATCCCAACCAACAATAGATAGATTTGGTACCTCAAATAGGCTAATTTCCCAAATCTGAAGAAAATTATGAGCAAATTTGGTTGGGAGGAAAAATTTATACAGGAAAATGTGAATGAAAACTGGGAGTTCTTTCAGAAGAGCTTATTAGATGGCCAAAAAGCCATGATTCCACCATCAACAAAGAGGACAACTTTGGTTAACAGACCATCCACGTTAAGTGGCAAAGTGAAGGCAGCAATTAAAAATAAAAAAGCCACACATAACTAATGGAAAAAGGGGGAAATAACTAACAATTGATATAATTTAGAAGATGTGAAGTGTAGAAAATGATAAGGAAACCAAAGGGAAAAATCCATGGCTGGCAGGGCTAAGGACAATAAGGATTTTTTTTAAAGTATATTAGGAACAAAATAAATCCTAACAATGGTATAGGCTTATTATTCAGTGGAGATGGTAAAATTGTTAATAGTGATTCAGAAAAGGCAGAAGTGTTCAGTAAGAATTTCTGTTCTGTATTTGGAATGAAGCAGGTTGATGTACTTATATCACATGAAGATAATGAAGTACTTTCCAGTCCATTAGTAACTAATGCGGTTGTTAAACAACTTTTACTAGGGATAAAAAAATTAAATCATCAGGTCCAAATAACTTGAATCCAAGAGTCCTAAAAGAATTGGTGGAGGAGATATCTGGCCCTCTGATGTTAATTTTTAACAAATCTTAGAATGCTGGGGAAATTCTAAAAGACTAGAAGAGTTCTAATGTTGTGCCAATATTCAAAAAGGGCAAGTAAGATGATCCAGGAAACTATAGGCCAGTCCTGGACAAAATAAAGGAAAAGTTGATATGGGATTCAGTTGATAAAGAATTAAAGGATAGGAATATAATTAATGCCAGTCAACATAATTTTTATGGAAAATAGATCTTGTCAAACAAACCTGATTTCATTCTTTAAGAAGATTACAGGTGTAGTGTATAAAGGTAGCTGCATGAGTGTAATAGAGTTTTGTAAGTGGGTTCGGCTAAAAATTAGCACTATTCAGTATCAATAAAGCACACCTAAAATGGATTAAGAATTGGCAAACTGACAGATCTCCTTAAAGAATGAAATCAGGTTTGTTTGACAAGCCCTATTTTCCATTAAAATTATGTTGACTGGCATTAATTGTATTCCTATCCTTTAATTCATCATTGTTCGTCAAATGGGGGTGTATCTACTGGAGTTCTGCAGGGATCAGTACTAGGCCTGATGCTATTCAACATTTTCATCAAATTATATGGAAATATAGAATCACTGTTGATAAAATTTGCGGATGACAAAGATTGGTGGAGTAGTAAATAATCATGAAGACAAGGCAGGCAGAACAATCTGGGTCCCTTGGTAAGTTGGGCCCATTCAAACAAATTATGTTTTAACAGCCAAAGTAAAGTTATGCATCAAGGAACAAGGAATGCAGGTCATACCTACAGAATGAGATACTGTATCCAGGAAAACAGAGACTCTGAAAAAGGTTTAGGGGTTGGAGTGGACAAGGAAGTCAACATGACCTCCCAGTGTGATGCTATGACAAAAAGGCAAATGTGATCCCTAGATATATAAACAGGGGAGTAGGCGTAAGGAGATGAGTTTACCTCTGTAAATGGCACTGGTGAGATAGATACTGGAATACTGCATCCAGTTCTAGAGTCCACATTCTAAAACAGCTGTTGAGAAACTGGAGAGGGTGCAGAAAAGAGCCACAAAAATTATTCGAGAGCTAGAAAAAATGCCTTACAGAGTTCAATCTGATTTAAAGAGCTCAATCTGTTTAGTTTATCATAAAGACAATTCAGGCCTGAGCTACATTTAAATATGTCCCACAGAGATGTAAAGAATGCAGACCCTTGAGAGATGTAGTTAAGCTGGCCTAAACCCAGTGTAGACACTGCTAGATGGATGTTGAGAGGTCTACACTGCAGCACTAGAGTGCTGTAACTGCAGCGCTGCAGCTGTGGTGTCTGTCACATAGACATGCCCTGAGAGGTGACATGATTACAGGGTATAAGTACCTTTGGGGAGAGAAATACCAGGGATTAAAGAGCTCCTTAATTTAGCAGAGACTATAACAAGAACCGATGGCTGGAAGATGAAGCCAGACAAATTCAAATTAGAAACCAGGCACCTTTTTTAACAGTGAAGGAGATTGTTCATTAGAACAAAATACCAAGGGAAGTGGTGGATTCCCCATCTCTTGATGTCTTGAAATCAAGAATAGATGCCTTTCTGGCAGATGCTTTATGCAAACACAAGTTATTGGGCTCAGTGCAGGGGTAACGGTGAAATTTAATGGCCTGTGATATATCAGAAGTCAGATGGATGATAACTGTATGAATGGCTTGCTTTGAATGAATGTATTTTTTTTTATTATTATAATTAACCGTAACACTGAGGCTAGTAAAAACTGGAATGAATCTTAAAAGCTTTTAGATTGGGTAGGTCATTACAAACATTTTTCCCAGAGTAGATTTCCCAGGCTTTGTAAGATAGCACTGTGTGCTCCGTGCACTGTCCAAGTACAAACAAAACAATTTGATGCCAAAACTTGGGCTGGGTGAGACAAACCATGCTGCAAAGGAGATGTGAAATGAGGCCCAAACCCTTTGGTGTTATTGACGATCACACAGAACTTTATGTAAGACTAATGGTATTAACCCTGGTGCCTTGGGCAAATTATAGTCTACCTCCCTAAATTCCTCCTGTGTTTTTAGTTGAACATAATATTCTTTATTTCCTGTCCCAAACTGTCGTGTTGTGTTGCAGTGTGCTGGTAAACAGCTCTGTGTTCCCTGAGAGGTCGCTGTGGTGCCAAGAGAGGCCGATCCCTAGCTATCTGGTACCCTTCTTCACTGTAATGTTGTGCAGCTTGCTTAATTGTTTTTATTAAAGTGCTTGGAGATATTCAGAAGTGCAACGTATTATCAATGCTAGTGAACACACTCCTAGTCTCTGGTGCATATTAACCACTGGCACACCGCTAATATGGCCCACTTGCTTTAGCCTGGAACTGAGCATACTGAATAAGTGGGGTCAGTATTCCTCCAACATTCATATACTTCTGCCTTTATTAAGTTACGTTTCTTCCTGACCATTGTGAACCACGTGTGAATCAAAGGACTGGATGTGTTCAGTCTGCTATTGTCAGGATAGGGACTCTTCCCAGTAGAATGACAAGCAGCATGTAACTTCTTCCCCCAATGAAATCCTAAACAAGCCCAGATCTCAACCTGTTTAGTGAGTCTGTAAAAAAACCTTCCACAAGGATCAACAAATCTGTAAAGATGTGGTGCTGCAAAATTATAACACAGCTTATTTTTTATTACATGGTATGTTTTCCATACAATGGCCTTAATGTATCTAATGCAGTGTGTCCAATACATGCAAAATGCTTCATAGCCAATAAATCTATGTAGGCTCTGTATCCAGCTCAGCCATAGACTTGCTATGTGATCTTGGTAAAGTCACATAAATTCTGTATATTTCAGTTTCCCCATCTCTAAAATGCAGATAACAAAACCTCAGAGAGGGATTGTGAAGCCAAATTCACTAATGTTTGTAAAGCTCTTTGAGGGCCGTGCATGGAAGTTGTTTAAAAGTGCAAAGTATTAAAGAATAGGAGACTCTAAGGTTCTGCTTTTTAACCCTGATCTTTGAATTTCCACACTCACTTTTGCATGTGCATCTATTAAACCCACTAAAGTAGGCTTGCACCAGCTTTGGTTGCACACACCATGAAATTTAAGCACCAAATGATCTCATATACATGTATAAAATGACTGTGCAGCCACTTTTGTGTAATAAGCTGTGCTTACAAATGGGAATGTTCAAAACCAGAATGTGGCTTGGGACTGGCTAAAATGTTGGCCTTAAATGATTCAGTTCCGTACCTTCTAATAGCTACTGTGTTGAAATTACTTTATTCTGTTTTCTGTGGCCAAGAAATATGCGGCCCCATTTAAGAGTCCTTCTATCCTTGTCAGTTCCTATCACAATGTAAACATACCACCAGGTGGTGTGCATGAATACTCAAAGTGAAATTGATAGGAGACAGAAGAACGTGGAATTTCCATATTTGCTCAGACCCTTGGTTCTTATAGTATAGCGCTGAGACTTTGGGAGTGCCCAATACCTGATATTTCCAGAGAAGGCAGCCTCACCCCCAAAACAATCCTTTCCCTCCTCTTTCAGACGATGGTGATCAATTTGCACCCTGGAGGATGAAGCTGCATTTCCTTTGTATCTCTTTATTTTAGCTCCTAGAAGTGATGATTTTATGATTATTTATTAATAACTCTTATTTTTAAAGAAAGATGGAATTATAACTAAGGGTGAACAAGCTAAAGCATGTGATGCAACCCACAGCACACCAGAAAGTTTCACGGATCTTCTATTTCCTGACTTCCCTAAGCTATGAAATGCCATAGACGTTCAGCTACAAGGATGATGTAAAAATAGATTATAATGCTAATAGTCTTTGACTATGGCTGTCTCTCAGCAACATGCTTACCAATGACACTCTCACCCCCTTTTCCTTACTGGCTTCATTCATAAAAGGTTTGCATTTTTTAAAGCTAATTCTCTAGGAGGGTTCAGTAGTGATATAGAATCTAATGCAGTGAGGTCCATCTTATTATTTAGCCTACTTAGCCAGAGGCACAAGGACATCAAGTGACTTGCACAAGATTGCTCAGTGAGTCAGTGACTGCTCTGGGATGAGAATCAAGATCCTCCTAGCTCTCAGTCTTTTGCACTAGTCACTAGATGCAGGACCTACATTAATCAACAAACACATCTATTAAATGAAGCTGCTGGGTAAGGGCACGGACTGAGGTTTGTACCTTCATTTGAGGGCGGCCCTGATAGCTCTTGTGGAACTTTGCCCTGGGAAGCTATGAAAGATGTAGTCAGTGTATTATTTAATATGCATATATACACCCCCAAGTGTGCTAGGTGCTTTACAGACAAAAAGCGCAACACAGCTCCTTTTGGGAAGATCTTTTGCTAAAGCTGCGATGCTACAGGCTGTTCCAGGCAAGAGAACCCCAGTGGGGAGCCCCAGGGTTTCTGCAGGGGTGGCTTCTTGTACCCATGTGAAATAGCTTTCAGCTGCTGGGCCTGCATGAACAAGTCACAAAGGAGGGGGAGAAGGAAGCAATGTGAAATAATATTTTTAATTATTACGATTTTACTTATTTCCTTTTAAAAAAATCCTTTAAAAACTAACTCCTGGTCCTTACTACTACAGGGATTATTGTTACTGAACCTGTATCGAACTGCCTGCCCCTTCCCCCTGGATCCAGAAATAGTTACCTAAAGATACATTAGATAAAATTTGATAAATGCCTAATTGATTTAGGAGCCTAAATCTCATGGGGACTTGAACTCCTAAATCACATAGGCGTTTTGAAAATGTTACCAATTTTCAGATAGTTTAGGCCCCAGATTAAGGTTTGGTATGAAAGAGGAGTTCTCATATGACCAGAAACAATCTCAAATATTTATTTGAGGGCCATGTGAAATGCATTTGAACTAGGGCTGTCAAGCGATTAAAAAAATTAATCGCAAGATTAAAAAAATTAATCACAATTAATTACACTGTTAATAATAGAATACCATTTACTGATTTAAATTACAACACAGAATTCAAAGTGTACAGTGCTCACTTTATATTATTTTTTATTACAAATATTTGCACTGTAAAAAAACAAAAGAAATAGTATTTTTCAATTCACTTAATACAAGTACTGTAGTGCAATATGTTTATCATGAAAGTTGAACTTACAAATTTAGAATTATGTACAAAAAAAACCTGCACTCAAAAATAAAACAATGTAAAACTTTAGAGCCTACAAGTCCACTCAGTCCTACTTCTTGTTTAGCCAATCGCTCAAACAAGTTTGGTTACATTTGCAGGAGATAATGCTGCCCACTTCATGTTTACAATGTCACCTGAAAATGAGAACAGGAGTTCACATGGCACTGTTGTAGACAGCGTCACAAGATATTTACGTGCCAGATGCATTAAAGATTCATATGTCCCTTCATGCTTCGGCCACCATTCCAGGGGACATGCGTCCATTCAGATGATGGGTTCTGCTTGATATCAATCCAAAGCAGTGCGGACTGACGCATGTTCATTTTCATCATCTGAGTCAGATGCCACCAACAGGAGGCTGATTTTACTTTTTGGTGGTTCGGGTTCTGAAGTTTCTGCATCAGAGTGTTGCTCTTTTAACTCTTCTGAAAACATGTTCCACATCTCCTCCCTCTCAGACGTTGGAAGATACTTCAGATTCTAAACCTTGGGTTGAGTGCTGTAGCTATCTTTAGAAATCTCACATTGGTACCTTCTTTGCGTTTTGCTTTGCTTTCAGTGAAAGTGTTCTTAAAATGAACAACATGTGGTGGGTCATCATCTGAGACTGCTATAACATTGCATATATGGCAGAATGCGGGTAAAACAGAGCAGGAGACATGCAATTCCCCCCCCCCCCCAAGGAGTTCAATCACAAATTAAAACTTTTTTTTTTTAATGAGCATCAGCAGCATGGAAGCATGTCCCCTGGAATGGTGGCCGAAGCATGAAGGGACATATGAATCTTTAATGCATCTGGCATGTAAATATCTTGTGACGCTGTCTACAACAGTGCCATGCGAACTCCTGTTCTCATTTTCAGGTGACATTGTAAACATGAAGTGGGCAGCATTATCTCCTGCAAATGTTACCGAACTTGTCTGAACGATTGGCTAAACAAGAAGTAGGACTGAGTGGACTTGTAGGCTCTAAAGTTTTACATTGTTTTATTTTTGAGTGCAGTTATGTAACAAAAAAATTATACATTTGTAAATTACACTTTCACGATAAAGAGATTGCACTACAGCACTTGTATGAGATGAATTGAAAAATACTATTTCTTTTGTTTATCATTTTTACAATGCAAATATTTGTAATAAAAAATCATAATATAAAGTGAGCACTGTACACTTGGTATTCTATGTTGTAACTGAAATCAATATATTTGAAAATGTAGAAAAACATCCAAAAATATTTAATACATTTCAATTGGTATTCTATTGTTTAACAGTGCGATTAAAAGTGCAATTAATCGCGATTATTTTTTTAATCACAATTTTTTTGAGTTAGTCGTGTGAGTTAACTGCGATTAATCAACAGCCCTAATTTGAGATCATTGTACCTGCAGAATGCAACAATGGGGAACTGCACATGCATCTACCCTTTGTGTGCATGGTCACACCATTGGTATGCACAACTGCAGGGTTTTACACATGCAAAGGGTGGGTTTTCATTTTACCAAATTCACCCATTTTACCCGCCCTTGGAAATGGGGGCCAAAATGTCAATGTAAACAAGATAACCCTTCTTCTAGCCTAACCAAAATGCAACAGCTTGGTTATTGTGCATGAGGCCCAGAAACTGAAACAGACTATAATCAGGAAATGAAACTAGCTAGTGTAGTTTGAAGCTGAGGGAAGTGCAAAGAGTAAACAAAAAGGGCAAAAATGTCAAGGTGGACATTTGGGGTGAAATCCTGGCCCCATTGAAGTCAAAACGGCAAAACTCCCGTTGATTTAAATGGGGTTAGGATTTCACCTTAGATTTTTAAGTCTTTTTAATGTTAATAATAAGAAATGCAGGCAAAGACTTAAACACAGAAGATATTATGTTCATGCCCACTTAAACTGAAAATGTTCAATGTAAGTGGCATTGCTTTATGTAATCAGAACTGAAATCATCTTTTCTTGAGCTATTTCCATGCCATAGTCAGCTCAGGGGCTGGACTTGATGACTTCTCGAGGCCCCTTCCAGCCCTATGTTTCTATGGTTCTATAAGGACAGCCCGTATAAGGAGTGTCCTCTTCCCCAGCAATGTATGTCATAATGCTCGGGGACAGACACTGAGTGGGGGCACAGCAGGGATAAAGGTGTAAGAAGCCTTTCCCGCTGTACGCCATATCCAGGCAGTATCTACTTCTGTGCTACCCAAGGGCAAAGATGATCCCTCCTCGCACCCCGTGGGACAGGGCCCAAATTGGGAGTGGAGAGTAGTGATACTCCCCCAGGCTCCACCCACAAGCCAAGCCCTGCCTACATGGGACACTAAAATGAACTACCTCTCACAGCAGGTTGGGCAGGTGTTTAAAATATGATCATATATGCTCTGGTGGGCTCGGTCTCAGCAGGATTTGTATATGTTCATGGGCAGGGCCAGAAGACGGCAAAGGTCCAATAAACAGCCCCCGGTCCCAGAGCCATGTAATGTCAGAGTCTCAGCTATCATTTAAAAAAAGCCAATTGTTTCTAGACCATGTAACTGCGAAGAAAAGCTCGAAAATGTGACCGAGCTGATGCAGTGACAGGCTCCAGCAGAGGGAGGAGCAGCAGCCATTAGAACTGGGAAGTAAGCTGCCTGACACCACACTCTCCACCAGACCAGACAAGGCTCCCATTGCACCCAGACTGATTGGGGGTTGTGTCTGGATGCCCCATGGGGCTTTGCAGGATTGGTTCCCCCTTGGTGGGGGACCTCTGTTCTTCCCCTCTGGCCTTTTGGCTCTACAAGTCAGATTGGAGGGGAAAAAGGTTGTGGTGTCTCCCAAGCAACATCCACTTGCGTCACCAAACAGAGTTGTCAGTAAATTGTGCAGATCTTCATAATAAGCTCGTCTCTCTCTTTTCTGACATGCTTTGCTCAGCAGTGAAATAGTTAATGTTGAAATATAAATCAGCATACCTGGCCATTGGTGTTAACACTCCACTGAGAATAATGTAGCCATTCATACCTCTCAGTGTGTTATGGGCTGTTTGTAGACTCAGCCAGACATCACCATATTTGGGTCAAGTTTTTAAGGATTTCTTCTCAACCCTAACAGCTGAAGACTTCAAAAAATAAAAAAGGAAAGCCGAGATTCTGGAGCACAAGGTGCCAGTCTCAAAATAAGTAATGGGTCACTGGCCTGGGCCAGTTAGAATCAACAAACATAAGAACAGCCATACTGGGTCAAACCAATGGTCCATTTAGCCCAGTATCCTGTCTTCTGATAGTGGCCAATGCCAGGTGCTTCAGAGGGTATGAACAGAACAAGCAGTTATCGAGTGCCATCCCATCGTCCAGTCCCAGCTTCTGGCAGTTGGAGGTTTAGGGACACCCAGAACATGGGGCTGCGTCCCTGACCATCTTGCCTAATAGTCATGGAACTTATCTAATTCATTTTTGAACCCAGTTATATTTTTGGGTTTCACAACATCCCCTGGCAATGAGTTCTAGAGGTTGATTGTGCGCTGTGTGAAGAAATACTTCCTTCTGTTTTAAATCTGCTGCCTGTTAATTTAATTGGGTGATGCCTGGTTCTTGTGTTATGTGAAGGAGTAAAGGGAGACTGTAGGTGGGGAGAAGGACACACTTCAGCATCCTAAGGCATGGTGGGGCAGCTGTGCTCTCCCTGAGACACAACCTCTCCCAGAGCTGTGGTGGGGCACTGTGGCTACATACACCCAGTGCAAGGCCCATGAAGTACATTTGAGACCTGTAAGTGGCAGGCTGTTTCTGCATCAAGGTCCCTTCCCTGAGGAACTGCTACAATTGAGATTGTACATTTAAAAAGTGATGTGAATCATTCTGTTCCTTGCAAACTAAGGGGTTGTTACATCCACATCCATCCCCACCCCAATCCCCCCACACAAATATTGCTGCGCTTGTGGGGGCAGCAATATCCCAGAAGGGACTCGGTAGGGGAAAAACAAGTATTAGTATCCCCACTGCCCTCCACAAAGGGAGGGCAGCTCTACATTCCAGCAGTGGCCTAATAGGTAGAGGCAGCATGGAAGAGACACTGGATCATTGCATCCCTTGGATGGATTCCCCGGTCCTTCCCCCACTTATAGGTTGTGACTGCCTAGTCCAGGTTCCTCCAGTGAAATGGTAGCTTGCCCTGGTGCACCATTGCTCCTGGCTGATTTTGTCACCAGGATCACTTAGCTTGCAGAACATAGGCAGTGAATCTAACCCTAGATTTCTCACTTCACCTACGAGTTTTCAACCCCCCCCCATGTAATATGTTACTTTTGTCAGTGTTTATCCGACTGGATCCATGGACCCCAGTAACTTGGGGAGCCCTTTCTGGTGGGTCCCAGGACAACCAGAAAAGATGGAGATTGCAGTGGGAAAGGTTGAGTATGGAAGAGACTGGGAGAGCAGAGCATGGTTGGTTCACAAGACTATACCATGTAATTTTCTATAGAATGACGCTGCCCTGAGCACCCCCGTGTAGGATGGCTGTTGGAATTTATCTCATTGCTGCTTTGTATTTTTCCATGGTTACAGTCTCTGGGTAACACTCCTGTCTTTTCTCCTGAATAGGTAGTAGAGATTTCAGTGTTACTGTTTCTCACTGGCCCTTTCCCAGTGTGATTGTCCAAGTCTGGGCATCTCTTTCGGCACAGAGCCTCTCGCCGGTTATTGTACCGCTCTCTGCACAGTCTCACGCCCCCGCTGCGGGTGCATTATGCTGCCTGTTCAGGAGGGGTGTTTCCCCCCAAACTAGGGGATTTCTCTCTGGACACCGCCTCGTCCTGCAGGGTTCCAGCCCTGGGCTCTCACAATGCACCCTGCCCGGGCGGACTGTCTGTGGCGTTAGAAAATGGATGGGTTCTTTCTGCTCCTCCCCACACCCACTCTCCCTACAGCGCCTGTCCCTCCGCGCCCCCCCACAGTGTCCCGCCCCCCGAGTCGCTGCCTGCCCCCCACGCGCAGCGGGGCTCCCCGCCCGTGTCCGTCTGTCTGTCCCTGCAGCGCGTCCCTCGCCACCCCAGTGCCCCCCCCCCCGTCCGCCCGCCGGCCGCGTGTGTCACTCCCCCCTCCCGCTCCCGCTCCCGCTCCCCCCGGGCCGGGAGTGACGCGCTCCGCAGCGCCAGCCCCTCTCCGCGGGCAGCAGCTGGTTGTCAGCCGCTCCGGAGCGCGGCCAGGCCAGCGTCCCCTCCCGTCCCCGCACCCAGCCGCCGGGCTGGCGCAGGCCGGCAGGCCCCAGGCGCGGCCCCGGCCCCGCAGCAGGTAGGAGCCGGGCCCGCGGGTGGGAGAGGGGGCCGGGGGGGGGTTAGATTGTAACCCCCAGAGAGGGGGGTGCCCCGCCGGCTGGGGGCAGGCGGCGTTCCGGGGCCGCCTGGCCCTCGGGGGAAAGGGAGTGTGTTGGGGTGGGCGCTCAGCGGGCGCTGGTGGTTGTTGGGGGTGTGGAGGGGGCGCTAGGGGTGGGTTGGAGCGAGTTTGTTGGGGGGCGCACGGGTCACTGGGAGTTGAGGGGTTTGTGGGGGGGCGCACAGGGGTCACTGGGAGTTGATGGGGGTTTGTTAGGGGTGCCCAGGGGTCACTGGGAGTTGGAGGGGGTTTGTGGGGGGGCGCACGGGTCACTGGGAGTTGAGGGGTTTGTGGGGGGGCGCACAGGGGTCACTGGGAGTTGGAGCGAGTTTGGGGGGGGCGCACGGGTCACTGGGGTCACTGGGAGTTGAGGGGTTTGTGGGGGGCGCACAGGGGTCACTGGGAGTTGATGGGGGTTTGTTAGGGGTGCCCAGGGGTCAGTGGGAGTTGGAGGGGGTTTGTGGGGGGGCGCACGGGTCACTGGGAGTTGGAGGGGGTTTGTTGGGGGGCGCACGGGTCACTGGGAGTTGAGGGGTTTGTGGGGGGGGGCGCACAGGTCACTGGGAGTTGAGGGGGGTTGGTTAGCGGTGCCCAGGGGTCACTGGGAGTTGAGGGGTTTGTTGGGGGGTGCACACAGATCACTGGGGGGGTGGATGGTGTTATTTGAAGGTTGCACACTTCACTGGGGGGTTGGACGTGCACACAGGTCAGTGGGGTGGATGGTGTTTGGGTGGCGTGAGTTGCAGCGAGTTTGTTGGGGTGTGCACAAGCTGTCGGGGGGTTGTTTGCACAGGTCCCTGGAGTTGGATGATGGAGGAAGGTCGCTGGGGATGTGTGCACCGGGGGTTGGATGGGGTATGGTGGGTGCCTATGCTCAGGTCCCTGGGGTTGTTTGGGTGCATGGTCACAGGTCGTTGGGGGTTGGACGGGGCTGAGGGTGTGAGCCCTGGTCGGGTGGTTGCATGGGCTTGGCAGGAAGGGTCGGATGTTGGGGATGAAGGGTTTCATGGCGGGTGCCGTGTGTTGTGGGGGTTGCAGGGAAGCGGGGTGAGCGCTCTGGGAGGGGGTGCACCCTGCACAGTAATGCACTGCTGGGGGGAGGGGCTGCATGGACTGGCGCGGGGGGAGGGATTGCGGGGTACGGTTGTGGTTGCGGGGCGCATGGCGAGTGTCCTGTGCCGGTTGCGGGGTTCGGGGGGCACCGCTCGGCCTAGGGGCGTGCAGATCGCGTGGGCCCGTTTGTGCCTGGGGGGGGGAGGGATTTTGCCGTTTTTTAAACTCCCCCTCTGCGTTCTGATTCCATCTCCCCCGATTTCAAACCGAACCCGGCTGGCGGGGGCTCCTCCTCCCTCCCTGCTCCGCTTTCCCGGGAAGTTCTCATTAACGTCTCTAATTAGCATTATTCCTGGAGAAAGGTTAAGGTTAGAGCGTCCTTCCCTTATCGGGAGCGCAGCCTCCCCCTTCCCCGGAAGAGCACAAAAGCACAGAAAGAAAGTGGGAGGAGGCAGATCAATGGGGGAAGCTACAGACCCATTAATTCACAGGGAACCTTTCTCCCTCTCTGAAACATCGATTTTCCCTTTCCCTGGTGCAGAGGGCACAAGAATAATATCACGCTGCTGCACCTAGAAGGGGCTCTGGGCTCTAACATTTCACTGTCTCTGCACCTGATTTTCCTCCCATTTCTGGGGAGGGATTGTGCTGAAAATAGCTTTCTCCCTCGAGGTAAAGCCCTACTTATGGGTCAATCCCTGCTTCATGCTGAAACCCCTGCCTGCCAGGGCTGGAGCTATTTACACACATGCTCAGAGGGATTTGCCTTACTGATCTATTTATTTACATATATTTGGATCAGTATAAATGGAAAGAAAGAAACTTCCTTCCTTGCAGAGTTCACCTTTCACACTGCATAGATCTGAGACCTACCTGTGTGTGCAGACACTACATTGGAAATAATGTTACAAACAAATAAACAACCATTTCACTCTTTAGGCACCTTGCTTATTTCCTGTATTTGGCTCATATTATACAATGGAAAAAGGATAGTAAATTTCACTTGTTCATAGTTCCTAGCCAGTTTCACTTTTACATTCTCAGGCATTAGGCCAATATTCCCTTGTTTTGGTGGGAAACTAGGGGTGGGGGAAGGATTGTTGGAATCTGTTTTTGCCCTGTTTGCCATTGCCACCGAAATTTTGGGTTTGTTTAGCTGAGAGCCAATAACAGCCTGACAGGGATAAGGAAAAGATTGCTTTATTTTGCAGAAGAAAGGAGAGCCCTGTACCTTGGTACAGAAGACGTTGTTTTACACGAATTTTACAGATTTTTTTTATACACATTTAGACAAAGACCCCTGCTGTGTTAACACTTGATTGGTGGTTGCCAGACCCCGTACTTCTGCTATTTGGTTAGTGAAAACTGGTTTAGAGCTAGCTTTTTTTGCTTTAAGGCAGAGGAGAAAAGACAGTTTAAAAGTTTAGGTTACTGTGTACATAAGGCTTCTGCTTTTTTTTAGTGGCTGCCTGCTAGTACAAATAAGGGGGGGGGTTGCCAGTAACTTTTACACCATGAAAATATATTGACCAAAATGTTCCTATAGATTATATGTTGTGCAAAAATATGTTTTCACAAAACTTTGATTGTGGGTCTAGCTTGGACTTAGCAACATCTCTTTACTACTCATATACTCAGACCATCACATTTTTGATAATTTTTTACTGTGTCCATGGAAGACTAAAGTACTCTTTCATTCTGAGGGATTTATGGGCTAGGAGGCTTAATCATGTCTTTTCATATAAAATCAAATGCTAGTTTGATTTTGACCAAGGTCTGTTTCCATGAAGGTGGATTGAAGACTTGCACCTTCAACAGAGTATTCAGAAATATATAATGTTAATAGTACCGGGCAGTAGCTGTAGTTGCTTGGAAAATTCACACTTTCCCTCTCAGTATCCTATACTAGCAGTTTTTCAACCTTTTTTCATTTGCGGACCCCTACAAATTTTCAAATGGAGATGCAGACCTCTTTGGAAATCTTAGACATAGTCTGCGGATCCCCAGGGGCCTGTGGACCACAGGTTGACAACTGCTGTCCTATATCCCTTGTTCAGCACCTCCCAAATGAACAGCAAGAGCACCTAAAGATTTCACCCAACCCAGAGGGCAAAAATTCAGAATCTGTTGCAAGAATGGTTGCTCCTCCTTGCCTTGGGTAATGACATCTGGAATGTGCATGTGCTCTTTAGTGACACTCTCTTTTGGGTCTTTTTCCCCCAAAGAAAAGAACGATCTTAGGAAGCAGGGAAAACATAAGACAACAGAACTCATGAATTTTCCCTTTTCATGTAAAATATTCAGCTAGGTCTTGTCTCACCTGATTTGGGGAACTAGTAAGAACGAATTCTTATTTTTTCATGTCCTAGCAAGGGCTAAGCAGCTTCTTTCCCCTTACCCGCTAGAAGAGAATGATCTTGTGTGATAGAGAATAACAGGATTTACTGTAAATAAGAACTCTAGTCAACCTGATAGGAAGGGCATTCATAATATAGTGTTGGTTTGTAATGTACAGAAATAGGCACCAGAGCTCATGGATTCCTAACTCTGAAACTGAATTGAATCAACAATTCTTTAGCTTTCTTGGGCTCTGTGGTGCATTATTTGGCTGCTACAATATCCAGTGCCTTTGACCTGAGGAGTTTTATCTTCCATTATTAAGCCTTTCTGTGAACTGCAGTGGTTAAGTTGGGGTCAGATGTGGTTCAGTACCTTCTTGGCATGCTCAGAAGGCTGTGTTTAATGCTTGCTGGAATGGAGATGAGGCTACCTTTTTGGTAGAGTATTCCCCAAGACTGATACTACCTTCAAGGTGGCCAGCAGGAGGTGCCGTCCTTCAAGACAATATTCTGGTAGCATTCTCCCAAGTTGCTGCTGCTGATGTGTACAGGTAATCATGCCACATTTAGTTGATTCTAAAAAGGTAGCTGACTCTACTGTCAAACTAACACTGGCATATGGTGACTGTGCTTGTCACCTATTTGATCGAGGCTGAGCAATTGATATTTCCATTAAAGTAAACAATCACCACCCTAGATTTTGGTTTCTGGAGTCCACAGAAAGAACAGGCCAGAGTAGTGTGTCATGGCAAAAAAGTAGGGATATACTTCTAAATAAAATCAGATAACCTCAAAAAGAAAATAAGCAACACAGCATTAACAGTTCTCAGATCCTGTACAATAAATCGTGATATAGAGGGTGTAACTGACTTTGGAGGCATTTGCAAACCAGTTCCAGAGAAACTGAGCCTAGCTGTAAAATAAGCAGGTTACTGATATCGCCTGCATATATTTACAAGGCACAGTTATAAGAAGAGCTTTCCTACCCTGCTCAGTTTCAGCCTGTGGTGTGAAAGGTTGTTCTCTAAGAAGTTCTGCAGAGAAAAGGTTATTCATGAAAAAGGGAATCATTGTCTGGTGATTAAAGCACAAGATGGAGTTCTGTGATCTGGATTCTGTTCCTGGATCTGCCACCAACTCACTCTGAGGTCTTCAGCAAGTCACTGCAGCTGTTGGTGACTCAGTTTCTTCAGTTCTGAAATAGGAATACTATTGCTCTAATTCAAAGAGAAGTGGTGGGGCTTAAAATTGACGAATGTTTATAAAGTGCTTGAAGATTCTTGAATGAAAGCTACTACAGATGTGCAAAGTATTATTAATATTGCACATGCATTTTCTTTTGCTAACTAGAATACATGTGTAGACCAAATCCGTCTGTAGAGCAGATGTGAATATTGGACTGGAGATAAGGAGAGTATAGTGATGTTTTTCCAAGTCCCTTGCTGTGCCTGGAGTCCTTGTTCACATATTTGGGTGTGGCCCTGTAAATATACCTGACAGGCACTTGCTTTGCCTTTCAGAAAAGAAGCTGCACGAATATTTCATGACCCCTAATCATTCAATCCCATGAACACTAGAAATGAAGCAATAGAACTTTACTGCAGTGTGAGAAGATCTCTCCTGAGAGCTGGAAAGGGGAGGGATAAGGGAGTGGGAGGGAGGAAGGAAGGTTAGGGTAGGAAGGAGGGAGAGAGAGAGAAAGAAAAAGAGATTGTGCTAGCTGATTAGGGCAGCTGCTGTCGCTTTCATCTGTGTCATGACTGGCATGGTACGGGTGAAGAGAAGGCAAATCTGGAGCCAGGCTGTGGTAATGGACTGTGTTCTTTTTATAATGAAAGTTTCATTTGAAGTTTGTTTACAGGAAAGAAGAAATTAGCAGAGCGAATTCTCCCGAGAATCCGGAGAGGAAAAGAATGAGCTGCCTGACTCGCAGGCTGAAAGGGAGTGGAAGGGCAGATTATATTTACCGTATTGCTCTGAATTGTAGCTGGTGCTGCTGTTCAAAAATGTCACTTAAGCTGATGAGGATTCAATAAGCAGCTCCATTGTCCAGTCACAGGATTGGTATTCAGAGCAAAATTAAGAGGGTATTTTTCCATCAGATATTTTGAACTTGCTTGTTTCATTAGTTTTGACAGCATACTGTGTATTTGGGTGCACAAGCCTTTTTGTGCTGCAGCCAGAACAATTATCCCTCTCATTCAAGCTGACATGGAAGTTATTACTGGAGTCATAGCTGGGGAAAAAAGCTGTAGGGTATTGTTTGGATAGGCCTCAAATCACTGGAATCTTCGCTGCCATAAGGAGGGCACTGCCAGGAGTCATTGCTGGCATTGATAGGAAGTCACAGAGCTCAGGGCCTTATTTGCTTTGACAGGATACTCTGATGAGGAAGTTTGCACGGGTGGCAGTTGGAGTACTAGCTAGTAGTGACAGGATACTGCTAAGGGGCATCTTAAATTGCTAAAGCCAGGACTTGTGTTAACAGGGCAGCAAAGGAAGATGCTACCTCTGGGCTGTGTTGCAGTTTGGAGAAAGACTGGAAGAGCACTGGGGGCTAAGCAGCTCCCAGGCCAGCATTGTTTGTGTGCTGCTGTAAGGAACTTCTCATGGGCCATTGTGTGTGGTTGTGATAGGACACTGTTACGAGTTAGCTTTGGGTGATGTATTGATTGGACACTACCAAGAGGCAATTCCCATTGCTGGCTTTATGTATGGTATTGATGCAGGACCGCCGTGCTGCAGGTCACACTGCTAGATCTGCATGCTGCGGAAACGGGGCACTGCTGCCAGGAAGTTAATCCTGCTGGAGTCTTTACATGTACATGCTCTTGTTCTCCCAGTTGTAGCCTTATGCAGCAGGTCCAGGCTGAAAAAGGTGCGGAGATAAGCATAGAATTAATGGAGGAGGATGCCTGCCTCTGCAAGTTTCCACCTCAATAGCATGCTCTTTTTGCTGATAGGTCATATTAGAGACTGCTAATCATGCCCTGAGTCTTATTGGACTTCAGTCATTTACAGCTGGGTCAGTTTCTTGCTCGATATCTCTCGGGTAAATTAATGCTTTGGATAACAGACCACTGTATTGCACTGAGGGCATTTTATATGTAATCCAGCGTTTCACAATACACCTCTACCCCAATATAACGCTGTCCTCGGGAGCCAAAAAATCTTACCGCGTTATAGGTGAAACCGCATTATAATCTAACTTGCTTTGATCCGCTGGCGTGTGCAGCCCCGCCCCCCCTGGAGCACTGCTTTACCGCGTTATAGCTGAATTCGTGTTATATCAGGTCGTGTTCTATCAGGGTAGAGGTGTACATGTGTGCATAAACATACATCTGTACATACATACTAGAACCCAGTGTCCCGTGGGTGAGCTTGTGGGTGCTGAGGCAGGGCAGTCTCCTCTAGAATTTGCACCTGAAAGATATTTTCTTAAGCATGGGCCTGGCCATTTTCATTCAGCCCTGCAAGATGCACTCTGGGCCCAGGCCTTCTCTTGAGGTGGACTGGCCAGATGGGAAGCTGTGAGCAGCAGGAGACCTTGGCATTTAGTCTGTCTAATTAAGGTAATTGTTCCAGGTTAAGCTTTGTAAGGATGCCCAAATACCACAGTGATGGGCACCCTATAAATGCCATATATATATATATATATTAGCAGTGGAATATCCCCTTCCAGTTCAGTCTGTATGTAAGAGGAGGATATTTTTGGTATGTCTATACTGAAAAAAAACAAAAAACCCACCACCACCACCACGGCAGCAGTTCTCAGAGCCCGAGTCTACAGATACTCAGCGTTAAAGGTAGCACAGTAGACATTCCTGCTCTGGCTGGAGCCAGGCTCTGAAACCCAGGGAGGGGAGTGGGTCTCAGAGCCCAACCAGGAACATCTACACTGCTATTTTTAACGCTGTAGTGTGAGCCCTGCCTATCTGGGTCTGTAGACCCAGCTCTGACACTCACTGCCACAGGGTTGTTGTTGTTCTGGTTTGTTTTTTTGCAGTGTCGACATACATTACCTATCATGAAACTAGGGGTATCAGATTAAAACTTTTAGAGAATATTTAAAGTCATAGAACACATACATTGTTGAATAGGCATTGTTAGTCCCCAGCCGAATTTGACAAAAATGGTGTTATACCCTGAATTGGAAATGAAGACAGAGAGAGAAAAGTTGTATGGATCTTAGCCAAAATGCCAAGAAAAAGTGCTCTCTGTTTACCCTGTGTGTGTCCTGTTGAAACCAAGCTGCCATAGGTTTGTAAGCATGAGCATGCTTCTGCCTGGGTTCTGTTAGTGTATGCCCATGCTTGGTTGAAAGTTGCGTGCTGTAGCACTGGCATGTGAGCATGAGTGTGCCTGTGTCCTTATAATGTGAGAGTGCACGTGTGGTTATACGGTGTAGCTCTGCCCTGTGTATGATTTTACAAGTGTTCAAGCTGAGGCTGTACAGAAGCTGTAAATTCCAGGAAACTCCCTCTGAGGCACCACTCAGTGAGGAGGGGGTTGGGGAAGGGAGCAGGCTAACCCCAGCAATTCCTGCCCTGAGTGAGCAGATGGCTCTTCAGGGACAAGGAAGGAAGAAAGTTCAAACCTGTTCTTAGAGAAGTTTTTTTTTTTTTTTTTTTTAAATAGTGAACAAAAGTCTGCCGGAGGCAGAGTAGCTTTACAAGGTGCAGGTGCTGGTTGGAGGGCACTCACTTGGTGCAAGGAAGAGGAGTGGGGATTGGTATTTTGCTCGAATTGTGGAGGGAAATGGAGAGGCTACAAGCCTGTGAAAGGTTGTTTTAAATACGAGGCAATAGTAGCTAAAGCAGAAAGTGGCTCTGGGCGTGTGTTCAGTGGCTCCAGCCCACAGCGTTGGATGGGGTCTCTGTCTTATTTTGGGAGGGAACAAGAGAAAAGGCAGATAGAGGAACCATTACAGCAAATGCGTTACACATCCCCATGTTATCGGTGCTTCCTTCATAACTGTGTTGCTGTGGCCTTGGCTTGGAAGGCCCAGCTCTGAGGTTCCTTAGCTGCTCCTTTCATTCAGAATCTCACTGCTGCTTTTATAAGGATGATTTTGAAATCCAGTGGCTGACCTTTCTGGCTCTGGAAGCTATCCAAGGGCTGTCTCTTGAAGCGCAGTAAAGGTTAGAAAGGAGGAAGAGAAAGAATGTCCTTTCAGCTGTGGGAGTGGGAGAGAGGAATTTAATCTATGCCATAGGAAAAGCAGTGGCATTGCCGAGTGAGGATGTCTGTGACTTCAGAAATGGCTCGTTCCCTCCTCAGAGCGGGCAGTTTTCAGAGCAGCAGGACTAGTGAATAGAGCATTATTTGTAATTAAAAAAAAATGCAGGCTACACTCCTGCTGCAAATAGCAAGGGTGCATTTCACTCTATCATGGTGTTGCATGTGGTTCATACATGCTTGTACTGGAGAGTGGAAGTGCCTCCAGGTCACATCTTGGCTTACCCAACTCCATGGGTTTTTCTCTGCTGTTAGACATCCCTTCCTGTAGAAGAGCCCCGAAAATGGTGTTTCTGGATCGTGGCTGGGCTCGCTATTCCCCCTCAGGTCCCATTTGCATCACTTTCATGGTGGTATTGTGGCTTCTTTGGTATCTTTGGCTCTGGCCCTGCTGAAAAGTCCCAGGAATCTGCAGGCAGATCCAAGGGCCTGTGAAGCCCTTGAAGATCCTAGTCTCATGCTGAAAGCCAGGGATTAAGCCGTTAGGCTGCAGGTTCTTAGACCCTCTCCACACTACAGGCATATCCCCTGCTGCTGTGTATGGGCATATCTCCATGGAAGTCAGAGCTGGTCTGCAGATTTTCACCAGTGGCTGATCTGGCCTGACCCTTCCTGCTCTGTTAGAGAAATGGTGGTGATACTGTTTGGATGTGCTTTTTTGTTTTTAAACACAACGTTCAGTCTAGTACATTTCAAAACCATTTTAACAAAGTCACACCCTGTCTGCGCCACTGGCACAGCTGTTTATCTGCCATGGACACACTGCAGTGTCGATGGAGATTAAAGGGTAAACTCCAGGGCTCAGCCATCCGCTCCTACAGGATGCGAGCTCTTTCTAATTGTCCTCAATTACAGACTGTGCCATTCCTCAGGCACGTCTTCAAACAGGAAGCAGAGCACTGGTGCTCTCCGCAGGGGAAATGCTACCTAGCCCAGAGCATGCTGGGAAGGGCTATTTTCAGAGTCCCTGAATGCCAGGAGGTGAACATGTTTCTTTGGGGATGCAGGAGCTGCTGCACCCCCAAAGGGATCTGGTCAGGAGCTTCAAAACCAAAGCAGATTTAACCCTTTCCTGTTTGCTTTTAGGATGAGACATCGGTGAGCAGTGAGGATTTTGATATGAATGACTCCACATGGATCTCAGCTGACCAGCATCTTAACTCCAGTTTGAGCCCCAGTCAGGACGAGAGCATGCGCAGCCCTCAGAATCTCCATAGCCAGGAGGATGGTGAGTGCTCCTGACGTCCGGGGGGCAGGGGAAGGGAGGATTTGCACATCTTTGGCATAGGCTGTTTTTAGTCACTCATTAAACTTTAACTGCTCCATTTTGATCAGGTGTCCCACCTGGGGGCTGGATTTCCTAGCAGCACGTGCACAGGGACTGCACTGGAGTGAGGCCCCTCCTGTTGGTACCACCGGGAACTAGTGTACTTTCCATCTCTCTCTGTGCTGCTGGTACCTGTCTGGTGATACTCTGGTGCAGGTGGTGGTTGTGATAAGGGCTCTGTGGTTTGGGGCATCACAATGTTGTTCTAAGTTTTCCATGAATCCAGATAGTGAGATAAGAGACTCTTCCTGCGACAAGAGGCAACAGAGTCACCGTGACATGCACTGGACACACTTGTTCCTAGAGCTGAACTCATGGGCAGGGCTAGAATCAGAAGTTACATCACATACAAGATCTGAGCACTGATTTAATCTGCCATAGAGTGCCCACTCTAAGATGCAGAGGGACAGACAAGGGAGCATGGTGAGGCCCTGGGATATGGGCTTCTCAGCCAGAAGCACTCGGTTGAGTTACACGTTTTGGAGTGGTTTTGATCCCCAAGAAGAAGCTGGATACTCAGCAGTGAGAATGGGATGCACGGGGGAGAAGTGGGGGTATCTGTCTGGGTAGTGCAGGTAATTCAGAAGGGTCAAAGTTGAGCAGCATGGAATGTGTGGGAGGAGGCAGCTGGTAAGGAGGGGTGTTGTGCTAGTTCCGTGAAACATGTTAGCTTTAAAAAAGTAAATAAGGGGTGGAAGTCTGAGTTCAGGTCAAAGTTCATCTCCATGGTATTAGAATGAGAGTCAGATGACTGACTCTGCCCAGTTCTCAAGTGGCTGACTCTCTCATTGTCTCCAGAGGGCTCTGTGCAGAGACAGTTTGAGAGCGGATAGGAAGTGGATGTACCTTGGGGCAACTCAGATCAAGTTAGTGTTGCTTTAAGAGAAGGGACTGGAAAACCACCCTGGACTGCGGGAAAGAAAGGGCTTTTGTGCCAGCATATCTGCCTGGCGTGGGTTTTAGCCACTCATGGCCAGAGGCAGAGTGTTGGTGCCCTGGTGCTTTCTCCACTTAGATACACTGGGGCAAGTTTGGTTTATGTTGCAAAGCTGCTGTTTTGAGAAACTGCTGTTTTTAAAGATAGCAGTGCCTGGCCAGTAGTCTTACCGCTGCCTGTGTGAGGATGTGAAACTTGCCTGCTCTGCAGGGTGTCCCGGTGTCAGTGGAAGCAGACAGTCTAGCACTTCTCCTCTCCTTATGAATATGTTGCCAAGCCCTGTACAGTCCAATTGCAGCACGGTAGGTGGAAGGACCCGTTGAGGTTAACGCAGCTTGTTGTCACACCACTTCCCAAGTGCCTCAGAAATGATGCTTAGGGTACGTCTTCACTACCCGCCGTATCGGCGGGTAGCAATCGATTTCTCGGGGATCGATATATCGCGTCTCATCTAGACGCGATATATTGATCCCCGAACGCGCTCATGTCGACTCCGTAACTTCACCAACACGAACGGCGGTAGCGGAGTCGACATGGGGAGCCGCGGACGTCAATCCCGCGCCGTGAGGACGGTAAGTAATTCGATATCAGATACTTCGACTTCAGCTACGTTATTCACGTAGCTGAAGTTGCGTATCTTATATCGATTTTCCCCCATAGCGTAGACCTGCCCTTAGAAGGGCTTGGCTGCTTGGCATCAGGCTGTGCCATCATCTGTTGCACTTAGCAGTCTATTCTTCAGCATGTACTACCCGCCACACCTATGGTTCTAGGCTGGTATTTCTCTACATCCACTGTACTTTGCAGCTCTGGTGACAGAGAACATTTCCCAGCCCCTGGTTTGTGATGCATTCCAATGCCTGTCACTCAGGAATGCTCTAGAATGAAATGCTTTGGATCCCTTTCCCCAAGGCTGCAGTATGCAAAAGGACAACGCTTTAGGCAGGAGCTGAAGATTTCTTCACTGAGACTAAAGTTCTGTCTGTTCCCCCCCCCACACACTTTGGAAATTGTGAGTATCGTGGGAACAACACTTCTCTCTCCAGGGGCGAGTATCCTTTTCTCAAGGATGCACAGCCCCAAAATCTCTACACCCTGGAGGATGTATTTTTGTGGGGCTGTCATGGTGCAGGTGTCAGTATAGAGCAAGGGAAGGAAGGGCTGCAGTTCTTTGGCACAGAAGGTTTCTAATCACTCATTAAATGTTAAGTGTTCCATTTCAGTCGGGCTCCACACCTATGGTTTCTGCCTAGAGAAACCCTGTCTTCTGTAGCTCCTTTCATTCCGTTCAGGGGCTGAGTTTAAACCGTACATGTGATTTCTTCTCCCCTGTCGAGTCTGTGCACATGCCTCAGGGGCTCTCTCATATGGGTCAGGGGAGGAGAGGAATGGAATATACGGGAATAGCAGATCAGAGGTGATAGAGACAAAGAATAAGCATGCTGGCTGTGGAGGACACTTTAATTGAAACCAGATGATTGGGGTCTCCATTAGACTGGCCAATACTATGGAATTTTATAGGACTGACTAAGTTAGGGATGATTCCGTATTTCCAGTGAATACCAATGGCCCATATCACATGCTGCAGTGAGTTCTAGGATGTGGACTGGTGCCACTGGGATGGAAGGCCTTGGCCAGTCCAGTTGTCAGCATCAAGGACGGAGGCAGCCAGAGGGTGTGATGGGAAGGGCTGAGAGGGGAGGAATGAAATGATGCTTCATGCACAGGAGACAAAACAGAAATAAGGAAGATGCGATAGTGGGAGGGATAGTCCAGGAGAACAGTTGATGAGAGTGGGGGAAATGGAGAGGCAAGTGGGGCTTAAAGGGAGAGAGAATTTAATGAGCCACAGTTTTTAAACCCTGCCCATTTCCTTGGAGTCCTGGGTCAAGGGGATGTCTCCTTACGGCTGTAGAGTGGACATGGCTCTTTTTTGTATTGCCCAAATTTGTGTATTTGTCCAGGGACAGTACGGAGAGTGGCAATGCAAGCACCCTGCCAAACACCTTGACCCTGACCTGAAGGGGTCCCACCCCCTTTCCGTCCCCCAGGCTGGGTGGGTGGCCAGGCCCATTCAGTCTTTTAGCCTCTCTGCTAAGACTGCCAACAAGACACCACTTAGTTCCCATTTTTGTAAGGGGCTTTTTGATGGACATCTGTCCATTAGGAACTAGATTGAGGCCATCTGCTGACAGCTTTCTGTCCCACGGCCCAGGGCTGGATTTCAGCAGCCAGCAGGTGAAGGGGGCAACTCCCTGAACAAACACTCCACTACAGCAGGAATTGCAACTGGACAGTGTAAACACACCTTGCATTTAAGTGCCAGGCCTTGTAGGAGCCAGAGTGAGTGCTTTGGTCTTCACATTGACTAGTGAGGGCTGCTGTTTTCAAGACCTGATAATGGCTCCAAAACTGTGGCCCTGGGATTACTCTAGCAAGCACAAGAAACAAGTTATTGGCTGGGTCAGTAATAGGCAGGATGCACAGCTGGAGCAGTTGGCAGGAAGGGGGTGTGTCAGATATTTCATTTGACAAATAGGAAGAGGTACAAGCACTCTCCTCAAGTATCTCACAACATGGAGCAGAGTCCCTCCTTGTTTGTGCCTCATGAGCTGTGTCTGTTTCAGTTTTCTCTCTCTCTTGCTCCCACAGTCCCAATGCCAGTGGTGTGTGAGCACTTTCTCCTCTGCAGTTCCTGCCCATGGGAACAGGCACATTTCATCTTTTAGCTACATCTCATTAGAAAAAACTCCTAGCCTTCCTCTTCTGTGTCTGAAAATCTCTCTCCTGCTATTGTTTAGCTGTAAAGGTGTTTGTAATACACATACTATGAAAGACTTTTTACAAAAGAAAGTTGTAATGCACAGTTTCCATCTAATCAGAGGACCCAGTTCTGAGATCAGGAACTGTAGATACAGATTTCAAACTTTATTTTAAGGACAAATCACCCAAGTTTCTTGACTTGAAGAGCCCGATAAGGAAATGCTATACAAAACCTACTGATCAGTTTGACAACCTGTTCTGAGTGTGATAGTGTGTGTGAGATGGGAGGGTGCGCAAGAGGCAAGTTTGTCTTGCCTTGGGGTGTAGGTGTCTGCTAAGTCTTTAGGGAGCAATAAGCGACTCAGACAAAAACCACCTTATTCGGTCTCAGTGCCCAGAAACCTTGGCCTGCTATTACCCTGCTGCAAACTGTGTGTCAACCTTTGAAACAGCAAAGAGACCCAATTAGAGCTAATGACTTTTGTACGTACCAAAAAGGATAGTAAAAGACACTGTCTGGGAGAATTTCAGAGGCACTGTATCAGCAGCAGAGGTGGTGTCACGTAGGATTGACACTGCTAACTGCAGAAAAGTACAGAGTGAGCCATGGGGTCCCGTAGTGCACAGACTCTCTACAGCACAGTAATGGAGCAAGAACCAGCTCCTTCCATTTTCTTGTGTGTTACTCTGCTGCTCCCACAATGGGAAATGTGAGGTTCTCGCACATTTCCTGCCCAACTCAAATGTTACTCGTATCTTAAGTTGCCCAAAAGGAAGTGACTGGGTGCCCAAGGCCTGAGCAAAGATGAATGGGAACTTTTTACTATCCACTGTGAGAGCCATTTTCCAGGACAGCCTCGAGGGATTAATTTGCTGGGGTCAGTGTGCATGTTGAAGAACAAGAAGAGATCGTCACGGTAGCCCCACCTGGGACAATGTCAGTGTACAGTGCAGCATCCCGTGCAGTCATCCAGTCCAACACAACACAAGTTACAGAAACTTGCTAGACAGAGGGGCCTCATGGCTTTCTAGTGTCCCAGGAGGCTACAGGAGCTTTACCTCACTGGAAGGAGTGAACCATTTTCTTGCTAGTTTTGGTTCTGGCCTTCTCCATCTGGCAGAACTCGTCTGTGTCAACCATAGAGAAGTACAGCGAAATCTATCCATTGCGCATGCAGCCTGGAGGTCTCTCCCCATCTCAGTAAGACAGTAATACCAGATGCTGCAGTGAACCATGGCACTAGGACCTTGTATTTCTACATACTGCATTATGGTGCATTTACTAGTAGATTACAAATCATTCAGACTAAATACCGAGCATTTAGGGAGGCAGGTGCCTGGATCATGTGTATTTATTGTGTTTTTTTACTTGCTAACTGGCTCCTGATAGTCTCTCTGGGGCTAGTACGGAGCAGCAAAGTCCCACCATGTTTTAGGAGTTCTTCCCAAAATGGATAATACATTGCAATCCGTGACATTGCCACATAAAGAGCTGTCACCACTCAGCTACCTTAGTCAGGGATCAGGCTGCAGGTGCTCTCAGCACAAAGCCTGGGGGAAAGAGAAGGGATCTTAACTCATCCCCACCTCCCTTTTTAAAAAACAACAGGCTGTAAGGAAAACCAGCCCTTGAGTACAGACTCATTTCCCTACCGCAGGGAGTGGGCAGCACAGCATTCTCCTGTGTCACTGGGCTGGACAGATCCCCTTTCAGCCAAGGCTTGCCTTGGTACTGATCCAGTGTTTGATTGGCAGGGCCACTGCGGAATCTGTTCTGCATTGGGGAATGGTCACTAATTCCTGCCCTAAGAGGAAGGGCATGCTTAACCTGCTTAGTGCTAAACAGCCTATCAGGGATGTCCCCTGGAGATGTTCCTCAAGGCCAGGGGAAGGAGGCATTTCCCTTGAGAATGTTTTAAGGAGGCAGCTATGGGGCAGATACTGGGGCAAGATATTCCTTGGACATGCTCCTCCAGTGGGGCTTGGGAGGGGCATCACAGAGATCCCTTGGACGGACCACGGTGGGTTGGGTGAGGGGTGAAGGCAGTACACAGGACGTCCCCAGACACCCACCTCCTTTCTGGTGCTGTTTGTGCGCTGTGGTGGATGAGTACCTTGGTGTGTCACAAGGCTTTAGACTTCCTAAGCATTGTATTGCTAGACGTTCTACTTGGAGAGGAGCCTCCCAGGAAAGCACGGGTCGAGCGCAGCACATACCAGGAACCGGGGTTTACATTCATGCAGCAAGTTCACCCTTAGTTATCAGCATTGTTGCATCCTCAGCTTCCAGGCTTCTCAGGTGCCCAGGTCACACCTGGTACTAGCCTCTAGCATGATGCTATATGTTCCCCTAAGACATGCCAAAAGCCTATCTCCCTGCCCCTCAGAGTGCTGCACACTTTTCTGCTTATACATATAGGACAGTAACAGGGTCACTTACCACATCCAGTGGCATGTCCATTCCTCAGTTTCCCTTCCAAGCTGTAGTGTCCATCCATGGTCATTGTGGTGCTTTTGGGCCCTCCAGTCAAAGCAAGAGCTCTCCCTTTCCAGGGTAAGGAATGAAAATGCATCCTTGGCCACCCACAGTCTTCATCTCCATGGACACAGAGCCTTTGTGACACTCATTCACCACCCCTAGGCAGCATGCCTCTTTCCTGGGTTCTCTCTGGGCTCCATAATCCTGCACCCTTCCCAGGGTCTGCCCCAGCCTCCCCCATGTTGATACAGGGCTGAAGAGGGTAGGGTGCCTCTCATCCTCTCCACAAGGCCTGGCTTGGGCCCCTAAACAAGGACCTGTACCCACACCAGGCCTTGCTTCAGACCTTTTCCTCCTCTGGATTCACCCCTCCTAGTTTTTTAGCCTGTCTTCTCCCAGGCCTTTTGCTGCCCAAGCTCACTTGAGTGAACACCCCCAACCTGCAAACTACTGCCATGCCCACCACTTACTGGAGAGGCTGCACTTTATAGTGTCCAGCACCCCTGCCTCTCAGTCACATGACTGGGAGCAAACTCAGACACAGGTGTGGAGACTGCACCTGAACTCCTCTTAAAGGCCCAGCTCACCTCTAGAGAAGGGGCAAGTTCTGTTCTCAGTCACGTGTATGCAACCCCAGAGACTTAGTGGGGTTGCAGACAGGGGTGTAACAGGGCTGAATTTGACCCATAGAGCATTGACAGCCAAACTGGCATTTCCATGACACTCCAAGCACACGTCTGATTTCCCATGCAGGGTAACCACCAAATAGCTTCCTCCCAAATCACAGTCAGTGAGCACTGCCTTGGGCCATTGGCTGGCTTCCTGCAGATTTCACCCAGTGGCCCATCATCCCTCTTCAGGCTCCCTGCCTCTGTGCTCTTCCAGCCCTCCTGCATCTGTCATGAGTGTAGAAGAGCTACAGCCCTTGCAGCAGGGATCAGTAAATCCTGCCCACCCTGCTAGAGTTCTCTCAGGGCAGCTGTTCTCTTTCCTAGGCCCTTTCCAGACTAGTCACAGACATCTTTGGTCAGCTTCTCTTTTCTCTTGCTCCTGCAGGTTTGGGAAATCCAAAGCTGCTCCCGAAACATCCTTGCTAGCCTGTGCACGCGCTCTGTCCAGGCTTTCCTTCCTGCCTGGCTTGTACCTGCCTTTGCTTCTAACTAAAAACATCTTCTGCCAGATGGTAACTCTTTCTGCATGTAAATCAAGCAGAGCTTTCCCTAAATTGCCCTCCCAGTGCCTAAGCAGGGATGCAGATGAAGCCAGCTAATTGATGGCAAGTTTCACCCCTTTCCCTGTAACTCTTTAGCTTAGTTATTTTGGGTTTTATTGACCACATTCACCAGCTACTGAGGTCCCCGATTTAACCACAACACAGGCTCCAGCCTGGCAAGTGTTTCCTATGCCACCCAGCCTATATGACTCCCCCCTCACCCAAGAAGTCCCCCGCTGGGGGTTGAGAGGGCAGCTCTGTCTCCATAGCCCATTCAGCCCTTGACAGCCAATGAGGGGAGCAGCTGGTGTCAGTTGTGTTGATGTACATCTGCCCACTAGGAACTGTGCTTAGACCCACCAAATGCATTTGCCACGATTGGCTCTCAGACAGTAACCACCTTAGATCCCTATTGGCTGGGTTTGAATCGGCTTGCCAGCAATGGAGTGACTAAAGCCTTGGTCTCCTGTTCCTAACTCCTGCCCCATCCTAGAGCCCTGCTCTCATTTCCCAGACACAGACGTAGACTCTTTTTTAGAACAAACCAAGCCAAAAACCTGTTAGAAAAGAGAAAATCTCTCTTAATAAAAGACCTAAGGGCAAAACTTGGCTGCACGGTGGCTGGCAAGAGAAGCATAGTGCTGGGAGGGCCACAGTATGGAGTGTGAGGGGATGGCACAGGCCATCGCAGTAGGACGAGGAAGGCCAGGCCAAGGAGACTGCTTGTCGAGATGCTGCTGTTCTGCTGTGTTGGCTTCTGGGCTTTGGCTCCCGTAGGCAAACGGGAAAACTTCCATCCCTCACAGACCCTGAGCTGTGCTCTAGCCAGCGCCTCCCTCTGCCTGTACAGCAAAGCTGGCCTCATGCCGTAACGCTGGCAGTGGGGGGAGAGGGAGAAGATGGTCTGGGAGATAGCACGAGGAGACCCCTTTCCTACACAATACAGGAGAGAGCAAACAGCACTCCCTTGTCAGTAGACACATTGTGTCCAGCATTACCAGATGTCTGGCTCAGTGAAGACACTGACAGAATACAGTCACAGGGGGTGGAGGATGGACACTTTGTCTGGGTATCACGAGGTTTGCATTAACGAAGAAAGATATGAAATAGAACGCCTTCACTGGATATTGGCCAGCCTCACTTGCTCTGCTCCCATGAACATTTTTTTTAAGCATCTCAAAAGAAATCAGCCAGGCAGGCACTAGAGAAGATGGGCTTCCTGGTAATGGATGTTTGTCCCTCCCTGTTAGTGGGAGGTGGGGCTGGAATGAAGCAGATTGGCACTGGTTGGCCCCTCCTCTGGAGTTCACAGGTTCCTGGTCATTGGGTGAGGAGGAGTCCTTCAAGGCTGCTCATTTGCCTTTAATTAATGTTGGTCTCCCTCCCAGCAATGGCCCTGCATGAGGCCCCCCCATTCTCACTCTGTCTCTCTAATTTGTATTGAGTCTCTCTCCTTTGCAGCCTCTCCTCTTTCCCCTCCTCCCCCTTCTCATCTCTTTTGTGAGTGAATAATTTATGGCACTTTTCATCTTCCCGGCTGTTGTTACAGTGAAATGTCGGTGGGATGCTTTGAACAGTTTTGACAGTCGTTTTAAAGCTAGATGTAAAGTTTTGAACTGTGCTGGTGACATTTCAATGTGGAAACTGTGTTTCCTTTTCTAGTGAAGGGGAGAATCTGTGTCAGAGGCAACGGCCTCGACACGGAGACTCCAGATGGGCAGTTGGCTTATTATATCACAGGATCATGTGTGATCCTGTGAGAGCAGGAGCTGGTGGTACTGACCCAAACTGCTTCTAATTCTGGTAGATAATCACGAAGCCATCGAAAGTCCTGCGTGTTGACTGGTGGAGGATGGCAGAGCCCTTGACAGTCCTGCACAGCAATTGGTCAATTATTCTAGAGTCCTTCAAAGTCCTGGGTGACGATTGGTGGGCTGTCACAGAACTGTGACTAAGTGGTGGTGTTGTATTGCTGGGAGGTTCCCGTGGGCTGCTGGCTCTTACATAAGCTCACTGTTTTCCGAGTCAAAAGAGGGTTTTGTCTCCATGCTGGAGATGTGACAGGCGGAGGAACAATTTACCCCATTCATCTGTAATTCCCTCTTTGGACGGCAGCACATTACCCTACGTTAAAATAGACGTTAAACCCAACCACTTCCCGGCCATAAAACCGCACAGGGAGCAGGTGTTGGAAATGTCCCCTTCCCTTCCTGATCTCTGCAAATCCAGCATCACAGAAATCAAGGATAATCCAGGCGCCTCCTCCAAATGAAAATGCTGAGCCCTGATTAATGTATTTAGTAAATGACCGATCCCCCCCACTCGAGCCTTCCTGAAGAGCCACGAGGCATTTGCCTGTCCCTCCCTTGACGCTTTCCTAGGATTGGTGAAGCTGAAGAGAGATTGGAGATGCTGCTGTCAGCTTCCGTGCTCCAAAAGCCACACAGTGGATGCTCATAACTATGGCGGAGGGAGCTTTGACTTTGCAGCCAAGCATGTGCCCTGCACCAGAGAACAATGCTCCTGCCTAGCGCACGTTAAAACAAGGCCTGCGCAAATGTCTGCGCAGGCTGGTTTTCTGCACAAGCCTGGAGTCATAAGACTCCTTCAATTTTCAGTCTTGTTTCAGGCCTGCATTGCCAACCTGGACCTGTTAAATTCCAGTTCACGGGTTTCAGTGTCTCTCGGCATCAGAACTTCTGCCAGCGGAATCCCAGCTGCCAAAGATTACATGTGAAGTTTAAATATTTTGTTTTCTGAATGAAAGATCAGAACAGTTAAAAGTTACATTGTTTTTACAGTTCCATCTGCCTCAATTAGGGCTTCGGGGTGCGTGGGGGCTTCCAATTATCCTCATTAGAGGGGCTTCTCACTTAGCCAAACTCCAGCCGAGAGCAGAGAGCTCATGAGGCTCATGCTGTTGGGATAATTAATATATTCATGGCTGCATAGCCTGGTTTTGCTCCCCTGCTGTTCACAGGGTTGTACTGTTTGGTGTTTGTGTGTGTTCGGGCACTCGCCAACTGTTTGTGGAAACGTGCACAAATCCCCAAAGTTTCACACTTTTTAACACTAACAATTCTTTGTCTGAGAATTCAAACTGGCAGCGCATCCCTCACTACCAGCTATTCTCCTGTTTAAAAAAGATTGGTCATCCAGTCAGAGAGCAGCAACAGGCCCATGTGAACAAGGTGACCAATCGCAACACAAAATAGCTTGGTTGAAGCAAAGAACCCCACAGGGCTGGAATTTTCCCAGCCAAATGATCTGGCAAATGGTTACAAATAACAAAATTGGGATTGGTTTATGAACAGGAAAAAAGGCTAAATGGTACCTCAACCCCCTTGCCGTGGGGCAGCTCAGTCTTTGAACAGCTACTTACATTTCACTGATGCTCAGTCCTGCTGTGCTGCTCTTAGTACAGCATCGTGGTGACAGCTTGATGGGCTGGCACTGGTGAAATCTTTGTGTTCAATGTGCTCTAACTCAGGGAGTCCTGTTGCTGTATTCCAGTGCACTAGGTATCATTCATGCTCTGCTTAGAGAACCCTCCACTTGTACCTGGGAGGGAGACCTGCCCTGCCAGCAGAGCCCCTGGCTTTTGTTCACAAGACCTCCATATTCATCACTCAAGCCTTAGGGACTCCTTGCTCAGTGTTCTGTCCATTTACAGTGTAAGGCAAGTCAGTCTTGCTGACTGACCCGTGTTGGTGAGAATTATTGAGATAACCTCAGGTGTAGGTCCTGAACAGCAGGAAGCCAGGATTTCAGTGAAGTTCAGCATTCACAAGTTTGCTAAAGCTCTTCTTATCCTGATCCAAAGACGTCTATATCTGTATTTAAAACAGCTTCTCCATGACTTCTGTAGAGTATCTTGTTCCTGTTGGAATGAATTGGACACTCTGTTAATATAGAGAGGTGCTGTGAGCAGCATAGCCTATAAAAATGTATAAACTGTGGCTAATTTGCTTGCAGATTTCTTTGGTAAGTACTTTCATTCATTCTAGATTGAAATCAAATACGTTCTCCCTGCAGTAGCTACTGGGCATTTGTTTCAGACTGCCATTGCATTTTATTACATATGTACAGGTTGATAAGTTTTCTGGAATGTCCTTCATATTTTTTGTCTGTAACAAACCCAAGATTGTTATACCAGAGTTGGACATAAATTTAATCTTCAGCTAGTGTGCATCTTCTGCATGCCTGAAGTGGTGTGCAAAAGCAAGTGCAAGACCCTGGGAAAGGTGGGCTCAGAACTTTATTCTCTAGGAGGGTACTTGGTATGGACAACTGACCTAGAGACAGCCTCTTAAACCTTATCCTTTGGTTGTAGGCAGCAGTGGGAATTCCGTGCTGAGGTGTTTGAGTAGCTGGGCAGTGGAGGTTCTGGTGGATTTTGACATGGATGGGAATAGTGGGCTCATGGGGGGGACACTGGGCATTCTGCCAACAGGGTGGCTGGGAGGAGAGTGGGCATTCATGGAAGGCTGACCATCAGCGGGGTAATTCCACCCTTGGGATGGAGGCTGGCATGGATACCTGCATGCAAGGAGAAAGGCTGCAATGCATCTGCCTCAGTACGAGTTTTGACACCTTTGTAACACGTTCTCAAATTATTCCTCGGGCAGAATAATGCTAACTACCACCCCAAGTGCTGTGGGGTTTGTAGGCAGCAGAGATCCTGGAAACCAGGCCTTCTCCACCCCACTGCAAGTAGCAATGGTTGGGTCTGTGCTTTTTGCCAGCTGTGCGGTCATGGTGCAGAGAGCATGAGCTCTCAGCGAGGCCTGGTCTCTGCACGAAGGAGGGCAGGTAGGTTGAGCACAGCCAGCAAGCGTGCTACACTCCAGCTGCAGCCTGGGGCGAGGGGCTGCCTCTAAGCTAGGGAGAAAAAGATCAGCGAGGAGAGGTCCCAAGGCAGCTGAGATTTTCTGCCATTGGCCTAGAGGGAGGTCTGTGATTGGCCACCCTGAGAGGAGCAGCTCTGTTGCTGTGGCGATGCCCAGGCTTACAGCAGGGCCTGTCGTGCGGCTCGTGCCTCTGCGTACAGAATAATTCTTTTTAATCCTTCTGAGAGGCATCACTGGATAAGGCCCCAGCCTCCCTCTGGTAGCCCTGTCTAGCACGGAAGAAGCAGAGCAGGGGGAGGGCCAGGTCTCAAACTGTCAGCCAGGCAGAGGGGGGGAGAGATCCCCAGCCCTTCCCAGCTTCCCAAGAGCAAACCGCCTGATTTCTGTGCTACTGCCTCATGGCCATGGCTGAGGCTTCTGCTCCCACAACATCCACACAGGCCCAGGGCATGCTATGTGTGCAGACGGACAGCTTTAACACACTGGCCCAGGAAGCATGCCTACAGGGAGGCTGAACATTCACTAGCAAGGAGTACATTGGACTGAGCACTTGCAGATGCACAGCATGAACTCATACTGAAGCACAATGCACATACGAGCATACATAGATGCCCAGGCAAGGAGCACACAGACACGGGTAGAGGATGCTCTGGGGAAGCACACACTGACTCTTCCACCCGTATCTATGCTTCAGTGGTGCACCAGCTTCTCCTGCCTCGGACACATTCCTCAGCCAAATCCCACCCATTAGCTCCCAGTCCTGTCTGGACACAGCCCAGCATTCCACATATTCCAGCTCAATTGTGCCCCTTTCAGTAACAGCAACCTTAGGACTGCAGCCCATGGAGGACGGAGCCACACAGTGGAAGTTAAATACCACACTGAGGATTAGGTCAGCTCTGGTCATCGCTCAGACAGATAAGTGGATCAGAACAACTGTGTGACGGGAAGGGCAGGGGCGAGAGTCTGGTGGCTGGTACAAACCAGGCAGTTTTGGGAGGAGGAGGAAAGAAGAAGGGAACAGTTTAGAAGTTGGTGCACAAGTAAGTAAAAGGGTTTCATAGAACAGCTGGTACCAACAGAAGGGCAGTCTGGACACACATGTCAGGGATGGTCTAGGTCCGTGGTTCTCAACCCAGGGTACATGCACCCCCAGGGGTACGCAGGGGTCTTCCAGGCGGTACAGCACCTCATCTAGAGATTTGCCTAGTTTTACAACAGGCTACAGAAAAAGCACTAGCGAAGTCAGAACAAACTAAAATTTCATACAATGAGTTGTTTATATGGCTCTGTCTACTATACACTGAAATGTAAGTACAGTATTTATATTCCAGTTGATTTATTTTATAATTATATGGTAACAGGGAGAAAGTCAGCACTTTTTCAGTACTAGCGCACTGTGACCCTTTTATATTTTTGTCTGATTTGTAAGCAAGTCGTTTTTAAGTGAGGGCTGCGCAAGACAAATCAGCCTCCAGAAAAGGGTACAGGAGTCTGGAAAGGTTGAAAGCCAGTGGTGTAGGTTTACTTGGTCCTGCCTCAGTGCAGGGGTCTGGATGAGATGACTTCTCGAGGTCCCTTCCAGCCCTACATTGCTGTGATTCCAAGTCCCACTTGGCGCCTTGCGCTTCATTCAGATGCCTAATTGTACTTGAGTCTGTTTATTCTAAGGGATACAAAGTCCTTGCTGCTGCAGCCTCCACAGGGGTCACAGGAAAGTTCACTCATTAAAGTTTCCCTGTAGAGCCAAGCGGGGGGAGGAGAGGGACGGAGACTGATAGCAGCAGCTAGAACACCTTCCTTCCCCCCTCCTTTCACACACACCTTTGGATTCACTGCACATGCGCTAGAATCCCATATGTTCTCTTGCAGTCTGACCCCTATTGTCCTGCTGCATGAGCAAGGATACAGGGAACAGGAAGCCAGGGACCGCCATCTGCTTGTCAGTCGGTGCAGCTTCTTTGTTTGAAGCACAGCTCAGAGTTACACAGGAAGCAGCTCCCGTTCCCTCGCTGGCACCTAATGAAATAAAGGATTTACTGCAGCGGGGAGGGGAAGGGGAAATAGACAGAGCGGAGTTTAAAAATGTGACATCTGACCCAGGAGACTGGCTCCTGGGCGTTCTAGAGCCAGGCTCTTCCTGCTGCTTTGCCTAGGAGCTGTGCGCAGGAGAGGAAAGCTATTTCTGCGCAAGATCAAACTGTTTTCAAGAGCAGCACGAATGCCACATACCGATGGTGTGGGGAGCTGTGTGTGTAAATGAGGAGTGTGTGTGTACGTGTAAGACACAGTCCATGTCCATGAACGGAAGGGGGTAGGTGATAAAGGAGTAGCTTGTGTCCAAGACATGCAGAGGCATGTGCCTAGGGAGGAGACTGGGAAGCATGTGCAGGGCACTGTGGCTGGGAGCAGAGACATGCATAAGAAAGCGTGCAAGGAAGCTGGGAGAGAGCTGTACAGGCACAGGGTGGAAGGCAGGGGGTCAGTGTCTGTGCCTGTGCCATGGGGAGCTGGCTGGTCTGCATAACGAAGGTGCAGGAAAAGACAGTATGTGTCAGCGAGCGGAGGAGAGAAGGTAAAGGGAGTGAGCTGCGACTGTGAATTGGAGGGAGCTCTGGGAGAAGTGGGCGGGAGCTGCAGTGGGAAGCGAGTTGGATTGTGCATGGAGGACGAATGGATGGCGTTTCTTTGCGACGCACAGACCTGGAGTCTGCATTCAGGTGCTCCGATACCACAGCGATAGACAGACAGAAGAGAGATGGTACCCAGGAGAGAGGTGGGGGTCAGTCAGTCTGCGTCCCTACATCTGTGTGGTTCGTGCAGAGGAAGAGGCAAGAGTTCTGTCTGCAGACGCCATTGCTACAACAGGACATGTGTGAGAAGTGCCTGGGATGGGATGGGTGCCTGTGTTTTTAGCAACAGGCTCCCCTAGGTCCCATAAAGCTGCTTCCATTCTGCGCTAATGTGCATTTCTGCCAAAAGGCCCAGTGAGGTCTGTCCTCTGGGGTCATTACTGACTCTGAAATCTCTCTGCAGTGGGCAGTACCTGGGAAGCTTGGGGAGGGGTGGGGGGGATGAGATGGGTGAGGACATCACTTCTCAAATAGCCTAAAACCAGAGAGCGAGCACAGGGAGGGGAAGGGCCCCTTTCCTACCGCGTTGGTAAAATGGAAATTCCACAAGCCCCTGCAAGCAAAACTCCCATTGACTTCAGTGGAGCGAGTAAGGAAAGGACTACCCTTCCCATGGGGGTGTGGGAGGAGTGGGAAGATGTTGGCTATTCTTTCACTTCTGGGATTGTTCAGCAGGAGAGCCCCCAGCGGCAAGGGGCTTTGTAAATGGCTGGACTTGACACGGTCAAGCTGCCTCCCAGGAGCAGGACTATCCCGTAAGCTGCCATCCGTCATGCAGCAGGGTGATCATGCCTCTGTGTATTGGCCTGGAGCGTAGGCCTATGTTTTATGAGTATCTGTTCCTGGCAGTGCCCACACTGACTGGTGTGCAAACCAGGCACATGGAGCACATGGGATTCTGGGAACCCAAGTTCAGCAGAGCTGAGGTCAAACAATTAATTTCTCTCTCACCCAGTGTGCCCACTGGCTGTCTGGAAAACAGCTGGAGCCCACGCAGGTTCTGAGCAGGAGGCCACCTCTGCCCTTTGGGAGGGCACAGAAGCTGCTCTCCTGGCTTGTCTGCAGGTGCCCAAGGGCTCTAGGGCTGATGGGTGCTTTAAGGGAAGGAGCCTCAGGGATCTGAGATAATGTGTCCCTCTCATTGCAGATGATTCCTCATCAGAGAGCTGCAGTGGGAACGGCTCCTCCACCCTGAACCCTTCCACCTCCAGCAGTACGCAGGGAGACAGCACCTTCCCAGAAATGAATGGGAATGGAACTGCTGCTCCCATGGACTTCACTGCTTCGGCTGAGGACCAGCCCATCAACCTGTGTGACAAGCTCCCGCCTGCCCATGTCACTCCTTCCTACCAGTCAGACAGCTGTGCCGACGGGCTGCGGAGCCGGGTGAAGTACACAGCAAAGACTACAGCCGAGGTTGGTCTGGCCAAGCCTGTGGGGCTTCGGGGGGGTGCACAGACAGCATAAGCAGGGACAAAATGCACGGTCTCATTTACAGCCTGCCACAGCCAGATAGTAAAATGGAGGCAACTGCACACGAGATGTCCGAGGGCAGCAGAGGACTTTGCTCCTATCCATGGAGCTGAGAGAGGAGGGCTCAGCCTGGGGGCCGGTTGGGAGGGGTGGAGTCTGCTCAGGGAGCTGAATGCATTCCCTTCTAGGGAGGGAAGGGGAAAGCTGTGCTCTGCTCGTTCGTTCGTTCGTTCGGAGGAACTGCTGGAGAGCGGCTGTGTCTGGCCTTGCTCCAGGCTTGGGGCTCTTGCTGTTGGTAAAAACAAGGCCCCACTAGAGAGAGTGTGGTTAGCAGAGGTAAGGAGAGAGGAAGTATTATACCAGGAACTGTGGCATGCAGCCACAGCCCTGCCCCCAGCCTGCTCCACAAAGACCCTGCTGCTGCGCAGGTTTATTTTCTCATTGCCTATAAAGACATTACTGTGGAATGGGCTTTTAACACTCTTCAATCGAGACAGAAGCGTCTCCCTCCCTTTCATCTCAGGCCCAGCTCTTTCAGTTCAGTTTCACAGAAGAAATTCCCCTTAGGCATTCCCTGTGAAAGTCATTCCCCCAGCCTCCTCTCCCAACACACCCTAGCCATAACAGATGCGTCTTCCCAGGAGGTCTCAGCAGATGCTGTCTCTGCTATGGTGGATCTCCCAATCTTGCTGCAGAACCATAAATCCGGGATCAGCCACCTGTAATGCCTCAGCAACCCCCTCTCCCAGAAACCAGCTTCTTAAAACTAAGTTTGGGTGGCAGAGTGCACATTGTGCATACCGCCTGATGGAGTGAGTGAATCTCTGCTGTTGTAGGAACAGGTTCACAAGTGGGGCTGTTAGCACTCCCGGGAGTAACTGGCTGAGCGTTACTGTGAACACAGTGAAGCTGTGTGTGTGCGCACGTGTGTTACACCATCAGTCTCTATAAATATCAAAACAGTGACAAAACTTTCAGAAGACAGCACCTGGTGCACACATGCGTAAACCTTGTCCCCGACAGCTCCTCTGCCCGTGACTGAAGTAACAAATCCAGAGCATCCACCAATCTTGACAGAGCTGTGGGCTAGGACAGATTGCTTGAATCTTTCCTCTCTTGTGTTACGGACTTTGGCCTGCTCTATCTGCACTACGGTGATGAAGGGCCTATAAGGAGCGCCTCTCAATCATCCCCATTTTACAGATGGAAAACTAGGCTGGAGACACAAAGGACCAGATTGACAGAGTATTTAGGTGCTTAAAGACGCAGACAGTGGCTCTGGGGGATTTTCAAAAGGCCCAAAAGCCGGCTAGGTGCCACTGCTCCTGCAGTCCTTTGAAAATGTAAATGGGGGAGAGGTGCCTAATCTCCCTTGGCCATTTTGAAAATGGGATGTGGTGCAATCTTCATCTTTAAGCACCTCGGTACCTTGGAAAATCTGGCTCTAAGTGACCTGGGCAAAATCACACAGGCAACATCTGTAGCGGGGTGAGAACTGAATCTAGGGCTGCAGAGTCCTAATCCCTGACTTTAGCCACAGGGCTCCCATATGCCATTCCTCTCCCTGACAGGAGAAAGAGGAGAGGTCTCACAACCCATCACAGGTTTTTCTAGAGGACATATCCCTGTACTGTTTATGGCCTATTGGCCCCAGTGTAATTGATCACGGATCGTAATGGAAGCACCGCACACGCACCCTTTAAACAAACTCCGTGTAAGAGGAGTGGCAACATGGGACTTGGCCTCTTTGCTGCTTCCATCTTCTGATGCTCTTATTTATCAGTTTGCCCGAGTTTCTCTTTTGCTAATATTCTCTCCTGGCCCATCTGCTCCTCTTGTGTGATCCTGCAGTGCAGTGACCCTAATGCTGAATCTGTGGCAGCTCCATCATTTCCAGGGCAGCAGATTGTGATGTCATAAAGGATTCAATTTCATAGCCGATCCTGCTATGTGGTCAGGGAGAAAGTTTTGTTTCAGACAGAGCTGCAAAAGGAGCACAGGAGCCAGAGCTAACTGGCAAAGACAAAGGGCTTCTGCTTCCCCCATTCCTTGTCCTGTTTGAAATCAGGCCCCTGGCCTTTGGCAGAGACCGGAGGGTGAGTTGAGGTCTAGGTGCTCATGACTCCCCCTGTTCTCTCTCAGTCCCCTCCATACAGTTCTGGCAGTTATGACTCCATCAAGACCGAGGTCAGTGGCTGTCCGGAGGACCTGACCGTTGGCAGAGCACCCACAGCAGACGAAGATGATGACGACCATGACGACCACGAGGATAACGATAAGATCAATGACTCAGAGGGGATGGATCCAGAGCGGTTAAAGGCCTTCAATGTAAGAGTAACAGGCTAGGGCAGAGTGGGTCCAGCAGTCCCAAGTCTCTGCTGCGTCTCGTCTCCCCAACCACTCTCCATTCTCTTTGCAGATGTTTGTGCGCCTTTTTGTGGACGAGAATCTGGACCGAATGGTTCCCATCTCCAAGCAGCCCAAAGAGAAAATCCAGGCGATCATTGAGTCCTGCAGCCGACAGTTCCCTGAGTTCCAGGAGAGAGCTCGCAAACGCATTCGCACTTACCTCAAATCCTGCCGCCGTATGAAGAAGAACGGCATGGAGATGGTGAGCTGCTTCCCCTGCCTTCCATGCCCTTGTTGCCCTACCACTCTCCCTTCCTCACATTCCTCCTGCTCGAAAGGCCTCCCTCGTGCCTGCAGACGTGTCCTCCTTCCAGATGTGAGGAAGAGGGAGATTAGATCACAATCCATTCTGGATATTGTCTGTGCCCCTGCTTCCAATGCTAATTTTTTTGAAATGTCACTACATGTTCTCTGCCATCCGAAGGGTGTGCATGGCAGAGAGAGACTGACACTGGCGGATAGAGAAACAGATGCAAGCACTGGAGGGTTAAAAAGTTGAGGCCTCAAATATTTTGATTTTAAATATTAACTTTTAAGAGCTAGAGTATTCCGTGCTCTTGCCATGCTCCTGGCAAATGTAATGATTGTTTCCATCAGTGTCCATGTTTCTCCAAAGATGACCTACCTGGTTGTATGTCTCCACAGACCAGACCCACCCCACCACATCTGACCTCAGCCATGGCAGAAAATATCCTTGCAGCTGCATGCGAGAGTGAAACACGGAAAGCAGCCAAGAGAATGCGACTGGAGATATATCAGACATCCCAGGTACAATCCCTGTAATCCTTGCATGCTCGGCACAATTTCATCTGCTCTGTCCCCAGTCAGGGGCAGAAGATGAGCCAGAATTGACAGACCAGGTCAGCAGAGATCTTGCTCACTGAGGATGGGCACAATACCTGCTTCAAGCCGTGCAAATTTGGTCTTCTTACAGTTTGCCTAGAAAGGGAAAGCCACGCTGTGCATGTATGTTGTAGAGGGAGATGTGACGGGGGTAGACAGTCTGGCGAACAGGAAGAAACAATTGATATGGTAGTGAGTATGTGCAAGGGACGCTCAGAGAGTCCAGACTGGAGAGAGAGATGAGGACAGGGACAAGGAAAGCAGCAGCAGAGGGACATTTCCTTTCTGGAGGGACTGTTGTGCAGGAGGTGGGTGAGGGATGCTTCCTTTAACTGAGGAGGGCGTGTGAGCAGCAGTTCATTCCTAACACAAGGAGAGAGTAGCAGCTCTGCCCAGGGGAAAGGATCAGGGATGCTTTGGCTGTGTATATTTAAACACCTTCCTCACCATTTTCTGGGAAAGCTGTGGAACATGGGAGCTTCACGTACATGTAACTAGGTTTGAAGCCATCCTTGCTCTTTCTGTGCTCTGATTGGCTGGGATGCCAGGATGCTGGTGTGGGCTGGCCCTACAGGTCATTCCAGGCAATCAGAGTGTAGAAAAGCTGACTGTGCTTGGTGCAGCCCTTCCACTGGAAGTGAAGGGCAGGAAAGGCTCCTCACTGGAATAAATTGGTTTGCGTTCCTTGCTGTAGGATGAGCCCATCGCCTTGGATAAGCAGCACTCCAGAGATTCCACAGCCATCACGCACTCTTCCTATTCACTGCCAGCTTCATCTTACTCCCAGGATCCGGTCTACATCAACGGAAGCTTGAACTACAGTTACCGTGGCTATGGGACCCTTGGAGGCAGCCTGCAGCCACCCACTTCACTGCAAACAGGGAACCACAGTAACGGTAAGAAGGGAGGAGGCACAGCACTTGGGAGTGACACAGAATTGGGTCTCCTCTATCCCTTTGTCTCCATTCAAATGGGGTTTGAAGAATGCTTGAGATGAGTGTGCTATAGAATACAAGCAGGGGGCTTGTGGGTTCCTAACTGCTCTTCTTGCTCGGCAGCTAGAAAGCGCTGATTGAGGGGAGGCTGAGGCTGCTCCTGCTTTCCAAGCACTGCCAGTGCGAGTGGCTCGCCCCAGCCCTCTTCCTCTGGCCTGCAGAGCCACCCCCTCCCCACCACTAAACTGCTCATGAGAACTCCCTACTCCCATAGCAAACTAGCTGACTAAGGCTGGATGGCAGAATAGGAGAAAGACAAGGGCTGAACTGTGGGGGAAGGGAATTTAGTTTAACTTAAAAAAAAACCCCACAGGTACCACCTATTAATAATTAACCAAGGCGGGCACCTGTCACCACCCTGATTGCCTTGCTGGTATGAGACAACCCTGCCCCCACCCTTCATGAGCCTTTTTATAGGAGGCTCTTTGGGCCAGGGGTTGTGTCTGCCTGTGAGTTAGGAAAGCACTGAGCATGCTGTGGGCGACGCCACAATCTGCAAGATAATAGATAATAACCCTCTTGCTGGCAGGAGCGTCAGCATGAAGAGGCCAGGCAAAGAGAACAGCAGTGACAGGGAGCGCTGGATGGGAGGTCTAGGGGACAGTGGAGCAGGTCTGCGTTGCAAGGTGTGAGGAGAGGGAGAGAACAAGCCTGGTAAACAAAATGATTAGTCCAGGCTGGGGCAGCACCTGACCACAGGACCACACCGAGAGCCAGCCCTGCCTGGCATAGACACGCCCTGACCAGAAGCCTCTGTAAAGCCTGGAATCAGGTGATCTTGTGTCAGGTCTCACACATCTCAGCAATAGCCGCTTGAGACTGTTCTTGTGCCACTCCTGAGCAGTAGTGGCTGGAGCCCCTCTAGCCAGACCTGTCAGGCAATCACAGGACCTGCTTCCACAGCCTCGCCCCCGGGTGCATGCCTGGAAACCCTGATTGGAGAGCCTGGCCAGGAGTGGTGTGCAGAGAGGAACAGAGCTTTTGCTTCTGGATCTATCTGGGTTCTTCTAAGAACCCCTTGAGACCTGTATATGCGAGTGACCCTGCCCATCTCCATTAGCACGCCACCGATAGCACAAGCCTTCTTTCCTCCCTCAGCAATCTTTGCCATTGGGCCCTTCGCCCAGTGCCTTTCCTGGGGCCTCGCACCCTGCCCCTCCCTAGCTGCCTGGAGTAAGGATTTGAAAGGATGTGATTTCCGGAGTCCTGAAAGATGCCTGTCTGGGATTAACTGTTATCATCCCTTCCTAATGCCTCTTAACCCCGAGTAAAGATCCCACCCTAGTCTCCAGCTGCTGAGCCCTAATCCTTGCAGCTAGAGTAGAGGATGTTACACTTTCTTTCTAGACTACCACAGGCACTCCTGGGCTCCCAGTGCAGGAGGGGAAGCAGGATTCCTTAGCTTCCACTGCCTTCCTCTACAGGTGGCAGTTTCCACTGTGCAGTTTTCCTTGAGGCGCTGCCCAGCCACACAGCTGTTCTCATTACACCTCATCCCAAAATTGATCAACCAGGGCCTATTCCTGGCATGCACAGGAAGCACAAAGCTGAAATCCTGCTTCTTTCCACATAGGCCTCTGCCCCAAATCCTCCTCTGCCCAGGCTCTTGCCAACTCCTTTAAAGCCAAGAGAGCTCCTGCCAGATCCTCTCATAATTCCTTCCCTCATCCCCATCCATGTCCCTTTTTCACCCATTTGAATGAAGTCCGCACAATTCTGTTCCTCCGCCCCCGAGTCCCTGGAGTTTGTGCTGCAGCTCCATCTCTCTCTTATCAATCACTCTGCACAGAAGCAGGCCGTTTTCCCTGGCGTACCCACTTCCCTGTTACCCCATTTCCTTCCTCCTCTTGAGCAAGCTTTCTGCTCCCAGTGCAGCTCCCTTCTCAGGTGCCTGTTGCCTTTCCCTCTCCACTAAAATTCCCCTCAACTTGCTAACCCCACTCCCCTCCCCAGTGCTAATGGTCATCATTCCAGATTCCTCCATGACCTCTGCTGTCTTTGACTGCCCACTTCTCCTCAAGCCTCTGCTCCTTTGAGCTCCCGACTGTCCACTGCTTGTTCTACTCCTACTTCGCTGATTGCTGCTTTAGTGTTGCCTCTTTGCGGACCCTTTCCTCCCCGTTACCCCACTTACTCTCCCTTCTCCTGCCACTTACCTTCTGGGTGACCTCACCTGCTCCCGGTGTCCCTTATTGCCATTGTGCTGATGGCTCTCAATCGGCCCCTGCCTAGACTCACAGCTTCCCCATCTCTGCTCTCTCTCCCTGCATGTCCCAACACTTCCTCAGCCTGAACACAGCAAAAAGCCCAACTTCTCCTAACCCTCCTTCTCCATCACCGAGAGCTCCATCCCTCAGACTCACAATCACAGAGTTAGCTTCGGTTCTTCCATTTCCTTCTCTCATTACATCCAGCCTCCTCCCTCCCACCCAGTATCAGCGCTCCAATATCCACCGCCCTTTCCCACTGCCAACATCGTGCTTCACATTATGTGTTGAAGAGGTTTTTGGATGGGCCAAAGCGCAGCATCCCCAAACATGCTCAAGGCTCCCTCTCCTCCCATTTCTTTCACTGGGAAACACCTGCTTGCAGAGTATGCTTGGGAGCCCCTGCTAGAACCAGGGGTGCTGGAACAATGTGTATAGTGGGGGTGCCGAGAGCCATTGAACCAAACTAACCCCTGTATTTGATGGAAACTACTTCAAGATGGGGGTGTGGCAGCACCCCCAGCACTCCTAGTTCCAGAACCTATGCCAGGAGCATGAAAATTACGCAACTGACCATCAACAGAAACAGTGAAACCACTCCATGCAACATGCTGTCAAATGCAGAGAAGAACCAGAAACCAAGAACATTGTTTCCTCTAATCCTTAGGTTTCAGTACTCTGAGGAGTCAGTTGGAACAACTGTAGGTACAATATTTGCTCTCAGTTGACTGACCCTTTAAATTTTGTGCTAATTCAGCCAAGCTCCCAAGTGCTTCATTGTGATTCTAGCCCTTGACAAACTGCAGTGAATATATTTTTGTACTATAGGTGCATAATGCTCTCCCTACTTGCCTGTTTTATTACAGTGTTAAAACAGATGTGTCTGACTTGTGCCTGATCTAACTCCTAGCAGAGCAGAGGGTTAGTCTGACTGGATATCGTATGTTTACAAAATACACAGACAGACACACTCTTTGATAAGGGGAACAGAGTCATGGCAGTGTCTCTGTGACAGAGCAGCAGTTGGAAGGTGCCTACAGCTTGACAGTCTGTTCTGTAGGGCTCAAAACTACATACATAATGTAAGATACAGAGTGTTGTACAAGGGGCTGTGAATCAAAACAGCAGGTGCTGTTGGAATTTTCTCCTGTGAATTTGATGTGCCACTTTGGGGCAGCAACTGTGCCAGTGCCTTTTCCTGAACCTCCCTCTTACTTTTCAATTGCAGGTCCTACTGATCTCAGCATGAAAGGAGGGGCCTCAAGTACAGCCCCTTCTAACAGCACCAGCAGGGGGATGCCAGCTGCTCAGCTCAGCCCCACAGAGATCAGTGCAGTGCGGCAATTGATTGCCGGCTACCGAGAGTCAGCGGCTTTTCTTCTTCGGTCTGCAGATGAACTGGAAAACCTCATTTTACAGCAGAACTGACTCCTGGTGTCTGTGTAGCTCCTGTGGCAGAAGACAATTTACACCCTTTGGAAACAGGCTCCCACTGGTATCCTGCTCAGGACTAACCATCGTCCTCCCACCCAGTAGCTGGTACATTTAGTTTTTAAAAGGTGGAACCCAGAACTGTTTTCTTTCACACTCCGAGCACCTGGGACTTGGGGCACAAGGACACATTTTTGACTCTCTCAACACAGGTGCGCCTAGCTGAGCAGAAGCCAAACCTACAGCTTGGATGGGTGGGGGATTTTTTTTAGGGTGGAAGGGAGGCTTGGGGCTGCAGATGTATTTAGAATAACCTTTGTGGACCCCAGCGTTAGAATCCCATCCCCAGATAATTACCTTTCAAGGTCTTAGGTGAGCAGAATTGCATATTTATTGAGAAATGGACCCTCCTCTCCCCTTAGTAATTTATTTTTCTGAAAATGGATTCTTTTGAGTTTGTACAGATTGCCAGTTTTGTGTCCGTCTGATCAGAAGGAATTTATTCCTGTGAAATAACACATTCCAGCTCACTACACTAATGGCTGAGCAGCTACACCTGGGAGCGACCCCTTTCCACAGGGTGCAAGTTTCCCATCTAGCCCTAGAACTTCTAGGCTGCTCAGCCTCCAGCAAGCTTAGGCAGAAGCTGAACAATGAGGGAAGAGTGTCTTGTTAGACCTTTACGCGAAGCAGTCCTGTAGCAGCAGCAATGGGGCCAATATCTCCTGCAGAGACTAAGCAAGCTCAGTAGACCTCCAACTGGAAGGACCTCTCACACTCATTTAGCTCAGTGCAGAGCAAAACAGAAAATATCTGAGAACCACTGTCACGCATTCACCATCCATATTCTACCTCACACTTCATTGTGGGCTTTTTCCAGGACTCACTGGGGTTCTGAACAGTTCACCCCATAATGTGTATGACTATGATGTGCATCCAAGACTGGGGAGCAGACAAGTAGATAACACTGAGGAGTCAAAACTAAGCCAGCAGATGGACAACTGACCCAAGCTGGCTCCCTATTTTGTTCAGAAGAGGAGGACGGACATGCACTGCTGATGGACAGCACTCACTGTCTCAATGGATGATGTCTGACCTCTCCTCAGTGAGGAATCCCAGGCTGTCTCCACAAGTATATGTGAAACTAGCGCTGGGCGGAGCAGCAAGAGAACTGTTTAGAGAAACACACGTGAATAATAAAGACTAGCGCAGACTTTTAGGGAGAAAAGTAAACTACTTCAGTGAAACAAGCAGCTCATTCCTACTCAAAAGGAAAATTAGGAGACTCTCAGCAGCAGAAAGGGTGGAAATTCTCCCCAGGGCCCAGGCGCCCGCCTCATCCCCCCAGTAATAGTCCTGGGAAAAGCTCACAATTCCTAAAGCGTGGGGGAAAATTGGCCTGATTACCATTGCTGTTTCTCCCCAACTCCCACCCTCCCAAAACCAATGCACTTCCCTTTGCTCAGTGCAATACCTACTACCAGTGCTGCTAAAACCAGGGACTTTGCTCGGGCATCAAGATGCTGAGCAGGGCCAAGCAATGCAACATAGTCTGTAGCCATAAAAAGCAGCAGATAATTGCTGCCTAAGAATCGGTGAGAAGAATTCTCACCCTCTCCCTTGTCAGTGCTGGCAGAATTCTTCTCCTGTCCTCCTTTCTAGGGCAAGGACCACAAGCAGCAGCACCAGATAGACTTGAATATTAACATAATATTGATCATTTTAAATGCAGGTGGTTTCCTTCTCCGATGTTAGCTCCTTTTAGACCAATGTATTGAGAACCCACTTCAGTGATGAAGGTTTCTGCTCTGCAGTGGTGGTCCACATTGTTTCCCCCCCATCCCCCATACTGCAGAAATAACCATACTAGCACATGGGTTTTACACTTTCAAGTAGCACAGGTTGGGCTCCAGCCTCAAATAGTTTTTCAAGAACCTTTTTACCAAATTAGTTTCCATTCATACTAGTGGGAAAACGATGCTGGCTAAAAAACGAGGCCCTATCCCCTTTCGTAGCTGTAACGTAGACCAGACTTCTGTCCCAGCCTGGCCCTAAAAGGAATTAACTAGTGCATTGACCACTTTCCCCAAAGCCTGAACTCTCCCCAGCTGCTGGAGAAAAGGGATTTAATTCCTGCCCGTTTTCTACACTCAGACAGCCCTTGCAGGGAGAAGGTGGTGGTTTTGTTGTAAATCAGAGTTGATTCCCCTCATTTCAACATGAGCCAACAAGGTGGTTCTTTGGGAACGTTCTAACATTTTGGTTCTTAGCATATATGGACAAGAGACAAAATCTGACCAACCTCCAGGGAGCGTGGGTCAGTATCAGAGAGAACAGAATGACCACGCAGAAGTCCGAATTTCAGGTCCACACTTTCCCCAGCACTTCACGAGCCTGCTTGATTTGTCCACGGCATCCTCCCATACTTTGAATTTATGTAAATATTTATTTTTATGTGTACAATACCATGAAGTAGCAAACCTTTTACAAAATGTTAACCACAGTCATTTGTGAAAGTCTTAATGTTAAAGAGAGGCAGAGACAATCGCTGTCCCAAAATTCTCTATATAAATTACTTAATTGTTGCCTCCACTCCTTTCAAGAGGCCATCAAGAACACGTAGCCATAAATTTGCCAGCCAATTAGCCAACAAAGACATTGCCCAGGGGCTTATTATAACAGATCAACATCAGCTACAGTTTGTTTAAAATTGTATTTATGCAACGTCTAGCTGTTTGAACCAGATCACCCTGGAACTCCATGTTTAGTAGCTCTTCGTATTTAAACCACGGGTAGAACACAGTTGAGACTTATGATTGCATAGGAAGGAGGATTGACAGCCTACTCTGTAACATCAACTAATGTTCATAACCTGCAGCTGGATGGTACAAACTCAGATTTCTGAAGCCCTGATGACAGTAGTACTTGTGACAAGTTGTGAAACAAATGTGATCCACTACATATTGGTGTCAGGGAAACTTTTATGTAAACCGCATCTTTAGTCTCTTTGGAGCCATCTCCAGAGAACATCTCAGTGCTCTAACTGATCCTTACTCAATAGTGGTCCTTCTCTACTCAAAGGCTGTTTCACAGCCATCTTTGTAAGTTTTCACTAGATATTAAAGGGTTAGGAATCTCAATTTACGATTCTCAATCAGAAGGAATGAGCAGGAGCAAAATACCCTGGCTTTCCAGGCTTTGTGAGAGACAAAAGGGGAGCACTGGGTTAGCAGATGGTCTGGAAAACCAGTGATGGAGAAGATAAACCTCTCGTCTTAAACATCAACACTACCACTACCACCACCACTTGTACACAGGGAATGTTCAGTTCCCAATGACAGTGTTTCAGCAAGGGGAAGTGTTCACAGGATTCCCAGCAGATGTGACCTGTACCTCCCCACTCAAAGGGCCACCTTCTTCCCACAGGTGGCCATAGGATTTAGTACCAGTCATTTACAAAATGCTGCTTTGAACTCAGAGGGTTAATATACTTTTGATTTGTAATTTTTTGTAAAACTTTTTACAAGGTAGCATAGTATTTCACCAGAATACCAACTACAATCCGTCCATGGTCTGATTTTTATATAATTTAGTGGTGCTTTAGAAACGTTTGTTTGGTTGTTTCAGAGCTGTACAGCTCAGTTCTTCGCCTGTATCTACCTAAGACCAATGTGAACCTTTGTATTTTTGCTCCTAATTTTGGACTCAGTGAAAGTGTACTGTTTACATGTACAGAACTCCCAGCCCCTGTGTGTTCTGCAAGACCTGCTGTTGAAGAGGAAGATGTACCTCACCCAGTTCATCTGCTTAGCAAAGCCACAGAGACACTGACACATACTCAACCACCTTAAAAACACAAACCTGGGATGTGCTGCAAGAGATTTCAGCGTTTGCACAGCCTCACACACTTTTAAGTGATCAATCTGAAAAATAGCTGTAGCTTAAAATTTGAGAGCTGATCTGAGAGGGTGAGGTAACCGTAAACAGCCAGGACCCGAAACAGAAATAGAACCATATGATGGTGCTATTTCACTGCCTTTCCTCCCTGACATCCCAGGCATGAAGGTGAACGCTACGAGCTGACTTTAGGGTTCCAGTTGTCTAGAACAATGCTCAAGCCTAGTGGAGGCCAGGGAGAAGGAAAACCCTTCTTTCCTTCAGCACAATTGAACACATTTTTACTGATTCATGATTAAATCATCTAAGATGTCAATTTCAAATAAAAATGCTAGGAGAGTATTCTCTCTAGAGACACCGGAGCTCCTAAATGGAGTAGGAGGCAGCTCGTTTAGAAAGTTAGTACATTGGGGGGGGGGGGGAGGTGTGCGCTCAGATACTGAGCATATGGCACTTAAACCACCATGGAAAGAGAATTCAACTTCTAAGGCGACACTTTATTGCTTAATCAATTGATTAATTTCTAAATGATATTTTTGCAGATAGGCACCTATGCAACTTAATGTGGCTCTTTTAAGCAGATGAGCACTTCCTCCTCAATAAGCTCTATAAAAATTTGTGTTATATACTGTGGATTTTTCCAGTAAGTGTGGCTTAATATTTTAATTCTTAGAATGTGTGTCTATTATATGTGATGCAACTTAATTCTGTTCTGTTTGTGGAATGATTAGCACAGGCCAACTCCCTGTCCCCCTCACTTAACAAAGACCAATGAGCTGTTAATCAAGCTGTTATTTCCATGGTATTACTTGCTAAATGCACTGATTTCATAAGTATGTGGAATCCTTTTTTTCTTTTGAATCTGTATATCATATATAAGACTGAATCTACTTAATAAACACTGTATAACAAACAGGACTCAGATCTCCAGTGTCAAACACAGCTAGGGTCACTTTTACCTCTTGCTTGCAAGGCTTTTTCCACCAACTGAGACATATGCCACCAGCTGTCTCCCAAGTTCCCATTAGAGATCTCAGATTTGCAACCCAGTGTCAGTCTGTGACCTAACACATGGAAGGTCAGTTTGATTGTTACTGGTAACAAGAACAGCTTTCAAATTTAGGTGTTTTAAAAAAAACAACAAACAAACAAAGTACCTTCATCACTCAGGTACCTTAAAACAAGCTGTGCTGTTTATTCCTTAACAATCAGCTGCTGCTATTCTTATATTTTAGATAGCTACCTTAATAGTCACTACTGGGACTGTCAAAGCTGGTTTTTGACAAAATGAAATGTTTTGCTAAAAGTATCTGCTTTCATGGAAAATTTTTTGCTTTTCCCAATGAAAAAAATTTTTTTTAAATGAATTTCAGTATTGTCTATAAAAAATAGTTTCCTGACCAACTCGGTTAATTACATATATTAAATAAATAAATACTTTGCACTTACATGGTGCCTCTGTACTAAAGGATCTCAAACCACAACAGTTAAACCTCACTAATTCACATCAGTGATCTGGTGACAGAGGCAGAAGGCCTAGGAAAGACAGGTATGACAGCTTTCAAAGAGCCAGATTGTATGCTAAAACAATAATTTCCATTGCCCTACCTTTGATTCCAGAATGGGCAGAGCTTCCCCAGCGACAGGCAAGAAGTTGGCTGACAGACACTTGCAAGGGAGTGACCAGGAGAGCCATTGTGAATGGCTGAATATTGTACATTAGTAAGCGGTCTATAAGAAATAGCAAGGAGAGGGCATCCTAAAATGTATTTAACAATTGTATATTAGTTGTAATTATTTATGATATTTCATAATATATACACTAGTAAACGTGTTCTATTGTGTGTTTTGAAAGCATAATGAAGCCTTAGTAATACTAGACCTCTACTCTTAAATCTACATTGAGTAGTGAAGAACCATTCTAATTTATAGGGTGTGGGGATTAGCAGGGTCCTACTGTGCATGTATACAAGTGAGTTTTGAGAACAGTTAAAAATACCTGTCATTGTTTCATATCTCCACACCTGCAAATGGTTCTGTTGACTCAAGGAAGTGATGGATTTTGCTGTTACTTCCCAGCTAGTCAGTCATCCCATTACGACAGGATTACACACCGGAGCATTGCTCAGCTGAATGCAAAAGACAAGTCGGAGGTGTTCGTTTTTTTGAAAAGTAAATTCTATTACTAGAAAAACATTATGGAGAAAATATTTAAGTATTCTTCATATTAGACCAATGTGAGCCTCAAACAAAAAAATATTAGGGCTTACCTTAAAACCAACGGTGAGATCTCCCAGATCCCTGCTACTCCAGAGACAGCTAACTCTGCTGCTGTCAGACACTGCACCGTCAGAAAGACAAGCTATTGACTTCTCAGTTTTTCAGCCATTTTCTAAATGGCGAGTTCATGTAGTTTTCACAATTAGATCAAGTTTTTTTTTAAACAGGTGGCCCCATCTAAGCACACCCATACTTCTAGGCCTGCTCAGCTACAAAGAACTTCAACTGACGGCAAAGACAAAAACCAAAACTTGTCCTAAGCAACCACTTGACTTTTCAGAACACAACATTGCCAAAGCATCAGAGTTTAGAGGATATTTAAAGTCAGCGGGTTCCTATCAGAGTTCCATTCATATTACTGGAAGGATTGCTTTGCTGTTTGATCTGTATGTAAGCATCAGTTCTCTCTCAACACAATGTGCTGTGAGACTAATCTAGAATTTAAAACATGAACCTTCTTTCCCACTTAGAACATGGTGTGTTCTTGTATTAGGCAAGAGCAGCAAAGCTCGGCTATGTTCCTCTTTCCTCCTACCCTTGATGGTTTTAGTTTTTTCTAACAAGCAAACTAAAGAAGCTACAGGCCAGAATGAATCCACTACTGCTAAACAAACACACGCAGGAGTGACTTAGGTGCAGGAGCCACCAGAAGACAACAGCACTGGGAACTACTGTAACAGCAGCACTGTAGAATGTAAATCATATCGTTAGCTTCCGTACTGTAGTATATGTATCTATTCCAAATGTGGCATTAGACGAGTTATCAGATCATTTGCCTTGTTGAAATTCTACTACAGTGAAAGCTGGATCTACTGAAGAGAAACAAATGTATTGACAATCTAAGCTTACAGCTAGTTTCAAGTGTTGTAACTGGTACCAAATCATTGCACTGCCTTAAAATCAGCATTTAAAATCCCATTAATCCAACAATTTAACCAGACATTAGAAGAAAATGTCATAAAATAGCAGAGACCATATACCGGCTTAGGAATACTTAAGGAATTCCCTAGGTAGGTTCTACTGCGTGTGGTGCATTACCGCCAATATCCGGGAGCAACGCCATCGCAGAAGGGCTTGTACAGCAGTGAACTTTGCTCTGGCAAGAAGTCCAACAACCCAAACTACTTGTTTTGTGCAGTAAGTACTTTTACTTCGCTCGGCTCATATATGTTTACTTGCAGTTGATGCAGTATCTTCAGTGACGTTAGTATAAATGGCATACTGACGTTCAGACAAGAATGACAGTCCCTTTTTGATCAGCTCAGTTTAAAAGCTTGTGAGGACACCGCCAAGGCAAAAAGGAAAAACTTTGCCTTGGAAAAACAAGTGTTTTCCCTCAGCCTGGCTATGGCAGGACAACATCAACTGGTAAGTTCTCGAGCCCAGAACACCAAGCCCATTTCAGAAGAAGAGGATCGAAACCACACATGCAGGTTTACAGAATGTTTATTTTTCCAATACCACAAGGGACATACAAGAGCAGGGCCCTGCTGGAGAGCTCTGCAGACCAGACCAGCTTCAATTGTACCCTACAGTGGCCCCAAAGGATACAGAGCCAGACTGCCCCAGCTCTGCTCCCTATCTTTGGTAAGTAGGTTTTCACACCATCCCCTCAAGACTTCACTAATACTGCATTTCAATTCACCCCCGTCTCTCTCGCTCCCATTTCACAATATCAAGATGCCACATGGGGTTAGGGGTAAACCATTTCAGAGACGAAGCTTTCTGCAGCCCACAGATTTTACACTCTCTACAGCTCTCAGACAGGGAGGTCTATAATTAAAAAAAAAAGCATAGTCAAGAAAGAGGTAGGTAGGAGCTAGGACAGGGGTGGGAGAAAGCTGGTAAGTGAAACTGTAGGTTTGCTTCTTCCCACTTAGAGCAACCCAGTCCCAAGAGGCAATCGCTCAAAGGAGGGTCGGTCCATTTTTCTGCTCGCATCAGTTCTGGCTAGGTAAGGGCTTTCACACCTTTGCACTGCAGCTATAAACACTGCTCATGGAGACTCACCAGTTATGACAATGACCAGCAACTGCTATAGAAATATTTTTTAGAAGAGCAAGGAGCAAAATACATCCAGCTCAGAAAATCAGGGCAGGTCATCCTTCAGATTGCACATTGCAGTCTATCTGCCCACAGCAGTGCCATGTAGGCAGAAAGGGAGGCAATCTGAACCAAGTGTGACTCCTTTGCATGTTCAGCCTCACTTTAGGCAGCACAGAATACAGTGGCTTTGACTACAGATGTAGATTAATAACCAACACCACTTTAATGTAATACTGCTGTAGAGCCTGAAAATAAAGAAACAAAAAAACCCTTTTATGTTCTATGTACATTACATCCATTTACAGAATTGGCCAGTACTGTGTACAACATATAAATACATGATCAAACAGATGCATAGAGGATACTTACAAGAATCAAATAATTCACTTTATACATCCAAGAATGAAAAGTTAAAATATTAAAAAAAAAAAGGGGTGGGGGACGACACTGTTTAGAATGTAAAATGACCATCACACACAGATGCACAGCCAGACACTTGCAGGTGGTCAGATGCTGGCATGGCAAGGTTCTCACTGTAGGGCTGTAATATGGGGAGGTTACCGGCCACACTAATGAACTCCTTGGCTTTTCATACAAGTTTGTAGCAACGTTTGGCCAGAAGAGGCAGCCTGGTCCAACAGTTCAGTCAGGTGCACACATTTCCAGAGGCTACACATCTTCCTTCAGTCCAGCAGAAGGCATTGAAGCTGGCAGCCACTACCATTTGCTTCTTTCATTCCCTTAACTGGCTCCATCCAATGCGCCATCACCCATATATGGCTCTTCAGCCACCTGCTGAGTGTTTTACTGGTTACTTGATTCTGCTGTAGCATTCAAAGTACTACACACCACCACCTACAGAGAAGCTTCATGTCCACATTTATTGTACAGTAGTACTTTTTCCACACAGACACGGAACGGAGAGTGGAAGACTGTATTCTGCTCTGCTAAGGCATGGCCAGGACTAACCCAGCTCAGCCCTTAAAAACAGAGAGCACTCTGTTCCAGTTCCTTTGGATGTAAATGTTTCCTTTAGAAAAGGTCCATGGATTCCCAGAGCAAACTGCCTCTCAGTCAGGTGGTAGCCTCAGCATGTGTGCCCAGAGCACAAATCAACATTTCCATGATGGTGTTAAGCAGAAGATCACTCCAGTAGGGCACAACCCACAGATGGGGGAGTGTAACTGTGAGTAAGAAGAACAGGTTTTGCACTGTGAATTTTAGTGGGAAGGCAAATCAACTCTCTCACCAAAACTTAAAGTGTAATATTGTCTCTATTATAAACTGAATAATATTTTGTGTACAGGTTTTAGGATCAGTTATCAAAATACACACACTAAATATACAATTTTTCCGATGGCCATAATTTATTATCTCACCACAAGGCACAATACACAAAGCTTTGAGGGTCCTATACAGTCGTCGTGACAAAATGCCCCACATCCTTTACACATAATCATGGCTTTAAGGCTGCAGGAACATTTCAGTGATATTTCTTCAACACTGCTGCTATCAGCAAACATCTGCACAGAAAGGGACGTATTATGGTTTGCAGCAAAGTTCGCTTTGTGGCTTAGCTGCATCACGCTTCCAGCAAGGCTTCTGGGAAAAGCTGGAGTTGTGTTGGATGAATAATTAAAGCTGGTGGAATGAAGCTGCAGCTTAGAAAGCTTCCCATAAAATGCTTGTTTGATATTGAGCTGAGAGGGGATGGAAGAAGGTTCCAAGGGCTGATTGAGTCCTTTTCCTGGTTCTCTTGGTAACTTGAAAAATGGCAAGTCCATAACAAGGGGAACACTCTGCAAATGCTCCATCAGTTCCACGGGGTTGTGTGCAACATCCTTCCTGTTCTTCACATTACCCTTGGCTGGGCCTCCACAGGCCAGTACATTCTCATTTTTTATTCCTCCTAGGGTGTTTGCATGTTGCTTTGAAGGCCAGTCTTCCCTGACAGTTGGTGCTCCTTCTCCAGACGCAGAGCTCTTATTTAGTGGAATCAGCTTGGTGGGGGACGTGGTTCCCATGGTTCCAATGTGCTCCAACGCTCTTGGATGATGCAATCTAGTAGCAGTGTTGCAAGGAAAACCAGAACCAAAGAGCTTTTTGCCCTGGATGCCAACACAATTTTTATTAATTGAGGCTCCACCGATCTGATTTGGACCAAGAGAGGTTACATTTGGAGATAAAAACCTAGGAGCTGCAGGTGGATTTAGCTTTTCAGGGCTTTCACTTGTAATAGTATTTGTTAGTGGATTGTGCTGTGGGACACCATGGACTAGGGGCAACTCTTTTTGATCTTCAAAGCTACAGGAAGACGATGTTCTTTCTCTAGGGCCCAACTCTGTAGGTTTCTGAGGGCCACTCACCATACTTGCCAGTTGGTCTGAAGAGCTCAAGTTAGGGCCAACTTTGGAAAGCTTGTCTGGAACATCAGGCTGGTTCTCCAGGCTTTCTGTTTTGGGCAGTACTAACCCAGAGTTGCACTGTGTTTTCTGAGGATCTCTTAAAGCACTTGGAGAGTGGAAATCATCACTTCTGCTTAGGTCACTTGTATTTATTCCCACATCTTGGGAAGACTCTTGGCCAAAGCAGCAATTGCTACTTCCCTGCACTTGTAATGAGTGGTTTTCTGATGGCCTGTCCAGAAGTGATTCTGTAATTTCCAACTTGATGCTAGCATGTGATACTGGTAGAACCTTTTCCAAAGAAAGGTTCCCCTTAAGTAACTGCATCACCAGAGGGTTGTTGGCTTCAACAGATGATATGGGCCGAGAGGAGCCTGGTGGCTTTTTCGAAGGTTTTTGAGGAAGAGTTGTATTTGGTGCCCATCTCTGAGGCTGAGACACGTTGCTCACCATTGTTACTGACGGCAAGTCCACCATGTATGGGAGACTCTCAGTTTTCACAGAAGAGTCTGATCTAATCCCTTCATCTCTCTCAGTGTTTCGCTTATGGGTGGCATCTCCTTTTCCTGTAGCCTCCTTAAGGTGGACATTCCTGAAACATATATCCACCTCCACATTTTCATCAGTTAGGTCAGCTTCAAAATCTGAAGCGGTATCTGTTGTTTCACTATGCGTACTCTGGATTTCTTCATCTCCATTTGTCTTAAATCCTTGTGTCTCTCTCAGGCGTTGACATACGTTTTCTGTGTTTGCTCCTGATGGCCTCTCCCACAGATGTGGAAGTTTTTCAGAGGTACCTATTCCATTCTGAACAGTTAAACCACCAAGTGAAAAAGGTTTCACCAAAGACCCTTTATTCTGTTCTCCATTCTGTAGTTCACTTTCATGCTGTTTTCCTGTCTGTAGGTGTGTGAAGGCATGTAACTCTGAGCCCATGTTCTCCATTCCAATATTATTCATTTTTGAACCATCATGATCAGTTACACATTTTCCTTTGGGTGGATTTGATCCATTAAATGTAGCTTCAATTTCTGGCTCATGTCGTTCTTTACCATCTGATGAGAATTCTGGGGTAAGGCTACAATTATTGGACGAGGTTTCCTTCATAGGAGAACTACAATTCAACTCTATGGGAATGCCTACATCTTCAATTCTTGGTACAACATTGATATCATCTATGAGATAAACTGCAGACCCCTGTACCTGAGAACAAAACAGACCATTCTCAGGAGGAACTCTGCATTCTTGCTTATTACTCTGCCCTTCCTGAGAGGCAATATGAGGTGTGTTTTCAGTTCTTATGTCATGGAGGCACTGCTCCAAGTTCTCCTCCTGCCTCAGAGAAGCTGCAGTGTCAAAAGATGGCCCAGTCAAAGCATCACCAAGCTGGCTGTTAGCTAAACTGTCAGTATGTTGAGCAACATCTTCTGTTCCACCTGAGATAACATCTGCAGCATGTTCAAGAATGAAGGCTCCCTCACCATTAGGAATGTAGGGGTCCTGTTTTGCAGGTTGACATACATTTATTTTAGCTACCTGCACAGCTACCTCAGCAAAGTTAGTCTTTTCTCCATCTAGATGGAGAGGCGGCAGTAATTGTGTTCGTTGTAGATCTGACGCACATTTTCCATGAGTTCTCTTTGATCTCCTGTACTCTGTATGGCTACTGGATTCTCCTCCACCACCTCCTTTATCGGTGCTGTTCCCTCCTCCTCCTGGCCCACCCCCACCTCCAATGGCAGCTGTAGCGGCCTCTCGCTGGGCTCGGGCTTGCAGAGCACGAGCTTTAATGTCTGCGAGTGTTCTGGCACCAGTTCTGCCCCGACCAGGGGATTCCGTGTTGGGGATGATCCTGGGGCATATCTGGTAAGCGGGCTGACCCTTAACCACCCAGGGTGGTTTGATACGTGAAAGTTGAATCTGAAAAAGAATCAGAAGAGAAGATGTTAATCTAATACTTGATATTCTCAGAGAGCAAAACAGTTTAAATCAGTTCATTGAAATACAATATATTTAGTTAATATTCCTAAAGGAAGTGATTTTTGGCACAGTGATAGTGCTGCTGCCCTTAGCCTCTTGATGAGGTCCTCAAGAGGTTTCTACTCAGGCTCCATATCGTGGTATCTTTTAAAATCCACTTTATAGTGAGATCATCTGTCATTAGCCACCAGACAAGTATTAAACTGATGGCTTAAACACTAGCTGAATCTGGACTCTGGAGAAGACAGAGTTTTGATTTCTGTCAAGCGTGATCCATTCTCACTGAAACGAGTAGGATGGCCTCCTGCTGCCAAAAAGGGCAGAGCTGCAATTCCACCTACAGGGGAGTATAAGCGGTAGACAGGAGGATTCCATCCCACATGGAGGAAGGTGGGGAGTCTACAAGGTTACAATGAGGTGGTTTGAAAATCTTGACTCCATTAGATCATGCCATTGCAGGAATATCTGCACTCACAAAACTACAAATGAGCTGTATAATGAAAGAGGCTACTCTGCATTCTTGTACAGGAGACCTTGGAATAATTTTCCATTCTACTCTCTGGCTGTCTAAACAAGACAACACAGTGCAGTAATTAGAGCTTAGCCAGTACTATCAGTGAGAGACACTTCCATTCTCCTTTTTGAACAAGAGGGCATGACATTTTCATATTACTTTGGCGCTACAGGGCACAAAGTCCCTAATGTAATAATTAGGTATAAGTGTCTCTCCTACCCGGATGGGTGGGACTTTTGGTTCCTCTTTAGTAGGCTGTGGCTTTTCTGAGTGAACACTTTCAATTGTGTTACGAAAGGACTGACGATCTTCAAGCCGGGGCTTCTTTTCGGGGAAGGAGGTAGAGGCAGCCTCCTCAAAGCATTTCCTTTTCTGGTCCTTTGACTCCCGATCTAAGTTTTCTTGGGGCAAACTGGGAATTCTGTTTACAGATGTAGCTGCAAATGACAGATCTTCCATTTTACTGTGCAGTCTGGAAGCCTCTGGAGAAAACAGCAATTCTGAACTCTCTGGCTTCAATGATGCAGATGAAGAGCCTCTCAGATCTTCTCCTCCCAAATCCACCTCAGCTTTAGTCTCTTTATGGAAGGAGGAATCTGGCCCCACAGACGCAGTCTCTTTGGGGGTCTCAGTCTGGTCGGGCTCGCGTATTTTATACAGGCTCCTCCTTGCTCTGCATCGCAGATCTGGCCGAGAGCGTTTCTTGAAGTGTCCATCTCGCTGACGTGTGGAAGGACCATGCTGTGGCTTTGCTGCTTCTCCCTGAACAGACAACCCAGTCCTGTTCTCAGCATCTTCTTGCACTGAATTCTGCTGTTGTGATTCTTCTCTAGTCAAACCCAACCTGCAAAGCAACCACAGAATTATTTAAAGGCCAGAGCAAGCTTATTGGGTCTGATTTCATCTCCTGGGAGGGATGTAAATTGTTTATTATTTACAGTACGTATTACCAGAGCAGTACATGGTGCTTTACAGATTACAAAGCAGACACTCATCTCACTCAATCAATCTACCAAGAAATATCTTATGTATTCACTACTGCTGGTAACTGTCACAGGAAATAAGGAAAATGATTAAATGATATCAGGATTTACAATCTAAAACTAATCTGTAATAGATTACAATAGAATACAATCTAAAACTAATCTGGCATAGAGAGTACACTTACAAAGTTTGCAGACAATACCAAACTGGGAGGGGTTGCAAGTGCTTTGGAGGATAGGATTATAATTCAAAATGATCTAGACAAACTGGAGAAATGGTCTGAAGTAAACAGGATGAAATTCAATAAGGACAAAAGCAAAGTCCTCCACTTAGGAAGGAACAATCAGTTGCACACATACAGAATGGGAAATGACTGCCTAAGAAGGAGTCCTGCAGAAAGGGATCTGGGGTCATAGTGGATCACAAGCTAAATATGAGTCGTCTGTGTAACACTATTCCAAAAAAAGCAAACATCATTCTGGGATGTATTAGCAGGAGTGTTGTAAGCAAGACATGAGATGCAATTCTTCCGCTCTACTCTGTGCTGATTAGGCCTCATCTGGAGTACTGTGTCTAGTTCTGAGTGCCACATTTCAGGAAAGATGTGGACAAACTGGAGAAAGTCCAGAAAAGAGCAACAAAAATAATTAAAGGTCTAGAAAACATGACCTATGAGGGAAGATTGAAAAAATTGGGTTTGCTTAGTCTGGAAAAGAGAAGACTGAGAGGGGACATGATAACAGTTTACAAGTACATAAATACAGGTTGTTACAAGGAAGAGGGAGAAAAATTGTTCTTCTTAACCTCTGAGGATAGGACAAAAAGCAATGGGCTTAAACTGCAGCAAAGGCGATTTAGGTTGGACATTAGGAAAAACCACTCTGACAGTTAGGAAGTTAAGAACTGGAATAAATTGCATAGGGAGGTTGTGGAATCTCCATCACTGGAGATTTTTAAGAGCAGGTTAGACAAGCACCTGTCAGGGATGGTCTAGATCAGGGATCGGCAACCTTTGGCACACGGCACGCCAGAGTAAGCACCCTGGTGGGCCAGGCCAGTTTGTTTACCTGCCGCGTCTGCAGGTTCACTGCTCCAGGCCAATGGGGGCTGCGGGAAGCAGTGTGGGACCAGGGATGTGCTGGGCGCCGCTTCCCACCGACCCCATTGGCCTGGAGCAGCAAATCATGGCCAGTGGGAGCCACAATTGGCCGAACCTGTGGACGCGGCAGGTAAACAAACAGGCCCGGCCCACCAGGGTGCTTACCCTGGCAAGCCGCATGCCAAAGGTTGCCGATCCCTGGTCTAGATAATACTTAGTCCTGCCATGAGTGCAGGGGACTGGACTAGACGACCACTCGAGGTCCCTTCCTGTCCTATAATTCTAATATTACTAGTCTTGGAAACAAAAAGAATTCAATTTTAGGTATTCCATTGCAGTGATAATCTCCAAAAAGAGTTGCTGCTAATAATGGAGTTGCTTCTTCTCAGAGAGCAGCTAGCTACGAAAGGGAAGTTCCCTATCCACCTGACTTGAATAAAACAAGACCAATGAGGTAACATTCCTTACTTTTGTCCATAGTAGTCTTCAAAGAACTTCTCTTTCCACTGCTCCACCTTCTTCTCTTTCTCCATTTCCTGTCGTATTCTAACCTGCATCTCATGAGTGAATTCACCTGCAGAGAAACAAGCAAATGCAAGTTTCATTACTATCCAAAGCCAGCTCACCAGTTCCACAGCACTCAGAGCATGCATAGTACACATTCTGTGCTTGTTAGAGAGTACATTTTCTACCCTTTGAAATTCTAGATATCCTGATGGGATATTCTGGCATGTTAAATACTGCTAGTGGTCAAAGCACCAAATCACCTATTTAAGGGGAAAAAATCAGGCCCCGCTGTCCTCTCCAGAGTGATACTCAGCTGTGACCAAACACTTATGCAACTGACAGCAAGTGTCCCCACCCCTATGGTGAAACTCTGGCCTCAAGTCAATGGCAAAATTTCCACTGACTCCCGCGGAGCCAGGATTTCACCCCTAGAGATTAACTATATTGAAAGAAATGACCCTCATCTGACCATATTAAGTAACATTAAAAACCAAAAGAAAACTTGATGATTCAGGGGCCTGTGTACACTACCCCATTCAGACAACAGGGATGTGAATAGCAGTGTGCATCAATGTGCTATGCCGTAACTCCCCTCTGTGGACAGTGATGGCATGAACTAAAAGTTTCCTAGTTGCATGAATGCAGTTCTGTTTAAGAAGACAACATTAATGTGAACTAGGAACCATTTAGTTCATGCCCTCACTGTCCACACGGGGGAAATACAATGCAGCACTTTGGTGCTCACTGTTATTCACAACCCTGTAGTCCCTTGAAGTGCAGTGTAGACTCAGCCACAGAATCCTTCCTTGTACTTGTGCAAGAAATTCTAAATCTTTCATTCCTTTAAAAAAAGGTTTCTAGCCCTCAGAGTTGTACAGAAAACCTTCAAAATGTAAAATGAGTGTAACCAATGCAGGGATGTCTCTCTCCCTGAGAATTCAGAGAGCCTGAAACAATAGCTTTGAGCGGTGTGAAATTCTTGCGCTCATCACATTAGAGATGAATTCTGACATTGAAAATGTACAAGAAATGTTAATTACATTAACTATAAAAAACAGCAGCAGGGATACTGTATTGCATGTATTATTCATGTTTATACTTAACTCAATAAGTTTCCATTTTGAAATTTACCAGAAGCTGCCACACAATTTACATCCATATCAGAGAAACCAGGGAGCTTACTACAAAATTGGTGTCCAATTTGCCATAGAGTACATAGGTAGTTGGACTGGGATATTACCACCAATGGATATGCATCCTCCCCTCCTACGGGACATTTACTGTAATAGTTTGTGATGGGAAGATTGCGGGGAGTGAAGAAGGGAGAAACGATTAAGTTCTCATATACCACAGAGATGAACATACTAAAGATGCATAGATTAGAGCATGGATTCTCAACTGATTCACAAACAGCCCAGGGAGGTCCTGATTACCCACCCTTTCTTTATGACTAGATAGGGAAAAGGGACCCAACATTTTTTTCTGTTGTAACATGAGCCCATTATCTGGAAAAGCCCGAGAACTCCTGGATTAATAAGCAATTTGTATGTGTCACACAATAAGGTGGTCAGTGTTCAGTTTATACATTAACTACCTGAGAGAAAATGTGAGAAAAAAGAACCAAGTTTCTTTATTGTTTATTTTTCTTTCAATTTAGAATAACTGAAGCCCAACTTAATACAATAAGGTTGAGTAGTTAATGTAATAATAAAAAAAGACATCTTTAAAGTGCCATAACCAAAAGCCCCCAAAACAACATTTAAAAAACAAGTTAATGGTAACTAGGACCTGAGAAAAGTTACATTCGAGGTAGATTCCCTGCCTTATCTGTCCTCCTTCTTCCTTTCCTGCCCTCGGGGTTACAGCTCTGTGCACTGCAGCCACTAAAGGGCAACCTAAGCGCACACACTTGAACAGGTCTGAGAGTCGTATTCCACTCAACAGAGGCAGTATGAGAGAGACCCACAAATCTAGCTGGCATTTTGTTTTTAAGGCCTCTGGGCACCTAAGAGAAGTGTAAGGTAAATCTTAAAAGGGGGGAATGTAGCCAGACTCCAAAGTTGGTACAGAATCAAACTCCACAGTTTATTTTTCTTCTACCAAATAAGGTACACAGCAGGCTTCTCCCAATCATTCAAAACAGCAAATCTACCCACCATCAGCCAGTCGCTCTCTCCAGCTCTGAGCAGCATGGGTGAAGAACTCGTTATTGAGAGCACTGCCACTGAGACGCATCAGCCCATCTGCCCCCATCTATGGAGGACAAAAGTATAATAGTTGGAAAGCACATACAGCAGCTCTTTGGGAACAGGGATGATACAACATAACAAGCAACGAGATGCACAGTGATTGTTGTGTGCCTGTACCTGTCTGTCAACTTCTGGCAGGAGGAAGAGGAGCTGCTGTTGGAAGTGTGGGGGGAGTATATTGAAGGTTCTGGAGTTTATCAGTGCTCGGAGATTTGTGTTGACGAGAATGGAACCAGGTGTCTCAAAATCTATATCCTCACCTCTGTTTCGCTTCATTTGCCCTGTAGTTTTCAGAAAACCAAATAAAAAATAAAATCATAACTATTTCTGATAACATTTCATAAACGAATGTGCTGCTGCAAATGAGCAAATTACAAGAAACCAGGCGGTGGCACTCCACTACAAAGGAAGGATCTATCAAACACCTTTAAACAAATAATTCATATTTTACTACATAACTAGGTAGCATATTTAAGAGAAAAGGAGATGGCTAGTGTTTTGACATAAGAGTGCCTTTCTTAGATAACTTGATTTCAAACAACATAAATGAGCTGGCCTCAGAGACCAGTTCCCTGAATATCTGAATCGCAGCATACAAACACAATCCTCTTGTATGTTTCAAAACCATCCTTTCCAAGGTTCCTGCAGTCAGACCACTTTTGAACTAATATATAATAGGCTAGTGACCCCACGCTGCATCTTCTGTGCTCATGGGGCCAATGGCATTAAAAAGCCAATGCTTCTCTACTCCTGTATCTTTGTGATAGAGTCAAAAGATGGAACTAATGAGTTTCCAAAAGACTCACTCTCCAGTTCACCTGGCTAGATCATTTATAGAGGTGAGAGATTTGCACTATTTCTGGATGCATCACGTCACTGAATCCAATGTGTCTTACGAATTATTACATGGATAAAAACATGCAGCATAGTGGAACATACACAAGATGACTGATGATAAAAACTAAGCTTCAATCACAATGTTTTTTATAAAAAACATTTGTTCCCAAAGACTTGGAAAGTACATCTCTAACACTCTACATTGTGTATGCATACTCTCACATACACACCACCAAGGCCCCGGATGCTACATTTCAGATTAGGCAAATAGCATCTAGGAGGTACCTGCCTCCTCACTGAGGGTGAGGAGACAGTTGTTTGATATTGAGGAGCCTTAACATTGGAAGAGACACTGAGAAGGATAAAAGTCTTGGAATTCTTCCATAAGAAGGGGACAGACTTGGACACACCTGATATTTGCTTCAGTTTTTATGGCCAGTTCTTACAACTTTATTCAGAAGCACATACCAGCTGCTGGCTTCCGGATACCTCTCAGCAGCTGTGGAGGATCCCTGGTGATTTCTGTCCTACTGCGCATGGTGGCATTCAACAGGGCCAAAGAAGAGCTGCTGCTGCTGGAAGTGCTGCTGCTCTCTCCATCAGCATGCCTTCCTGTGAAACCTAAAGGCAAAGCCATTTGTCACAGATTCATGGATGAGTAGCAGAAGCTCCACTAGGGGAGAAGTTTTAGCACATGACAACGATCTGCTTACAACAGACCCATTTTTAGATAAACAAAATTAGGTCATTGCTCCATCACTGATAGTTCTGATTGGGTGACTGATGATACTCTATTAAATACAATTTTTATCCAATAAGGTAACATTGCACAAATTAATTAGAATCACTTGTATGTTTAGTGACCACTAAATAAATCATTCTCCTGTCCTGGCCTAGGAAGAGCTAATGTGGACAACTGTATAGAACCAGTGCTGAAGGGCCATGCCATGCAACTAGCTGAAAATAGTCAAGGTGCAACAAATGCTCACCTGAGGCTGACTCCATATGTGCCCCATTTACTTTCAGTGGAGTCAGGACAACTCGGGGCAACATCACACCAGTCTTTTTCTTTTGTTTGCTTGTCTGTGTTCCAGAGAAAAACAAGATACAAACTATTTAGGGTGCTAAAGTACATGTAGGTTACCCTCCAAACTGCACCTCTTCCTAGCTGAATTCAGACACATAGCTCCACCTGACCACAAATGAACAACCAGCCAAGTATTCAAGTGTACTCACTTATTAAACTTATCTTTAACAGCTGGGAACCCTGCACCACCTCCACATGCCCACCCACCCACCATGGAATCAAGTCCTTATAGAACAGATCTGCTTTTGCTGCAGCTTTTGCTCAGATTCATTCCAACTCCATGAGGTGGCTCTGTAATTCTGCCCCTGCTTGGGAAGACGACCTTGATATGTCTCTAATCCCTCTCCCTACCACCAAGCCTTCATGTGGCACTGAGATCTCTCCTCAAGAATAAACAATCCTGGCTTTGGCCCTTGCCATTAACCCCACACTCACCCCTACCTGTGAGGTGGATCTGCAGCTCTCTCTGGAAGTGGAGAGACTCTTACTCTGAGATTCAGTGGAACAGGAGGCGTTAGAAGAGGTTTCATCAAGAGACACTGGAAGAAAAGAGCACATGATCAGACCCTGAAGAAGATGCTTATAGTTTAATACAGCTGTTCTCAAACTGTGGGTTGGGACCCCAAAGTGGGTCGCGAGCCTGTTTTAATGGGGTCGCCAGGGCTGGCATTAGACTTGCTGGGACCTGGGGCTGAAGCCCAAGCTCCACCGCCCTGGGTTGAAGGAGAAGCCCAAGCCCCACCGCCTGGGGCTGAAGCCCTTGGGCTTTGGCTCCCTGCCTGGGCTGGTGGGGCTCAGGCTTAGGCTTTGCCCCTGCCCCTGCCCCTGCCCGGACACCAGGACTCAGGCTTTGCTCCCACATCCTGAAGCCATGTAGTGTTTTTTGTTGTCAGAAGGGGGTCGCGGTGCAATGAAGTTTGAGAAGCCTGGTCTAATATTAATATTATTTGACACTTACCATCATTATCACCACTCACAGTGCTGGCTTCATTGGACCCACAGCTTTCTGCATCTATTGCATCATCCATCTCCTCTCCCTCTGCCACAGATAGGTTCCGAGACCACTGCAAAGCATCCTTCTAGAAGGGAAAAGCAGAACATACGTGATTAGAGTCCTTCCCTTTGAAGCTTTATGAGTTAGCCTGACAGGAACATACATAACCATGGCTACAGTTACACTTCCTCAGGAAGAAACTCTTGAATATAACAAAACCTAATTACAACACTGGGTCATAGGAACATATTTTTATTAATCCAATCACTAAGCCTGACTATGTTCACGATAATTATAAGGAGGGCTGTTGATTAATTGCAGTTAACTCAAGCGATTAACTAAAAAAAATTAATCATGATTAATTGCACTGTTAAACAATAGAACACCAATTGAGATGTATTAAATATTTTTGGATATTTTTCTACATTTTCAAAAAATATTTATTTTTATTACAACACAGAATACAAAGTGTACAGTGCTCACTTTATATTATTATTTTTGATTACTAATATTTGCACTGTAAAAAACAAAATAAATAGTATGTTTCAATTCACCTAATACAAGTACTGTAGTGCAATCTCTTTATCATCAAAGTGTAACTTATAAATGTAGATTATTTTTGTTACATAACTGAACTCAAAAACAAAACAATGTAAAACTTTAGCGCCTACAAGTCCACTCAGTCCTATTTCTTGTTCAACCAATTGCTAAGAAAAACAAGTTTCTTTACATTTATGGGCGATACTGCTGACTGCTTCTTATTTACAATGTCACCTGAAAGCGAGAACAGGTGTTCGCATGGCACTTTTGTAGCCGGCGTTGCAAGGTATTTACGTGCCAATATGTTAAACATTCATATGCCCCTTCATGCTTTGGCCACCATTCCAGAGGACATGCTTCCATGCCGATGATGCTCGTTAAAAAAAATGCATTAATTAAATTTGTGATTGAACTCCTTGGGGTAGAACTGTATGTCTCCTATTCTGTTTTACCCATATTTTGGTATATATTTCATGTTATAGCATTCTCTGATGATGACCCAGCACGTTTGTTTTAAGAACACTTTCACTGCAGATTTGACAAAACGCAAAGAAGGTACCAATGTGAGATTTCTAAAGATAGATACAGCACTCGAACCAACGTTTAAGAGTCTGAAGTGCCTTCCAAAATCTGAGAGGGACGAGGTGTGGAGTATGCTTTCAGAAGTCTCAAAAGAGCACCACTCTGAAGTGGAAACTACAGAACCTGAACCACCAAAAAAGAAAATCAACCTTCTGCTGGTGGCATCTGACCCAGATGATGAAAATGAATATGCATTGGTCCACTCTGCTATGGATCATTATCGAGCAGAACCCATCATTAGCATGGATGCATGTCTTCTGAAATGGTGGTTGAAGCATGAATCTTTAGCGCAGCTGGCATGTAAATATTTTGCGATGCTGGCTACAACAGTGCCATGCGAACACCTGTTCTCACTTTCAAGTGACATTGTAAGCAAGAGTGGGCAGCATTATCTCCTGCAAATTGTAACCAAACTTGCTTGTCTGAGCGATTGGCTGAAGTAGGACTGAGTGGACTTGTAGGTTCTAAAGTTTTACATTGTTTTATTTTTGAATGCAGTTATTTTTTGTAGATAATTCTACATTTGTAAATTCAACTTTCATTATAAAGAGATTGCAATACAGTACTTGTATTAGGTGAACTGAAATATATTATTTCTTTTGTTTTTTACAATGCAAATATTTGTAATAAAAAATAAATATAAAGTGAGCATTGCACACTTTGTATTCTGTGCAGTAATTTAAATCAATATATTTGAAAATGTAGAAACATCCAAACATATTTAAATAAATGGTTTTCTATTATTAACAGTGCAATTAATGGTGAAAGAAAGAAAGAACGAAAGAAAGACCAAAAAGGAGTTTGAAGAACAGCTAGCCAAAAACTCAAAAGGTAATAACAAAATGTTTGTTAAGTAAGGCCCTTGGACGATCAAGATACAAAAGGAGCACTTAAAGACGATAAAGTCTTGCAGAGAAACTAAATGAATTCTTTGCTTCAGTTTTCACGGCTGAGGATGTTAGGGAGATTCCCAAACCCGAGCCGTCTTTTATAAGTGACAAATCTGAGGAATTGTCACAGATTGAAGTGTCATTAGAGGTGGTTTTGGAATTAATTGATAAACTTAACAGTAACAAGTCACCGGGACCAGATGGCATTCACCCAAGAGTTCTGAAATAACTCAAATGTGAAGTTGCGGAACTATTAACTATGGTTTGTAACCTGTCCTTTAAATTGGATTCTGTACCCAATGACTGGAAGATAGCTAATGTAACATCAATATTTAAAAAGGGCTCTAAAGGTGATCCCAGAAATTACAGACCAGTAAGTCTAACGTCAGTATTGGGCAAATTATTGAAACCATAGTAAAGAATAAAATTGTCAGACACATAGAAGAACATACATTGTTGGGCAAAAGTCAACATGGTTTCTGTAAAGGGAAATCGTGTCTTACTAATCTATTAGAGTTCTTTGAAGGGGTCAACAAACATGTGGCCAAGGGGGATCCAGTTGACATAGTGTACTTAGATTTCATAGAATCATAGAATCTCAAGATCAGAAGGGACCAATATGATCATCTAGTCTGACCTCCTGCAAGATGCAGGCCACATAAGCCGATCCCCCCACTCCTTTAGCAAGCGACCCCTGCCCCATGCTTCGGAGGAAGGCGAAAAACCTCCAGGGCCACAGCCAATCTACCCTGGAGGAAAATTCCTTCCCGACCCCAAATATGGCGGTCAGCTGAACCCCGAGCATGCGGGCAAGACTCTCCAGCCATACCCTCAGGAAAAAGGTTAAGAATATCATATCATTGACCCATGTACCATTTACCAGTGTGGCACTTAATTAACCTATTGACTAAGCCCGGTATCCTATCATACCATCTCCTCCATAAACTTATCTAGCTTAATCTTAAAGTCATGGAGGTCCTTTGCCCCCACTGTTTCCCTCGGTAGGCTGTTCCAGTATTGCACTCCCCTGATAGTTAGAAACCTTCGTCTAATTTCAAGCCTAAATTTCCTGACTGACAATTTATATCCGTTTGTCCTCGTGTCCACATTAGCACTGAGCTGAAAGCAGAAAGCCTTTGACAAGGTCCCTCACCAAAGGCTCTTACATAAATTAAGTTGTCATGGGATAAGAGGGAAGATCCTTTCATGGACTGAGAACTGGTTAAAAGACACGGAACAAAGGGTAGGAATAAATGGTAAATTTTCAGAATGGAGAGGGGTAACTAGTGGTGTTCCCCAAGGGTCAGTCCTAGGACTAATCCTATTCAACTTATTCATAAATGATCTGGAGAAAGGGGTAAACAGTGAGGTGGCAAAGTTTGCAGATGATACTAAACTGCTAAAGCGAGTTAAGACCAAAGCAGACTGTGAAGAACTTCAAAAAGATCTCACAAAACTAAGTGATTGGGCAACAAAATGGCAAATGAAATTTAATGTGGATAAATGTAAAGTAATGCACATTGGAAAAAATAACCCCAACTATACATACAATATGATAGGGGCTAATTTAGCTACAACTAATCAGGAAAGAGATCTTGGCGTCATTGTGGATAGTTCTCTGAAGACATCCATGCAGTCTGCAGCGGCAGACAAAAAAGCAAACAGGATGTTAAGAATCATTAAAAAAAGGATAGAGAATAAGATGGAGAATATCTTATTGCCCTTATATAAATCCATGGTACACCCACATCTTGAATACTGCGTACAGATGTGGTCTCCTCATCTCAAAAAGGATATACTGGCATTAGAAAAGGTTCAGAGAAGGGTAACTAAAATGATTAGGGGTTTGGAACTGGTCCCATATGAGGAGAGATTAAAGAGGCTAGGACTTTTCAGCTTGGAAAAGAGGAGCCGAAGGGGGGATATGATAGAGGTATATAAAATCATGTGTGGTGTGGAGAAAGTGAATAAGGAAAAGTTATTACTTGTTCCCATAACATAAGAACTAGGGGCCACCAATGAAATTAATGGGCAGCAGGTTTAAAACAAATAAAAGGAAGTTCTTCTTCACACAGTGCACAGTCAACCTGTGGAACTCCTTGCCTGAGGAGGTTGTGAAGGCTAGGACTATAACAGGGTTTAAAAGAGAACTGGATACATTCATGGAGGTTAAGTCCATTCATGGCTATTAGCCAGGATGGGTAAGGAATGGTGTCCCTAGCCTGTTTGTCGGAGGGTGGAGATGGATGGCAGGAGAGAGATCACTTGATATTACCTGTTCGGTTCGCTCCCTCTGGGACACCTGGCATTGGTCACTGTTGGTCACTAAATGGACCTTTGGTCTGCCCCAGTATGGCCATTCTTATGTTCTTTTTAATTGCGCGATTAATCATGATTAATTTTTTTAATTGCTTGACAGCCCTAATTATAAACCATCAAAAATTTCAAGCATTAACTTAAAGAATTCATAATCACATAAGTGCCCCCACATCTTTTAACAGTCCAACTATGATACGTTGCACAATGTGTGTGTGCAAGAATTATGGTGCTAGAACTCGAGGGCTATATGAGATAATCCTTGACCTGCAAAGAGAGAAAAACTCATGCACTGATATAACATTTCATATGTACATTAAGGTCTAAAATCTAGTGATCTTCCACAATCTTCCACAAAGCAGCAGTGTGTGTGAGCACACAAATATGAGCAGTGGGAGGAATAACCGCTCTTCCGTTTCTGTGCTAGCAGGCAGTTTTATTTCCTGCCGTCATTACTGCCCTTGCCTTTGCCTAACTGTGAGCCCACTGTCCCACCACTTCCTGGCAGGATCCATTGGTTTTATTCTGATCTCATACCATTTTGCCAACACAGACAGCAGCAGTGCAGACTTTGCAGCTTTTACTTGATTTTCTCGCCTCCATATTTTAATCCCCTGGGACTTCAATACATTCAAGGTCCCAATAGAACAGAAGTCAGCACAGTTCATTTTAATTAGGTTAACTCGCACACCATCTTTTCAAATAGTAGAACTGAGTTACTGACATGCTCTGTGGACCCTTCTCAGATGTGTAACTCAAACATACTTGAGAAAAATAAAACAGTTTGCTCATACTTGTGCATGCATAACTACTGAGAGGGTTTTTTTTAATATTCAGAATAATTATTCTTTCTTGGGGTGAGAAGCTGTGTGACAACATTTAGATACTTTTTATTAGAGATAAAAAGACAACAGTGTCGGATGTTGACAAGTGCTTGTCTCCCAGCATGAGGGACAAGAAAGAGATTTGGATAATGCAGAGGTTCAGGTAATAGGATTTTGGATGAATGGGCGTATACTGTATAAGGGAAACAAACAGGTTTCATTATTTTGATGATGCTCTATCCTTTATGATTGCATGAACTAAATACTGAAATTCCATGTACTGGAAGAAGAGCGTTTATCATGCTTGTGTAATTTAAGAATTATAAAAGTTAAAAACCAGAAGTGTATTACATATAGCTTATAGGCACAAGGACCACCGCATATAGAATTATGGATCCCAGAGACTCTGTTTTGCATGATGTTACCAAGGGTAGTATGCTAAACTCATACAGCGATCACCAGTGACGGATTAACAATAACAGCAATATGTAACAAGTTGAACTGGCACTTCGTCCCTAGCATGGAAGACAGGAGTTCACAATTTACCTTGAGTGTGAAAAGGCTGATACGTCCAGGCAATTTGTAGAAGAGTCCATCACCTCCCCTTGAATTGGAATGTAGCATGGCATTGAGGCAGGCCAGGGGAGAAGTGCCACTGAAACCAGAGAGAAAAAGGGAGATGAGGTTTAGATTATCTAAATGCCAATTTTTAAATAATACACAAAACCCTACAGCAGTATTATTATTTATTTTATTTTAAATCAAGGGCAGTTAGTAGAAGGATGTTGATGAGATTTAGGGTACAGTATCTCAACCAGTCTGAGCACTATTATAGCTTTCCTATCTGAGCTGCTTACCACAATGGCACATCATAGCGAGATAAGTCTCAGATAATAGGAAAGCAGCATGTTACACTAATGTTCAAGCCATTCTAGGTCATTTTTAGAGGTTTATCATTTGAGATATTTTTCTCGCTTTCTCTCTCTCTCTCTCTCTCTGAATTCTTTGTAGCTGGACTCAAGGTACTAAGGAAGCCTTACTTTATAGGTGGAGAACTACAAAAAAAACCCTATCAATAAAATGTTTACAAACTCAAATATTTCTGAAATAGCTTTCTTTCAATATACATAGCACAAAGAGAATACCTCTAGCATAGTGTAGCATAAAGGGTTTAATGGCACTCTTTTGGGATGGCCCACATAACTCAGTGGTTGTTTGTCATTTGTAAGTAAATCATCCATCCCACACTCATGCTAATGAAACCTTTGTGACACACCAAATCATCAGATTTTCCACATAATCACACATGCATATATAAAACATTACTTCTAGAGCCTGCAAGGGATGTTATTAAAGCAATGTAAGAGTTCACTATTATTAAAAGTGAAACTGAAAACTGGTCTAAGTGCAATGTTTCAGTCTCAAAAGCTCAAACTATTGAGTCTCAACTTCTCGAAAACTGGGTTTAGAACAACTTCTCGGTTAATCTTGATTACGTTTGTTCTGCTGCTGGTTTGCTTTTTGGCATTTCTTTGCAAGCCTTGGAGGTAGCCAAAGTTACCATGTGTCATTTTATACACCACAGAAAAATCCCAACTCCCTCTCTTGTAAATTACACATCATTTCTCCCTCTGCACCGAGCAAAACGCTGCAAGTAAATTACCAGCCACAGGAAAAGTTTTAGGAAAGGAAAAGATTAACTTCCCTAATTGAAACTGTAGACAAAAGAAAGGTCCAAACATTCACTGGAGCTACAATTTAGCCATGAGACTGGATCCAACATCTCTGCTCTTGCATAAACCACTGGGGATCACTATTTTGCACGTTTTCAGGAAGACAGCACTCCAACTACTGAGTGTTTCCTAGAATCTGGGTGGCATTAGTTCAGAATGTCCCTTGAATCATCATGCTACTTCCTTCAGGTCTTAGGTTTTCTTTGCAAGCGCCCCACATAAATATTGAAAATGTTCAATGCCATTTAGCTAGACAAGATCACAGGCTTGGTGGACAGTTTGTATTTTAATACTGGGTCTATGAACAATACTTGCTCCTTTCAGTTATACGATAAAGTAAGAAAGCCATCTTTTCCCGAAGCAGAAAATTAACAATTGAGTGAAGGAAGCAGATATACCTGATGGGAAACACCAATCTCTAGAAAAATGATTTAGCTCTGAAGGATTTAACTTCACACACGCAGAGAAGCCTGGTTTTAGATACCTATTTTGATAAGTTACCAGTCAAAGCTTGGAAGACAGCAAGAAAATTTGCACTAGTGAAAAGACACCCTGTTATTGCCATTAGTACAGAACAGCCTAGTGCTCACAGACTCTCAAACTGTGCAGCTACCTCTCTAGGTAAAAGGACTGATCAAAGAAAGTAGGTCAGTGCAGAGTGAATATCTGATTAAATGAGAAGGAATATGGAGCTTTTCATTATAAGCCCATCCTTATTCCACTCTCTACATACCATACTGTGAAACCAACACCCAAGTCCATTCCCACTATAAACCTAGCTGTTAGGAACCCTGAGTATTGAGTGGGTGTTCTAACAGCTCTACTATCAAGGGAACAAAGCATGCTGGCACAGTCCCTCCCTGAACAATGGTAACTCCTACATATTATACCTCTGTTTGTGAATTATGAAGCTGTTCACTACTCAAACCATCATGATTGTTTCCTAATTTCAGGGATAGTGAGAAGAGAAACACGTTAACATTCTGAATTGCTTCAGTCCCAAAGGGATTCATTTACCTTCTATAGTTATACAGCAGTTCAACAGTGATACAGGCAACATGGTGGAAGACGGTTCATAAAACCCAAAAGAAAAACAGAGCATAGTTAGAACAGCATAGAGTTGCTGTAAGTCAATGAATGCTGAAGTGCCAAAGAGAGCTTGATTTACTGTGTGCAGTCAAACTTGTAACCCAACTCTTGTAACCAAGGTAAGGAGTTTGCAGCATGATGGCTAGCAAACATCTACTTCCTTTGATCTACAATGTATTTTGTATCTTCTTTCTCCTAGATTCAACAAAAGCAGATGGAAATTCCAGGAAATTAAAGACAACACCTGGGGTTCCATCCATCCCTGTAGATTCCTACATTCCTGTGCAGGCTCTTCTTCACGTGATATATGTTGTAAGATATATATCAAGGGCCACAAAAAATACAGCAGCATTAATACTGTGGTATGGTAGAATATGTAGAAAGAGCAGCATACTGCATATATAAGGGAAGCTTCTTACTTGACCCCAGAAAAAGGAGCAGTCTCTGCTCTAGAGGTGAAGCTCTACAGAGGACTGAGTTTGACTCATTACATAAACACAGGCCCAACACTGGAAGACCAGTAGTAGTTAGTTATTTGTAGAAGAAACACACAACGGAGAAGCATTTATATTGGAGATAGACTCATAGTTGGCATTCAGAATATTTTACAAAAGTCCTACAACTCCACTGAAAGGCAGAGACGTTCACTCTGTGTTTACAAGACACTGGAAATCCTCCAGTAGCAATAAAGAAAAACAGCTAATATATTCTTACCCCAAATTATTGGGCTACAGAAAAAGAGGGAGAAAGAGCGAGAAAAGAAAGGTGGATTAGAGAAAGCAGGGAGAACTCTACTAAGTAATCCTGCTCTTTTTACCCACCCTCCCCCACACTCCACACACTTTATTATAGACAAGAAGATCAATACTAACCTCATTTCCTTTAGTCCCTCAGCTTCTATGACCTGCAGAATCTGTTTGGGGGTCATAGGAGCATCAGAGTAGTTTTCCAGCACCTGAAAAGATATAAATACCAAAGCTTCATACTACATTTTCTATTCACATTTGCTGAATTGTTTCCTGGGTTGGGATTCAAATACAAGAATATGTCTGCTAAAAGTTAGTATCTCCACAAGAAAACCTGCTACAAAATACAGGTTAACCCAAGAGCAGACTATGGTATATATCCATGATCCCTGCACTTTTTCTAGGGCTACAAATGGCTTGCCCTATTTTTTCATCAGGTCTAATTAAGTGTGCAATTGTGCAAGTATGGGGAGAAAGGGAGAGCTGGGGAATTAGGCACTGATCCCGCACCATTAAAATTAATGGATGCTTTCCCACTGACTTTCGTTAACATCGGACAAAGCCCTTACTGCACACAACCTTTAATATATGTATAACAGTCTAAGGCTTCCATTGAAATAGACGTTAACATGTTTGCTCTTTGGGGCAGAGACTTTCTCTTCATGCTTATCTGTAAAGCATCTAACGTGTTGGAGTTACAAATAATAATAATGTCATTACATAAATCAGTAGTACACCCTCAGCTGGAACACTGTATTCAGTTCTGATCATCCCATCTCAAAAAGAATACAGAAGAAACAGAGGGGTTTCAGAGACTGGTAATAAGAATGATTAGGGGCATGGAAAAAAATTTTCCATGGCGAGATTTAAATGATTGAAACTGTTTGTCTCAGAAAGAAGATGAGTAAGAGGGGATATGACAAAAGGTATAAAATAATGAATGGTCTAGAGAAGGTAGATGAGGAGCTTCTCTTCATCTATCTCATAGTACAAGAACAAAGGGACATTTAATTAATCTGAAAGATGACAAATTCAAAGTGACAAAATAAAATATTTCTTTACACAATGCTGAATAAGCCTATGGAATGCTCTGCCACAAAATATCATTGAAGCCAAGAGCTTAGCAGGATTCAAAAAAGAATTGGGCATTTATATGGATAACCGGAATGACCAGAATTATAATAGTAAATATTAAAAATAACAAAGCTTCAGAACAGATGTAAACCCTAGTGTTTCAGAGCTGAAGCCAACCTTTAATTATTCAGATTTAAGAGGAAAATTTCCCTAGGGGCAGGTTACTCCATAACTGCCTAGTCTGCAGGATTTCTTGCACCGTCCTCTGAAGCAACTTATACTGGGCACTGTCAGAGACAGAATACTGGCCTACATGGACCACTAGTCTGATCCAGTATAGCAACTCCAATGTAAAAATACATTTCACTACATGGCCTAACGTACCTTAGAGAAGAGGCAACAGATATTCCATCTGGGATATTCTGCTGGCAATCATTTAATAAATTCCCCTAACATAATAGCCACAATGACATGCAATTCTGATTTTAGCAGGGATAGTACTTTATAGAAGTTGGCAATGAGATTCTGTCTTTCAATTCAACTAGTTTAAGTCGTGAGCGAAGAAAATGAATGCCTTTTTATGTCAGCAACAACATCTAGAACTGAGTCACTGCAGCATCGTGTCAGGGACCAATGACTGAAGTTTCCCTTTGAAAGGTAGAGTAGCAGGACTGTCTGCAAGAAAAGAGTGCAGGTCACCATCTCTATCACCCCCACTTCCCAGCCTCCAAAAGGAAAGAAAAAGCCCAAACTGAATGACACACTCCAATGTTATACTGCAATTAAAAGTCTACCTACACTTCTCAAGAAAAGGAAAACCAAATCATATCCACCATGTCACATTTAAGTATCTGAAAATAATACACAAAGCACTATAGCATTACCCTGCCAGGGGACTGGAAGTTTGGAATTGTGAATCCCATGGTTAAATGCAATGAAAGCCCAAGAAATAAGAACATAAGAATGGACATACTGGGTCAGACCAATAGTCCATCTATAGCCCAGTATCCTGTCTTCCAAAAGTGGCCAGTGTCAGAAGCTTCAGAGGGAAAACAAGGCAATTTTTGAGTGATCCAGCTCTGGTCGTTCAGTCTCAGCTTGGGGCAGTTATAGGTTTAGGGACACCCAGGGCATGGGATTGTATCCCCGGCCTTTTTGGCTAACAGCCATTGATGTACCTATCCCCCATGAATTTATCTAAATCTTTTTTTAACCCAGTTCGATTTCGCCTTCCCAAATTCCCTGGCAATGAGTTCCACACATTGAATGTGTGCTATGTGAAAAAGTACTTCCTTATGTTTGTTCTAAACCTGTTGCCTATTAATTTCATTGAGTGACTCTAGGTTTTGTGTTACGTGAAGGGGCAAATAATACTTCCTTATTCACTTTCTCCGCACTATTCATCACTTTGTAGACCTGTCATATCTCCCTCACCCCCTTAGTTGTCTCTTCTCTAAGGTGACAGTCCCAGACTTTTTAATCTCTCTTCATATGGAAGCTGTTCCATATCCCTAAACATTTTTGTTGCCCTTTTCTGAACCTTTTCCAATTCTAATATATTTTTGAGATCGGACGGCCAGAACTGCAAGCAGTATGATCAGCTATGTTTAAATGGAATAAACAATTTTTATTTGGAGGCAGTACAGCTCCACTAGTCTCCCGCACTGATCAAGTTTTCTTTGGGGTACAATATTTCAGTGCCATCATCAGACACTATCACCCTTTGTCACCCAAATGAAATGGGCATCTGATGTGGAGAACACATCACTCAATAGTCAACTGTGAGAAGCATGAAATGGAACATTCATGTTTCCCAAATCAAGAAAAACCTTCACAGCCCATAAAGCATCTGGAAAACACTTAACTCAATGACAACCAAATAAAACACAGCCCACAATGGAGAATGAATGAATTCTTATTATCAGAAATAAAAAGCCCTGCTCAGAACAGTTCCTAGTCCCCAACTGTATCAGATGTATGACTATTTTTAAAGAGAGTCAGAGCTGGAAGAGAAAGCATCCAACAAGATTCTCTCTCATTCCTTCACCTACCCTGAAAGGCCCTGCATGCACTGAAGCAACGCCTCCTCTGGCTGATTATGGCAGGACATCATGGCTCCATTAGGAACCTATTAATGCTGCTTTGAGCACTGGCCAGAAGGAATGTCCTGGGATAAGACAATACTTCCCACAGAAACTGAATGCGTTGTTTGTAATATTTCCATTTCCTGCCTTCCCAAAGACCCTAACTGTGAACCTTAATGCTACTCCTCCAATTACCCTGCTACTAGACTAGCAATATAATCCTCAGAACACCTGTTCAATATCCCTTGTGGCTCTATGTACTACACTAAATCTCAAAATTCTGTTTACAAAAAAAAAAAGTATGTGCAAAGCATTCACTCCACAGCACAGGAAGTGCCAAAATTTCTTTTCCTTCCCATCCATGAAGGCATCTAATGGAATAAAAAGTGTAACAGATACTTACAGAGTCAAATTAAAAGCACTTTGACAGGAGTGTGGTAAAGCCTAGTACTAAACAAACATCTATTTTTAATGGATTTAAGATCAGCTTGAAAGGAGCCCCACAAACCAGAACAGCTAGGAAAGGCTTGGTCTCCCTAAGAGGATAATCTGGTATGAGGTTGAGCCAATGACAAACCAGAAATAGAACAAAGATGAAGCTGGGGTTTAGAGACCTCATACACTTAATGCACATAGGGAGAGGCCCCAACCAAGAGGAAGGTAACAAACGACATCCATGAAAAGATTCACTGGTAGACCAGATGCCAGTGAGGATTAACTAGCATGGGTGCTATGTCATTAAATGACTACTGATGAGTTGCCAAAGTAGATGAGCTGCAGACTTACTTTTTGGACAGCTAATAAGCAGTGGGTTAACACAAAGTTCAGTGTGTTGGGTGACAAGAAAAATTATGCAAGCAGACTTAGTACTGGTCTACACTAGAAAGTTAGGTCGATCTAGCTAAATTTCTCGGGGGGAGGGGGAGTTGAAAAATTCACACCCCCAAGAGATGGAGTTAAGCTGATCTAAACCCCAGTGTAGACAGTGCTAGGTCCTTCAATGTAGCTATCTCCTCTCAGAGAGGTGGATTTACTACAGCGATGGAAGAACCCCTTCCTTCGCTATAAGCAGTGTCTACACTACAATGGTACAGCTGTAGCATTTCTAGTGCACATATAATCTTAGTCTTTGCCCCACACTCAGGGTCACCTGCCAGAAGAGCAGCCTAAGTGCCTACATTCAAGTATTCCACCCACAAGACTAGAACCCACACAGGAGTTTCGGGCTGAAGCACTTCGGAGCATGAACCTGGCACGTTTTTTCCAACTGCAACTTTTAGCTTGAAGAGCAGGAGAAGAGCGAAAGTCAAAGTCAAGTGAGCTCAAAAATAATAATCTTCACGCAAAGGACAATGCAAACTACCAGAAGGCAAAAGTTCTAATCTGAACAGGTTATATAGTGAAGTATTTCTTCACATTACACACAGTCAACCTGTGGAATTCGTTGCAAGGGGATGTTGTGAAGGCCAAAACTTTGGAACCCACTTATAAAGAATGAGGTAAATTAATGGAGGAAAGATCCATCAATGCCTATTAGCCAAGATGGTCATGGATGTAATCCCATGCTCTGAGTGTCCCTAAGACTCTGACGGCCAAAGGCTGGGACTGGACAACAGGGGATAGATCACGCAATAACTGCCCTTTTCTGTTCATACCCTCTGAAGCATATGGCATTGGCCACTATCAGAAGCCAGGATAAAGGGCTAAATGGACTCATTGGCCATACTGGGTCAGAACATTCTCATGTTCTCTTCGTTGGTCAGCCCTGGGAATCTCCTATTGCATTCAAGCAAGTCCTATTCAGAAAAAGCTAGAATAACTATTAGAATCCAATGGATGCTAACCCAAATCGGATGGACCCAAGACAATTGTCCAGCTCTCATTAAATGTCAACATGGTCTGGTACATAACCTTGACACATAAAACAAATAACAAAACCCCCCAAAATGCATGTATTTATTATTTATATAGATGCCAATATACTACACACAAAGTATGCCCTTGTGCCAGTAAATCAATGATCAAGTGCCTTTGGCTCAAACAGAGCTGAAAAGAAAAACTATCTATCCATATGGTGATGGCAGGATCACTGTGCCTCCCCTGGTCACTTGCATTCACAGATTTTATTTTTTAAAAGTTTATTGTGAAAAAATTTTGGTTCCTGGAGGAAAAAAACAAAGCAAACAAGCCTTTTCCAATCAGCATTAAAAGTAGATAGCAGCAACAATCGGCACAATAAAGCATGCAAAAAGCTGAGTGTGCCATTTGCAATGTGATTATTCTCCCACTCCAACAGAGTTGAAATGGAGAGTGTTATGAACTGAGTTAAGGGGCTGGGTATTAAAGGCACCAACTGTTCAGACAATAGTTGAAGAGTTCAATCTTCATTTGGATCAACTGGCCCATATTCCCCTGTCTTTTCCTCCTCTTTTAAAAATTTCAGTTTGACTGTAGTTTATTGGTGGGTTTATATTTTCTTATTTGGTACAGACTTTTTTAAAGTTTGTTTCCATTTTAGATTTTCCAGTTGACATCTGGATTCCAGATTAAGATCTGGCCTTAGTTCTTTTATAAAAGACAGGTTTGTCCCATGTGGTGATGGGCAACAGAATACAGCAGGGCTCCAATAGGATGGTATTAATGGACATAATTAATGGTGTCCCTAGCCTCTGTTTGCCAGAAGCTGGGAATGGGTGACAGGGGATGGATCACTTGATGATTACCTGTTCTGTTCATTCCCTGTGGGGCACCTGGCATCGGCCACTGTCAGAAGACAGGATACTGGGCTAGACTGACCTTTGATCTAACCCAGTATGACCATTGTTATGTTCTTATAACCAAAGCAGGTATTTATTCTAGAAATCTGCCGCTTGAATGAATGGAATTTAAAAAAAAACTGATGAAAATACATGCCACAAAATTCATCACACACATACCAGATTTGTTACCAAGAACATGCTTATGACCAAATGAAAATGTTGACCATGAAGACACTAAGCAAGTAAAGCCCTTTGGTAGACAGGAGGGAGATTTATATTTTCGTGTATGCTTGAACACCATACCCCTTACAATGCCTAGCTATCCCAGACTAGTGGTGTCAGGGAGAAGCTTGTTGTCACTTAGGAAATTCCTGACAGTAATGTTTTCTGGACCTCAAACCTGGCATTTCTCAGAAGGCTGAGATCCCTTCCAGAGAGGTTTAAATAAATCTAAGGGAAAGGAGAATAAAAAGTAGGACCTGACAAAACTAAGAACAGTTACCATACTGCTCAGACTTTGCTGACCTGTAAGTAAAACTGACCCAAGCAGAAAAATTAAAGGTTGTCTAACAATCAGTACCATTTTCTACAGTGAAGAAGTCACCTCAGACCTTGTCAATGCCTCATCAGACTATCTGTTCATACCATTTGAGAAGATGCGTAGTTTCTCAGTATCTGTCTTAAAGTAATGCTTACAAACTGCAGAAGGCCTCTCCAGAAAAATGCCTTATCCAACCACCATAAATGGTGTGTGAGCTCACACCTTTCTCAAAGAGAAAATCCTCCTCTTTCCATGGTTAAAGGAGAATCTCTCTCTAAAAGACCCATTCCCTCCCCTTGGTAATATGTGTGAGAGCATGTGAAAGGATCTGTTTCTCACCCTCTCTGAGAGAAGCCCCCACAAACCTGGCAATCTGGAAGGGAGAAATATCGGACAGTAGCCCCTTCCCCCATGTAATATGACAGTCTCTCAAGATGATAGTATAGAGCAGGGGTAGGCAACCTATGAAACGGGTGCCGAAGGCGGCACACGAGCTGGTTTTCAGTGGCACTCACACTGCCCAGGTCCTGGCCACCAGCCCGGGGGGGCTCTGCATTTTAATTTAATTTTAAATGAAGCTTCTTAAACATTTTAAAAACCTTATTTACTTGACATACAACAATAGTTTAGTTATATATTATAGACTTATAGAAAGAGACCTTCTAAAAACGTTAAAATGTATTACTGGCACGCGAAACCTTAAATCAGGGTGAATAAATGAAGACTCGGCACACCACTTTGGAAAGGTTGCCGACCCCTGGTGTAGAGGTAGTGTTTCTGGAAGCACTGCTGTAGTTTGGAATGAAGACCCTGCTGGCAGTACAGAGTGTGCATGTGTTAGGACTAAAATCATTTCCTTTCTTCCTCCCAGTAATGTACAGAGAAAAGAGGCTAGGAATTTCTCTCTTTCTCTTGAGGGATGGAGGCAGAAAAAGGAGTAGGAAGAGTTATAATGGTGGGAGTTGTGACTCTCCACCTTTCCACGGGGAAGTCACCCTGTGATTATGTTGGGGTGTATGTGTGTGGGGTTGTTATTGCGCTCTAGAAGCAGCCTCCTCTCTTCCCCGTCTCATATTGAAGATAGGGAGGAGGTTGCTCTCTCTTTTCTTGTATGGAAGAAGCAATGTCCACTGACTGCTACCCTCCCTGGTTATTGGGGGGCGGGGGTGAGAGGGAGATGTTGGCCTCTCTGTAGGATCGTTGGTGCAGGGACCACCTCTTTATTTTGTTTGCAGAGCACCTAGCGCAATGGGGTCCTGGTCCATGATGGGGACTCCTAGGCACTACAGTCATACAGATCATGCTAAGCAATATCATGAGGTGCCTCTCAGCTCTCCCTTTGAGCCAGGTCCCTTCTGCTCACAGGGTGAGGTGTCCTTCCCTGCGCCCAGCCCCCCCGGTGACTCCGCCAGCCCATGGAGTGACCACCCCCCTGGCTGCACTGGGAGCCCCCCAAGGCGCGCGGGCCCCTCTCTGGGAGACACCCCATCTTCCCTGCGGGGTTTGCTGGGGGACGGTCACCTCGCCCCTGCCCATTGTACACAGCGGTCTCTCTCCTCACAACCCTTCCCGCAGGGGCCCTCCCTACCCAGAGGGGCCCCTCTAGTTATGGGGACCGGGTCCTTCCCCAGCCCTGCAACCGCGGGGCCTCCCCGCCCCCGTTCCTGGGGGGACCTCCCCCTCACCAGGCGGGCGGCCTCAGCCCACGTGCGCTCCTTCTTCCTCCGCTGCTTCATCTCCTTCATCTTCCTCCTGCTCCGGGGTGGGGGGAGAGGTGTTGGGGGGCCGGGGCACGGGCACGCGGGCGGGGGTTCGGAGGCGGGAGCGCGCGGCGCGAGTGCGGACCGTTAGCCGGGGGGCGGGGCTGGCGCGCGGCCGGCGGGCAGGGAGGGCGCGAGGCGAGGGGGGTGGGGTAGCTCCCGGGCGCTATGGAATGCAGCAGCGGCGGCGGCTCAAGCCCGACATAACAACGGGGTCAAAGGGCTCCGAGGTGGGGGGGAGGGACCTTCTCAACGGTGGCCTCGGCAGGACAATCCAACCCCCGCGCTCGGCTCTGACGGGGGAGGGTAGCTTTTCCGTTTGAAGGAAAACAAACCGCAGGGTCTGATGGGAATTGTAGTCCCACCGCGGCCCGGCGCGAACAGGTCGCTCCAGCCCCGAGACTACACCTCCCAGCAGGCTCTCCGGCACAAGTGCGCCAAGGGCAGGGGTGCCTGTGCCGTGAAGCATGCTGGGCTTGAGCCGTGGATGCCCTGCCCACGTTAGCTGACAGGGCCCCGCTGTGCCCAGCTTCCGTGCCCTGGGGCGGCCATTGTCCCCTGCGCCGATGGGAGGCTGCGGCAGCCCCGCAGGCCCCTTCTCCAGCCGCTCCCTCCCCCGGCCCCAGGATCTCCTGGGAGCCAGCTCAGGCCTAAGTACCAAAGGCCAGGCCGTTCCCCCTCGTGCCAACACCCTCCCCGCCACAGAGACACAGGGCCGTTCCCCCTCGTGCGAGCCCCCTCCCCGCCACAGAGACACAGGGCCATTCCCCACCACAGAGACACAGGGCCGTTCCCCCTCGTGCGAGCCCCCTCCCCGCCACAGAGACACAGGGCCGTTCCCCCTCGTGCGAGCCCCCTCCCCGCCACAGAGACACAGGGCCATTCCCCCTCGTGTGAACCACCCTCCCCGCCACAGAGACACAGGGCCGTTCCCCCTCGTGCCAACACCCTCCCCGCCACAGAGACACAGGGCCGTTCCCCCTCGTGCGATCCCCCTCCCCGCCACAGAGACACAGGGCCGTTCCCCCTCGTGCGAGCCCCCTCCCCGCCACAGACACAGGGCCGTTCCCCCTCGTGCGAGCACCCTCCCCGCCACAGAGACACAGGGCCGTTCCCCCTCGTGCCAACACCCTCCCCGCCACAGAGACACAGGGCCGTTCCCCCTCGTGCGAGCACCCTCCCCGCCACAGAGACACAGGGCCGTTCCCCCTCGTGCCAACACCCTCCCCGCCACAGACACTCAAGGCCGTTCCCCCTCGTGTGAGCACCCTCCCTACCACAGACAGGGCCGTTCACCCTCGTGTGAACACCCCCACTCAGGGCCATTCACCCTTGTGTGACCACCTTCCCCACCACAGACACACAGGGCCACTCACCCCTGTGTGACCACCCCCACTCAGGGCCATCACCCTCATATGAACACCTTCCCCACCACCGACACACAGGGCCATTCACGCTCCTGTGAACACACGCAGAGTATCAGAGGGGTAGCCATGTTAGTCTGGTTCTGTAAAAGCACGCAGCGTAATTCACATCTGAACACCTCCCACACACAGAAGGTTGTTCATGCTCATGTGAACACACACAGGCCCATTCACACTTGTATGAACTACACACCCCCACAGGGCTATTTGTACTCATAAGGGGACACACAGTTTTTAAACCACCACCACATAGGGCTGTTTGTGCTCATGTGAACACCTTCCCACACACAGCCATTCACACTCATATGGACACACACACACACACACACACTTTGCCTATGCATGCACACTCACCTCTTGCAACCCTGTGTAGCAGACTGTGAGAGGCATGCACAAGGGTTAAGGGATTTGCCTGAAGCCATACACCTAGTCACTGGCAGAGCCAGAAGCAATCTAGAGTAAACCTTTAGGCTGCAGGCCTTTAAGCCCAGCTCCATCCTGAATAGAATGGGCACAGTCCATCCAAATCCAAATATTACCCTTTTTGTTCCATCGGAATGGTTACTGAGCCTTGATCTATTTTTAGATAAGCCTAACTACCTTGCTTGTGAAAAATTCACAGCCATAAGTGCCATAACTATGACAACATAGCCCCTGGTGTAGACATGGCTAGGTCAGTCGAAAAATTCTTCCGTTGACCTAGCTACTGCTGCTCAGGGAAGTGGATTACCTACATCAACAGAAAAACCCCTTCCATTGATGTTTTTTTTTCCAACCAAAATACTAAAAACTTTCATTAGAGACCTCATTAGAGACCATACAGTGACTTATATGAAATGAGTTAGTGGTCTCACTCCATTTTCCAGATGTTTACATCACAAAAACCTCCACCATAATTACCACTAACTGGATCCCTTTTTGTCACTCAGCAGAAAGGACAAAAGGACTAACCTACCCTTTCAGACCCACAAGTGGTCTCTCCAAGGTAGAGGTGAACCACATTTGCGGGGAGGGAAACAAGGATGTTTGTGCTGCTATGGCTTGAACTACACATATTCTGTTAATAACAAGAGTATGTAATTCTCTGGGGCTTCTGTCTGTCACCTGTCACAATGACATTTAAATTCCATTGTTTAGTTATAATAAGGCTAGCTTCTGCAGACACTTTCTAATAAAACAAGGGCCTGGTGTTTTACAGCCACCTAAAGATCTGTGAATATTGCAATGATTTATAAAGTCATTTAAGAATGAAAAACAGACAAGTTTTGGTAGATACAATAAATCTGATTGATTTTATTACACATCTTATTTTAGGATCACCTTTACATTCCTAGCCAAAAGAGATGATACAAATAAATATAAGTTGTAAAACCTATTGACAGAATTAGAGATGTTCTTTGTCTACAGGTCACCAAAGAAAAGGTCAAGATCAGTGTAAGACCAAGGAGTGAAATCTCACAGACAATTGTGCCCACAAGCACCCTTGGGCACTTCATTCCAGAAACAAGAGAAATCGGGCTGAGGAGGGTAAGGTAGTAAGTGCCTAGATCATAGGGAGCTAAATGACCACTGCAAGGTGCAGAGCAGCCGGGCACCACTGTTCTTGTTCAGTTCCAACTGAGCATCTGATTATGGCTTTTGCATTGTGCACATGTTTTTCTCATTTGTCTATGTGTTTAACACTGTAGAAAGCAAGCCACAAGAATCACTTCTTCCCCTTTTAAGGCCTGGTTGTATGGTCAGATATCAGAAATTAAAAGACAGGACAGATAAAATATCCAGATTTACAGGAATCAATGCTTCTCTGAAACTTGGCAATGAATCTAGACACAGTGAGGAAGGACTACAACTAGAGAGTTCTGTATTAAACCAAAAGTCTGTATAATGCATCATTACAGTTCAAAAGGTCATCACAGAGGTATATATTCTATAAGATTCAAGCAGCATGCAAACCTTTCAACAAAGGATGATCAGACCTATATTAAGAATTTGAAGTGCTGTAATTTCTATGTGTTCGGTTTCATGTGGGATTTGACTCTGGAACAGAAAAGCTACCTTTACTGCACGTAACTTGAAAAATAAAATTGTATCCAATTATACAGAGCAGAGCGAAGAGGAGGAGGATTTTAAACATTCCTCTGAAGAGACTGACTTTGCACACTCTCCCAGGGCCTCTTCCAGGAACTTGGTGGATTTCCTGTCTTCTTTGGCTTTTAGCCTGCAGGAAGCCCAGATGGTTCAGATCATACCCACATGCAACAGAGAGGCACAAGCCTGGCAGGATCACTTGTTAGACATGTCGATCCTGAACTTCACTAACGTTGTACAATTTAACACAAATGTATCATTTCACCCCAATATCACTGCCAGAAAATGTCTGCACTGCAATTAGATACCCGTGGCTGGCCTGTGCCAGCTGACTTGGGCTCACAGGGCTCAGGCTCAGAGGCTGTTTAATTGTGGCATAGATGTGTGGGCTTGGACTCCAGCTTGAGCTCTGGGACCTTGCAAGGTCCTGGAGCTCAGGCTCCAGCCTGAGCCCAAAAGTCTACCCCACAATTAAATAGCTCCTTAGCCTGAGCCCCGCAAGCCAGGTTGGTTGTCCCAGGCCAGCCACAAGTTTTTAATTGCAGTGTAGACGTACCCTATGGATCTAAAGGGGTAGGTCAATCAGAGTGAGAAGCTGAAAGCTGCTGTTGCCCTGAGATTTGCTTATTCTCTCTTATTCACTGGACATACTGTTTAAAATGGAGCTGTGAGTAAAGGTAACTAAAAGTCAATTTTATACTTTGCCTACCTCAGTCCCTTTCTCTCACCTTAACGTATACACATTTATAAACAGGGCTTTCCGAGGTAGAGCCATTCTAGCATATTAACAGTAAAAGCAGAACAGTCTGGGTTTGGGCTGTGATTTCCAATGTACTTATTCCTGCCACATGGGAAATCTTACAAATTTCGTACAGAAACCCAGTGGTATAGTAGTGAGTGAAGAAGCATAGCTATATCATGTATATATTACCATCTCAGGCTATACAGTCACTTCATCTCATTTCAATTCTCTGAATACTTAAACTATACAATCCTCTTTTTCAATTATGAAGTAAACAAGATTATATACCGGGGGGGTGGACGACAACCGTTGACACTCTGTTTTATACCACAAAAGAGAATTAAAAGGCTTTTTGTACAGAAACAGTGGTTTATAAAAGGGAAGGTTATGCCAGGCTTCCATCATTAGGATAGCAGAAAATGAGCAGATGGCTCCTCCCTCACCCATAGGCAAAACTCTCCTCCCCGCATCAAAATTTAAAAAAATATTCATCTGGTCCTCATCCAGAAATATACTCCTTGAATCAAAGCAGCTGATTTAGAACTTAACCCAAGTCCACCTGAGCAGCTGACTCACCAAGGCACCATGCCAGCAAGATGCAGAGGAGAGCTTTATGCTAGAAGTGTTGTGTTCCTTCTGCTCATGGCGGTCAGATACAATGGAGTTTTTCCAGACTGGACAGAGTCAGTCAATGGATACTTAACAAGAACACAAAGTAGAGTCCCTACATCAGAGTATTTCTAAAAACAGGCAAGTTCTCATACACTGGTCAGTCAGTATAGGGAGAGGTCATCTGCGAGGGAGAGGTAATGGGTAAAAACAAACAATCACAGGACAACAGTTGACAACAATCAAGAAAAAAAAATAGCCCAACTCTCAATATACAGGGAACTAAAACTTACAAGCTGAACAGTGAGATGCAAGACAGGAACACCTTACTCTGTCTTCTGAGCCCATCCAATACAGTAGCTCCCCTCTCCCCACTGGACCATGCAGGCCTGTGATATTAGTCACAGGGCAAAAACTTTGAAAAGACACCATCTAAAGCAAGAGTTCTTCCCCTTTCAATTTCAGTGTACCACCCTTGGGATTTATATAAGGAAATCTGATAACCCCAGACTGGTGATTACACATTGCCCTCATTCCCATCTAGCCTCACTGTATTCAGGAAAGCTTAAGACTGAAAGGGGAATGTTCTTAACTTGGAGCACGATGAGACACACAGGCAGCTCCTGCACTGAAGCGCCTCATAACATCAGGGGAAAGATTGCATACTTATCAGAAAAGTGCAGTCTAATATGGCTTTGCCTCATAGTGCTCCAGATTCCATCCATGTCATAGGGAATGGCAGAAGTGGCTATGTGTGCCTCCTGGCAGAGACCTAGCACCAAGCTAGATCTACATTTCCTACAAATGGTGGAAGATCTGAGAAAATGGCCATACACGGTGTAGGGTTTAGCTATTCAGTATGGACGCTGGTCTAAAATGCCAGGTGTGGGATGGAGAAGTGAGAGGAAGAGAGCTAGTAGGGAACTGGCACTGGTATGCAGACTTATTCTTTGACAAGGTGGTCCCTGCCAATAGGGGTTGAGTCTTTAGCAAGACAGTTTAGAAGAGCTCTTACTGATGTCTGTAAACAGATAGAGAACTTCAGTTTCTATTGCTTCCATTCTACAGGAGCAAAATATACTTCCAAGATCCTCTCTTGTTCTACATTTCTAAAGGAAAGCGGAGAGGTCTAGCTGTGAAGTGTAAGGAAACAGCTCTCCAATCCTGCTCATCTCAGGGTTGTTCAACCCAACTCTAACCCCAGATGAAGATGCCATTCTTTCAATAGAAAGAGGAAAAAAATGCACCTAGTCAAGTTTGGATACGCCCTCCACTTTTTAACCTCACTAAGTTTTCATCCTGAGGTTCTGGAGAGTTGATTCTGTTGAGATGACTTTCAACTCTTTCCTGTTGCCCAACAGCAAGAGAGCCCAGTACAGCAAGGGGGCTGGAACTGAAGGAGAGAGGGCGATGCTGTGAGGTGATCCTCATGCTTCCCATTGCTTCTAACACACTTTAACGTACCTCATGCATTTCTGATTTCCTAACTAAAATCTGTTCCCAATAGGGGCTGATTGCTAGATTGTGAGCAAATCTTTTCCTGCAAGGTTCAGCACACCTGGGACTGGCACATTTTGACACAAGTCAGTTAAACTGCAAAGAGGCCATTGCTATTCCCCAAAGGAAAGGGCTTGGAGTCTGGCTGAGAGTCCTCTCTGCAGGTTTTTACTTGTCTTTGCTCTCAGAAGGCAAATGCTGTTCACGCCCTGGAGAAGAATTGCTGTTTTTACTTAGGAACCAGCCCCCGGGACTGTGGATAGAGCTGAGACCCAGAGGTGCCTGAGGAAGAGGATCCCCCTGATTTCCTTCCAGTTTTAGGCCTGAAGAAGTAAAAACAAAGAAAGTTGCTTGTTACACATCAAAGCGAATCTCCCAAAAGCTGAATGAGTTTGACTGGATATAATTCTCTATCAACCTCAGCTTGCTCCTCTGCCCTATTTACCCATCTCTCTCCACCTACCTCAGGGCTCATTTAATTTTCATCCCACTGACCAGTCCTGCAGAAAGATAGTGACCTATGCATGCATACATTGCTGACTGGGATCCAATGGACAGAGGTGGACATAACCTACTTTCTACAACTTGACTCACCTGGATTTTGATTTTTTATTTGACATGCTCTCAAAAGTGGAGGCATCCACCTGTATCTCATCTTCATCCTGCAGAGCTGCTTCTAGAGCAGCCTGCACTTTAGGAGCAATGGCTGGACCCTCGTAGTCTCTGGTTGTTCGGCTAGGCATATCTAGCTCCAGTAACACAATGTTTTCTGCCTAAGAAAATGGAAGCAGAACCGGAACCATCAATGTCCACACATACTCATACTTTCCACAAACTGTACTGATGTATTCCATGCTTTGATAAGGATTGTTACCAGAACTCCTAGATTTATTGGAAATTTATATATCCTGTGTGCTCATGGTCACATTACCCTTGTCACACTCTCGGGCCACTTCATTCTCTCTGGCTTGTGACTTTCCTATTATCCTGCTTAAGCTTTTACTTTACCACTTTCGATCTACACCAGGTGAAGGTAACTTAGCAGCAGCATGAAGGTCATAAACTCTTCTTGAACACCACCAGACTGCTGGGTTTAAGACATATTTTAATATGTCAGGAGGGAGGCTTCCTTTCCATAGTCTTCTGCATCTGTCACACAGTTTATGTATATATCCTCAGAAATTCATACTCCTCTGAATACAAGAGGAAAACAGATGCAGGCTGCATCCATGTTTGGGCTTACCCTGTAGCGGGCCTCTGGACGAATCATCATGGACATCCTGGCATGCTGACTCAAAGGCCTCTTGTATCCCACTGCTGACACTGGCCTTTTCATCATCTGCTGGTTACTGAAAAGGAGATGATTACTGAATCTATCACATGCCAAAAACTGACAAGATTTTTCATTGTTTGAATAAATCCAAATATCTCCTTCCTTAGAGGTTTTTAAGGTCAGGCTTGACAAAGCCCTGGCTGGGATGATTTGGTTGAAGATTGGTTGGACTAGATGATCTCCTGAGGTCCCTTCCAACCCTGATATTCTATGATCTGCAATGCACTGAGGCAATCCAGTGTATCTATTTGGAAAAAGAAGATTGCTACAGGCACCTGGGAATGTGCTCCAACTGGACAGTAAAAACCCTGCAAGTGGTATTAGATACAGTCCTTCACAAGTTGGCCTCTCCAATTTCTTGTTTTGTGCTTACTGTGGGATTCCTATACATTCCTATAGTACAAACCACAGGATGATGTACATTCCTCTGGCCCTTTCACTCCACATTTGTTCTTTGGAACCTCTTATATATAGTCAGGATTTACCAACAGTTTCTATACACTGGCCTCTGAGATATCTTATCTTTAAAATAGGAAATAACTATGGTAGTAGATATGTTGAATCTGCTGACTTTTTAATGGTGAACACAATACTCTATGTAGTTTGCAAAGCAATTTGCAATCCTTTGGAAGAAAAAGTGAGTGAGTGTGAGAGAGAGAGAGAGACATTATCAGTAGAAATTCCTTCCTCTCCTCACAGGTTAGAATTTTCCTTACTCTGCCTTCACCTTTACTGTACTCAAGTTACAGTTTGGCTAAAACTTCATTCTGACTTTAAGCACTCTTGCTGGATGAGGCTAAAACTGTGTGGAGAATCTTGCTCTGGCCAGCTTGAAGTCTTCATGTGACCCAGTCTTAAAGTAAGGTTAGGGGGTAAACTCACTCCAGCCGGGTTATGGGATGCAGTTTCCACTGGTCTTCCTCTTCATCAAAGAAAGATCTGTTCATGATCTTGTTCTTTTCCTCCAAAGGAATAAAGTTTTCAATAATCAGGTGCCTGTAGATAACAGGCAAGAACAAAGATGGGACATATGCAAACAGGAGAATTAACATCTCTATTTTGAATCTCCCCATCACCTCTCCAACACAGCCCTAGACAAAGAGAAGGAATTTCTAGTTCTCTCTCTTGTTCTGTAAGCAATTGGCTTGCAATCCACTCCCAAGAATAAAATGCCTTTAGTAAGAGTTAAGGGCAGCATATGGAGCAATGGGACTTACTTTAGCTTTAACTCCCTGGTAAGCTCATTTTGGGTCTGTTCCAGTTCTTGCCGCTCCTTGATGTGCTCCTCCTGGAGGTCATGGATCTCTGCCTTCACAGCTTGCAGCTTGGAAAATAGCTGGAACAGGTGAGAAGAACCAGAGTAATGACTATTCAATGTTGCTATCACCTTCACATGCAGTGCCATTCAGTTTCTAATCCATCTGACCTAGCATTATTTACATTTTACCTTTTTGAGTTTTTTGGTTTTGATGTCCACCTCTTGCTGTAGGGAACTATAGGTCTCTTTCAGCTCCAATGTTTCCTCATCCCGACTTTCCATCTGTTGCTGGATTTCTCGCTCCCGACGTTTCTAAGGAATACCACAATCAAGACTAGATCAACACTGTCATATTGTTGCCTTCGGTGCCTGCATACATGAAAGCCACATCCAAGGCATCCCTTTAGCCTGGGATCCAGGACTTCTGATTTAGATTCAAGTATCAGAGGGGTAGCCGTGTTAGTCTGGATCTGTAAAAGCAGCAACGAACTCATGCTCCAATACGTCTGTTAGTCTATAAGGTGCCACAGAACTCTTTGCTGCTTTAGATTCCAATTTCAAGTTGTTTTTTACCTTAGAAAAAACAACAAGAACATCAACCCTGTGTTTATTTGACTTTGAAGGGTTTGTTGGGCGCCTCATAGGACATTTATTGTGAATAAGCTCAGTTAAAGGAGTGGGAGTGTTGAAACCATAGCAAGGACTTTCCTTCTCCAAAATCTTAATTAGTCATTGCAGTTAAATATGCACCAACAAAAACACAAAATACCAAAAGTTGTAAATAGTCTGACTAAATATCCCTCCCCTCATTTAATTGCTGCAGCTTTCACTCTCTAGGGCCTTAAGATGATATCATTTCATCAGTTCTCCACCACAGAAATTTCTAACCAAGACAGGACCAGAGTCTCTAATGTAAAAAGCAATGAGGAAAAAAGTTTACAGGCCTTCTCTATACATCATAAAGCAGTAAAAAGGACACAAGCCCTTTTTCTCTCTCTTTTGCCAGTAATCATTAAACTAGGGCTAGAGATCAATCATTAATCTCAGGAACACTAGTTTATAGTTTCTCTTACCTTCATGTTTTCTGAATGGTCTAGAATAGCAGCTCTTTGCTATAAAATAATAAATTGTTTCCCCCTCTCTTACCTGTTCTGCAATTTCCTGACGTTTCTGCTCCAAGATTTTCTGCTGTTCATTTGTGTGATCCACAATGTTTTTCCCTCCAACAAGGAGCTTGCTTTCCATTGCCTGAAAGAAAAAACATACTGAGAGGTTAACCTCTCAGGCAGCCATGTAACTCATCCTTTTTAAAAAACAGTAACGACTCCTTAGATAGTTACCACTGAACTCTCCTTTATAAGGAGTGTCACTCACTCAACATCCAAATTTAAACCTGTTGTTATGGAAATTGTTCTCTCTGTGAAATCCTACATAATTGTAAGGTTAATGCACTAGTAACTTGTCTTGTGTTCTGCATTGTGGCAATCTGTCCCACATTTTGTCTGAGAGGTTGACATGGAGGCTTTCATTTATATAAATTTCTAACAATCAGTAACAGAAGGAAGCTTGTTAATAAGTTACAGCATAATAAGTGTGTATATCACATTTAAATCTCTTGTACTGACTTCCCAGGGTCATACAAGTAGGTTCTACAACCACAGTTCATAAATTATATAAAACATATTACAAATGTGAACCACTAATTCTAAATTCAATTTTTAACAGAATTCACACCTCTGTCTACATAAAGTTGATTTTTAAAACTTCTGACTCAGGCACACCCCCTCACCATTACTCTGAAACTTTTCCTACTTGGTGGTTATCGTCCCACTTTGATGAACTGCCATCCTTCCCTAAACCCAGAGAACATTCCCTTCAAGGAATCCAACAAGCACTCTACCTTGATTTTGGCACCCAGCATTTCTGCTGCTTCCTTCTCTCGCTTCAGATCCTCCATCTTCTTCTCCTTCTCCTTCAGCAGCCTCATCTTTTCTTCTGCCACCAAGCTGTGATCCTCTACAATAGCTTTCTTCTCAATTTCCAGCTTTTCCTGCTGCTCCCTCCAGTAGTCATCTTTGTCATCCCCTTCATCACCCTCTTCTCCATCCTCCTCTTCCTCTTCCCCACCATCTCTTCTCCTTTCTCTCCTCTTTCTTTTGCCAACAGACCTTTTTTCCAATTGTGCCTTGAGCCGGGCGATTTCTTCCTGGAATTCTCGTAGCAGTGCATCCTTAGGATCCTCATTAACTCTTGGTTTGTTCTTGATGTTTTTGGCACGGTTGGCATATCGCAGGGTAGTAAGAGTTTCTTCTACATTGTAAGAGGCAGGGCCTATATTGGCCACCATCACAGTCTTAGCATTGCCACCTAGTGAGTCCTGAAGTAGCCTAGTTAGTTTTGAGTCCCGGTATGGAATGTGAGTGCTTTTACCATCTACTAGGGCAGATATAACATTGCCCAAAGCTGAAAGAGAGAGGTTAATCTTGGTAGCTTCCTTCAACCTTTCCCCCTGTGCTCCAGTTTTGGCCTGGCGTTCACTGCCTGCAAGGTCCACTAGGTTGAGTTTTCCTACACGGATGTGATTCTCCCCATCAAGTCCCACCTCACTGCACTCAATAGTGATCACAAAAATGGCATGGGAACGGGAGCTATGCTCATTCATGTTGGTAGCACCAACGGAGCGGTTTTGGTTCCCCACATTCATGACGTGCTCGATCTCCTTGACACTCTTTGTGACAAAAGATGACAAGTCCTTCACATACACCCCAGTGTCTGGTCTCTCTTTCAGCTCCAGCCTCTTGGACTGATCCTTTGATAGCAAATCTCTGATTTCTTCTTGGTATATTTCCAGATAAGATGCTCTAACCAAATACTGCTGGTTCTGAGATCGAGAGATATGGGTGAAGATGTGGTCAAATGAATTGGGGATGACCCCTCTTTTTTCGGGATCACCACGCACTCCTTCCATTGTATATGTTTTCCCTGTCCCAGTCTGCCCATAGGCAAAGATAGTCCCATTGAACCCTTGCAGGACAGAATCCACCAGAAGTCTAAAGGTCTCATCATAAAGTTCAAACTGCTTGGAATTCCAGTCATAGACAGCATCAAAGGTGAAGGTTTTAGGCAGCTCATGAGATGTTCCCCTGGGATTCTTCACTGATACCTGCCCTAACTTGACATCCACATCAACAACTTTATCATATGAAGCTGCCTTCTCTTTCCCATTCATTGGCCGGCACCGCACCACCACCCTGACAGATTCAGAACTCTTTAACTTAGACATGACGACAGGACAGTGGGTGGGGAGATTTGACAGGCGGGTGATCCAGGAAGGCCAGGAGTGCTGAAAACCTAAAAAATAAACAAAGAAAGGGCACATGACTAGTTTTCAATAAATTTTTGTGCCGAGGCACAGATTCAACTCATTTAATTCTGAAGGCTTTGGGTCAACTGAACTGTGAAGGATTCTGAAGCACAAAAATAATGGTTAAGGTAAACATTTTAAAAAGTCTTAATCTATTTGAAACAATATCTCAAAATCTTACATATCGATTAATATTTAGTTACATAAAGAAATGTTGCAAAGAATCCTCATGAAATAAAATCACTATAGTTGGTAAATTTACCCCTTTCTCTTCCCTTTAAAAAAATTAGAAATGCTGTATAATACTTTTTTAATTAGTTAAACCCATTGCAATGAACTTCTTCTACATTCTGGTTTGTAATAGTCAATTAAAAGTATTAGTTTCAGGTTCTAATCACAGCACTTATAAATCTAACATACACGTGCACTTTTGAGTCACTTTATCTGATGCTTATGCTGCTGGCTACTGCATTAAAGATGTTGTTTAGAGGTTCTTGTGAGGAACCCAATCAGTGTTTAGATCAAGTGCTACAACACATCCAGCAAAATTATAAATTCAGGACAGATCTGAAGAAATTATACATATATTTAAAGTTGCCTCTGATTAAAACTACCTTCTGTTACTAACCATTTTCATTTCATAATGAAGAGTTTACAGTAACCACTCCCTTGCCAATACCCTTCCTGGCAGATCACATTTAATTTCAGGGAAGAGGCATAAAACAGTTACATTAACCTAATGTTGCTACCTCCCCCTCTATAGCTGCCCTTATTCTGCAGAGAAATGGAAGGTCACAGAGCACCACCGCAGGACAAAAAGGAACCAGTGAATAGCAGCCTTTGTGAACCCTCTTATGCACCACCAGCTTTAACTGCCTGCATTTTTAGTTGCTTAAAAATTGTCCTTGACTAGATTGTGAGATTCTTTGGAAATCAAATATAAATACACTGGATTCTGGAGGGAGTCACATTTGGGTTTTGGCACTTCAGGGTCAGGATTCAGATTTAATGAGTCCTATGTTATTTACATGTTATGTCATCAGAAAAATGCAGTGCTTCAGTTTCCTGCCGTAGGTTTAAAACTCATCTATAGGATCTCTTAAAGGAAAGATATTGCCTGGAAAAGTACCACGATGCCTTTTCCTTTTCTTTGTTACATTTTAAGTCACCTTTTGTAGGTCTAATTACAGTATAATAAATCTTTAATGGAATTGCCATTGCTGCCAGGATTCAAGAGAAACCCATAAAGCTTCTTTTCACCTTTCAGCTATTATATCTAGTGCTGTGTGTAGTCTGTGTTTCCAGAGCGCTGGAATTTAATGCAGAGTCTACTATCCGTGATAGAAACATGTGGCAGAATCTAAGGGCTTGTCTACACTTACAGCACTGCAGTTGCACTGGTGCAGCTGTGTCATTGTAGCGCTTAGTGAAGATGCTACCTTCACCAACGGGAGATCTTCTCCCATCGGCATAGGTAACTCCACCTCCCCGAGAGGCTGTAGCTATGTCAACAAGAGAAGCCCTCCCGTTGACATAACACTGTCTACACCAGGAGTTAGGTTTGTATAACTACATCACTCAGGGGTGTGGTTTTTCAAATGAATTGGGGATGACCCCTCTTTTTTCAGGATCACCACGCACTCCTTCCATTGTATATGTTTTCCCTGTCCCAGTCTGCCCATAGGCAAAGATAGTCCCATTGAACCCTTGCAGGACAGAATCCACCAGAAGTCTAACGGTCTCATCATAAAGTTCAAACTGCTTGGAATTCACGGACGCACGCGCACACACACAAATGCATTTCTAGTCCTTATCATTGCAAAGAAAACCTTCAGTGTGAACTGGCATGCACGAACTAAGGCAGAGTTGTCTGCACACTTGGGAAAGTAGAGTAAACCATCCCCATTCATCTTAATGGTGTGTTAACTCTGAAACCAACTGGCAATTACAGATCACCACTTAATTTAATTACTGTGCTTGTTGCAGATGTTAGAGATAGTGGATGATGCTGGGGCAGGCGCAGTCAGACAGCTTTTTGCTGTTAAGGACTGCATTGCTGGTTATGACAAAATTTTAAGTCACTGCCAACTATGCTCACAAGGTGGAAGGAAGGAATATTCCCATCCAGTGTTAAAAGCTGTAAAATTCTGCTTCCCTCCCCCATTGTTGCCAAAACCTTCAGGTTCCTCCTTACCAACATCTATGGTGCAGTTATGCATTTGCAATAGAAACATCTGTAGCATGTTAAAAATAGAGGACGCAGTTCCAATTCACAGTTAGCATAGTGGAGCAGGTAGGAAGAAGCCATGAAGATGGCTCTAGGTTATGTTTATGCCTCTCTGGTCCTGAACCAGCCCCTAGTGCAACTTAGATCAGCCATAGGCTATTATAACTTATACAACCTAGGACAACTAAGCTAGCAAGGGATCAGCAAAGTGCACTGCAGTCTGGTCCTGGATCTTCATCCTCCAACTCCCATCATGCCTCTATCCCCTCACATCCTGCCCCAATACATATTCTGCATGGAGCTGAGAGATGGAGAATGGGAGACTCGGGATGCTAAATTTACATCAGCCCAACATTCCTCCCTTCTAAGGCTGGTTTAAGGCCCGTTTGCATCACTTCTTATGAGAGGCTGAGGACCATGTCCTTAAAAATTAGAGGAAAAAATAAAATAAATTTAACTTAATATCAAAATAACATGAGCAAAAAGTACATGGGTCTTTGATCATACTCCACCTTCTTCTAGTGTACCTGCTACTTTAGGATTGGGGCTTGCAAAGTAACACCAGTTTCCCCCAGCTTCAACTCGTACATCTTAAGCTGAAGATAACCATGTGTACTCTAGATGTCATGGGGTCAACAGTTTTCAACAGATCTATGCCATAATTATTCCCATCTCAATATACTTTTATTTGGATTCTTTGTATAGGCCAGCTCTGCTCCAGTACCCAAAAACGATGAAATATATTCCACATCCAAGTTCTAAAGTACTAAGTGACCGAATGCCATCTGGTTTTACAAGGTTCTACATTACACAGAACTCATGCTACATAACAATTTGGTTCACAAAGTCCTGCAGTTTATGGGTTGTTTAATGAGGAGACACCTGGAGATGGTGAAACATGCTAATCCATCCCCAATCATTAGCACACTTAGCTTCCCTTTAAAAGAAAATATGTAGCCATTCATTGATGGGCTGCCACTAAAGGTATGTGACTGCATAGCTCATGAAATGCAACTGAAAGTTTTCAGACAAACCAATTTTTTAAAAAATGAACCCTCTAAGAAGAATGCTTGTTTGAAATCTTTCCAACAGCTGGACCTAAGTATAAAGCAAGTTCAGAAAAGCCCATCTAGGATTTAAAATCAATTTGTTTGGTTCCCTCAGGGCTTTCCCTCTATTCTAATGTTAGCTGGATCTGTAGCAAAAATACCACATTTGAGGACTAAATTTTTTATTCTATAATTGCATTTTGCCTCTGTCTCTTTACTCGAGGGGACCTCCTGAGAAGTTCAGGTGTAGAGCTAGAGGACCAAAAACATTTTCTATCCCAATGCCCGTGCTGTGAACAAGGCATTTATAAGAACAGGAAAAAGAACAGGAGTACTTGTGGCACCTTAGAGACTAACTAATTTATTTCAGCATGAGCTTTCGTGAGCTACAGCTCACTTCTTTGGATGCATAGAATGGAACACCTCGAATAAGAACAGGAGGTAATGTTAGAGCACCAAAGAAACACATGTAATAATATTTACTGAAATTTCAGTAAGACCTTTAAAATTATCTCAATGTCTTAATGGAAACTGCTTGCCTCCCTGAGTGGAGAAGGTATGCCATTTGAAGACACTTGGAACTCAAAGTAGATGATCCAGAATGTGCATCGAGTTGACCAAAGTGGCTGAGCATCTGCAGTGCTTTATAAACTTGCACAAAGGATTCAATACAGTGTATAGCCAATGAGTCTCCAGATGCTACTGACTAAAATACAAGTTTCAGAGTAGCAGCCGTGTTAGTCTGTATCCGTAAAAAGAACAGGAGTACTTGTGGCACCTTAAAGACTAACAAATTTATTTTAGCATGAGCTTTCGTGAGCTACAGCTCACTTCTTCAGATGCATAGAATGGAACACAGAGACAGGAGATATTTATACATACAGAGAACATGAAAAGGTGGAAGTATGAATAACAACAGGAAAAGTCTAATCAATTGAGATGAGCTATCATCAGCAGTGATCTTTTCCCTCCTGATTTACAACTCCAATAAGGATAGGCTCACTAACTGGACAGAAAGGAATATATATTTAAAATGCCAGTCTAGAGAAAATATGAAAGTCAGATTCAAGACTTGTAAAAGCACACAAAGCATACCCTCCTTCTTTGCTGATAAACTTGTGAATGCCTCCCAAATATATGCTGCTCCCTCCACTTCTGCCCTGGCATTCAGTGCTACTGCAACTGAAAATATCTCAGAACTGCATGGACAAAAATGAATGCGCATCTGTACGCACCTTTACCACCATATGTACGTTCAAATTAGGCATGGAAATGCTCATGAGATTCTATATGGGCTATGATCTGTTACAGAAATGCCACCTCTAATCAATGTGGTTAATCTCTGAATAGGACTATCTCCAACTGCTTCAGTAGCACTCTTCTGTCAAACAAATTAAACTAACATTTGTAGTAGCCAAAATGTCCTACAGGATTCTTTGAAGCAGACTCTGTTAATCAAAGCTATATACAGGACATATTCTCCAGATTCTTCTTGGGCCAAAAAGTTTATGAAAAATAAAACAAAAACCATACAATAATTAACACTGCTGGGCATGTACCTTATCAACAACAGACTAACTTTTTATTCACAAATGAAATTCATTCAGCAGCCAGAACCAGAGGTGTGTTTTATCTTGAATGTTATCCTCTTGCCTTTATCTCTGGTACCTTCTGCAAGAGATATTGACTAGTATTATATGTCCTAGGTTCATTTAATCTGCTGGTAGGTTTTTTTTTCCAGTACAAGAGCATATTGCAATTCACATGTGGCCATCTTGAATGTAAGAGAAGATATACATAACAGTAGAGGAATCAACCCTCACTCTCGCAGTTTGGTATCCTGTATATATTTAGTGAGAATTATGTTGTCTATTTGTCAGTCACCTAGGACTGCCTTCCTCAAATGCACACCTCAGATCTACTTTTGCCACAATCAAGTCAGTCCCCTCATCTTATCTCACCCCTGATTTGCACTATTGTCATGCTAACGCATCATGATCCATTTCCATTGCTGCTGGCTGCTGTTGTTAACAGTTACTGGTGTATCAATTAATTAGTTGAACTCTTCTTCCTGGTGAAAGCATTATACGTTATTCTCGGGAATCTGAACAGAAATTTGTCTCACCTAAAAATTAAAGGGCAATCTAAACTGTATTTTTTATAGTCACCAAAAATTATATTGCAAAATTTGCACTATCTTCAGCTGTTTCTTGTAGATGGGATAGAATAGCTTGTAAACTATCACTTGCTTTACGTCACATCACCATTTATTTGTATGCTATGATTAACAGTTGTTCCTCATGAAACCAGTAAATCCAAAGAGATCTGGATAAAATCCCAAACTGCCTCTAATCCGTTAGACTTCAAGACTGAGATCAGTGTATTTTAAATTTTGCCCTGAATGACTGCAGGAAGAATTTTAAGCCCTATTCTCTTTTAATACACTATGAAGTCATGCCTGAAAAAAAAAGTGATGTCACAGATTGTCACATTTAATCATCAGAGAATTTTAGAAATCAGAGATAGCAGTGAACAGTTGGACCAACCAGTCCATGTCCCTGGGGCCAATGCAGGACTGGTACCATACTGGACATATGCTAGTGTGCTTTAACCTCTCTATTTTTAACACTCCCAAGCAAAGGAGCAGCTATACAAACTTAACAAGTCTTCCTGTCAGGAAGACTTTCTTAATATGCAGCCAAATTCTTACTTTTCATAATCTCATCTCATTACTTTGGTTATACTGCCAGGCATCACCCTAAATAACCGCATTCCCCTCTTGCTGTGTAAGGTCTTCAGATATTTGTAGACTTATGTCCTCACTTAACTGCATTTAGTTCTTTTAATCTTTTCTCAGAACCCAATACCTCCAACCCCCTCTCTGTTGCGCTTTCCCTCTAATTTTTCTCTCTCACTCTCTGCTAAAGAAGTGCCCAGAACTGAACAGATTATCCCAGGTGTGAACACACCACAGAAAGGGACCATCACCCCTCTGCTCCTTTTTTGCTGCCATATGACAGTGCAAACCCATGTTTAATTTGTTGCCCACTACCATCCCAAGCCTGTTTGGGCATTATTACTTCCCAGATACCTCCCTCCCACTGACAGAGAAACCAGAGCTTACTGAGAGCTATGTAAACCCCAAGCTACATGTACATTTGAGGCTGTAACTTCATCTCTGGTTATGAGATCACAAAGTTTCTGAGTGTCGGCCTTCATCTTCAAACTAACATGAGAACCACACTCTATAGACTAACAGTCCTACACTGTAGTTACTGTGACACATTAGATCTCTGATATGACATTAGGTGTCATGATAACACACAATAAAGGCAGCTGAGCAATAGCGAACTTTGTGGTGGAGAGAACTCAAAGCTATTGCAGTGGGTTATAAGATCATGCAACAGCTTGTAATGCCACAGAAATCATTCTGAAAATACACAGCAGGCAGATGAGGAAGTTGACACAAGCATAGGAAAGGTGTGGGGGCAGGAAGAGTGGCCATTTACATGCCCACATGAGAGATTTCTTCTTTTCTATACTCGTGGGGTTGGTTCCTCCTTCACATGCTCATCTGGGTGGAAACTCTCCCTCCTTTGCATGCCCAGGTGTATACATACATGCATGACAGGGGCTGCCATCCCTCCTTTGCATACAGATGCACACACCATAGACAACAGGGGCTGCCATGCCCCCTTTGCATGCAGATGCACAAACGTCCTTGCTTTGCACGTCTAGATACGCACACGCAAATACGACAGGGACTGCCATCCCACGTTTGTATGTCCAGGTGCACTCACGCATGTGCAACAGGGGCTACCGCCCCACCTTTGCATGCCCAGGTTCACATGGGCGCGCGACAGGGTCTGCTGACCCTCCTTTGCAAGTCGACGGGGGCACACACGTGTGCAACAGGGGCTGCCGACCCTCTGCACACTCAGGTGTGCGCACACGTGTGTAATAGGGGCTGTCGGACCTCGTTTGCACACCCAGCTGCACACACGCGTGTGCAACCGGGGCTGCCGGTCCTCCTTTGCACACACACGTGCGCGACGGGGCTGCCATCTCTCCTTTTCACGCCCAGATGCGCATATGCGTGTGCAACAGAGCGGCCGCCCTTCCTTTGCTGGGGTGGGGGCTCCCTGCCGGTAGCTACAAAGCCCCCAGCCCCGCAGTGCCTCCCCCAGCTGGGGCCCTTCAAGGCCCGGTTCGGACCCTGTCAGTGCGGGACTCACCTGCGCTGTCACCATGGAGCCCCCTCCGCCGCCGCCGCCGCTCCTGCTGCACCGGATACGGGGGGATCGACCACCGCTCACTTCCTTGGCAACCCGCACGCCCGCCCCCAAGCCATCACTTCCTTAGCAACCGGCCCCACAGGCCGCCTTGGCAACTGGTCTCACTTCCTTGGCGACCGGACAGAGACGAGGCGCCTTCGCTTCCCTAGCAACGAGCCCCGCCCTACCAAGGAACTGTGTTCCCCTGGCGGGAGGGGGGAACTGGAGGGCAGATAAGGGAGCCCCATGGGGGCGGGGGGGTAGAGTAAGTGCTTTGGGAGCAGAGGGTGGGGCTAGTAGATGGACAATAGATGTGGGAGGGATGGGATGTGTGGGGCCAGGGAGAGACAGGCAGGATAGGGGTGTGGGGGTGGGAGGGATGGGATGTGTGGGGCCAAAGGGAGACATATAGGATGGGGGTGGGAGAGAGATGTTGCAGGATGGGGGTGGGAGGGATTGGACGTGTGGGGCCAAAGGGAGACATGTAGGAGGGGGTGGGAGGGAGTGGTAGTAATGAGGGATTTTAACTAGCCAGACAGCTGTTGGAAAAGTAAGATGGCAAAACCATATTTCTGATAAGTTCTTGGAACATACTGGGGACAACTTATTTCAGAAAGTCAAGGATGTAACTGGGGGCAGCCATTCTGGACTTGACTCTGAACAACAGGGAGATGCAAATCTGAAGGTTGAGGGCAATTTGGGTGGAAGTGATCAAGAAATTATAAAGTTCATGATTATAATGAAAGGAAGGAGTGAGAGTATCAGAATAAAGACTGTGGAATTAAAAAAAACAATTCTAGACCAATCAGCCTAACTTTGATTCCTGGTAAGATACTAGTGGCTAGGGGGAAATAGTAAATGTGCTATATCTTGATTTTAGTAAGGCTTTTGACACAGTCTTACAGGGAAATGTGGTCTAGAGCAAATTACTATAAGGTGGGTACACAGCTGGTTGAAAGACTTACTCAAAAAGTAGGTACCAATGGTTTGCTGTCAAATTGGGAGGGTTTCTTTAGTAAGGTCCCATTAAGGTCACCCCTGGATCTGGTACTATGGAATATTTTCATTAATTACTTGGATAATTGAATGGAGAGTATGCTTATAAAATTTGCAGATGACACCATGCTGGATGGGCTTACAAGCACTTTGGAGGACAGGATTAGAATTCAAAATGACCTTGGCAAATTAGAGAATTGGGCTGAAATAAGATGAAATTCAGTGAAGACAAATGCCAAGTACTACACTTAGAAAGGAAAAATCAAATGCACAACTACAAATGGGGAACAACTGACTAGGTGGTCATACTGTTGAAAAGTATAGTGGATCTCAAATTGAATATGAGTCAACAATATGATGCAATTGCAAAAAGGCAAATATCATTCTGGGGTGTATTAACAGAAGTGTTGTATGCAAGACATAGGAGATAATTGTCCTGCTCTGCACAGCCCTAGTGAGGCCTTATCTGGAATACTGTGTCCAATTTTGGGTGCCACATTTTAGGAAAGATGTGGATAAATTGGAGAGAGTCCAGAGAAGAGCAACAAAAATGATAAAAAGTTTAGAAACCTGACCTATGAGGAAAAGTTAAAAAAAAAACAGCAACAACTGGGTATGTTTAGTGTTTAGAAAAGACAACTGAGGGGGGATCTGATAAGTCTTAATATATGTTAAGGACTGTTATAAAGAGGATGGTGATCAGTTGTTCTCCATGTCCACTGAAAGTAGGACAAGAAGTAATCCACTTAATCTGCAGCAAGGGAAATTTAGGTTAGATGTTAGGAAAAACGTCCTAACTTTAAGGATAGTTAAGTTCTGGGCTAGGCTTTCAAGGGAGGTTATTAAATCTTCATCATTGGAGGTTTTTAAGAACACTTTGAACAAACACCTATCAGGGATAGTCTAGGTTTACTTGATCCTGCCTCAGCACAAAGGGGTGGATTTGATGACCTTTTGAGGTCCCTTCCAGCCCTACATTGCTGTGGATCTATGTGGGGTTGCAGAGGGTGGAATACAGGATGGGGGTGGGAGGGAGTGGATGTGGGGTAGAGGGGGAGGAATACAAGATGGCTGGGAATGGGGAGCACTGGTCATAGGTATGCATAGGGGTAGCAGCCTGTAGCAAAGACCACTGAAGAATTTGGGGGCAAGCCTACAGGTCCTTGGCAGAGATGAGGGGACAACTATTGTCCTTAACTAGGTAATTATTAGATGCTTAGAGGCAGGGAGAGAGAGTCTTATGGTTGGACCAGTGTGCCTACCTCCCACATTGCATGCCAAGTAGCATATACATTCCTGAGCTCTGTAATTTCACAGGGATAAATCCATGCACAGGCAGCTTGACCTCTGAATTTTATATTCCATTTGCCATGCTTCTTGAGTTTTGACACAAACTGCATATAGCAGAACACAGAATCGAGCTGAAAGCATGTGTAAGTTTAAATTGGGGAATACATCAGCCTTGGAGGTTGTTGACATTTTAATTGTGGTTTATGTATTGTGTGGGACATTTTAAAGGATTTTGTAAGAGATAAAGGAAATTGCATTTCAGGCTCTAAACCCCTCAGGTTTCTGGAGCTTGGGCTGCTGCCCACAGCCCTTTGCAAGTTTTCTGTAACTGTCCAGCATTCCATTTTTAAAAAGATGGCAGCTCTAATTTAGACTCCAATGTGTTTTAAGATGTTAATGGTTTCCATTCTCAAGTGTCTGATGATTTTTTAAAGAAATGATGACAGGAAATTCCAGCTTATCCTTTCAATCTTTTCTTGACTAGTAGGGCACACTCTTTCTAAATCTTTAGTTTAAAAGCAGGGGTGGGCAAACTATGGCCTGCCAACCATTTCAAGCTGGCCCTCAAGCTCCCGCTGGGGAGCAGGGTCTGGGGCTTGCCTTGCTCCAGCGTTCCAGCCGGGGAGTAGGGTTGGGGGCTGCTCCACGCTGCTTCTGGAAGCAGCGGCATGGCCCTACTCTGGCTCCTATGTGTAGGGGCAGCCAGGGGGCTCCGCTCTGCTTGCTGCCCCCACAGGTCCCATTGGCTGGGAACTGTGGCCAATGGGAGCTGCAGGGGCAGCACCTGTGGAAGGGGCAGCACACAGAACCACCTGGGCACGGCTCCGTGTAGGAGCCAGAGTGGGGACATGAGCGCTGCTTCTGGGATCCACTTGAGGTAAGCACTGCCTGTAGCCCTGAGCCTCTCCCCATGCCCCTGCCCCAGCCCTGATCCCCTTCCCACCCTCCAAACTCCTCGGTCCCAGCCCAAAGCACCCTCCTACACCTCAAGCCCCACCCCAGAGCCCGCACCTTACTCCTTTGCCCCAGCCCGGAGCCCCCCCCCACCCTGAATTAATTTCTGGACCCACCTTGGAGCCCTCACCCCAACCCCAATTTTCTGAGCATTCATGGCCCACCATACAATTTCTATTCTGAGATGTGGCCCTTGGGCCAAAAAGTTTGCCTACCCCTGGTTTAAGGGCTCACTGGTTGACTAGCCAAATGTCTTTTATTGCTGTCTAATAGGTCTAGAAAATTTGGTTCAGATTCCCTTTATTTTCTTATGTTACTGTTTTTGCATTGCTTAGATGGTTGTGAGATATATATTGGGCAGCAATATCTTTCTTGTACACAATACAGATTTAATTTTTCTAGTTGAGAGTTTCAAGGGTAAAGGATATTTTCCTGATCCCAAGAAGAGAAGTACATTCTTTTAACTTCAGCTCTTCTATAATATTCCAACTTAGTTTCTATAGGAGAAATAGTGAGCGTGTGTGGGGAAGGGGAGAGTTCTGAATTTGTGCAAATTAAACTGCGTGTTTTAGAACAAATGTGAGTTTATTATTCTCCAGACAAATCGAGTTCCAGTTGTGTATAGTATTAGTATAGCAGCTCATTTTTTACTTTGTAAATCTTCCCTACAAATAAATTTGCTAGAGATGCTATTTTTTTCATTTTTGTTTTGTAATTTATATTTGAGAAGCAAATTGCTCTCTGTTGCAGTCTGCTGCAGAACAAATACTGGAGTAAACACTGGAATTACCATACTAGAGCAAGTTAAGATCAGACCAGAAGTCCATTTGGTCCATTGTGCTCTATCCAAATATGGACAGTACCACATACCGTAGAAAACGATTAAAAAAACCCGTGCATTGTAAGCAGTTATGGAAATACAAATATGGGCTGAAGTATTAATTCTCAAAAAATAATTTAAAGGTTGAGATTTGCAATAAGATATTTGACTGAAGTTAGTTTATAAGGTTCCATCAAATTGTGTGGTTTAACTAATGATCACTCCAAAAGCAGTGTAGCATCATCTTTCTCACTGGACTGAACCATTACACCAAGTTACAGGGGTAGCACTGTTATATTAACATCTGACCCCCAAAAGTGCAGCTACAACAAAAGATTAGGGCTGTTCATTTTAGAAAACAGACGACTAAGGGAGAATATGATTAAGGGCTATAAAATCATGAATGGTGTGGAAAAAGTGAATAGAGAAGTGTTATTTACCCTTTCACCCAATACAAGAACCAGGTAACAGTCAAAATTAATAGGCATCAGGTTTAATACAAACAAGATGATGTACTTTTTCACACAAAGCACAACTCCCATGGATCTCAGTGCCATAGGATGTTGTGATGGCCAAAAGCATAACTGGGTTCAAAAAATAACTGGATAAGTTCATGGAGGATAGGTCCATCAATGGCTATTAGCCAAGATGGTCAGGGCCACAACTCCATGCCTGGGGCAACACTAAACTTCTGAATGCCAGAAGCCAGGAGTAGAAGACTGGGTAGATCACTCCAGAATTGCCATGTTCTGTACACTCCCCCCGAAGCTCAGGTATCGACCACTGTCAGACCCAGGATACTGGGCTAGATGGACCATGGTCTGACCCAGTAAGGCTGTTCTTATGCTCTTGTATCAGAAGGGTAGCCGTGTTAGTCTGGATCTGTAAGAGCAGCAAAAAGTCCTGTGCATGCATCCGACGAAGTGGGTATTCACCCATGAAAGCTCATGCTCCAGTACGTCTGTTAGTCTATAAGGTGCCACAGGACTCTTTGCTGCTCTTATATTCTTGGATATTCCTAACTGAAGTGAGATGACAGTACTGATTGACCTTTGTAGAGGATTTGTATTTATATTTTTAAAAAAGATGTGACAGCCTTAGAGTAAATTGATCTGGGCAGAACTACGGCCAAATATGTTAATCCAAACTGGAGAGAAGGGGAATCAGTAAGCTTTGAAACACTCAAGACAAAGATAAATTTAATTGTGTTTTATTATGAAAAAAATACAAAAAATATTTTCTTGCCAATGCTCAAGTCAAAATACATCCTCTAAACCATGATATTTTGCAAATCTCAGTAATCAGTCTCAATCATTAGCCATTCCTAATCAATGCAGCCTTTGATTGCATCTTTCAATACCACCATAAATTGGAGGAAAATATTGATGGATCTAAACTGCTTAGGTTTACAAGATTCCACAGTTACAAAAATTTCCAGCTAGCCTAAAACCTGCTCACAGTTAGCACCACTGAAATGACCAAATCTGACACATTTTTGAAATTAGCACTGAAAAGCAGGAGCCTAGTGTATAGTGTATACACAACACCTTAGTTAGCTTCCAATTTAACATGGGCCTCAACTCCTCCGACATTCGTTATAAGGCACAGGAACACAAATAAGGGGAGACAGAGTTAAACCAAAGAAAAATGCTCAGATATGAGCGAGTTCCCCAGATGCAAAGAGCACATCAGGAGAAGATGCCCTAGCTGTACAACTAATCCGTATGGAAAAGGGAGTGAGTGCCAAAACTTACCAATAATTTACCAATAGCCACAAGAGTAACAAGACTGTTCCATGCAGGGATAATGATGTGGATCATCACAGTCACTCATGCAAAATTAAACTGTACTGGTCAAAAGCCTTAATCCAGGTTTCTGTTAGCATCTCACTGCAAAGGGACAATGTCCCTAATCAATTTAATGAGAAGCATCACTGTGGACCAGATTTTGCTGTCAGTGGAGAGGGCTCTTTGTGAGAAAATGCAGAAAAACCCTTAGCACAAACCTACATTGGATAAAACCCACCATACTGCCTCCTAATGCTTTATTGAGGTTATGTTAAAATTTCAGTTCTATTTAAAAATATTAGCTTCTAATATTTACTGATCTCCACAGATCCCTGTGACCGGATGTCATAATCTCCCTCTCAAAGCAAGAGACAACAGCTATGAAATCATAAAACACCAGCCCACGACAAGCTAAAGAAGACTGCCCCCATCGGTGTTCTGTGTGCCATGGTCAGCGCAGGTACTAAACAGACAACTGCATCATTATGATATAACAACGCCATACTTCTGCAACACACTTTGGAGATCTCAGTAATTTACAGACATTATTAAATTTAGTCTCAACACTCCTGTGAGGTAGAAGTATTAAACTCATTTTACAGATGGGAAACTGAGGCACAAAGGTGACTTCCCCATATCGGACAACAGCATTCCTCAAAATAAAACTCAGATCTTCTGATGCTCAGTTCTAAGCTTTAGGGAATGTTCATTTTCATGAACCACGCTCCCTTGTAATATTAGTTTGCACTTCTTGAGCACCTGTCATCCAAGGTGCATCACAAGATGCTTCCCAGCACTTGCAGGAGAAACAGTAAGATATGGGAAATGAAGAGAGGGGAATCTGAGCCGCTATCTGATTCTGGGGGCTGCTAAGTCCCAAATAATGAGAATGGAAGGTTTCCTACAAGAGGTCACCCCATAGTTTAAAATTCATTTTCCATTTCTGATCTTATGCTGACATCATGGAATAACTGAGAAGGTGATCAGAAATGAATCCAAAGATTAATGTGAGGCCAGGATGAAGGTATGGGGACAGGCCTGTCATAGTGGAATTGAATATCCTAAGTTGACATTTTTATCACGGTGTGTCTGCTAACAGTGCATTAGTGTTCAGAGCTATAAGAACAATTAAAATCTGCCTCTTCCTCTCCTGATCAGAATTCATCCCGCAGCCTTGGGGGGCGGTCCATACCAAAAAATGAGGAGGGTCTCCCATGCACATCACGTTCTCGTTTCACAAAGGCAGTAAATGAAGAGACACAGTTCCCAATAAAATGGTCAGACTGGCCAAGGATATACAAGTCTATCTGGGCCACTTCCGGCTGCAAATTCACCACTTTGATCTGCAAAGTGAAAGGGGAAGAACAAATTAATCCAGCCATCACTGTACAGAATAGATAATCCCAGAGCATAAGAGTCCTGGCCATAACACAGCAAATGGGTACAAACTGGAATCAATCTAAACTTGCCCTTTCAAAGGCTCCAGCAAGTACTGCTATTACATAGGCATCTCAATTCAGCTCAAGTCCTTGCCAGCACACAGGACTGGATCTTTTAGTTCTGGAGGAAACTGAATTCTTCAAAGGACCCTTAGTACTTTAGTCCTGTTGCTGTGGGTAAAGCTCACTTCTCATTCCATGCATCAGTAATTAACTTTCCTAATATGAAGGTTAGCAGTCCCTGAAATTCAAACTGATCTAAACTAGAAGGACTTGGAAATTTTACCTTACACTTATTAGCCCAAATAGTAAAGCTACTAGCCAGGGTGGAAAATATCTGTGCTACCATATTTTCTGTTTCTCCCAAACTTTTTTTTTCTAATATATCTCATCAATTTCTCCCACTACACTAACATGCGGGCTGGGGCTCCACTGCCAGGAACAATGACTGGGTGAAAACTGATGTACCTCACCCCAACTGATGGGAAAGGGGAGAGTGTGGGATTCTTAAAATGTTAGGATTCTTTATCTAGGACCCAATCCTGCAAGGTTCTGAGTGTCCAATTCTTATGACACTCAGAACCTCAAAGGATCAAGCCAATAAACATCCAATCCTTTGACACTCACTGAACTAACTACCTCAATTTTACCCCAGCACCAAGGCACAAAAAAGTATTTCCTGTTATCTGTTAATCAGTCAGTCTTAATTTCACTGAACACATACGAGACAATCAAATGTCCAGAGCATGCAGCAGCAGCAAGTGTTGCACTAGCTAGGGAAGGACATTATTAGAGCAGTCCTGTCAGTCCGAGAGTCTGAAAGACTTACTTTTCCTTCGAAAAGCTGCTGTATTTCTGTAGTGTAGGGCTCAGAATCAGTGGCAATGTAGACAGACTTAGCTTCCACCTTCTTCACCCAGAGCTTGAGCGCACGCTTGATCTCCTTCAGGTCTGGCAGGCACATGTCCATTGTGAGAGGCACAGCATTGTTTCGGTCATAGCCTACGCACTGTGGTGAAGCCATGAAGTGTGATCCAGCTGTCCCATCCTTCAGCATATTACATGCATTCTTCTATTAGGGGACGAAAAGAGAGAATACCATATGTGAACAGTAACAGCTAAGAAAAAAGAACTGACTCCAACTCAGCCAGCATTTCTAGTATCTAAACACAGCCAGTTACTGAGTGCAAACTAGGTTTAGACTCATCTCAGAACGACTGACCATATCAGTGCTACTCCATTTCTCTTTTGGTATACTTTCTATAGGGTTGTGTGGTGATGACACTGACTGCATGCACCAGACCCACTAAAATCTACATAAGAGCATAAGAGTCATACCCAGTCAGAGCCGATCCGCAGATGAATTCCTACATAGGGTTTAACCAGGAGAGAATGAATATAGGCCTCTCCCTTCTGCACCATCTCATCAGACCACACAACATACTTGTGCAGAGGCCGATGCTCCTCTAAGACTGGAAACTGGGCTGGAGCTCCAGGTAGGGCAAGAACAGGGTGCTCTGATGGTGGAAACCTGGAAGGAAAACAAGACAGGAGCTCCATGTGTTTTCAGCATCTCTGGGAAAGAGACGGAAAAAAAACAGGTGTGCAGGAAATCTTTTGGCCTTGTTAGAGTGCCAGGGTAAATCAGAAAAGACAGTTACTCCATGGAATGGAAAGAACTGAGCGATCCTGCATTGTAGAAGTCCAGTGAAACAACAAGCAAAGAAGAAGTTCAAGCAGTAGGTGTAATTTCAGACTAAAAACTATGAAGAGATTACATGGATAGCCACTCATAATCAAGAACTGCCAAAATTAGAGCTGCCTGAATGATTTTAACTCCACCCCTTTGGCTACATGCATTAGGATTCAGTCGTTAATTACATGATCACTGACATTCTCAAGAACAAACAAAATGCCTTCTTCACCCTCACCATCCTTGCAGTTCTCTCACTTGTCTTTGGGTCTCTCCATACCTCATCCCCATCGATTGCCCTTGCAAGCTCTGGCCAGCTATAGCTTCTACATCCTAAGGGATAGAGAAATTCCTACTGTCCCCATCTTGTGGGCCTTCAGAGGTGCAAGGAGGAGTCTAGCTCGTGTGCACCTTAAAACAACCATAAGAGAGATGTAGGCACTGAACCCTAGTCTCCACTCCTGCACTACAAGTTTCAGTGCATAGCTAGTTAGCCTTATATGCACGGTGTAGCCATCTTTAGCTGTGCACTTTATGAGTATAAAGTATAAAAAGTATAAAAGTATAAAAAGCTTGGTATAAAAAGTATTGAAAACAGTGGATTAGAATGGAAACTATTATGCAACCTGAAATATAACAGTGTCTATCACTCCTGCTATCAGAAAAAAATAATCTTCACCATTTCAGCATGTGAATTATACACAACTCAGTGTCAAGACACTGCTTTTTACCTCAGACTCAACAGCAAAGCAGAAGTGAATTAATGAAATTTGAGGGACAGAACAATGACAAGACAGCCTTGACATTCATGGTGGTGGATCAGTTATAACAGGGATCAGCAACCTTTGGCATGCCGCCCGTCAGAGAAAGCCCCTGGCAGGCCAGGACGTTTTGTTTACCTGCCGCATCTGCAGGTTCGGCTGATCGCAGCTCCCACTGGCTGCAGTTCGCCGTCCCAGGCCAGTGGGGGCTGCGGGAAGGGTGGCCAGCACATCCCTTGGCCCGTGCCACTTCCTGCAGCCCCCATTGGCCTGGAGTGGTGAACCACGGTCAGTGGGAGCTGCGATTGGCTGGACCTGCAGATGTAGAGGTAAACAAACTTGATGGGCTGCGTGCCACGATCCCTGAGTTATAAGTGTCTCTCACTCCAAGTTAAAGTAGTTCTGATGCCCAGGCCCACTGCTGGAATAAATATTAGGCCACTTGTAGCTCTGATAACAGGTAGATATTGGACAGAAGTTTAATGTAGTGTGATCTTTGTTCATCAGCTGAAACCTGAATTATTTCTGATTTACTTCTGAAGAGCAATTAAAGACTCAGCCAATAAACATGGTAATTAAATGTTATCACTTATTGGCTGGCAAGTCGCTCAGCCTTACATACTTCACACCTAATACTGTCAGTAGAACACAGTGTTGGGAACAATTGACCATGGAAACAGCTTCAAGGTTTTTGTCTCAAGATTACACACTCCTAACTGAAATGTGAAACTATCACTTCAAGCCATCCCAAATGACATTGGGGCTCAATGGTGTGACTAGAGTGAGCGTTTCCCTGAGAGCCACTCCAGGTGCCTACACAAGTTCAGCTATTGGCATCGCTACTCCACCACTGTGCACGGCTTCCCCAGGTTCTTGCTACCTTTGGATCCAGTGGTCCTTGTAAGAGACACTGAAGGAAATGCCCCCAAAGAGCTCAGACCTATTGAAGTCCACGTTGAATTGATCCCAAAATGGACCAAAGGGATTTCCATCCTGCAAAACAAAGGTAGATGCTCATTCACCACAGCACATGGAGCCCTGGCCATGTGCAATTAACAGGATCCCTGGCCTTAGAGCTGGAATCTAAAAAGTGGAGGACCTGGAGAGGTCTGCAGCCAGAATTTTGCTACAGAAAGACATGCTTACCAGGGGGTTGACTGCAGTCTGGTATGCTTACCATCTAACTTACTGGGAAGCAGCAGATAAACTAAGGAGATCCTTGTATTAAAATAAAAGACTATTCCAAAAGCTGTCCTAAAATATATCAAGTAACAGGGGTCTGGTGCCCAGTGACCATTTGTCCTGAAGGAGACAGACTTTTAAAATCAGTTGGGGATAACTGCTCTATGGATGTGATAGCTGGGTAAAAGGCCAGTGGAATATCTGCTTTTTTTGTGTTAAGGTCTTGTTTTTACCTAAAATTACAGTTACTTTGAATATGATAAATACACACAAACATACAACCCTATTGACTCCCAACCCTTTACTGTAACCACCAGACCTGACTGTAAGTACCTTACAGATAGGTTTAGTGGAAGAGCAGCACATGGATGGATTGCCTGAAATGCTCTGCAGAGTGTATAATCTGGAATGCAATGCCTAAAGGGATAGGCAGGGGAAGAAGTCCCCCATATAGTGATCTAGGACACCAAGCCTTAGGAAGGTCCCAGAATAGCGAATAAATACCAGTCTTGGACTCAATCATTCCTCTGACCTAAGCTAGCAAAACAAGAGTGAGACACTTACCTTCATGGGACAAGTCCTTTTGTCACTGCTTCTCTGAGCTGCTGCTTCAAAGCAGTAAGCCACACGCTTGCCAGGGGGCCAGTGAATGGGTGCTAATCTCTTCATGAAGTCCTCCAAGCTGATAACCCGGTGATATTCTAAGAGAGGTTCCAGCTTAAAGTATTCCTTGTAGGAAACATGCAGCTGTGAATGAGAGAATGAGATCTACTCATAGTGCAATTGGAAGTCAGTTCCAGCTAAACCTACTCAAAACGAATAGAAAACACTGCGGTCTGTACCCTCTTCTTCATTCAGTGATGGCAGGATGAACAGCTCAGGACATATTATGATCCAAGTAAACAAATGCTTTAGAATCCACAACTCTATAGAATTTGATGGGAGTAAACATGGCTATCTACATAAGAACGGCCATATTGGGTCAGACCAAAGGTCCATCTAGACCAGTATCCTATCTTCCAACAGTGGCCAGTGCCAGGTGTCCCAAAGGGAATGAACAGAACAGGTAATCATCAAGTGATTCATCCCCTGTCGCCCCTTCCCAGCTTCTGGCAAACAGAGGCTAGGGACACCATCCCTGTCCATCCTGGCTACTAGCCATTGATGGGCCTCTCCTTCATGAACTTATCTAGTTCTTTTTTGAACCCTGTTATAGTCTTGGCCTTCACAACATCCTCTGGCAACAAGTTCCCCAGGTTGACTGTGCGTTGTGTGAAGACATACTTCCTTTTGCTTGTTTTAAACCTGCTGCCTATTAATTTCATTTGGTGACCCCTAGTTCTTGTGTTACGAGGAGTAATTAACACTTCCTTATTTACTTTCTCCACACCAGTCATGATTTTATAGACCTCTATCATATTCCCCTAGTCGTCTCTTCTCCAAGCTGAAAAGTCCGAGTCTTATTAATCTCTCCTCATATGGAAGCCACTCCATACCCGTAATCATTTTTGTTGCCCTTTTCTGAACCTTGTCCAATTCCAATATATCTTTTTTGAGATGGGGCAATCACATCTGCACACAGTATTCAAGATGTGGGCATACCATGGATTTACATACAGGCAATATGATATTTTATGTATTATTGTCTATCCCTTTCTTAATGATTCCCAACATTCCATTCGCTTTTTTGACTGCCGCTGCACATTGAGTGGATGTTTTCAGAGAACTACCCACAATGACTCCAAGATCTCTTTCTTGAGTGGTAACAGCTAATTTAGACCCCATCATTTTAGTTGGGATTATGTTTTCCAAAGTGTATTACTTTGCATTTATCAACATTGAGTTTCATCTGCCATTTTGTTGCCCAGTCACCCAGTTTTGTGAGATCCTTTTGTAGCTCTTCGCAGTCTGCTTGGGACTCAACTATCTTGAGCAGTTTTGTATCATCTGCAAATTTTGCCACCTCACTGTTTACCCCTTTTTCCAGATAATTTATGAATATGTTGAATAGGACTGGTTCCCAGTACAGACCCCCAGGGGACACCACTATTTACCTCTCTCCATTCTGAAAACTGACCATTTATTCCTACCCTTTGTTTCCTATCTTTTAACCGATTACCAATCCATGAAAGGACCTTCCCTTTTAACCCATGACAGCTTACTTTGCTTAAGAGCCTTTGGAGATGGACCAGGTCAAAGGCTTTCGAAAATCTAAGTACACTATATCCATTGGATCCCCCTTGTCCACATGCTTATTGACCCATCTCAAAAAAGTAGCGGTTTCTACTAGTAGATTGGTGAGGCATGATTTCCCTTTACAAAAACCATGTTGACTCTTCCCCAACAAATTATGTTCATCTATGTGTCTGACAATTTTGTTCTTTACTATAGTTTCAACCAGTTTGCTCAGTACTGAAGTCAGGTTTACTGGCCTGTAATTGCCGGGATCAACCTCTGGAGCTCTTTTTAAAAATCGGCATCACATTAGCTATCCTCCAGTCATTTGGTACAGAACCTGATTTAAATGATAGGTTACAAACTACAGTTAGCAGATCTGCAATTTCACATTTGAGTTCCTTCAGAACTCTTGGGCGAATACCATCTAGGGTCCTGGTGACTTATTACTGTTTAGTTTATCAATTTGTTCCGAAACCACCTCTAGTGACACTTCAATCTGCGACAGTTCCTCAGATTTGTCACCTAAAAAAAAGTCTCAGGTTTGGGAATTTCCCTCATATCCTCAGCTATGAAGACCGATGCAAAGAATTCATTTAGTTTCTCCACAATGGCTTTATCATCCTTGAAGGCTCCTTGAGCATCTCGATTGTCCAATGGCCCCACTGGTTGTTTAGCAGGCTTTCTGCTTCTGATATACTTAAAAAAAATGTTGCTATTACTTTCTGGCTAGCTGTTCTTCAAATTCTTTTTTGGCCTTTCTAATTATATTTTTACACTTCATTTGCCAGAGTATATGCTCCTTTCTATTTTCCTCACTAGGATTTAACTTCCACTTTTTAAAGGATGCCTTTTTGTCTCTCACTCCTTTTACTTTGTTGATTAGCCACAGTGACTTTTTTTGGTTCTTTTTGTTTTTTAAGGCACTTTGGGGTTTTCTTATTATGTTTTTTTAAAGTTTTAATCTAGAGATTAGAAGAGGGGACTTTAAATCAGGACTCCTGGGTTCTCAGCTCCACCACTGGTATGCTGAGACCTTGAGACATAACAAAGAATAGGCACTTATATTTTTCCCCAATGCCCCTTACAAACAGTACCTGATTAAACCTTGTATAGTACATAAATATTATCCCTAGTTTACAGATGGGAAAGCTGTGTAAAGTTATTATGTAATTTATGTGGCTCAATATTTATAATGTGCTTTGACATGTTCAGATGAAATGGACTATATAAAGGCAAAGCTACTCTAAAGAGATAATAACCAGTGTGTACCCTTATCACCTCCTAATTGAGTCATCAAATGCAGCATCAACATCCAGGTTGGCTTGTGAGAAGCACCCCTGTGATCACTAGTTATCACTTTGACTTTTATACCCCATTTACAACCGGGTGACACTTTTATAAAAAGTAGCACTGGGCCCGTTACAAGGATGCAGAGTTCAGCAGCTGATACAAACCCCTCAGTAATAATGTTTTCCCATGACAACACTGACTATGTTAACTGGGAGACACGTGGGACTTTTAAAAAAACAACCCACGAGATGCCATGTTTTTATTCACATTCAGTATCTTTGGTGGAAGAGAGCATACTGGTGGTGAAAGGAGCTAACTTAATAGCCCCAAAGACTAAAATCCTCTGGGTATCCACAGAATAGGTTTGGTGCATGCAAATAACAGGACAAGAATCCCCACACTGCCCTGGCAATGTGCCTTAGCTGGAGGGACCATTTCTACCAGCACAATGGAAATTCAGTCCCCACAGTCCATTCAAATCTTGGCCCCTCTGCTGAATCTGCCAATAATGGGGTCATTTAGTGCCAGCGGAGTCATGCAACATCTGTCCACTGGGAGCTAATCTGAGATCACCAAACTCAGGAATCAGAAGGGGAGGCCATGTTAGTCTGGATCTGTAAAAAGCAACACCTTATAGACTAACAGACGTATTGGGGCATGAGCTTTCGTGGGTGAATACCCACTTCGTTGGATGCATGAGCTCATACTCCAATACGTCTGTTAGTCTATAAGGTGTTACAGGACTCTTTGCTGCTTCTACAGATCCAGACTAACACGGCTACCCCTCTGATCCTTTATATATTGTGCATCAGCACATCCTCTCTCTTCTAGAATGCAAGCTCTCTGCAGCAGAGACTGTCTTTATTTTGTGTCTTGTACATCATGGAGCACACAGTCAGTGCTTAATAAATAACAATAATAATGCTGAAGAGGCAAAAGCCCAACTGGTTTTCACATTTCAAACCCAACAACCAGAGCCATTATGTAAATATGCAAATGGTCATGTAGAAGCCTATCTCCCTAGAATATTAGAGTGTAAATTGTTTGGAGCAGAGACTATTTTTTTCCTTTATGCCTGTACAGCATTGAGCATGTTTGGCCCCAATTGTTTTATTAAGTTGTGCTGAATGTATTTATCAGGGACAGGTATGTAGCATTACAAACGTATGTGGCGCTACACCAGCAGTGACTGGGACATGATATAATTTGTAGAGAACCCAACATCAAAGTATTGAGGGGCTGAACAGGACTTACATTAGTATAGGGAGGCCTGTGGTGTCGGTACTCGATCCAGGGAGGCACAGCCAGGGTACGATTCAGAGTCTTGGCAAACACCAAGGAGCCCAAGAAATGATCCGCCTGGTTCCCAAACCTCCCTAAAAAAAGTGTCAAGAGCTGGATTTATTGGCCAAATCAGGGATGCCCATGTTGCCACAAAGACTCGCTACAACTCCATGCCCTCCCCCATCTCTGGGTCATCAAAAAATGTGAAGGTTTTCAGGAATTACAGGGATCTGGGACCCACGGCAGGATAAGAGAAGGCCCAGGGGTGAAGGGTGATCCAAGGAGGGGCTGTTGGGTTGGGAGAAGGGAGGAAGGAAGAGTGGGTGTGGGGAGCTGAGTCCCTGGGGGCTGAAAGTCTGATTGCAAGAGAAAAGACCGGACCGGTGGGAGGGGGACACTGGGAGGGAGCTCCGAAGGGGCCGGAACCTGGAAAGGGGGAAATCTCGGGGGCTGGGACTGGGGACACAAGAGGGCTCTGGGGGGCTAGGGGCCAGGAAAGGGGCCGCTGGGGTGGCTCCGGGAAGGGGGACGCCACGGGGGTGCGGCTCGCTGGGAGCAGGGGCCCTGGAAAGGGGGACACGGGGGGGTCCCGGCGGGGGCAGGAGCCATCTGGGGCCCTGCAGCGAGCCCGCAGGGAGGGTCTCACCCATGCAGGGGCAATAGAGCAGGTAACCGGCTGGGTCCCAGGCGGGCGCCACCGAACCGCTCGCCGGTACCAGCAGGAGCAGGAGCCCGAGCCCGAGAGCCCCCATCATCCCCGGGCAACCAGCGGGGCGGGAGGCCTATCCCGGCATGCACCGGGCTCCGGAACGGAAGGGGCGCTCTAGGAGGGAAAGGGCACCATAGAGGCGGAAGGAGCGCGAGCGAGCGCGGCGTCACTCCCACAATGCCCCGCACAATGGGGCCGCCGGGGCCTGAGCCGGAGCCGAGCCTGGCGGGGCCCGGGGGAACGGGGTGAGTGCGGGGACGTGGGGAGCCCCGGGGCAGGGGGAGGAGCCTGCCAAGCCACGCCCCCCGCGAGCGGGCCTCTCCCCGCGGCAGCCGGCCGAGGGGCGCGCCCCTGAGCGAGGAGCCGGTGCCGCCCGGGCCGTGGAGCCCCGGCCCCTTCCCTGCCCCTGGGCGGCGTGCGAGACCCGCCAGCGTGCGGCGAGCCCGGGCGGGGCGGCTGCCCGGGTCCCGCTCCGCACGGCGTGGCGGGCCTTGGCTCCCGGCTGCGGGGCGGGCGGAGAGCCCCTGACTCCTGGAGCCCGACCAGCCCCAGCCCCATCCAGCCTGCAGGCACATGCCCCGCACCGGGGGCAGCCTTCGCTTCCAGCTCGCTCCTGGTACCGTGTTTCATCTCTAGCTCTGGCTGCGTGTAGGAGCTCAAACCCCGGAATCGTGTTCCACCCCCCCGCTCCGCCGTTCTGCCCTGGCGTCTGCCGTGATTGTCTCCCACACGTTGTGCCCGCCCTTCAGAAGGAGAAAATGATGATTTATAGGCTGGTTAGCCTGACATCAGTCCGGGACACGATCATGGGGTAGGCGATGTGTAAATGATGAAGGATAGGCATATAATTAAATGCCAGTCAACATTCAACATGGTTTTATGGGAAATTGGTCTTGTCAGATTTGATTACATTCTTTGGGAGAAGGGAGCAAGGAGTTTGGTTGATAAAGGTAACTAGATAGGCAAGGTGAGTGACGTAATATTTATTAATAAAGATGTAATATATGCAGAGGTTTGTAAGGCATTTGACTTACTACTGCATGACATTTCAATTTTTAAAAAGCACTATACAAGATCAGTAAAGCACATGTTAAATGGATTAAGAACAGACAGATTCATGGTATTTGTCAATTAGGAATCATCAACTGGAGGTGTTTTTAATGGGGTTCTGTAGCAGTCGGTACTAGGTCCAATGCTATTCAACATTTTCATCTATGATGTGGAAGTGACTACTAAATTACTGCTGATAAAATTTTCTAATGACACAAAAATTGGTGGAGTGTTAAATCAGGAGGAAGATGGGGCTGTCACACAATAATCTGGATTGCTTGGTAAAGTGGCCCCATTTCAATAAACTGTTTTTTAATACAGCCAGAATAAAGTATACATTTATGAACAAGGAATGCAGGTCATACCTACAGAATGGTGGGGGAGGGGAACTGTGTCCTGAAAAGGATTCCGGGATGATAGTGGACAAGCAAACAACATAAGCCCTGCTGTGATACTGTGGCAAAAAGGGCTAATGCATTCCTTTGATGTATAAACAAGATATAATGAATAGGAGTAAGGAGAGGCAATTTTACCTCTGTATACAGCACTAGTGAGACAGATACTAGAACACTGCAGACAGTTCTGGTGTGCACATTTAAAAAAGGATGTTGAGGAATTAGAGAGGGTGCAGAAAAGAGCACAAACATTCAAGAGCTGGAGAAAATGCTTTTGTGAGGGATTTAAAGAGCTGGGTCTGTTTAGCTTGTCAAAAAGAAGGTTGAAAGATGACAATAATAGTGTAGAAGTATCTTCATAAGGATAAAATAATGGGACACCTGCCAACCAGTAGCTGACATGAAATTTGGGATTCCTGAACACCCTGGAAAAAGAGGAGAGGGGACCAGCACATTGCTACTGGATTTTAGAGGTGGGGTACCTTAGCTTCTTTTTTATCCTCTAATAGGTGTCTGGTAAAGTTTTCAAGCTATATAAAAACAAATTATCTTTCTTAGTATGACTTCAAAACATCATGCTTATAGATACTAATGTTGGAGTCCTCCCATCCCCACTATTTTCCATTCTGTCTGAGGGAACCATTTGTAGTGTCATGGTTTCATCCTGTATCCAGGGCCAGTTCTTCTCATCTATTTATAATCTTCATTGGGGCTTTGTCTTAACAGAAGGACTAGTTCTTTCCCTTCCTGGCTGCAGATCTGACCCACATGTGGCACGGCTGTTGATGTGTGGGTACAAAGTTCTTCTCTCATATGCAGTCATTGAGAAGGGGTTAGAGAGTTTGATGCTATTTTAAGAAGAGTTTCTCATGCTGCTAAATTTAAAGGAGGAGGATATATTCCATTGTGACTTTGGTAAAAACAGTCATTCAGGTTAACCCTTTCCTACCACATGAGGTTGTGGAGATGTACAGGAAACAGTGTGAAGGCAAAACAGGAGAGAGATTAGAGTCAAATCTCAGGATCCTCCTACTAGAGCTGTAGAGAGAAATCAATATGAGTTTTAAGCTACTAACATAAACCCTCCAAGAGGAACCAGAAAATCCATAAGGATACCGCCAAATGTGTAGTTTTGCTGAAAAGCAGCTGCTGTATAAGATCATGTCAGACACTAAAAGGGGGGCTGTCTGTCATTACAGCAGGCTTGTTGATCCAGATAGCCAGGAACAATTCCACATACGGTGGAAAGAAAATTCTAAGACTAGTCAAACTCTGAACCAGAGGCAGCCTACATTAGCCTCCCTCAGAGGGTCATATGTGCTTGTCTTACTGACCCATTTAGAGGAACTCACATTTGCTACACAGGAGCTGCTTTTGTCAGCTCACCCAACTCTAGGCAGCTGTAGAATACCAAAAAAATAATCGAGACTTTTGGAATTTCTGTGACAGATGCAAGAAGGAAAGCCCAGCAAAGCGCAAGAGCAAATCAAAAGAGTGAAATATATGAAGAAAGGGACTAGGGTGAGGAGGGGATGTTAGTTTGAAGAAGTGGATGAGAAAAAGGTGACAAGTTTACAGGAGTAGAGGCATGACCAGCCAATATGTTCAGAGGAAATGAATACCTCAGGCAGCAATGACTTAATACAGTAGTTTAAGTTATGTGATCAGATAATGGTTATTGTGCGGGAAAGTTCTAACCCTCACCTCATTTTATTCATAAAAAATTAGTACAAGTGCTTTTAGGACCCCTGAGATTAAGGGAGGAAGAGGACTGGTGAGAAGGTGACCTGAGACGGGAGAAGAACTTTCTCTCTTTCCTTGGCAGCCCTCTGTGCTAAGAGTGCTCCAGCCTGTTAGGAACATTTCTCCTCACGGAGCAGATGATTGGGTGGCAGGGTTAATCTCACATCCAGATTTTACCCGAGTGGAAGCATTCTCAAACCAATCCCTTGTACCAGGCCATGTTGTATTGTGTTTATTCAGAACAAAATGTAATCCAGGGAAACAGGAGAATTTCTTATGTCAGTGGGCCAGCATAATATGAGTGGCTTCATACAGACTGTTACTAAGGTATATTTGTACCCATTCAGGTGAACAGCTAGAACGATGCAGTACCCTTACCCCACCTGTTCTGTTGTTTCAGATGAAGATTTCTTGCTGTTAAAGTCATATAATTGCAAAGGTTCCAGCTCTGCTTGGACAGCGTAACAGCAAGTCGCCCACAGATATGAGTTCTGCTTAAGATGGCCCTGTTCTACTAGGCCTGCCATGACGGCATTTTTTACCAGTGTTCCTACCTGGATTCAAGATGCAAAGCAGGAGGAGGAGGAGACAGGCTGGAAATTAGTCCCCAGGCAAAGGGGTCGAGAGGCCGAAAGTCAAGGCAAGTGCCAATGTGAAATTTCTGGGACCTCCTTTACCAATGTGGACAAGCTGAGAACTCACACGTTCGCTCATACGGAGCAGAGACCTTACAACTGCCCTCAGCTGCACTGTGGAAAGGCCTTTGCATCCAAGTACAAGCTCTATAGGTAGGTGACTATGCTGAGTGCCTCTAATTAACAGTTCTCTCCCCTCATAGGACAAGGAGAATCCTACTACACTGGGGTTTTGTCATATCTAGTGGCAGGGCGGAGGAGGGAAAATCCTTGTTACTTTGCAAGTAGTTAAGTTCCAGGTGTTATCAAATTTCTTTAGCCCCTTTTATCTGAAGACCTCACATTACTTTAAAATTTAAGGCCCAGGATAAGTATTTTCTGTTTTATTGATGAGGCTATTGAGGCACACAGGTTAATCTTACAAAGCAAATGGTAGAAGGCCAAGAATCCTTGTCCTATGCTTTAATCACAAAGATCATTTCTGTCACACGAAGAGCCAGACTTTGGTGCTGAAGAATGTGATGGGATCATTAAATTTGCTAAATAAGTTCACTATGAAGATAGGCTGGATGGATCAAGGTTTTTGAGAGGGTAAAGAAAATTCCATCTGTAAGTTTCAAGTAAGAATTCAGCCCAAATGGGTAGTGACAAAAGGTCACTACCCTTTGATGGCTGCTGCTGAAATGCACTCCTGGTCTCACTCCAGTCCCCAGTAGACAAGTGTCCAACACAAAAAACTACCAAAGTTGGCACTAGCTAGTTACCCTGGTTGACAGGCTCAGTAGAGAAGGCAAGAACTGAATGGAAGATTAAAGTATACTTGTGTAGATGTGATGCCTTCTGTCAGGACTGAAACACTTAGAAAGGGCATTGTGAGGGAAGTTTGAAATGCTACTGCCTGTGATCCTTCACTGGTTTTGTGGATGGAGAACTTGTGCTTCTAGGGCTGTCAATACAACCACTTTAAAAAGCACTAAAATTTCACACAAGTTTTTAAACAGAAAAAGTTTTGAGGGAGTAGGGGGAGAGCTTGCAAAAGCAGCACTTACTGTGCTGTGGGTTGAACACTACCCTAACTTTCCTTCTCCGTTTTCCCTCACACAAGGCACATGGCCACACACTCTGCCCAGAAGCCTCACCAGTGTATGTACTGTGAGAAAATGTTCCACCGGAAGGATCATCTCCGCAATCACCTGCAGACTCATGACCCCAACAAGGAAGCCCTCCACTGCCCTGAGTGTGGCAAGAACTACAACACCAAACTAGGCTTCAGGCGACACCTGGCTATGCATGCAGCTGCCAGTGGTGATCTGAGCTGCAAAGTGTGCCTGCAGACCTTTGAGAGCACTCAGGTCCTCCTGGAACACCTCAAGGCTCATTCCAGGAGGGCATCTGGTGGAACAAAGGAAAAGAAGCACCCATGTGATCACTGTGACAGACGCTTCTACACACGTAAAGATGTGCGGAGACACCTCGTGGTGCACACAGGGCGGAAGGACTTCCTGTGCCAGTATTGTGCTCAGAGGTTTGGGCGGAAGGACCACCTGACCAGGCACATGAAGAAGAGCCACTCCCAAGAATTGCTGAAGATCAAGACAGAGCCAGTTGACATGTTAGGTCTCCTAAGCTGTAGCTCAACTGTGGCAGTGAAAGAAGAGTTGAGTCCAGTTTTATGCATGGCATCCAGAGACATGATGAGTGGTAAGAGCTTTCCTGGCATGCTGCCTATGGGCATGTACAGTACACACCTCCAAGCTATGCCAAGCTCAGGGATGCCCCATTCTTTGGTTCCCAACTCTCTTCCAATGGGAATGAGTTATCCTCTGGAATCTTCTTCTCCTGTCTCCTCCCCACCACAACCTCCTCCGAAGTACCAGCTCGGATCTACCTCATATTTACCTGAGAAACTACCCAAAGCAGAGGTGGAGAGCTTTCTGTCAGAGCTGCCTGGCAGTCTGTCTCTCTCATCTGGTGAGCCTCAGTCCTCCTCACCTCAGCCAGTAACTCTGGACGAGACTCTGCTTTCCAAGAGCCCTGCTAACCTTTCAGAGGCTCTCTGTGCTGCTAACATGGACTTTTCTCATCTTCTGGGCTTCCTCCCCCTGAATCTTCCTCCATGTAACCCACCTCTGTCAACAGGGGGGCTGGTCATGGGCTACTCACAGGGGGAAACCCAGCCATTGCTTACCACTTTGCAACCTCAACCTCAAGAATCTCCTGGAGCTGGAGGCTCCCTGAACTTTGGTCCCCTTCATTCATTACCCCCCATCTTCACCTCCAGCTTGAGCACAACCACCCTGCCACGTTTCCACCAGGCATTCCAATAAGATGACTGGCACTGGTGAGCGGATCTTCCGCTAATACTTGCTCAGAGAGCCTTAAAAATGCACAACTCTTGTACTTTTCTGCTGGGATGTGAAAGCTTTTGAAAGCTGTTTCAGACAGGACGATTCTGGTGTCTGGAGGGAGCACTTGTAGATCGGAACAGCAGATATCCCTGTGCATGTCCCAGTCCTCTATAGTGAAAAGGTTTCAGCTGTATTTTTTTTTTTCTATTTTTTAATCTGTGAATCGGGAGCCACACTGAGCACTGACCTTCCCTGAGGTTTTGGAGCCTTGTTCCTCTTTGGGAAGGGATCGAATTTGAGGAGCTGGGGCTGTTTCAGCTTGGACAGACTTGGACTAACCTTTTGAAGAGTCCAACTTCCATTTTTATGTTACCACATTGCAATCCTGGCATTACAACCAATACCTGCAGGTGAATCCGGAGGAGGGGGAAATCTAGAGACCTATCCCATATGGAGCAGACAGGGGAAGAGCTGTCCTTCCCCATTACCCCCATCCCATCACCTATACAACTTATGCCATTTTGCATCAGTGTTAAGCAATAATAATAGCATCAACATGATGGATGCAGACCACCTCATTTCTCATTGCCTCATTTCTTTTTGCAGAGCCATCAGATTAGACTCATTCTAGTGAATTTTTTTTTAAACCACAACATGAGTCTCTTTCCATCATTACAAAAATAGGAGGCACCAGTGTATATTGGTTTTGTATCTGGTATAGCTAGAATACTGTTTACACAATGAAGTCAGGTTGCACTGATTTCTCCTCTTCACTTATCACATTTTTCCCCCATGGGGAAAGTAAACTGACTTGGACTACTTCAGCCACTGCCATTTTAAATGGTAGTTCTTTGCACATTCCCTTTGACTTCCCATGTGTGTCAGAGGGGGATGGAGCAACTTGGACATCTGGCTCACCTTTGTGGTGTTTGAAGTGAGCCCTTTTAAAAACACCACAACCACACAGATCCTGCCTCTGTATTGGAAACCAAAGCATGTGAAAAAGCAAGGTTTAGAGCTAGTAGTTGCCAGCATCAAGTACTGTCGTACAGGAGACCCAGGTTTGGGAGTGATCTCTGGGCTTCTGCTCCATAGGTTAGCCATGGATATGAAGGACAGGGTATGAGCTGACATATTTTCTGCCACCAGTTTGCCAGGGTCAGTGCCCTCCTGGCTGATCCACAGACCAGCATCAAGAGACATATTTTGACCTCCATAGTGGAGTGATAGCATGCAGGAGTCAGGAGAAAACAAAACTGGCCCTAGTTTTGTTTACACTTAGTCACTGTATTTGAACGGTTTCCCCAACACTAATTGTCCTAACAATAGCTGAGGTCTCTGGGATTACAGTCCCCCTTCCTCTCCTCTAGCCTGGAGTTGTGGGCCTTTTTTATTCCTCCTTTCTCCTGCCATACCCCCTGAACCCTGGGTTCAACTTCCCTAGCTCATCATCTGCAGCCCTTGAGTTCTCCTTAGTGGAATCTCCACCTACTGATAGCAAAAAGGTTAAACTTTTAAGGGTCGGTGGACTCCTAGTCTGATCAGCTTCACATAGTCTCCTGTTCACATCATGCTCGGTAGCCCATACTCTTGGGTATGTTAAATCCAGCTATGTTTTAATGCACATCTACGAACACAGACATGCAGCTTTTCATACCTCAGCACGTAGGAGCATAACAGGCTAAGATAGCCCAGGGAGTTTACCAACATCTCTCTTTACAAACTCCAGAAATAGAGATCTACCTCTATCCTGTTATCTTAACTCCGTAAATGAAGTCAGTTACTGTCCCCCTGCATTCTTGTCTTTCCCAAGACCGTGTCCACCTCTTTCTTCACTTCAGCTGACATTTTTTGCTTCTACCTTCAGCCATTTGTCTCAAACCCATAGCGTGCAATTAGTTCTGTTTCATTTGCTCATATACCTGGCTCTTCCTCCACTTTACTCATGGATTTCCTATAATTTTTTAGTAATGTCTTCCTAATCCCAACCGGTGAAACAGCTAGACCTTGTCATTTAAGTTTAGCCAGTGAAACTGCAAATACTACTATCGTTCATATCAGTGTAAGTTTTTACCTCAGCAATATCCTGTGAAAATGAGTTCTCTGGATTAAAAGTAGTACTTCCTTTTATCCATTTTCAAATGTTGCCTTTCAAATTTCAGCAAGTGCCTTCTTTTAATTTGAAAAGGTAAATAGGGGGATCTCAGCTGGTCTTCTCTTAACCATTCATTATTTTTAAATACCTCAGTCATGTCTATTTTTCTCTTTCCAAATTAGTTTCACAATTTCACTTTAAGTCTGATTCCCGTCTTATATATATTTTTTAAACAAAAGCAAATATGGAAAACATTTCAGAGAGGTGATCAAAACTGAAAGCGTTATTTGGATTTATGCAGTGTCATAATAATTTTTCCTCATCTCTATATTTGTAACATCTGATTCTCTTTTGGGTTTTTTTTTGCCGTCATTGTGCTTTGAGAAGAGGTTTTCACTGAAATATCTTCAGCAGTAGCCAAGTCTACAGCCAGGCAAATGCCTCCATTTTCTACAAATACTCTCTCAAAGAATCAATGGAATTCACTTCACTAGGTTTTGCACCACTTGGTTTGCTTTCCATGGCTATTCTAGCAAGCAAGTTTGAAAGGATGTTCATATATAAAATGATGGTTAACCAACATTAGGGAATATATTAATGGAAAGCAAGTCTGGAACGCAAACCAACTGTTTACTTTGGGAACTTGATGCAAAGATTCATCCTGACCCATAACAGGTCCTATTGAGTTCAATGGATATAGGATCAGACACTAAGTATGCAGATAAGATTAAAATGTTAAGTGTTGTAAATACCATTGTGGACATAGAAATAATGCAAAAGAGATTTAGAGATATGGGAAATAGCTAAATGAGATTCATGCAGGACAAATGCAAGTTAAAACGTCTTGGGGGAAATAAAGAATTAGGAGATTTGGAAAGCAATATTGTGAAAAAGACTAAAGGGGTGATAGAGGACAGCAAGTTAGATGTATGTTTACAATGAAATGTGACAACAAAAAAGCCAAGTGGGATTTTAGACTGGATAAAGCAAAGCAATTCATAAGAGGAATCAATTTCTATAACTGGTAAGACCTCATCTGTAATAATTATATTGGCACATACATAGTGGTTTACATCTCTAAGGCCTGGGCTACACTAGCGGGGGGGGGGGTGTTCAAACTAAGATACGCAACTTCAGCTACGCTATTCGCATAGCTGAAGTCCAAGTATCTTAGTTTGACTTACCTGGCCGTCCTCACGGCGGCGAGTCAACTGGTGCGGCTCCCTCGTCGACTCCGCTTACTCCACCTGCCGAGTGGAGTATGGGCATCGATTAGTGGATCAATTTATCACGTCCAGACGAGACGTGATAAATCGATCCCCGATACATCGAACACTACCCGCCGATCCAGCGGGTAGTATAGACGTACTCTGTCTCCTACTACTTACAACTGAATATCATTTGCTCCATATATAAAATAGGGATAATGAGACAGAGGTTAAAGTCAACATCAAAAGTTCAGAAGTGCCTTTTAAGAATCTACATTTGGCTTGCTCAGTGGTAGAACCCATGAATCAACTTCTTGATTCTAGCCCTGCACCATGCCTGATCATGCTGTGTCCTAGAATTCTGTATGTTTATAAGCACCACTGTACCAGAAGGGCATAGACAAATTGAGTTTCAGAGGAAAGCAATTAAAATGGCTAAGTGGCTGGAGGGGCTCACTCTAAAAAGAAATTAATAGAAATAGACACCGTGTAATGACCCTCAAATTTAAAGATCCAGGAGAGAGAGAGGGAGGAATTACTGAGGGTAGTACAAGGGGGATAATAAGGTTAAATAAATAAAAGGGAAAGTTTAGGTTGAATGGCAAGAAGGCCGTCAGTCTCCCAGTGGAAGTTAAGATGTTTCAGACTAGACTGGCTCAATTTTAGTAAACATACAGTAAGGAATAACCCTGCACTGCCAAGGAGGTGGGCTTCCTGGTCCTTCCCAGGCTCAGATTTCTAGAACTGGGAGAATGTCACTCACCTAGATGTTTTTCCTGAGGGGTTGCAACTGGTTCAAGAACCCTTCTGTGTGCAGATAGCATAAATAGGAAGAAACAATGTCCATTTACTTTGCATTTGTCTGTGCTGAATTTCATCTGCCACCATGTTAGCCACTTAATCTGGTTTTGCTAGGTCCTTCTTGAGTGCCTCATAATAGGGCCTGCTCTTTAACCTGAATAATGTTGGAAAGTTGCCTCACTGTTCATCCTCTTTTCCAGGTTAAGTGGATGATAGATTTGATTACTTTTGTTTGGAAGCTTGGCTCTTTGTTCTTTTAATTCCTTCAGCACTGCCAGGTGAACAGCAGCTCTCTAGGTGACTGATAGTAATTCAGGCTGGAGTTTCCCCATCACTCCTTCTGACATTGGTGCTTCACCTTCACTGCCTGGAAAAAAATAATCCTGCAAAAGGCATTTCCCATTGTTTTCAGTGATGAAGACTGGTGGAAAAAAATCATTTAAGATGCTTTCCCAGTCTTCCTACACTCTGGTCATGCCTTTTACTCTCTTCCAGACCCACTGATTCTTTCATGGGCTGCCTCTTTGTAGTTAATTGCTCTTCAGGTTCCCCCTTAACCACATTTTGATGATAATTTTCAGTTGATCGAGAGTGTAGGTGGTTTTCTTGTCCATAATGATCTCAGTAATTACGCCCATAGTCCACAATTGTCACCACAGACAGCAACAGCCAAAGTCTCTTTAAATTACAACAGTAGTTAGACTTATTGGGCTTGCATACACAAATCCAGCACCAGACACCTAGTATCCAGAATGTTCTATGCTGGGAACAGATCACTGTACAAATTGATTAATCTCCCTAAAACACTGTAAATGCACTTCTCCCACAAAAACAGAGTGGAACCTGCTTATAGTGAAATGGTTTGCACAGAACTTTATCATAAAAAAGGTCTTTCCATCCTAGCTGGTCAATATTTCTTCATCTCTGCTCCTACAGCCACTTGTATCATTTTAATCCCCTCATGTATATTTTAATTTTCGCACTGAGACGGCTGATACCTGGGATTCTGAATATGGCTCATTTGATTTTTATACTGTGCTGGAGGGGCGGTGTTGCCTAGTGGATACAGCACTGGATCAGGACTCTGGAGACCTCAGTTGTTTGCAGATCTACCACTGGCCTGCTGGGTGACCACAAGCAAATCACTTCTCTCTTTTTCTCAGTCCCCTTATCTGTAAAATGGGAATAAAGATACTTCCCTCCTTTGTAAAGTGCTTTGAAATCAATAGATGAAAAAGCACTAGTTCAAAGATATGTCAGTAATAATACCTACGAGTTCTTTCCTTTCACAGGACACCCTTGTTTCCAGTCCTGGACCTGTTTTTCCAATGTTAATAGGTTTATCCCAGGTTCTCACTATACTGCCTAATAATGAGTTTGTGTTTGTCTACCTTAAATCTAGAGAGATTGACTTCCATTTCCTCATCATCTTCTGGGCTTGCTTTATTCTTTGAGGATGCCAGATTACAAACCAGAACCTTTGTTTAGAATCCAACTGTACTCTGAGTCGCACTGTTTTGGCATGATTCTCATTCCATCGGCCTCAGCACAGGCAAGAGCTCTTACCTACCAAGGCAGTTTGTTAATGTACAACCATCCAATCTAAATACCCAGAGCCATTTCTTCCCCAGAGTTTCATAGACTGCTTATTAGACACTTCTTCTCCTTTCTGTAAAGGCAGGTTCAGCAAAACCCTTTGCGTTGATCACCAAGAATATTAGACCTTCAAAATGGAGAACACACAAGAACTTACCACTTTACTTTCAATTGGAAAACTAAAAAAAAATCCACATTTTGCTTCCTGTGTTACTAATAGGGTACTGGAAACTATATGTACAGTCTTACAAGAAAAAAAATCTGAGCAATATCTCCTCATACATGAAACCAGGTGCTCAGTTCTATTGTATGCTGTACATGTTCCTCCCCTCAGCCATGCAATCTTGCTTCCCACCAGCCTCATTCACAAAGTGAACACAAAACTTGGAAAACATGGAAAATCATTTCAAATTATGTTCTTGCAACATGTAGCAAGAGAAACCAGTGGAAGTGACCAGGAAACTTAAAGCCTGACAGAAGAAAACAGTGAATTTGGGATTTTATTTTCATTTATTAAACAGGGCACTTGCACAACCCTCAAGGTGAAAGCATCTGAACTTCCTTATTTTTTAAGACACAAGCATATTTTAACAATTCTTCCACTCTATTGCTGTATTCTTAGTGATTAGCGCAGGCACTGCATCTTACCCTGAAAATGCTATAAAATCAGAACAGGTCTATTGCATAGGATGTGCTGAGATGATAAAGGGAAAGCTCTGTGTGAAACAATTTCTGCAGTACAGGAATACCACCACGTGTCACTCAGAGAATGGGTCCTAGTTAAATTAGATATCCAGCTGAAAAGACCAGTTCACATTTGGCATCTGCGCCAGCAAACCCAATTTCTTTCTGCATTTTGTTGTTCCTTTTCAAGGTAATGTACCATTAAGGTTTCCGCTTGTGGAATTCACCAGCACATCCTGCTCAGAGATGTAGCCTTTGGCAAGTTTGGAGAAAGAGCTGAAATTCAGGTTCTTTCTGAACGCTGAAATCTGCCTAGCCAATTTGATTGCTTGTGCTGAAAGCCTCACGTCTTGAGCTTATGAGTTCTCCCCATCCCTTTAGTGCCTCATTAAGTTCTTGATTTTTTTTTGGTAGTTTTTCCCTAATAACTAGGAGCTGTTTTAGAACGTTTTTGTAACATTTATATCAATATTTTACTTTAACAAGGATATTTAACTAAAAAAAGAGAAAGAATTGCCTTAGTGTAGGTTCAAAAACTGGGTGGTAACAAAAGGGACAGTGCAGGGAACTTCTGGAAACCACCCAGATTCACCCTTCGAAGTAGCCAAGCTCTGAACCTGCTGCTGGAGGAAAAGCTACAGTGGCCTTCACAGCTATGGCAAAGTCAGGCTGAGGATCCTCTGCAAGTCAGGGTGAACTTTGTCACCAGTGGAACAAATTCTGCCTTCAGGTTCTAGTACACAGGAGTGGAACCCCCGAGGGCAGGATTTGGTCCAAAGGCTGGGAGCACCCCTTTCCAAAAGCAGCAACTTGGAATTTCTCTGCTACTGTAGCTGGGGTGGAAGGGAGTCAGCATCTTTTTTCTTTTACCAGGGATGCAATTCAACCTTTTCCATGCTGCACTTTCAGAGCACCAGTTCCCAGCTTCCATTCCTACAGCCACAGCTGTCAAGGCCAGCAGCTTCCCCTCCTTAAAGCTGGATTATTTTTTTAAAGAAACTTTCTAGCACTTTTATACACACAGTGAATAACCTCTTTTTATTGGAGTATTTTTGGGCTTTATATAAAACAAGGTTTTGAATTGTAAAAATATCAAGTGCCATTAGGAAATGTACAGCTCATCTCTGTTCAATTAGCTTTTCCATTGTCTTACAGAATTAAGTCCAAAATGGAAGGGAGTTTTATAATGAAGTTGTTTATTAAAAATGTTTGAACTGTCTGCCTTGAACTTGCACTTTTTCCTCAGAGGCTGAAGCCCAGGGTAGATCACAAACCTCCAATTCTTGATATGGATCTGGATGTACTTTTAATTTCTGCCTTCACATATATGGAGTATATCTGGGCTAATGGATAAAAAGGCAGTTCTCTTGTGTGTGTCTTTATGGGGCTGGTTCTGTTTATCTTGTACCAATGAAGGGATGAGAATACAGTATTTTGGAGGCTTACATTTAAACACCCTGGCCACTTGATTAAAGCTAAAGCTACCAGCAGTGTTGAAACATGACTGTTCCTGGTACTAAGGTTCTAGCACCATTTTCCTGACCAGAGTGAACAAAACTCTTGTTTACTTTCAAGGAAGCATGCTAGCTAATTCCCCCATCTGTATTATACAAAAATCAGTCATAGCGGGAACCTGTTTATAACATAGTTATCAATGCAGCATCAACTTGTAGTGTAGGCTGGAATTGTACTCAAGTATTGAATGAGATTAAAAGTCATACATCCACACTGTAACACTAAACCACAGCAGGAAATTCACATTACACTACAAATTCAAGCAGGCTACGGATAGTAGACAGAACCTGTAATGCTTCTCAAAGAAAACTCTATTAAAAGTACTAGCGACAATCTTGTTTTGACAGTTTGACGACAATGTGATAAACTGATATGGTGACAAGTCTTTGATAGGTTCTGCTGAAGCTTTTAAATCAGGACTCAGAAGTTACCAGAAGCAATCCCTTAAGCACCCAGGGATGGAAGTTGTAAAGTATTATTTATGATACAATAGTTGTTTATGTAAGGCACTGTTACATGGGTATCATCTCCATTTTACATAGTTTCCCTGGGTCACTGGTCCCACCTAAGTAACTTGCACAACCACACACAGCAACGCATTGGTAGAGCTAGGACTAGAACCATACAAGCCTGGAACTAGTTCCGCTTTAACCTCTGCACAGTCCTCTCTCAGAAGAAGCTAAGAGCCCTACAAATGAACCTTGATTTCCATGCAAGTGAAGAATCCAGCACCTTTCCTCTCCAGAGACGTTTTAACGCAGTCTGCATTTCTTAAAAGCTTCACTAGCCCAACAACTGTGGCCAGATCCAGACAAAATAACTAGGAATGTGAGAGGAACCATGCATCCTCTCAGACAGTCTCTTCATGACCCTAAAACCTCCGTTAGTCACTTCCTAGACTTCAAATTGCTGTTTTCCAGGCTAAAAAATGTTGCAGAAACCCCCCAAAAAGAGTTAAGAGTGGCCATCTACCATCCAAGCAACCATTAATTGATCTATGCAGAAAGGCAGGTGCAGATCTAATTTCTTAGCTTGACAGAACTTCGCAGGCAGAAAGGAACATATATTATGTTGTACAGCTCAGCCCAGCCCAGCTTCATTGTATAGACAACAGCAAATTGTCACTTCCTAACCACACGTAAGTCTGTGGTGAGCCCTGTAGGGGCCTGTACATCACCACAGTAATCAGAGCTAAAGATGGAGATCCAGCTTTCCTCTTTTTGGGAAGGATACTTTTGGGAGACTTAGCCATAGGGTGAAAAGAGAGCCCCTGCCTAGCCAGTCACTGAGACTTAGGGTGAAATTGCTCCTTTAATAACTTCACATGCCTGCACCAAGCTGCAGCAATATTTCTGAACTCAAACCGCTTTTCCATCACATCTCCAATCACTTTATAAATGTGATGCCTAATTCCTTAACCCCAACCATAGGAGGCAATGGAGTTTCCTCTCCATTTTACAGGTGACAAAACTGGCAGAGAGAGGTTGAGTGATTTGTCTATCACCACACAGGAAGTCAGTATCATAGCCAAGAACAGAACCCCAACTCATGTTATGTTTTAGCCACGTGATTGTGCTTCAGTTCCCCTCAGTATGAAGAACATGTTGCACCGGGAAGAGTCTAAATGTTACAGTGAAGTTTGCTGGAGCAATAAAGTTAGGTTTTCTCCCTAAGCAGATTCACATTGTACTTCCTATTGCAATTACACATCAAGCTTTATCATCTTTTAAGAACAAAAGATTGGGTCAAAACAGGTGTTATGGGAGAGAAGACCATGAAAGGCTGCTCACACAGGACACTAGGACAACAGGACAATGGCATATTTATTTACAATAGGACACAGAATACATACATTAATTAAAAATACAAAGTAGAATACAGAGAACAGTATGGAGGGAGAGAAATTAATGCTGGCTTAAACTCTCCACTAGGAAACCAACCAGAAGCTCAGAGAGAAAGATATTTCAAATCAGAGATTACTAAGGATCCCACTCCACAGTTAACTAGTGAATCCCATTTCCCCCCTTTCCATCTGATTCCGGGCTGGGTAACTGAAGATTATTAGGTGAGAAGCAATGCACAGGAGAAGTTGAATGGTTTGGGATTCTAGTTTTCCATTCTTCCTGCTTGGGGAGTGAAAGGTCACCATTAAAAGTCAGAACCACTTACACAGTACGGACTGTTAAGGTGATACCCAGGGTATAGAAAGCCTCAAATATGTGTGACTCACTGTTAGCAACAGAGAGAGGTTTTGTTTGGTGTCGCGTCTATTCTGTCTTTGAATCGTATCACTGTCACCTGTGACAGAGCAGAATATTTGGAGATTTTTTCCCCGTCCTGTTGAAGAAATAAAAGGAATTCTTATAGCTCTGACTAAAGTTGCCCCATAGATCTGGGGATGGAGGGAGGCTTCACTGCAATTTGGGACTAGATTTGCCAGCAGCCGTAGTTTTGTTTTAAATGAGTCTCAAAAATTCAAATTATTTTTAAAAGCACCTCCCGTGGCTAGAGCCAGGCATCCAACTACAGGAAAGGAGAAACCCCCTATAGAATAGCACTCCTGGGCTACTCCTGAGGGCTCATCACATTTGGCAGCGAAGAGCGGAATACAGGTTACTGAGGTGTGAATCTTCCCTGCTCCCTGGAGGCAAAGTGTCTGAGAACAGGAGATAGGAATTGAGAGCGGGACCAGCCAAGAGACAGAGTAGATGGGACGGATTCCTCTCCTTTAAGAAATAGAAGTGGGAGGAAATCCTCAGGAACCACTCACTTCATATCCCCCTGGCCACTTCCAGACAGCCTCCATGCACCTTGTAGCAGACATGTCTCCACACTGATGCAGAGATTTCTTGGCACTAAAGCAACACAGTAATGAGTTTCTCTACACAGGGCTTTACCCAACCTCAGAGGCCTCTCCTAAGTAGTATGACTATCCTGTTTCCTCAGATGGCCAAAGCAATTAATGGAACAAAACCATGTGGCCATCTCATAAATGTTCTCCAGGGTACAAGGCCTTGTGCTCTAGAATCAACAACTATTTACGCTGCTTCTGGTACAACTCCATCTTCTGCTTCTTCTTGCTGCCAGTAAAGGTGACCCAGCTCTTCCAGAAGAGAATCACTCCTGCCCTCCTCTGAGCCCCTCCAGTTTATGCATCTGGGATGTTATACACTGTCCAAAGTAGGGGGAGGGAGAAATGATGTAGAGGGTTATGGTTCTCAAGCCATCTCAGAGTGAAATTGCACTTGCCAGATTCTGAATGGCACCTCCATGGAACTGTAAACCAGTTGGAACTGAAATCGCTGTAGTCAAAGCAAGCCAGACTCATTCCTGCAGGGGAAGTCTTTGAGATCCTCCTAGCTCACCATGGACTGAAGCACCCTCCACCTCTTCTAAGCAGAACCAAGACAGGAGACAAACCCTGTGTGTTAGTGGTCTGAAGACTCTCCCTGAACCCAAGTGCCATAAGGGCTGAAAAAAAATGTTTCACAAATGTTTCCATTGCTGATCAAATCCATTCGTTATTCAACATAATCAAAAGAATGAATGAGCAAAAAAAGGGGCTTACTTACATAGAGGGATATTTTTCTGCTAAAAATCCCTCAAAACTGGAATAAAATAATAAACTTAAAATGCAAGGTATCTATACACCCCTCCCCCAGAAGTAGCCCCAGAATCCATGTACACTGTGCCAAAAGTTACATTCCAAAATGAGCAGGAGTTATTTATTTCTCTTGTCACACCCCCATTGGGTTTTGTTTCCTTAAAAGAACTGGGAAAGGATCCCCCTCTTCCTTTCCAGGAGGAAATGCACACAGAGGTGTCTGCTTTGTGCTGAGTCTGTGCATCTTCAGTCTATTTTCACCGCAGCGTAGATCTTACGGACAAACATGTAGGCTGCGTAGAAGCCAATGGTGCCAGTGAGGAGCCAGAAAGACAGGACCATGAGAGCAGTGTAGCCAAAATAGAGTAAGGAGGGAATGAACTCAACGATATCCAGCTAGAATAGATGAGAAAAAGCCAAGTGAGCCTTAATACAAAGTGATGCTAAGAGTTAACTCCCCAGCTCAGTCAATGGCCTATTCCTCTTCCACAAGAGGATGGTTGGGGGAAGCAGAGTGAGGAAAGAAAGCACAGGATAAGTTGGACATGGAAGCTAAATTCCTCTCCCCTTAGAAGATGGAGCTCCCTCCAAGTCACAGCTGGGATTCACTGGGGGAGGGGGAGTAAAGCCCAACCTGAATTAATTTCACCCCAGCTGGGGATGATCCCCCCACGGCAGAGTTTGAGAACATTAAGCAAACATTACTCCCCATAGGTGGATGCAGGCCAGACTGGAGTCTACAAGTACCTGAACCTTCTTGAACTTGAATAGTGTAATTAACAGAATCATCTCTAGAGACACAAAAGAGCACTGGACAATGAACAAAAGAAGATACTGCAGAGAACAGCCATGCACTGGCAGGGGGATGGACTAGAACCAGATGACCCAATAGGTATTCTTCTCTTCAAATTCTACTGTGCCCTCAAGGAAGATAGAGGCTTTTACACAGTGGGGATTGACAATACCTTATTCACAAAGTAAAAGATGGCATAAATCAGTACATAGAAGGCAGATCCTCCAGAAACCAAGAAGGTCCTCCACCACCAGCGATAATCCTGACAGGGTAGAAGAGAGAGAGACTGCATTACTCCAAGGACTTCATTTCCCTCTTGGGATCCTAGGTACACATGACCCACAGTGCCTCCTTGGTCCAGATGGGGTATGAATTATCCCGAGGCAGGTAGGTTACCACCCTCCTTTTTTCAAAGGAAAGCCATCATTTGGGGATTCATTTATCTTACAAAGAAGAAACTACTATGAATCATTTACAAATTGTCTTAAGTATATCAGAGAACAAATAATGAACAATGAAACAAAGCCAGCACCTTGCCAGGCCACTGTTATGGCATATGCCATGGGAAACATGACAGAACTCTCCCTCGAATATCTGCAGATTGGAGGTATTTCTCCAGGAAATTATACTTGAAACAAGTCTTCCTGCACCTGTCTTTTGCAGCTTCCTTTGAGGCAGAGTCTGGGCCCCATCCTGCAAGGTGCTCAGCAACCTCACACCCTTTGAAGTCTGTGGGAGTTGAGGGCACTCAGCACCTTATAAGCTTGGGCCTCACATCAATGGACTAGACTTCTGTGGTGAAGTAACAATCAAGTAACAATACTTCTTGAAAGACACAAGGTCAGTTCACAAATAGCTACTGAAATTGCAACAGGGGTATGTCTCACCTCAGCACAGAGCTGGAAATATACCATAACGATGCTGATTTGGGAACAGGATACCACCAGGATTATAAAAACCAGGAAGAGAAAACCAAAGAGGTAATAGAACTGGTTCTCCCAGATCGCCTGAAACAAAGACAGCGTAAGTTCCTCACACAATACTGCACCAGAAGACACTGGTGTAACTCAATAGACATTAATCTAACTTTTCATAACAGCTGACCCAAGTAACAGTAAGTGGTTTGCTCACTGCTAGGCTGGGTCTAGCAGATACATAAAGCCTGTTATACTTTACAGCATGCCTTGAAAGGCATTAGACTGGAAGAGGAAATTCACAAAACTAGGCAAGAAATAGCTGCCTGGACCCTGAAAAGCTAAGGGAAAGGGGCCAAGCAATCTCAGGTACACAGTATGAGGTGGGAAGAGCCACCATGGTGACACCTTCCTTCCCAAGATAAGAATTCTTGCTCATGGAGCAGGTCTTTGTTCTCCACAGTAACAAGACCCCTGTAATTTCTTCTGGTCGCTTCCATGTGAAGGTGAGAAATGGGAAGGAAGTGCACTTGTCTCATCTGAAAAGCTTGACACCTGTGGTTTCTATGCTTTGTAGCAACCGTAGGGCATCCCTTCACCCTGGCTGACCTTAGCCAAGAATAACCCAAAAAGATTCTGTAGGATCAAATCTAACCCATGACATCTTCCAAGAATCCCAGCAAGAAAACATTCTGGAAGACTTATGGTCCAGTGCTTCCCATTCACAGGGCCACAGAGAGGCAGCAAAGCTGTTACCCACTCCCTGCATGCACACACCAAGATAGGGATTAACCACCTGGACTAGACCTCTCTCCTTAAAGGCACAATGCAGAAGTGGTAGGATTCTTATTTTAAAAAGAGGAGGATTTGGTGCTTACACTGAAGATGAAGAACAGTTCAATGAACATGGCTCCAAAAGGGAGAATGCCAGCCATAAGAATCCTATGAGTAAGGGAGAAATTCTGTTACTAGCAAAACATGACTGTCTTTGAGTAAAGACTAGAAAAACCACCACCCAGACCCAGATACACTTAGGGTCAAAGGATACTGCTAAGAACATAAGAATGGTCATACTGGGTCAGACCAAAGGTCCATTCAGTATCCTGTCTACCAACAGTGACCAATGCCAGGTGTCCCAGAGGGAGTGAACCTAACAGGTAATGATCAAGTGATCTCTCTCCTGCCATCCATCTCCACCCTCTGACAAACAGGCGAGGGACACCCTTCCTTACCCATCCTGGCTAATAGCCATTAATGGACTTAACCTCCATGCTGCTGGAATAAGTCTCTCACAATTAAATGAGCAATTCCTGCTTTTTTGGCACTTACTAAATGTCATTAGATAGGTAGTTAGGAGGTACTAAGATACAGACCAGGGAACATTTACTATTTCTCTCAGCAGCACAATGTTACAATGAGTAAAGTGGGGTGCAGTGGAAGGGGCTGCCCACACACCTGCAATTCACCTGTGGTGTCCAGAGACCACCAGATGGCTGACTTGTATAGTGGGCAGAGGGACTTGGGGGAGTCTTCTAATAAACCACCAGATTTACTAAACATTTGCCACTCACCCAACGAATCTGTTCATGTACCACCTCTGCTCCGGGATCTGCCTTGGAATCTGATTAGTCCGCACAGGATTATCATATGGCTGTTTGCGAAATCCAAAGTAGTATCCCAGGTAGACCAAGGGCAAGGAGATACCGAACCACATGCAGAGCAGGGCCACCATGGTGGGGAAAGGAACCTGGAACCACAGCAAGCGTCGCCACTAAGGTCCTAGCAAGTCTACCCACTAAATTCTCCAATGCCAAAAATCAGACAAGACTTTTCAAAGTCCAGCTCACCAACCAACCACGGGATGTCAGTGAGAGACCAGAGGTGGCTCCTCGTCACATCATGGGAATACTTTAGATTCCACCATTCACACTGGCTTTAAATTAGCTCTGTTTCTGGGAGCATGGATTCCCCCACAACTGAAGATCGTGATCCTCTGGGATTCAGAGGGACTCAGGGTAACTGAGGCTCTGGCCATTTTTAGACAGAGACTCTGTACTGACCATACAGGAAAGAGCAATTAGAACCTAAATCCAATAGGCTGTGTCCCATAGCAGCCAGTTTTATCTAATCTCTCATTCTCTCGTGTCCCCAAGTAACAACCTCCCCTGCAGCATCTTAGCTACAGCTGGAAATGCAGCTGATCTGGGCTCCACCCTGCCTGGGGTTCAGGCATCCCTTTTACTTCTCCCTGGAGCCCTCCTCCTGCTTGTGTCCAGGAATAGCTTCAAATACCTCCTGGTGTGCAGGCAGGTCCTTTTCAACATGCACTTATTTGCTTTTTTAAACTGTTCCTGCCTTTGTGTGTTTGCTTGTCAGACTGTGGCACAACCAAGGAGAGTCCCCTCACCAGGGCATTTGCAGATGGAACACTTCCCTTCAACAGCATTCTGGACCCAACCGGCCTAAACCTGCTTTGAGACACTCACCATTCATTACAGGCCCAGCTCTTGACTGCAGACACCTCCATAAACTAGAGGAACCCAGAGATTAAGCGCCCTCCCAGGAACTCTATGATCACCCTACCCAGCCAGGTTTGCAAGGAGAAGTGGGTACACACCGCTCCAGAGGAGTGCTTCCCCCATATGAAACAGTTCAGGACAAAGCAGATACCGAAGACTACACCAGGGTACAGGGTTGCCGTCTGTGGGAAAGAGCACATGTTAAAAGAGAGTGGGAGCTCATTATCCCCCAGGTCACTGGATCCCAAACTGGGGGGGGGCACGCCACCCCCCAGTCTCCAACCGCTGCCTGTAACCTCCATTATGGGTGGGGGGGCCACAAGAGGAAAAGTTTGGGCATCACTGCCCCAGGTGTTCTTAATGGGCCCATCACTGGGGTAAATTAGGTACAGAAAAAACACCCCTCCACTTCATGCATGCCTCTTCTTGTCAGGATTTCCTGCCCACAGAGCTGCCAGGACCCCAACCCCATACCCAGCTTCTCTCTCTGATACAGCCGGGCAATGCCCACCTGCCCAGCAATGCCTACAGCAGGATGCTTAACTACGATCAAAAGCAAGAAGTGTATTCTGCCTTGGGCAAGCATGGCAGAGAGACTCAAAGAGTCACTTACACAGAAGGCCCCTTTCTTCCATCTGTGGCCTTTCAGCGTCCGATAAAGACGGCCAGCAGAGAACCCACCAAAAACCCTGGGATGGAAAACAGCAGAGAAGCCAGGTTATCTCCCATTACCTGACAGGCAACAGTATCACGGTACAAGGGCAGGAGACACACCTACCCCATGAACATGAAGAGAAAGCAGGCTGTAGTCATCAGGGCGCCCCGGCTAGAAGGCGACAGCATCCCCAGCATAGCAACAACTGCAAAGCAAAACACAAGAAAAAGGTGGCAACTGATGGACCTGCTCTAGCGAACGCTCACTACAGGAGCCCTGGTTCACATCATCTGGCTGGAGAATCCAGCAGCCTGGGATTGCTTCGCCTCCCACACAGAACTCATTCTCTCAGGTCAGACCTGAGACCAACAGCTTCTGGTGGCCAGAGACAAGGAGGGAGATAAGACCCTTCCAAGTAGCACCAAGGCTTTGGTCTCAAATAGGAGCAATACATGTCAAACCTCGTAGTGTTTCTAACTACGTTAACAGGTGCAGCTCAGGAAGACAGTGTGCGCGTTACTTTTTAGTGTCTGCCCACAACCCCACCAGCCAGCCCAACACAGAGCTCTCAGAGCACTGGTGGACCCCAGCATCCACACCACTCAAAACCAGCTGACACTACATAGAAAAATATGGGTGCTTTCCTTAGGGAAAGGCACCTAGAAACCTGGACCTACTGAGTATGGCTCTGTAGTCTGAATCTGCCCTGAAACAGGACATAGCCAACAAATGGAGAGGCTCATCCCGAGACAAGGCAAGCACCATCTGCTCCTGAAGCTCTGCTGGTGACCAGGCCTATATCATTAGATAATTCTCCTTCCCCTGTTAAGGCTGCTCAAACCCAGTGGTGATACTCACAGATAACTATCAGGATCATGCAAAAGAGCTGAATTCCAGAGCCCAGTAGTGAGCTGAGAATCATGGGATATTGTGGAGGCCTGAAGACATCTCCATGCACAAGTTTCCAACCAGATTCCTCCATTGTATCTTCCTGTAGCAAAACCAGAAAAGGGGGCATTAAGATTTTATCACCCAGATGGAAACACAGGCTCCTTCAGGATGTCACACTCTCCCTACACCAATTCCCTTTCAGGGATTCCATCATTCTGACAAGAGACTGTGTTCTTCTTGGGCTTTAAACTGAAGGTCTCTAAACACAGCTTTAGATCTGGATTGTCACATACCAAGACACGTGTTCACTGAGCTAGTTACTCACTCAGTAAGTCTGGAAGAGTTTAATCACGTCAGTGGTAATGAACCCCCAAAGAATGGCTGAGCAGCTCAGCTGCTGAATGCACCAGTGCCTTGCCTAACCAGCCTATCCTCCCCATCAGTTTATTACAGAACTGCCCCTCCCACCTTCGATAGTGCTTCTAACAAAGTAGGGGTGGGGAAAATGCATCAAGTCTTCAGAGAAGGGCCCCTTCCCACATGTTCTGGTTTTACACAGCTCCCCGCCAGGAGAATAGATACATTTCGTACAATGTCATCTTCCTTGTTGTAGTTGGCAATGTCCTTCCTGAGAGTGCGGATAATGATCATGCTGAGTATACCTAAAACACACAAACCCAGAGTGAATGAGACATTTTTACAAGGCTCCCAAGTAACCCTGCCATGCCTACTCTCCCAGATGCTACAGAACCACAACTTGGACTCAGTTCCTTGGCTTATTCCTTCTGTGCTTGGTCCCACGCGACATGACTTAGGCAACTCAGCTGCTTTCCCAGAGCCTACTCCTGCACTGCTACTGTCAACTGGAGCTTTGCCATTGCCTTTAGTGAGCATAGGATCAAGCCCTCAGAGGGCAAAGAATAGTACTTATGCACAAACAAGGCCATGTTGTCTTTCCAGATTTGTTCCCAGTCTCCCTACTAAGCTGTGGAACTCTAAGGAGCAGAGACAGTTGCACACCAATACTCGTGAGCATGGTGTGTGGCAGAAGTCAAAGCATGAATGGACTCCTCCACCCCAAAGTCCAATTGGACCATACAAGAAACAAAAGCCAAGGGCTGACTCCAAAGTGCTGCCTGGGGTGGGAGTTTTACACAAACTGACCCGTGTCAATACCTTTTGTTTCCTGCACCTATTTGGGAATTCAGACATGCCCACCTGCAGCTGACGTTTAAAGCAAGTTCCTGACCCCCAGTGGCTAGCAATGGGGAGATTAACCCCCACCACAAGGTCTCACTCACCTGAAAGGAAAAAGACAACCACGACTGAGTTAATGATGGAAAACCAGTGGATCTGCACATCACTCATGGTCAGGTAGGTGTCCCAGCGAGAAGCCCATTTAATGTCACTCTCCTGGAGGGAGAGAGCAGCATGTTCGGAAACTGATAAGACACCCCAAAAGCCATCAGCTCCCCCTACTTGCTCATCACAGTGTACCCACACACCATTCATTACTCCCCTGTCTGCAACGTGAACACCCACAGCACTTTTCTTTCTGGAGCCCAGCACATGCTCCTCCCTCATCCCAGGGTACTGGTTAGCCAAGTCCCTCCTTACTCCCTCACCTCCCAATGGACAGAGTAGGTGAAGAGCAGCTGGTTCTTCTTAGTGGGATCTATCTCCTGAGGGGCTGAGCCTGCAGCTTCAGGCAGCATACAAATGCCCTTCTCATCTGCCTTCAGATCTATAGGAGAAAACATCCACAGGTTGTACGTACCACATTAACATTTCCCTCCACCACACAAAGGGAAGGGCAACCAAGCTTCCCCCAGAAATCTAAGGCCCAGTCTTGCTCTTACTGAAGAGAGCAGAATGCACTGAGGGGACAGCAAGTTCCCTCCCTTGGAGGCTGAGCGCAGCTCTGCATTGTTCAGAAACTATCCTTCCAGCCAATAAAGAACCAGCATAAACACACCCTGAAAGAAATCCTGGCTAGGCCCCTCCTTAGCTGGAAAGATGGAGGCTACAGAGATAGAGCCTCATAAGACAGGGGTGTGGAAGAGAAATAAGCAGGTGGATCCTCAGCTCCACCAGGAACACTGAAGACCCATCAACCCCCGACCGCCTCCCACGCCCAGGGAGGTAGCAGGATCATAATTACCACCATACTAGATCAGACCAACGTCCATCTACTTCCATCCATGCATAAGATAACAGAACTCATACAGGGAGTTTCATTCCAACCCCCAACAGCGAGAGGTTAGCTCATGCCCTGAAACAGGTGGACTTATATACCATCTAAGAATTTTTTTAAAATTCCATCCAGTGTAGCCATGGACGTTCTCCTTATCCATATTAATGTCTATGTCCACTTTCTTTTTGAACCTGGGTAGCCTCAGTGAAAGCTAGTGACAATGAGTTACACAGGTTAGTTATGCAAAAGGATATTTCCTTTGATCAGTTTTCTCATGTGGTTCATTTCAGTTTCACGCATGTGTCCCACGGCTTTTGTATCAGAGCAGGTGCTTTATTTACTGGGGCATATTACAAAACCCCTCATTCCAATATCCAAGTCTGCTTTGCAACTGGGACTTGCCACCTGGGATTTAGGTTCCCCTTTGGACCTGCAATGCAGATGGCAGTGACTGTAGGGACCTCTGCTGCCATCCTTACAGGCCAGGGTAGACGACATAATTTACCTTCAAGTTTAATGCTCTGGGGAACCACTTCAAACCGCACAACCCTGTAGGTGGGCTCCTGATTCTCCTCCACCTCCTCTCTGTGGTAGTAAAGGATGAAGGAGAGGTGGTTGTGCAGGTAGAACTAAAACAGATTGACATTAAAAAAAAGTGTTAGTGGCTCAAGGGAGAAATAGACAACAGCTGCACATTCCCCAGAAGGTTAAGGACTCCAACAGCCTCAGATAATCTGGGCTACCCAGCAAGGCTGCATTCGCGCTCTCGAGAGATCCTGCTCCTTTACTCTCTCCCCGTAACTCTCTCAGGCTTTTGGTCACAATAGGAATGAATGTTTCACTCCATTTCAGATCAGGTGACCAGAGATATACTAAGGGGCAGAACCCAGCCAACTGTTCAACAGCATTTGCATGGTATGACTCCACGAGCAACAGGTGCTCCTTTGACCTTACTGTTCTATAGCCCCGATCGTGCATGGGCAAAGCACAGCAGCTCCATAAGTACATAAGGCTTCCCTCATCCCCAGTGATCAGAAGTGCATGTGCAACTGCACACACATGAACAAATGATGAGTCAGACACATAGCTGGCCATTGGCACATGCAATAATGGTACTTGTGCTTGCAAACTACACATACAACTGCACACAAGTCTGAAATCTCCACAAAGTGGCCAGGTGGCTGTTCTTATACCTTGGCCAATGTCTTTTTATTTCCCCTACTATTATATGTCCTTTACCTCCCTCCTTAATCATATTTGTTTGCGTCACACTTAAACAATTGGATTTTACGTGAGTGAATTCTGATTTTGCTCTCTACACTGAATTAATACACTCTCCCTAATTGTATTCCAGCCAGTTCCTTTTGTTAATAAAAATATTATCAGAAATACTCAATGGCATTTATATAAGGATCTCAAAGCAAGTTACAAGCGTTAGATAATCCTCCCAGCACTCCTGGGAAGTAACTACCGCCACTTTACAGAGGGGGACACTGAGGCACAAAGCATCCTCAGTGTCATCTGGTGAATCAGTGGCAGAGCTACGAACAAATCCCGGGAGTCCTGGCTCCCAGTCCCCTAATCAATAGGCCACACCATTTCTCTAACTCTTTTTTCCATTCCCTCAGGGCCGGCTAGAAAATTAGATGGACTCAGCTACTTTGCTCTGGGGTGTGAAAAATCCACATCCCCAAGTGACGTACTTAAGCTGACCTAACCCCCAGTGTGGACAGCGCTAGGTTGACAGAACAATTCTTCCGTCAACCTAGCGACTGCCTCTCGGGGAGGCAGGAGAACCTACACTGAAGTGCTCCAGCAGCATGGCAGCGATGCTGCTGTAGTGGTTTAAGTGAAGATATTGCCTAGGGCTGAGGATCTAAAATGCCATATTTCAGCCCTGCATACAGCCATTCAGCAGCACTTCCAACCCTCACACCTGGTGGCAGCATCTAACATCATGGTGCACTTTATACTTTTTCAAGGAGGCCCACAAGGGTCTCCAGAACAGACTTTTCAGGGATCCTATAGAGGCTTTATACAGGAAGCTTCAAGAACAGGTTACCTTATTACTGTCCATGAAACCAAGCCTGTATCCATGCTCAAACTGCACGTCTTTTTCCTTCTTCTTCTCCTCCTCCTCACGATTTGAATAGAACTCCAGCCGCGTGGCCACAGGCAAGTTATCAGCAATACTGAAGAGACACAAAGTTTTCATATCAAACCAGCACACAGCGCAGCGATTCCAACCCAACCCTGCCACAGTGAGATCTGGTGGCAACTCACAGATGGATATAGTAATCCTCCCGGATACGCTCTGCAATCAGCTTGCTCTGTTCCACCGTCAGGGTGACTGGCTTGTTGGGAAAGTTGCACAGAACCTCACATTTCTTCTCTATGTTCATGAAGACCTGGAATGGCGTGTTTACTATCCGGTCCCCCCGCAGAACCTCACCTGGGAAGCAGAGACAATGGGAGGGGTGAGGAACACCATTATCAAGCAACACTGATTCTGCCACCGGGTTTCTAGCATGCTGCACATCATGGAGTACTGAGGGCAGCTTCAGCAAGTTACAGCATGGACAGCAGAGCCTTATGGAAGCTGGAGAGGCTACAGCACATGCTGACTGCATGGAAAGAGATGCAAAAGGACAGTTTGGAGCAAGGATCTTGTCTTGTTTGTCTGACGCACCAAGTACATTGAGGGACCTACAGAAATAATAACCCACCAAAGAAGCGTTTCCCATCACTTCTTGGCTAACTGGGAATTCCAGCTTCCTGCTGCTGCCTCTAATCAACTAGCAAGATGAGCATGGTACACTGGAGAGCGCCTCCCCACTTTTAAGTCACAGGTTATCATAGGCTACATTTGCATTTATTTCTTCACTTAAAATGCACACATTGGAGTCACTCACACCCGTACCATGCAAGAGGTAGGGCTGCAAATATTACTGTGTTCCAAGTACAGGTGCTGCTACTGCTCAGTCTAGGACATTTCACAAGCCTAGACAGCAACATATTTACATAGTGAGATCGTGCTGCATGATGGGTACGTACCCAGATTCTCAGCCTTGTACGTTATCTTGCTGGGTTGGCAGAAAGGCAAGGAATAGTACTCATATGGCAGCTGGGTTCGTGAACTGGTGAGCTTCACAGCCTGAAGAAAGAAGCAGCTGTTATCTTCCCCTCCGTGACCCGCTAAATATTCAGACCATTTCCTACGCTCCCTACGTCAGCTGGAAGTTGAAGTCTCATTCAGGAGACTAATTTCAAAGGGAAAAACACTTCGTCTCATTGGCGGGAAAGCCAGTTTTACAATCTGAACTGCCCTTCCCACCACCACCAAACAATTAATCCACTAAGCGTAGGAAATACCATCACCAACCACGGCACGTTAACTCTCCAGTAACTGAAGTCTGTAAGGTTACCAACTCCACCAGCTACATCAGGCTTAGTGGAGCAATTCTCTTAAGCACAGGAACTATCACAGTGACACCTCCATCAGCAAAGTTAACTAGGGCACCAGAGAGCCAGAACTGAGTATGAAATGTTTGTAAGGGGCTGGTTGGGCAGCAGTGGGGGAGTGAACTCCACTGTGTATAACAGAAGGGTATCCCTCTCAAATTTTACCATGCAACTGTCTTCTTCTCAAGACACACAGACACATTAGTTCCAAGCCTTTATTTGGAGCCCTGTTCTAGGAAAGGGGACATGGAAGTTATGTTTAAGTCCAGACTTCTTCACCTCTGCAGCCTATTAATAGTTCAATGTGCCATACCTGCTGCAGCAGCCCCATTTTTAAGTAGCAAAGAAATGCCTGAAGCAGATGTGCCTAATGTAGAGCACTCCCCTATAACTACAGTCCTCCTGAATCTCTCCCATACCTATTTTCTGAAGCACATGAATGGGTCACAAGTTCGTGAAAACGGTTTGGCATTACCACTGTCATCGCCTTTGGAAAAATCCTAGGCCAGCTCTACACAAGGTGCACTTTGCCAGTATAACTATCCTGGCAGAGCACTCCCATTGCGGAGGAAGCCCATCCAAGAAAAGTTGCACTTTTGCGGGAATAACTGTTTCTGCAGAGGAGGCTTTTCCTCACAGTTGTGGTCAGAGATCACCCTCTGTGCACCCGACCAACATAGCTGTGCTGACAAAAGTTTGTAATATAGACCTGGCCCTACTCATGTCCTCAATCCTATATGTAGAGTTGAGCAGAAGCTGCTTCTGAAGACACAATGGATATTGACAAAACTGAATACTGCTGGCGGGCACCCACAAAAACGCAGGGCACAACTGAGGTGCAGAGAGATCCAATATAAAGGGCACATCTGTTCTGACAAACAGGAGCTGTTTGTAACGGAGGCCAACCTCACTTATTGGAAACGTACAGGAAGATTTGCTGACTGGTCTCATTGCTGGCAGACACATGTGGCTTTTGAAATCCTTTTGAGAGTTGCTATTCCAATCCAATCCCTCCTGAGGCTACTTTGTGATTTTACTGTAGCCCGGGGCTAGCCTTGTTTGCTTAAAAATAGCTTGGGTCAAGGGATTCGTGGCCAGAAAGTAAGTTGCATTGTGCTTGGTATATGACTAGCCAACCCCAGCATCCCCACAGACATCTACTTTTCTGGATGCCCTGTAAGGAAGTAAGCCCACAGCTTTAGAATAAATAAATAAATGGCTTTAAGACTGTTGCTGTCTAGACAGCAAGTCTCAACTCTCTCCCAGCAGGACAGACACAGTTCCAGAGTTGGGTATTAATAACACTGTGTGGGAGTGCCAACACCCTGTGGCAGCCTTTGCCATCTCCGTGGGCATTTGAGGTCTGGAGGATGGATGTGGGGGCATATTGTGGAGTTCAGTTTATTCCTGGCGAGGGGAAAGAGCTCGTGAGAACTGACTTGAACTAACAACTTTAAAGTGTTTGGTTCTATCCTTGGCTTTATCCCATCATCTGCAGGACACAGCCACTTCACGCTTTGCTTGTGGCCAAAGTGCTGCCTGGATGGCAGTTTCACTCAGTTACCTCATGTATATAGCATGCACAATATTGGAGACAGAGAAGTTTTGGTTACTTTCACTTTGTAACCAATGCCACTGGGAAACCTTGTGTGCCAAGCAGAGCGACGTCTATATGGATTCTGTTGCAGCTGTTTGCCTGGTTCAAAAATACTCGAGAGAAGAAATGGGTGGCCAAAGAGAAACGGAAGAGAATAAAAAAATAAGTTGGGACTTTGAGCGGGGGAGGAGGACAGGTATGGTCCCAGAAGCCTCTTTTTACTGACATTTTACATAAGCACTGAATTTTAGAGGCAGGATTCCAAAGCTTGACTTTGGTCATCCCACTTGGCTACCGTGCTATAAATAAATGTGTTCCCTCTTGCCACTTTTGTTCTGTGAAATCCATCCTACCTTGATTTCTACGGGGTCCTTCTGGTGGAAGTTGATAGGAGCTACACCTGGTACATAGAAGGAGCTTGTTTCATGAAAGAGCGCAAGCAGCATCAGCAAACACATCAGCCGTTCCTGGAAAGGAAAAGAGATATCACAGCTGTACCCCCTGCGGGACACACATCAGAGCAAAACCCGATGGAAGAAAGGTGACATGGTGGGCAAGAAATTCCCCACTCCGCTAAAGACATTTATAAAGGCTGCATGGTCTAACACAAGGGTCTCAAACACGCGGCCTGGGGCTATTTCCTGCGGCCTGCCAAGCGGCCCGTGCCCACCCCACCTCCAGGCCAGGGGTGGGCAAACTACAGCCGCAGGATTGCCCCCCTCGAGCCCCGCACTGCTCCCTGAAGCAGCTGGAACCACATCCCTGCAGCAGGGGGAGAAGCCTGGCTTCCAGGCACACCCTCCCCGCCCAGAGTCTCCCGCCGAGCCCCACCCACCTTCACTCAGTACCCACTCCTCCTGCACCTGGACCACCCCAATGAGCCACCCGTGCTCGGATCCCTACCCCACCGAGCCCCAACCAGCTGCACCTGGATCCCCACCCCACTGAGCCCCACCCCAGCACCTGGACCCCGCACTGAGCTCCACACATCCAGACCCCCCTGCCAAGCTCTATCCCCACACACCTAGACCTCCCCCACCACTGAGCCCCAATCACCTTCACCTGGACCCCCCTGCAGAGTCCTATTACTGTTGTACCCAGAACCCCCCAACAAGCTCTTGTGCATCCAGATCCCCCCGAACCCGGATCCCCCACTGAGCCGCCCGCCCGCAGATTCCCCCCCCACAGGATCCTCTCAACCCACACCTGGATCCTGCCTTGCTGAGCCTGCCTGCCCACACCTGGTGCACCTGGCACGGAGGGGCAGGGCCCTGGAGTGTTTCTGGGACAGGCCCAGTCCTTGCCCGGTGCAGCCTCATCGCTGAGTCCGTGCCCCAGGGAGAAGCAGCTGCACAGTGATCTCCCATCTCTGTGCAGCCCATGGCTTGTGCTCCCCACTGCCACGCTGGAACCTCCACAATTGTTTGGCAAATAAAATTGGAAGAATTTTAAACTATTGTGCGCAGAATTTTTATTTTTGGGCACAGAATGCCCTCAGGAGTATAACCTGTAGCTGCACCCCCGGCATTGCAAGCTCAAGCACCAACCCATACCTCTCAATGGGTCCGCTAGCTGGAGTTTAAAGCACCACTTAACTCAAGCTAGAGATTTGTGTAGGGATGGGGGCAGGTTCGGGGCAACACTCCAGCTATACCCCGAGCTAACAGTGCAGTGAGACAAGCCTACAGTCAACACTTTCCCACGCAGTTTCCCTATAGAAGCAGCAAAGTCCATTTCACTCTGCTGGTGTCACTATGTCTATAGGCAGGGGCTGGGGGAAGCGGTGAAAGGAATCACAAGAGAGAACAGGAAGGGAACAGAGAAAATAGAAAAGAGGGAACAGGCTGGCCAAATGACATGGGACTAGAAGAGGAAGAGGGGAGGAAGCTGCACTGGTGGATCACTGCCCAGTCAGGGACAGAGTTTAGCTGCTGGGGCGAGTGAGTAGGGTCTGGGAGTATTCTGGAGGCAGCCTGCTACCACTTCTGAGGATGCAGTGTCTTGCAGAGGCTACGCACTGCCTGTCCAACAAAAGCTGTATTGGCAGGCTCAAGGAAACTAATGTAAGTCAGAGGCAATGGACACGGTGCAGAGCAGTGAGAATATGCTGCCTCTGGAAATTCACAACTGCCCACCAACCATGACAAAGCACAGCCTCACAACAAGGAGGGCGAGTGAGGACATCTAGCCCAAACTGTGAGTCTATGATAAAGCACTACAGTATCTGTAAGCACACCTAGATATGGCCCAAAAACTTACCCCTTCCCGGAGTTTTCTTCATTATTAATTTAAGTAACAAACCTCAAGCTAAGCTTCCTCCTGAAATTAGCTATGCCTATGTTCCCCTACAGAGCCTCTCTGTACCTGGCTCTATTTCCCCTCTACCGTCTGTACCCTTGGAGCTAATAGGCCCCACCTGGTCTGGCTGCCTGCATGAATCAACAGAAAGGACCTTGAACAGAGATGCACGACCAAGCAATGGACACCCTGTCACAATATCAAATAAATACAGGGGTGTTCTCTGATTTCTCATATTCATTCAACTGCAACACAATATTCCCCAAGTCCAATAATCTAATCTAGAGAATAAACGCTTTATATTGTAAGCCTCGGCATGAACCCAGTTTGGTCCCATTATGATGACAAAGGTCTCGTAGGTGGATAAAACGCTAAGAGGAGAAATCATCCTTGCTCTGCATCACACATCTTCCCCACGGCTGCCAGCTCTGTCACGGCCACTACACTTAATATTTATATAGTGTCAGAAACATACACTGCACTTTACAAAACAGAGTAAGGCGCAAACCTTGCCCTGAGGAGCTTACACTGTAACTGGATAAAACAGAATACAGGGGTGTGGCTCAGGAAATCAGCAGGCCTGGAGGCATCACAGGAAGGATTTGAGAAAGCAGCAGGTCTTCAGAGGACATTTGACAGAAGGAGACTGTTCCAGATGCAAGGGCCAGCCAGAAAGGTGGCGTGAAGCTGAGAGCTGCAGATAGAGAACCTCAAGGAGAGAGGATTGAGAGGAGAGAACAAGAGCAAAGATACAGCACAGGCAGAGATGAGATTGTGCAAGACCTTGAAGGTGAAGCCGAGAGGACAAAGAGGAGGAGGGAGACAGGTGGGGTTTCAGGAAACTCTCCAGTTTAGATTCCTGGCATAGCTGTCCAATGCGTAACAACACGCAGCATGTGCAATGGAAGTTCATGCGGCTATCAGGACCTTTGCTTTCACATTTGCAGGTTTGCTTCCTTGTTTCGAGACAAAAAAGAAACTTCGCTGCAACAATATGGACATGGGCCAATCAATTTGCACAACTTCAAGGCCTAGCACAGCAGTTCCTCCATATGCGAGACTCCTTTAGGTTGCTACGGGAGCTAAATGAGTTCAAAGGTTGTAGGACTGTGTCCTGCCTCCTTAAAAAATCCCCAACTCTGCTTATTTTACTCCTGGGGAAATTCTGTGCCAAAAAAAATAAATAAAAATGATGTACATGATATTTTAAAATTCTGCACATTTTATTTATCAAAATAATCACTCTGGTTTCAATTGTTTTGGTAATTTAAACTACGATACAATGGAAGTAGGAAGCATTGGAGGAAATCCCCCAACCCCCTTGCCAAATAGTAACGTAGCTAGGTTTGTAGCTCTTTATTTCTAGTTATTAGTCAACAAATATATGCAGCCATATGCTCAGTGTTACATCATAGGCAACTGAAAAGCAAGTGAGGGCTGGGGAATCAAATTCACAATTTATATTGGCTACTGACCATCTCCAGTAGTAAACAGTTCATGGAACAAATTTTGATAGGAAAATTTCAGTCCAAAAATTTAGACCAGTTCTAATCACTAAAGCACTGTAAGCATTTATAAGGCCATACTATCCTTTACACCACTCTGGCAATGTAAAGGAGCCTTAAAACATCGGCATGACATTCTGATTGATACATCAAAGTAGACCTCCAGGACGACAGGTCTGTGCAACTGTGGCTTCCACCTACACTGTATATTTCAAAAAGAAAAATCACTCTAGTGATGGAAAATCCCACTGGTGTAACTGGGAAGTTGCACCATGTGACAACAAGTGGTACCATGGAGTTACACAATTCCAGATCCCAACAGAAAACTAAGCACGAGAGTCATAATTGACTAAGTTTCATTATTTAGTTTCTCACAAAACCACTAAGCCCCAAATGAGAGAGAAAACAAGCAGCTGGAGCAGCATTATTCACTCTGAAGTTGGATAGCAAGACAAGAACTACTGTTCCCATTCCATTGTGATAAACCCATCAAAGGGACAGGCACAACATCTGGAGGAGAGGAAAACACAGAAAAAGCAGCAGCACTTTCTTTCAAACAAGGCTACTTCTAAGTTCTCTCCACAAGCAGAGAGCTGCAGAGGAATTCTATGCTTCTCTGTGGACCTGGAAGTGAAATCTCACAGAGACAGACCAGAGAGAGAACTCCCTTATTGCTCTGAGGCTAAGTTAACCCTTTCCCACCAGGAATTCAGGCCCTCCCAACTACACAATGTAATAATCATACCACCAGAGAAGTGACGTTCCTCCAAGTGTGAAACTCAGCACTGAATGGCATCAGGCAGAGTCACATGCCAAATTCTCTCCAAGAAGTTCCTTCCGAATAATCACCAGATTGAACATGAGCAAACAATTCCAGCAGGAAGTTTCACTGATTGTTATTAACTTAATTTATGAAGTCGTTAAGAACGGCCACCAGTTAATCTGTGAGTCTGTTAATGATTTCCAAAACAGACACTTGTCTAGAGCTAAGCCCCCTGCCTGTGTCTTGGCTAGACGGGAGCTCACTAGATGTTTTTATTCTATTTTAAAAAGTGCGTGCACACAGCGTGAGAGACTTTACAGCCACTGAAGATGCCAGCACAAGAAACTGAGTTCCACAGTTTATCCACAGCATAAATACCCTGCAAGCTTCTCTCCATGCCTGTCTGCCAGCATGCCTCAAACCTAAACTGGAGGGACCATCTCCGGGGGGTGAAAAAGCCAGTCTTAAAGCCCATTCAAATCAGTGGCCTCTCTGCCAAGACTGCCAGCAAGCAGGCCAGTGACGTGTCTATTGGGAACAGCACCAGGACCTTATTTCACACAGGCTAACTCAGATGGCAGTAACATTAGTCGTATCACAGGCACTATACACGGCTTGCTTTGGGACTTCCTTCTGACCATAGTTTCAAAGTTCATTTGCAAACCCAGTGACAATATTATAGGTGTACTCAAAGGGTGGAAATGGAGGGGTAGGGGTGCTGAGTGGTGACTGACACCATATACACTGATTTTTTCCCCTTTCATCGTGTGATTTGCTCTTTCAGTTAGTGTGCATCTTTCCGGCCTCTATACTGGGGCAGTGCCAGGCCCCTTTTAACTCACATAAAGCCATGCCTGGAAGAAAAGCCAGCAAAATAGAGAAGAGAAACCTATGTAGTGTGTCCCAATGTTTTTAAAGCAGTCTTGTTAGATATTCTTGGCAATTGTGTGGACAAGCTCATCTTTATTACATTTCTGACCAGCTTTCACATGCACTCAGTGAAGCCACTGAAAGCCTTTGGCAAGGAGACAAATGCTGCATTCACGCTGGTTTCAGACTGCCCCCTTGACACTTGGAGAGCTGTTAACAGCCTCCTGTGCTCTTACCTCTACACAAAACAGAGAGCTAGTCTACACTAGAATAGCTACAGTGGCACAGCTGCACCGCTGCTACTGCAGACGCTCTATGCGCTCTCCCGTTTGCATCATTACTCCACCTCCCTGAGCTGCGGTAGCTACGTCAGCACAAGAGCTCCTCCTGCCAACATAGCACTGTCCACACTGGCGCTTAAGTCAGGGTAACTTACATCCCTCGGGGGGTGGCTTTTCCATGCCTCTGAGCGACTTAAGTTATACCGAAGAAAGAGCTAGTGTGTACAAGCCCAGAGGCCTCAGCCTTCTAAATGGGCAAAGGAACAACTCCACAGCGAAAGAACAAACAGATGTCTGAAGCAAAACAGATGAAAATTCCAGAAATTCCATGCAAAGAATCTTGAAACAATCTCCCATGGCATCCTCTAGTTCTAACACAACATACAACACCTCACACATCCCTTCCCAGCTATCAGTGCCCCAACATTTATATTCACAAAGTATATTGATGTCACTCATTTATAAGCCACACACAACATCTGAACCTGTATGAATATTCTTCCACAAAAGAACATTAAGTGATAGAAAAAAGTACTGCCACTGACTTACAGGGACACCTCAGGCAGGTCACCTGATTTCTCACTGACTTCTTTTCCCACATCCGTAATACTTGCCTACATCCACGGGTTGTTTTGTGAGGTGTAATAAATTAATGCTTGCAAAGACCTCCAGGACCCAAGGAGGGAAGGTGGGTATACCCATCTAGTGTTATCACTGCAACTTGCACTAATATTTGACACAAATATAATCCCCCTTTAAACCTGGCACTGTTTGGCCTAAATCCATGTTTCTGTTAAGTGGATTACATAAAAGAGTCCTACTCTCAATTTTGCCGTTACTGACAACAGTTCAACCTTTTCATATTGTAAACCATGTGGTCTGATGGACACTTCCCTCCCAATCTGACCTGAGTCAGTTGAAATGCTTGGTTCCATAAAAAATAGTATCAGAGGAGACATGAAAATAGTTTTGCTTTGTGATGGGTGTAGCTGGTTGGCTCAATCCTCACACCTCCTGTTTTATCGCTGTTCTGATTATTTCCTGTCCATAGGTACAGGGCTTTAGCTTGCAAGTTCTTTTGGGCAGGGACTGTCTTATATTTGCACAACACTCAATACAATGGGACCCTGACCTAATTGGAACCTCTGGAAGCTAGTTATACAGCTAATAATTAGGAATCTACCACACTGCTCTATTGTCTCCAAGTTACAATACTTTGTGGTTTTGATTTGCTCTCCAGTGTATTTATTACCCCCTCCAATGTTAGTATCAGCCACATATTTGATTTCAGTTGAATTGATACTAAAACAACCCACCCCCCCCAAAAATAAAAAGCCTGCACCACTTGAGACACAAAGTAGAAAAGGCAAAGAGGGGCTTCAAAAAGATGCATTGGTCAAAAACCACTCTAGAAACCACAACTAGAAACCTGTATTTGTATTAGCTTTTTTGGGGAAAACTCCATTTCACTACTGCCAATGGTAATGCTTGTGTAGATGGGGCATCAGCATTTTTACCACTGTGCCATCTAGATCTGCACTGGACAGGTTTAGACACCACAGTGGTAAGAGAAACAGGAGCCTTGCCTACATTACCTCTGCAATTGTTCCTGTCAACAGTGGAACTCTATTGGTAGTGCTGGAACAGTGGGAGGTTTATGTATTTTTTGAAGTGCAGAATAAACAAGGCCTAAACAAGGTCTCAGACTGGGTTACAAAAGCAGGAAGACTCCTTGAAGACAGTGACAATTCATCACTATGAAAGAAGCAGCTCTGCAGAGTACACATGAGAACCACTGTTTTAGAACAGGGGTAAAAATGCACAGGAGGATATTTGGTCAAGAATTCTTAACTACACGCCACCTTTGTGAAATATGGTCACAGCAACAATCTAATCTTTTTGCATAAAATGTAAAATAACAGGGCAGCAGAGAGATCAGTCTGCTAGCAAATGGAGATGATAAGAACATCAACAGCCATGCTAACTTTCCTGCTTAACATAACACACCCATCTCCCTCTCATGCAGGGGTAGGGAAGATATGATTTAAACTTTAAGATTTGTCCTGACTAGGACAAGTGATTTAGGGCTAATCTACACTGGCAACGCTAAAATGCTGCCTTGTGTGGTCGTGGCCAGCGCTCTAAAAAACCACCTCTACAAGGGGTGTAGCTCCCAGCGCTGGGGCACTGTTTACAGCGCTGCAACTTGCTGCGCTCAGGGGGGTGTTTTTTCCCCACCCCATAGCGAGAAAGTTACAGCGCTGTAAACTGCTAGTGTAGACAAGCCCTTAGTTTAGGTTGGGTTAGGCTTGGCAAGTCAATCAATTGACCAGTAATACCAACTGATCACCTATTTGACCACAGTCAAATACTGTCAGTTATTCCAACAAGAAAGCCCTGATGCAGGCAGCAGCCTGCCTACCTGCCTCTTTGATTGCACTATGATGCCATTCCTCCCTTTTTTAGGACTTCATTTCACTGTGTTTTGCATTTTTGAGTTAAAATAACTCAGTTAACTAACTTGCTTTTTGTAATTAGTCATAAGTATTTAATTAAGGCTAAGCCTTTTGGAGACCATACAATCTTATTTTTTCTGTTTTAGTCTTCTAATAACTTAGTGCTTTAAAATATTTGATTGTTTTTGACAATATTTGACCATTATTTTTGGACTAGTCAAATGCCCAACCCTAAATTGGGCTCTAACACTTACTAACTAAGCTCAACCTAAACATGACCACGGTTCCTAGTCAAGACAAAGTAATGAGTTTGTCCCACCTACAACTTCTGTGATTCTACAAGACTCAAGATTATTCCTTGTAACAGGAACCACTGAGCTAAGAGGGCTAGAGAAAGTACTGCTACCAACTAACATAAAGGCCTTATACCTAACGCATCTCACGCTTTCCTGAGTTAAAGCTTGGCCTGCGCAGAGTTTGCATCTCCACACGGCTCAAGTCAGTGTCACATGTGAAGGGTGTTTATTTCACACAGTTCAAAGGAAAGAGAGTTTAAGGGAGAACAGTTATTTCAGGCTAGAGCTTCTTGCTCTCTGTGATCAACTCGGAGGACAAATCCCACAGACAGCTAGGCTCCGTTCAGGAGACTCTTGTAAGAGTAGCAAAGAATCCTGTGGCACTTTATAGACTAACAGATGTTTTGGAGCATGAGCTTTCGTGGGTGAATACCCACTTCATCGGATGCAGGTGACGAAGTGGGTATTCACCCACGAAAGCTCATGCTCCAAAACGTCTGTTAGTCCATAAGGTGCCACAGGATTCTTTGCTGCTTTTACAGATCCAGACTAACACGGCTACCCCTCTGATACTTGTAAGAGCGTGTGTGCTGGGAGCTGCTGAAGCTGTGACTCCCAGCTAGGAGCTGGGTTACCCTCCGGAATTAAAGCAGTGCCCCGACCAAGCCTGGGGCCCCAGCAACCCCCCGCCCAGGTCCTCAAAGCAACCCCCAGTCTAGAAGCTCCACATACTCCCGCACCGACCACCACTCAGCTCGGGCCTCAATGGGCCACCCCCGGCCATGCCCCCCCGGCAGTACCGAGCCCAGCAGCCGCCACCACCGTCCCAGGCTCCCCGCAGCCTCGGGCCCCGCCGAGCCTCCGGCGCCCACCCCCCGTCAGGGCTCGAAACTCACCCCTCGCCCGGCCACAGCCGTCCCGGGGCCCGGCCACCGCCCAGCTCAGGCCCCGGAGCGAAGGGCCGGGACGAGCCCCGGGGCGGGGGAGGGAGGTGGTGCCCGGAGCTCGGGCCCGGCGGGCTCCGCTGACGCCCCGGGAGGCTGGTACCGAGCCCTGACAGGGACTGTCCGGGCCGCTCCACTCACCGTCGCCCCCGACGCCGCCATCTTGGATCCACGTGTCGGGACAGACGTAACCGGAAGTAGTTAGCGGTTGGTTGGGGAAGTTTATCACCATGGAGACGGCGACGGGCGGAGGAAGCCGGTTCCGGGCCGAGCCCTCCAGGGGGAGCGAAGAAGGAGCGAGACCGGGCCCCGGCCGAGCATAGGCACTGCCTCCGCGGGGCTACGCTCCCTCGCCCCCATCCCCTAGTTACCGCCAGCAGGGCCCAGCTCCGGGGAGAGGACGGCCTGCAGCGCCATCTTTACTGAGGGCAGCAGGGCTCTGCCCCAGGCCCAGGCCGTCTGTGTGGCAAACACTCGGAGCCATCTTTACTGAGGGCAGCAGGGCTCGGCCTCAGGCGGAACGTGTGTGTAACGCTCGGAGCCATCTTTACTGAGGGCAGCAGGGCTCGGCCTCGGGCGGAACGTGTGTGTAACACTCGGAGCCATCTTTACTGAGGGCAGCAGGGGTCGTTTCCTCCGTTGGTAACCCATTCGCCCCGCTCGCGCGCCATCTTTACTGAGGGCACCAGACGGTACAAGGAGCCGAGTGTGACATTCTCTCGTTCGCTGCCGTGTGTGGTTAACTCTGGAGCATAACGATGGCGATCTGTCACAGTTGTTACGCTGGTGATGGGCCCCCGGCTGGACAGAGGGGTGGTAGCCACACCAGTGGGCATTAGCAATAGTGGATACCTCTGTTGAGATAAATATGAGAAGGAAGAAACCATCCCCTGAAACCTGAGGTCTCTCCCTCTATTGGCTGAGGGAGGACGGAGTATTTACCAGTAGCTAGAAACAGATAATACCAGGCCTTCTTTGCTACCAAGTATACAATGTTAAAAGAAAGCCACAAACAATGCAAAATGTTTTAATATTTATTGACTGAAAAATCAAAGCTGAGATAGAAGCACATCATCCACACTCTCTCTTCTGTTACTGTTATCCAGGAAAGTCACGTAACTATGTCAAAAATTCATTAGGAAAAAGATGTCAAAAATCTGTCTCCTCACTCCTTCCACCCCTCCCACCCCCAAATAATCTATCTTTAAATACTAAAAAAAAAACTGAAATAAGTGTGCAAGAAATGCAGGGTTCCTTAGTAGAAATGCAAGTTATTAAACTGCACATTGTGCTACCCTCCCCTATCCAGAGAAACTGAAGTTAACTACTTTCTCTTAAGATTTCTACTACCACCTACTCCACGTTGTAAAATGCATGAGAATATATCAGTCCCTAGCATCGTGTTCCTAATATGTTTTTTAGGAAACACACCTGTAATTCTCAGACAATCGTAAAGGTGCCACTATAAAAATCTGCAGAAACAGCTTAAGAAAAGAGTTGAAAAATCAAAATTCTGCTGTTACCCCAGAGCAACTGGGAGGAGGGGAAATCAGGCCAATGTCTGTTATTTATAAACTATCATATACGTGCGAGGCATTTTGCATGTTTGTAAAAAGATGAGGTTCCTGCTCCAAAGAGCTCAAGATCTAGTTCAGTTAACACACTTGCCAACAGTTCACCCACAAGAAGATGCAGATCAGATCCATGCAGGAAACCATCACAAAAGCGAAACGGGTTTGGAAGTCGCTTTACATGGCACCTTTAATCCAGAGATCCTAAAGCCCAAATCACTTTACTAGCGACCACTTCTGGGGTGAAATCCAGCAGCTGTTTAACAGTACACAACTCCAGCACGTGACAGTTTGTGATGAGGAGTGAACTATATTCATTTGAAACTGCCTGAGGAGATTTTCGTCAGAATGCAGTTATTCATAATGTAATTTGCTCTGTTATCCTATCTGCAGAAAGCAAACAAGCATGATGGGATCTTTGCAGAGTCATGCCCACAGTTTTATATCTCATTGGAAAGATGGCACCTTCTACATCACAGTGCCTTCTTGCATGATGCTAGGGCAATAGTTCTATATGGATTTAAAGGGAATGGAGCCACCTGCTGAAGACTTCCTGCAGCAGTGGATTTTCCATAGCAGTCTCACACCTAAGTACTAACAAGGCCTAACAGTGTTTAGCTTATCCAGCAAGTTCACAGCCCAAGGAGGCTGAAATGTAATGCTACTGCATTCTGCCTCCCAACTTCAATCAAGTCAGTGTCAGGAAATCTTTGGTGTCTAAGAAGAGGCTGATGGAAGTGGGCAATATGTATAAAGGAATACGAAGGGAGGGCTTGGCCAGGAGAAGAACAGACGGGGTGTGTCTATTACAGGTACTATAGCATACACAGTTATAGATATCCATTGCTGTCACTGGATTGTCTACATTAAGGTTGATGCTGGTACTGGCTCTCTGTTGCAGTAAAGAAATCCTCCAGAACACTCTGTGTGTACTCAAAGGTAGGACGATCTTCTGGTTTGGTCTTCCAGCATCTCATCATTATATCATACAGCTCTTCTGGGCAGTTTTCTGTGCGCGGCATTCGGTATCCACGCTCCAGGGCACGGATCACTTCTGGGTTAGACATCCCTATAACACAACAATGGGCAGGAGGGAAACCGAGCATTAAAACAGGTGTTTTCATTTTGATTTTTAACAACCCCTTTAGGGAGTGTGATCCCCCTGACATAGGGACAGGAAGAAAACACAGGAAGAGGGGTGCAGATAAACTCCTATACCATTACCTGGGAAAGGTACAGCAATCAGAGACAATGACATTCAAAGCAGTATTAACATAATCATTTTTTATCCCAATAAGAGAGATCAGTTATGAAGTCCAGTTCTGCATAACACTCCAAAAATAAAGACCATACTCTTCATTTAATAGGCAGCAGATTTGAAACAAACAAAAGGTAGTATTTCTTAATACAACACACAGTCAACCTTTGGAACTTGTTGCTAGGGGATGTTGTGAAAGCCAAAACTATAACAGGGTTCAAAAAAGAACTAGATAAGTTCATGGAGGATAGGTCCATCAATGGTGTCCCTAGCCTCTGTTTGCCAGAAACTGGGAATGGACAACAGGATGGATCACTTGAGGATCACATGTTCTGTTCATTTCCTCTGAAGCACCTGGCATTGGCCCTGAGTTTCAAAGGTGCTGACCGTCCACAGTCAGTGGTGCTAGGCATCTCTGAAATCAAGCCGTGCCTCAAGCTGGGTGCCCAGAAGCGGATTCATCTAAGTTTAGTGGACACCTTTGAAACTACAGACCTTAATTTCATGTCCATTTCTCAGTCACTAAAACTGGGACTCCTGCAGCTTCTGCTTTGGGCTCTGTGCACTTTGATGTCTGAGAGTTTCAACTGGGTGTATTTTTAGCCTATAGACAGTGAGTAATCAAGGTTAAATTAAGAGCACCAGCTGGATTTCAATCTTTCACACCATCCAGTGTGGGCTAGTACCTGCCCAAACAGCAAACGTGGATGAATGAATAATACATGTTGGTCAGAGATGTGACCATGCCATGCCCTGGATACTCTGCCTTTTACTTCTTGTTCCAAGGCTTTGTCTCCTGTGCTCATGATCCTGTCTTCAGACGCTGCTCCCCAACTTTTGTGGTTCAAAGTTCTCAATGCACGCTTCCTTCCCTGATACCCTTCTAACTTCAGCTAGAAGTAGATTATATGGACAAGCCAAGAATAGCATATGGAGACATTTCAACTTCCTACCTGGGTATGGGGTCCGCCCATAGGTAACTATCTCCATCAGGAGGATTCCAAAGGACCAGACATCTGATTTTATGGTGAAAGATCCAAAATTGATGGCTTCTGGTGAAGTCCATTTAATGGGAAACTTGGCACCTGGCAAATAGATCAAAATTGTCAGGTGTAACTCACATGCCAAGTGGCCAGAAGTGAGGCACATAGCAAGATAAGTAACTAACAGAAGGATGTATGGAGATACAAGTTAAGTAGCCGCCATGCTGCATTAACCTATGTGGTAACTTCTTTCACACATCCTCGACATGCAAATTACGCCAACTCAGACTCCCATGCACATGGGTGGGTGGGTGTAAGCAGGCCTAAGGGAGTCCAAGTTACACCATCTTACACATCACCTCTGAATTTGGCCACCCATGTGCATTTTGTCATGCCTATTAGGTTATGCAGGCTGCATTTGCGCATGGCATCCACAGCAGCTCTCTCTACCTTCCCGGGCCGTGTACTCGTTATCCTCAATGATCCTGGCCAGTCCGAAATCGGCAATCTTGCACACCAGGGAGGCTGATACCAGGATATTGGCAGCTCTCAAGTCCCGGTGGATGTAGTTCCTCTGCTCGATGAAAGCCATTCCTTCTGCAATCTTTAGAGAAGGGAGAAAGTGTTTGTGAGCCACAGAAAAAGACCCTTCATGGGCACCATGAAAGACATTAGCTGATCATTAACAAGCACCTGGAAACCAAGGACTAGAACAATGAGTGCGCAGTGGATCCTCTCTCTCCAAGAGGAAGTGGGGTGACAGACTAAATTCCTGTCCCCTAAGGAAAGGGTTTTTAATTGAGCTTCAAGACAGGGGATCAATTATGGCAAAGTCCAGGATTCCTGGTGGCATTCAGCCCTCTGCAGAAGGCCAACATGAGGCTTATGCACCACTTACACCCATGGTGGGGAGATGGCAGAGGGCAGTGGCTGATGAATTGATGTATCAGAACCAGCCTTTGCAAATTTCCATGAACTGGAAGCTGGGATCTAACCTGTTCATCAACCGTCATGCACATGGACTCACACAAACACCCACGAATTTGCAGACAAACACACTCATCTTGAATTTGCCAGCACCCACACACGAGCTAGTGTGCACATGATCATAACCCAAATCTGCTGCCACAGGCCCTCAGCTCTACTATCCAGACCTGTGGGAATACACTAGGCTCGTGTCTGCTTTTAAGCTCCCTCAGTGATCATCTTTTTCCAAATCTCACTATAACTGCACACGTGGAACTATCTCTGCTGAGCCCCCCGCCCCAATCCATGAAGAAGAATGCAAGTGACAACATATACGGATCTCCCATTAGGATAGAGAAATTCTATAGAACTGAGAGCAACTCTCCCAGAACCTAAACATATGATGAGCAGAGTTCTCCCCCAGACATCTCTCTCATGGAGTTCAGTGGATGTGGTGCCCGAGATGTTTAACTGGAGAGGGGGAATTTTAAATTCAGACTTGCCCATAGTAGCACTGAATATTATATCTAAACAACACTCCCTTGTTATCTGACCATGCTCATATGTGGGAGAGCCCAGTAGATGGCACTCGCCTCAAACAACACAGAATGGTCATAAAGAGGCACTCAAGACAGAGCAACGGGAGCAGGAGGCAACAGACAATGGGACAGTAGGGATAGACCAGGGAGCTGGAAAGGAAGGAATCCATGGGGATGAAGTATGGATACTGCACTTGTTTACCCCTGTGGAGAATCTGGCCCCTAGAATTTGGGGGCCTAAATTTTCAAATACTTGCACCTGTGATGTCTATGCAAAAAACAAGTGCCACAGACACAAGAGGCTAATTTCACACTCAGAAACCTATTTGCACCCACAGTTACTCATTCTGAATGTGCAAATGTGCTGCTCATGCAGCTGCCCAGGAGCTATTTGCATGTATTGCTGCCTCTCTCTGGGAAAGCTGGAGGAAATACTAATGTGTTTGCATTAAAGGTTCTAGCTAGGCCCTTTGTGAAGGCTCAGATCCAGAAAAATGATGTGCACAAGTGCCTATCTAATTTGCAGAGGCATTTACCCCAGGCAGTGTGCTCTAGTGCAGAGGTTCTCAGACTGTGGTCTGCAAGCTCCATTCAGGTGGTCTGCAGATAGTTCCCTCTAAGGTGCGTGCCTGGGCGGCCACACACAAGAGAATGAGGGGCCAGCCACCTAATTAGTGGAGCCGCACAGGCGTGGCTCCACTAATTGGGTGCCTGGACCCTGGAGAAGATGCACATGTAAGGTGAGGTGGTGGCTTTCAGGGGGGAATAGGAGGTAGGTGGGAGGGGGCAGTGGAGTGAGAAGAGGGGGTGGGGGGAATTTGGGATGTGCAGGGCTGCGGCCAGAAAGGCAACTTTCCGCAGCTCCAGGGCTGAGGCTTCCGGGGAGACCCCCTCCTTCCCAGCCCCAGCTCTGTGGCGGGGGAGAGACCCCCTCCTTCCCAGCCCCAGCTCTGTGGCGGGGGAGAGACCCCCTCCTTCCCAGCCCCAGCTCGGGGGGCTGCCGCAGTGGGGGAGAGAGGGCACATCCATCACATTAGACAGGTAAGACTACTGATATTAAAATATGAGTTGTGTGCTTTTATTTGTAGAACAAAAAATGTTAATTATTATGACTTTTTGTATATAGCGCTTTTATCCAAAGCACTTTACAATAGTTAGCTAACGGTACAAACATTTGGAAAGATCGTTAAGTGGTCCGCCGAGACCCTCAGCAATTTTCAAGTGGTCCACAAAAAGAAAAGTTTGAGAATCACTGTGCCAGTGGATAGGGGCTGAACCAGGAGACCTGGGTTCTATTCCCAGCTTTGCCATCAGCTTGGGCATGATCTTGTGCAAGCCATGTCATATTTCTGCCTCTCCCACCTTTAGCTTGTCATTTCGAGGGTGAGCTCTCCAGGTCTCAGACACAGTCCAAAAGCCCTGGTCTGCACTAGAAAATTAGGTCTGTTTAAGTCATTCAAGAGTGTGAAAAATCCCTGCCCAGTATAGTTAAGCTGACCTAAGTCCGTCTGTAGACAGTACTAGGTGGATGGAAGAATGTCTCCATCAAGCAAACTACTACCGCCTCTCGGGGGAGGTTGAGTCCCTATACTAATGAGAGAATTCTTCCCATCAGTATAGTTAGTGTCTACACTGAAGCGCTACAGCAGCGCAGCTGTGTCAGTGTATCATTTGACGTGCAGACAAGTCCTTACCAGGGGCTAGTCTTCACTTCAGAGGCTTTGCTGATACAGCTATACCAGCATAGCTACACAGCACAGTTCCTAGCATAGACACAGTGCATGCTAACAGAAGAAGGTTTTTCTTCCAGCCTAACACCACCACCACCCTGAAGCACATTAGCTATGCTGACAGAACCACCATTCTGTCAGCATAGCTGCGTTTACACTTGGGGTTTTACTGACAGCTATGCTGGAGAAGGGATGTGGCTTTTAACATGCATGACTGACATAGCTATGCTGGCAAAATTTAGTAGTGTAAACTTGACCTGTGTATATGTACTGTGCCTACGACCCTGGGACTGGGACCTTGGCTGGGGCTTCTAGCTGCTGCTGAAATAGAAATAGTACATTTGGATACACAATCAGATCACTTCACACACAAATTAGATGCACAACTGCACATCCAACTTATCTGAAGATCTGGTTCTGAAAATGTTATTTCAAAAGCTATTTTCAGGGAGCATTTTGTGAACTCCTGTGAAATCTTTTCCTTTCCTTAGCCCTATCTTCAACCCACTTTCCCCTCTGCTAGGAAACTCCTTTTAGGCCTGGCTTCTGCTAACACACTTGTGCCAGGCAGTGTGTATGGAGCCAACGTTCATTATGCCCCTTTCCAGGAGCCTTGCCCAAGACAACACTAGTCTTATGTTTAAAATCATTTTCCAGCATTGGGTAAAGTGGAAAACAGTTGGAGCCTTGGGGAGCCGGAGAAAGTGGCTGGCGGCTCAAAGCATGAATTTTTGACAGAATAAAGAATGCCCTGCCCGGAAAGCTGCATGGCCCTGCCCGAGTACTGAGATGTCTGGCAGAAAGGTGTCAGAGGTGAAGCCACCAGGTGGCCTGTGGCTTTTAAACCAGATCACCAATACACAGAGTTATTTCTGCTGCTCCTCTGAGTTACACACTTGGCAATTAGCTGACTTCAGCCATAACTGTTGTATCCTGGAGACAGGAGACAGCAATCTGGGTGACCAGAAATAAAATGGAAACTTTCCCCATCTAGACTCCCACAAAGAAAAGTCACCAGAATCTGTAGTAAATTCTGTGGCCCCTGGACAGCATAAAACCGAGGCCCTTAATAGACACAGACTCCTCCAGATCCTGACATGGCAAAGGCGGGGACTGGTTCTCTGCCAGATAGCTGACCAACCGGATCCTTTACAACACTAACCAGCTGCACCGTCCCCAGACCTCTAACTGCCAAATTCTATAGTTAAGGGGTTAATCATCAGAGAACAAACTACTTCCCCTTCAGCCACCACACACCTGCTTCTCCTAAGCTTCACACAGCTGTACTGTGGGGCCCAGGGACAGTTGTGAACAAGTGGCCAGTTGTTTCAGAGAACGCAGTGAGAACACCAAGGCATCAGAGGGGATGCAGAGAAAGGAAACTCACTGGATTATTTCCAGGTTTCCTCTCCCAAAGCAGAAAAAGCACCAGGTCCTCCCCCACACCTGCACATTTTCCTGGGGCCTATGAGGCCTATTTGCATATTCAAATCAGGCTCACAACTCTCCATTGTTAGATTCTGAACAGTTGGCTTCTTCACAGAACCTAGCTGGTCTCTACCCACTCCCTCATCATCAGCTTTTACCAGGGAGGAACCTCCCAGGCAGGGGTTTGCTCCCAGCAGCTAGTGACCTACAGGCCAAATATGTCTCCTGATCATTTCAGCTTTTGAGTCTAACACACTTTCTTCCAGTAACACAATGTGGCCCTTTATACCTCCCAATTGCTTCCCAAACACTCAGCTGTTACAACTAAGGAAGTACTGCTCTTTGCCTTTTAAAGACACGGAAACTCAGCTAGAGGGGCAGCCTGGCACTCATCTCTCTTGCACTTCAGTACCTTTCACTGCCCTCAGCAAGAGAAGGGGCAGGTCTCGAGTTCAGTGACTTGCTCGAGGTCACACGGAGTGAAGTGGCACTGCAGGGTTCCTGGTCCCTAGTCCCATGCTCAGTACTCTAGACCACATTGCCTTTGAGTACAAGGGCCCTTCTGTTCTGTAACCACCCCAGTCTGCGGTCTGGCCTCTTCAGCTCACACAGGGCTCACGACCGTGCCCAGAGACCAGTTGTTTTGACCCCAAAAGGTCAATTGCTGCGGGGACTTGAGGCCTTAGCACAAAGACCTTCAGCCCAAGCTGGCCTGGCTTTTCTCTCACCACTGGCCACTGTGCACAGCTCCATTCCTCCTCCGTGGCTCACACCCAAACTAGGAGCAGAAGTTTCCCTGGCCGCCCTTACGCCCTCACCGTGCTCTTTCCTCACCTGGGCAGAGAAGTCAATCAGCTTCGGGAGAGGCTGCTTGTTGCCTTCATCACTTTTCAGGAAATCCAGCAAACTGCCTGCAAAGGGCACGACAGGGAAGTGGTCAGGGCCTGGCCAGCATGTTCTGTCTGTCGCCAAGCCCCTGGGTCCTGGCCTGCAAACTTAGCATGCTCCCCACGTCTGCTCAGGGAAACGCAGAGGGGCCCACTACAGAACCAGCCTCCCAGGAGCCATTTCTCAATCCTGCACGTCCCCAGAGCTGCAGCCGGAGGGATTCAGGCAGAAGATGGGACCTCTCATGCTCTGATCCATGAGACGTGCTCCTGCCTCCTTTCTGCATGTCCGCGGGGTGGGGTTAGCCTGGGGGGAGGAGGGGTGCTAGCTCGACTCCATGGGTTTCTCATGCTTCTTGCCGTTTTCTTTGTTCTCTTCCTGCTCCTTCCCTCTTTCCTGGCAACAACTGTTATCACATACTTCCAGTCATGAACCGTATCCTGGCCAATTGCACTCCTCCCACACCCAGGGACAGCACGCGTGGAGGGGTACGGGCAACCCGTGTCTGCCTGGGGCTGCCAAGGAACATACCTCGCCTACCCCCGGGAGGGCCCTGAACAGCGTTACCACCTGGTATTAGTGCACTTGGGGCTCCATCTCTCCCTCTGCCCCAGAGGCAGGTCAGCTGGGGCGGGGGGGGGGTTACCTTTCTCCATGAATTCAGTGATGATGTAAATAGGCTCCTCCTTGGTCACCACCGCGTGCAGCTTCACCAGCTTGTCGTGCTGCAGGCTCTTCATTAGGTTTGCTTCCGCCAGGAAAGCTTCCACTGACATGCTCCCTGGCTTCATGGTCTTCACCGCTACTTTGGTGTGTTTGTTGTAGGTGGCTGGAAGGGATAGGAGGACACTAGGATGCTTCAAGGCCATTCCCAACCAGCCTGGGGCTGCTGGCACCACTAGCTGCTTTGAGAGCAAAACTGTACAGGGCTTCCTCTCTTCCAGTGGCCATGGCCCTATCCCACTCTGCCCAGTTACAGCTCAGGAACCTGACCCAGGTGCTAGCACCCCTGAGGCTGCTCATCTCCCTTCCTCCACCCACAGTGACTCAACCCCTCTCAATTCACACTGAGGCTTCTCTGCCCTGGGAGAGCATTAGATTTCAGAGGCATGACCCTGGTTTGTATGGACACACTTGCTACATGAAGGCTGGTGGCTAGACATATCCTTCAATGCTCTTCCCGCCGTCACGTGGCCCAGCCCTGAGAGGCAAATCATAGAAGAAAGAAAAAGCAGAATTTGGTTTCATATTATCCAATTATTCAAATCCTCCCTTCTCTGCAGCTGGAGAGATCATTTATTTACCTGCCTCCTTCCAGTGGCCTTCCTTCCTCATTGCCTACTATATCCCTCGCCTCTTGCCTTCAGAGCCCCTTCATCATTACATCTCCTGTCTCCCCTTTCCCCTTGGCCCCCAATTGTTGCTCTTACCCATCCAGACTTCTCCAAATTGCCCAGCTCCCAGCTTCTTCTCCAGCTTCAGGGATTCCCGGGGGATTTCCCAGGCATCTTTCTCCCAGGGTTTCTGTGGTTTTGGCGCAGTGCAGGGGAAAGTGAGCTTCTGGCACAGCCCATCGCTTTGGCCTGAAAAAGAAGAACAAGATCTACTGATCAGGATCAGTCGTTTCTGCCAGGCAGGGCGAGTCTGGGCTACAAAGCTCTGTACCTGCTCCCCTCAGGCTAGCAATAGCATAAGGGCGTTTTCACAACTCCCATAACAGCCTGCCACGTAAATAACGCCATTCAGTCCAGCCCTAAGGACAGCGTTTGCTTTAATGGGATAAACGTTCATCCGTATGCCGTGTGACCTGGTGTGTGAAGTCCCCTCTATGCACTGAGTAGGGACAGCTCAGGAAGCTTCCCCACAGTGCCCTGCATCCTGGGTTTTTGGAGGCCGGGGAGCACAAGCCACTTCTGGAGTGTGGAAAAGTTTCTGACCGTGCAGCTCTCCAAGTCTCTGCTCCCGCATGCAGATCACTAGGTATGGTGGTAGTCTGGGGATGTGGACACTTGCCACTAAGAACTGCACTATAGCCGTCAAAATTGTGTCCTAGAGCATCAAACTGGCTGTCAAGCACTAATGACGTGCAGGCACCAATGACCAGGGCTGGATTCAAAGCAGTAACCTAGAGGCAGAAGAATCTGTAACTGATAGACAGCCCCTAAAATGAAGGAAAGAAACCAGGAACGGAGTCTTGACAGGCAGAGGGGGACAGAGGTAGCAGGAGCGAGGAGATGCTGCAGAGAGATGAGCCTCTAGGGAAGCCGCCTGCCCATGGTGATAGCAAGGCAGCCTGGAGGCGGCAGTGTGCACAGGCAGAGGACCCAGCACGTGTAACGTAGGACTCACCCTTATAGTGGCTGACCAGATCCTGGAGCGTGGCAAAGCTGTTCCGAGGGGAGATGTAGAAGCCACCACTGTCCAACGTCCGGATCTTATAGTGCTTCACTGTCTCCCCATTTTGGGGATCAAAGTCTCTCACAGACAAGGAGTAGCTCCCTGATTCAAGAGACAGACACACAAATGGAGACTCCAGGGGTATCGGCAGGCCCTGTTGAAAGCGGGTAGCTACAGGCTCCTGCTCTGTAGAGCTTCCACACTTGCACAGGTTACCCCAGTAATGCCAGCCTGAGCTCCCCTCCACTACACCACCGCCTACTGCCCGTGCCACAGCAACCTCCCCACTAGGCAACCCAGCTCAATGCTGCCAACAGCAGCTAGTTCAACAGCCTGCAGCTGTGCTCAAGTGAAAGCAGCTCTGCTAACCGCTCCTCCCTTCTCCCCTAAGTGCCCGCATCCCTTTGTCTGTTGCAGGGATTTCCAGAAGCAGGGCAGTGGGATTTCTAGGCTGACACTCAACGCCTTACACAAGGAAGAGTTTGCAATGGGCTTGTTTCCTGAAGCACTGAGCTGAGAAGCAGACAAGCTCTGCCCTCCCCATCATCTGCGCCTCCTAACCTCAAGAGGAGTGTCAGATCGAGTCATTTCCTGCAAGCCCACCCCTCCCACACTGATTAGGGCATTTTGCAACATTGCGGGTGCCAGTGATATCTTAGCTGAACTTTATGTTCTGGTAGCAAAAGGAACCGAGTTAGATGCCCAGAGCAGAGAAGGGACTTGCAAGGGGGAACTTTCAGACCACTGTTCTTTCCCCGCCTGATAACGGCTGCGTTGTCTGGATCAGGATCATCCACCCCCACCCAACCTCCTCCTGCCCTGTCCCAAACAACAGAGGCCTTCTGATTCCACAAGGGGCAGCACCCCCTCTGCTGCCCCCCGTTACCTTTCGTCGTCTCGCTGTCTCGGATCATGAAGGACCCAATCATATTTCCTGGCGCGAGGAGGTGACGCTCTGCATCTTTCCGGCTGACTCCTTTGAAAAACCACCTGTAGGGCGAAACCACAGCTGACCCCAGCCACCCGCGCTGAGCACGCAGGCGGCTTCCCAGGTTTTCTGCTTCTCAGACATTCCTGAGACTCTGCCCATTTCCAGGACAGACTCAAGCCGAGGGTGCTGGTGAGTCAGGGGAGACTCCAGGACAAGCGGCCTGGTTTGCCATGGTGTTTCTACAACACAGCACTGCTTTGTCAGGGTCACTCCCTGTCACTGTAACATGGCAGTTACAGCTCCCATGTCTCCATCACGGGGCTGTGAAGACCTCACCTCCCCCCACACTATTATCTATGCTCTGGGGGACTCACCATGGCATCTGTGTCATGCCTTTCCAATGGATCTCCCTGGGACACAGGAACAGGAAGGAGGCTTCCCAGGTGATCTCTCCCCCTGGCCTCACTTTCTCCTCTGGACTCTGAACCGCCAGGATTGGGGGGCTGGAGCCCACACTTAGCCATCCCTTCCACACTCCGGGCATGCCCACCCCCTGAAGGAGTGAGTGGTGGAGAGAGGCCTGGGCAGAATTAGGGCAACTCATTCTCTGGGGTGTGTGGGGAAGGGCAGGGAAAGCTTATGGTTCCCATGAAGGAGGAGAAGGAGTCTTTGGGGAAGTGGTAAGCGGAGACTCTGGTGGCCAGCCCCAAGTCTGTCTCTAGGCAGGAGAAGAGTTTAACCTTCCTGGAGACGCAGCAAGCGGAAGCAGAAGATCAGCAGAACAGAAATGGGAAGGTTATGCCTGAAAAGGCAGAGCACGGCAGACACGATGGGCAGTGGAGTGCAGGTTATTCAGCTAAAGAGGGATCTGTGAGGTTATCCCTGCACAAAGACCCTGCTCCACCCAAACGAATGGCAGACTCACTCTTCTGTCTCCAGGGAGTTTACCCGGGCAACATAGTTACTAGGGATGTAGCCTTCTTGCCCCGTCAGCGCCTTTGCTCTCCACCACTCTCCCGACCTGAGGAGAGACAGACATGAGATTGCTCCCGTCACCCGACATTGCTATGGGAGTCTGCAGTGCATTTCCCGTCCTCCTTACCCCCAAAGGCAGCAGTTCTAAGGCATCTCTGATGCTGCACGTCAGGCCAGGAAGCCCCGTAGCAGAGGAAACTCTACAGGGCCATAAGCCTAGAGAAGCATAATCACAGGGAATGAGCCTTCAAGGCTCCCCGACCCACAGAGCCAGGGCACAGCGTGGGGCTGCCAGGCTCTCAGGAAAAACAGGCTAGTCTTACGCAGTCACTCATTTCACCTCAAGGCGTTGAGGTGAAATGAGTGACTGCGTAAGACCAGGGGTGCCGGGGCTGCACTTACGTCTCCAGGACCTTCAGCTGGTCTCCTTTTTGGAAGCTCAGGTCCTCATTGTGTATCGCTTCATAGTCATACAGGGCCAGGACAATGTAGTCGTCGGAGCCTGCAGGGCGGAACACACCTCAGAATGGCAGAAGAGCTTCTCCTAGGCACGGGCGGTGGGGTGGGGGGAAGCAATTGACTCAGACACGAGACACCCTCACCCCTCTCTGTCCGCAGGTCATGGGGACCCCTCCATTATTCCAGTGGATCCTTCACCTAGAGGGAGCACTGGCTGTGCATGCACATTCAGTCCTGGCTGACCCCACACTGTTTCACCTGATGGATTCCAACCCTGACTTGCCAGGATCAGGCCCCTCTGGTGGGTCCTTCCCTATTCACCCAGCCAACCCAGTTATAACAGCGGAGTCCCCTCCACTCCAACAGAAAACACAAAGCCAACAGCAAAGCACTCGTCTCCCTCACAGTAACATACACACTCACGCCTCCCCTCCCCACACACAAACACACTCGTGCACAGCAGGGACAGGGGCAGGGACTGCAGACCTGAGGGAGGTCCCATGGGGGAAGAACGATTTATGGACTTGTCTGTTTTCAGGTTTTTTATGAGCTTGGGACATGCCTGATCATCCAGAGGCACCACACTGAGACCATTACAGTCACCGGCATCCAGGACCCAAGTGGAATCTGAACTCAGGTTCCCAAAGGTGAAAGGCTGGTGTATTACACGCAACGCTCAGACGTCTCGTATTAGGGAGGGGTCCAACCGGGGCACCGGAACAGATCCTCTGCTCTGGGGGAGTTTGAACCAGATCTGAAGGCTGCAGCTCACATTCATCTCCTACACTCGCTCCTAACAGAGCTGCCGCAGATCATATTTTATACATACCATCCGCTGGGTGGGGCTGAGTTGCGCTGGAGGCATTATTGCCCTGGAAAGCAAGACGGGGGGAACGGTTAGAGTAAGACGTCCCCAGACGTCATACAGACCAATCACTCCCCTGCGGAATGGAGACGGGCGATGGACAGCACTGGAGACCACATGGAGAGGTCATACCGGAGGAGACTGGGCTCAGCAGAGCTGTGAGTTGCACCGTGAAAGTCTGGATGGACAGTGGGATGGAGCACACGCTCCTGTGGGGTGCCACAGCCATCACCCCCCGCGGGACAGCCCATTATGGATGACAAACTCCTGCAATATTTATTTTCTCTCTTTAACCCATTCACTGCTGACCTCTAGTGGAACCATGACCTTCATCTCCTCCTCCTCTTCCTCCCTCTCAAGTGCCTTCCTCCTTCTCTGACCCCTTCCTCTCTTTCTCATTCTCCATTAGCTTCTTCATTTCCATCAGCTTACCCTCTTGCTCGACTCCAGGAAGGATTGCAATGCATTTGCATTCCCAACCCAGAACAAACCAGCATTACCCCCAAGCCACAGGCACCGTGACCAGTGAGTGGTGACAAGTAGACTCCTTCTGGTGTGCTGGTCCCAGATGCCCCAAGAGCAGGTTGTCCTACTGCCTACTTCGAATCCAAAGAGAAACATTGGCTGGTGGTGGGGGGAAGAAGTTCCATAGCTCCCTTTTCTCGGCTGGATCTTGCACCTCATTTCCCTTTGCCCCTGGCCTTGACCCATCCATAAATACAACAGCAGCAGTGACCTTCCCTAGCGCTCAGAAAGAAATTTCCACGGACATTCCCACTTACTTTCTTGTTAGTGGATGTGGGGTCTTTCACATAGTGGGGCTGCAGGAAATTAGGGCTAGAATCAGCTTTGAAGTCCTTGCCGAGCACTCTGGCATCCTTGGATTTCACACAGCCCATCCTGCAGCGGAAAGAAGAGAAAGGAAATAACTTTAACACCAACAAACCCATGTTCATGCTTACATAGCCATCAGACCCCCACTCATCTAGCCTGCTCGGTCACCAGCAGCGGCCAGTACCAAGTGCTGGAACCCCACAATGAACGACGACAGAAAAATCAGCCCAGAGGAAAATCTCTCCCTAACCCCAGGCAGTTTGCGGTTGGCTTACATCATACAGCAGGATTATTACCACGACTACTTCCATAGGAGCCCAAAGACATGGTAGAAACTTCCCAAAAGGGAAGGAATCCTGACCCCAAGAAGCTTACAAAATACCATTAGACAGGGGGAGGCATGAGGGGTCTCAGCAGGAGGATATTGTGGTTACTCAGGAAGGGCTAGAACATCTAGGAGATGTTTTAAAATGTGCTTTATTCAGAGAAAAGAGAGGTCTGAGTTGGTGAATTTCATGAGGGCATCGCAGTGGAGAGGGGCCTGAAGGAAGGACATGATTGAGGAGAATTGGGGGCCTTGCAGACCAAGCGTCCCGTGCCGAGGGACCGCAGAAGGCACCTGGAGACAGCTGGGAGAAGTGACAAAAGGCATATGGAGGCCAACATCACTAGGGGCATGGGGGAGGCGAGGAGTGAGGACACCCTGTTTCTCACAGTTCTGGCTCACAGAGCGGAAAGAAAACTCCTCAAACAGCCACAATCACAGCCCTAGCAGTGTGCTCCCAGACGTGGCCACGGGCACTGCCCCCTTGGGAGGACCTTTGGGGACCGAGATACCAACAACAGACCAAACACCGGGGCCTGTACTCAGACAAGACTCCCACCGGCCCAGATCCTGAGCGGTGCTGAGCAGCCGCAGTTCCTATCAGCTTTCAGTGGGAATTGCAATCGCACAGCACCGCTGCGGATGCAGCCCACTGAATGCAGTGCGAGTTCCCCTCAGTGAGGACGGCAGGACTTGGCCAGATGATGATAATCCTTGTTAAAAAAAAAGAAAAAGAAAAGTCTTTGTGGTGGCCGAAGTACCCTCCAAACACTAGTTAATCTGCGCCCCTGTGAGGGAGGGAAGGACATGCAGATGGATGGCCTGGTGAACACTCCAACACCCACAAGAGTAACAGGTGCTCAGCACCCTGGAAAATCAGTCTGCCAGTCACCTGCTCTGCCGCACGCGTCCCCCTTGCAGTAGTGCCTGTGCTCGACCCTGCTTCTCCCACTCCACAGCTCAGCAAACTGCATGGGACTTTCTGGGCCTGAGTCCAGGGAAGGCAAAACTGTGTTCCCTGCCTCTTGTTCACCCAAGCCATCCCCGTGACTGTGCTGCCTTACTCCAGGCTCACTGCTGTGTGCTCAGAACCTTCATCTCGCTTGGACTGCATGCTATTTTGAATCACATTTCATCAAAAACAGCCACGTTGTGGCTGTGGTCACAGGCCCGAGGCAGTAGAGTAGCTGATTAACTGTGTTTTAAATAGACATAGGGCCTGAACCACAGAATTCAGATGCAGGCCAAGATGTCCCCACACTTCAAGGACTTTCACGCCAAGAGGTCAGCGTTGGTCTATTTGCACAATGGTGCTGGATCTAAAATTAGCATCAAAACCAGTGGTTGGGGGCTTGCTTAAAACAAACCCCCCAATGTAAAAATGTCATGAAGGTTTCATGTCCCTCCTGCCCCCACCTGCAAGGTCTTTCCACAACTCAGGATTTACAGGCGTTGTGTTGTAAGAACGGGGGTCCAGCAGGAGTGACGTTCTGGAACAGCCTTCCAAGGGGAGCAGTAGGGGCATAAACCCTAACTTGTTATACGACTGAGCTTGATAAGATTATGGTGGGGATGGTATGATGAGATGGGCCACATGCCATTGCAGGCGATCTGTGACTGCTAGTAGCAAATACCCCAATGGCTGGAGATGGGGCACTAGATGGGGAGGGCTCGTAGTTACCACAGATAATTCTTTCCCAGGTGTCTGACTGCTGGGTCTTGGCTGACAGGCTCAGGGTCCAACTGACGGCCATATCTGGGGTGAGGAAGGAATTTCCCCCTCAGTTCAGACTGGCAGAGACCCTGGGAGGGGCAGGGGTTCACTTTCCTCTGCAGCATGGGGCCTGGGTCACTTGCAGGTTTAAACTAAACTAGAGTAAATGGTGGATTCTCTGTAACTTGAAGCCTTTAAACCATGATTTGAGGCCTTCAGTGACTCAGCCAGAGGTCAGGGGTCTGTGACAGCAGTGAACGGGCGAGGTTCTGTGGCCTGTGATGGGCAGGAGGTCAGACTAGATGGTCTGTTCTGGCCTTAAAATCTACCCCAGCTGTGAGCTGAAAAGTTGTAAAGCAGGTGAAGGTTTCTAAGCTGTCACAATGACAGTAAACAGAAGGGGAGCAAACAGGAGATTAGTTCTAACACAAAGATCTCCTGCCACCGTGTAAGCACCGTGTTACGATCGTGACTGGTAAACAGAAGAACAACAGAACCGGAAATCAATGGCCCAAAACTGGCGCATCAGACATAAGTCCTAATTGGGGGACAAAATAACGAGGTGATGGGCTATTCCACCCATTACTCCCTTTTGCGGCCTGTGAAAAGACACTTTGGGGAGGACCAAAATGAGAAGGGTAGACTGAAGGCACCATCTTCACCATCATGGCTGCTACCCTCACAATCTCCTGGGACCCCGAAATCCTCTGATGACATTGCCACCTCCCCCAGCTCCCACTAAATCCCGAGCACCACTTGGAACGCGAGCAGCGCTCGAGTCAGGCCAGAATGCTGTTCCGGCACCGTTTTTTTTTCTTTAAGAGCCGGAACGGCATTCTGGGACTTCTGCTGGTCCTCAGCCAGGCAGCTCCTTTCCCTGCCCCAGCAGGGGAGCAAGGGGGCTGGAGCCACCAGGAGCCTGGGCATGTAGGGAGCCAGGTAGCAGGGCCACCCAGAGAGCAGCACACCATCCCCAGACCCTCTCTGCTTCCTCCGGGGGCCTCCCGCTGCCCTGCACTGGAGCGGTTATTTATCGGTTTAGGACTGGAGCATGGAATGTGAGACTGGGTTCCTGCTGTCACCCCTTCCTCCTGTGGCCTTTTCCTTACCCACTTTATTTCTTCTCCTTCCTCTCTCTCTTCTTTTGCCTTCTGTTTAATGGACTCTGGCTCAGCCCAGCCAAAACTGCATCTTTTGCAACACTGCTGCGAGCCTGGGACCAGCGGAGCTAAAAGCAGTGCCCTCAACAGCCTGGCATCGGTACAAGTTTGCCAGGTCTCCAAGTGGCTGTTAAGACCATGTGCTGGGCCAGTGTTCTCTAGCCCCGAGACTGCAAGTAAGAGACTGCCCTGGAGACAGACGTTACATTTTCTGTCTTTCCTGTTGTGTTCTCTCCACTCTTGTGTGTTTGTCTTGTTTTATCTTGCAGGAAGCGGGGCCGTTTAGCAGCAGCAGCAGCTCCAGACCATTTCAACTCCCTGTTTCTCTTTTGCCCAGAAAGGACTCAGAGTGGTAGTCGTGTTAGTCTGTATCAGCAAAAACAATGAGGAGTCCTTGTGGCACCTTAGAGACGAACACCTTTATTTGGGCATAAGCTTTCGTGGGCTAAAACCCACTTCACCAGATGCAACCTGATGAAGTGGGTTTTAGCCCACAAATCTTTAACCAATTTATTTGGGCATGTCTCTAGGGTGCCACAAGCACTGCTCGTTGTTTTTCCAGAAAGGACTGTTATTAGCATCTTTAAACAAAAAAAACAGTTGTCAGATGGGGCTTTCCTTATGAAAACTCTCTACAGCTAATGGAAACAAGAGATATTGTTAAAATGAAACTTTACATGTCAAACACTTTGTTTTCCCTGCTTTTCGGTACTCTTAATAAAAGATTATAAAGATTTGTAACGGTGCGTTTGTCCTGGGGCTAAGCAGCCTGAGGTCACTGTACTTGAAACCTCAAGCCGTGTTTAACTGCGTAGCATTGTACAGTGACTGGATCATGTTAACACCTTTGACTCTCTGGGCCCATTTATTCCATCACAATTAGTACAACAGTAGACAATTGCTTTGGGGTGAGGAGAGACACAAGAAGGGAGAAAGTCATTCCAAAAGCCAGCTACTCTGGTGATATCTGCCCAGCTACTCTGGTGATATCTTCCCTCTGTTGGGAGCTGTTGTATGCACCCAGAACAAGATTCCCAGCATACCCCTGCCCGCAGCACTGCCAGAGTGACAAAACAATACAGGCACATTGGTGACTGAGGCCCTGGGAATTACGGGAATGGCAGCCACCCAGCATAAGGGGTGGAACTAAGGGAAAATTATAACGTAGACACAGAAATCCCTTAAACTGGCACATGTAGTATCTGCTCCTATGAGCAGACACCCTCCCCCCCCCCCAGTGAAACACCATGTAAGGAATTAAAAGAAAAAAGGAATGGGTGAACAGGGGGGAGTATATGGAATACTCCCAGGGCTGAGGGAGTTCAGTGTGGCAGGTTGGGGGAGCCCAGCACATGATCTGAATTTGCCAGAGGTGAAGGACTTCTGGAGAAAAGTCACAGAAGCAAGATGGAAAAGACCCAGGAGATCATCCAGTCCCTCCTGGTGCCAATGTGGGATTGTCCCCAATTGCACATTCTCTAGGGCTCTGTCCAGTCTGTAGTTCTGAACATTCCAAACGACGGCGCTTCTGCCACCTTCCTTGGGAGACTATTCCACTGCCTTGGGGAGCAATTCCTAATATTCACCTCAACTTAACCTCTCTAGATCTCATCCCATTACTCCTCATACTAGTCTCTTGCGCTGCCCCACGGCACCCTCTCCATCCCTGCAGTTTCTGGGTTCCTCATTGTCCTCTTATGCACTGAGTTAAGTGTGGCAGCTGCCATCCCTCACCCAGCTTTTGTAAACACTGGGCTTTTCGAAGTTCCCTGCAAAAGGTCAGTGAACCCAAGTGTCAGCAGTAAACGGGCCACAAGAAGCAGAGAGAGCGGAAAAAGCAGCTTCCCGGTGTCCTGTGGAGACCTCACTCAGAATGAGAGAAAGGAAGTGCTTGGTGCTGCAGATGGAAAAGGAAGAGAACCACAGCATAAGCAAGAGGCACCATGTAACTGACAGCACACACTGTACTCCTCCCGCCACGATGGAGACCAGGAGGTGGTGAGCAATGCAAAAGGGGGTTCTTTCACCAAGAGAGAAATACAGCTTCTCATCCTTGAAGAACTCCCTTGGCTCCCTGCAGGAGCTGAGGACACCCAGCACCTCTCAGGAGAGAGTCTGTACCTAAGCAGCAGGCAAAGCTGTGAACAGCAAACTAAGAGACATTTGAAACCAGTTCTCCATTTTAGAAGGAACCTTGTAGCCTGCCCAGAGATATAACCGCATTTCTCCAAACAGCAGAGAGAATCAGGCCCTTCCTCCCTCCCCAAGATCTATTCTAGGGCTCCTCTACTCTGCCAGTACCAATCTCCTCAGAATCCAGGAGAACGTGCCCCTCTCCAATCAGTGGTGCTACGGCACCCCCTAGGTTCAAGTAGTAATAACAAACACCAAATACATGGTTTCCATCAGCAGCACCCCCCACTATAAAACTTGTTCCAGCCCCCGTCCCCAACAGATGCTCCCCTCCATTGCAATACGCTGCTCTCTTGTAACACAGGTCTCCTACCAAGGGGCTGTGGTGCACCTCATTTCTCAGTGGAGCTACCAGACTGACAGACACTTGCCACAAGCTTTATGAAGACCCCTTTGGGCCCCCTACACTGGGCTGGGGGCAAAGCACTGAGCAGCAACACAGCAATAGCTGTCTACAAAGGGAAAATAGAGTCCCAGCAGAGGGCTTTAGAACACAGGGCAGAGTCCTGGCCTTGATGGCTCGTTCTGACTGCGTGTCTGCAGGCCAGCCTCTGGAGTCCTTACTCAAGGAGTCAGGAGGAGTTTTTTGGGATACCCCAACCGGTGAGTTCTATGCAGTTAGAAAGTACTAAATGTTTGCTTTGTAACTCTCAGCAATAGCATAGATGGCATCTTCCCAATAGCCCTAGGACAGTGGTTTTCAACCTGCGGTCTGCGGGCCCCTGAGGGTCCACAGACTATGTCTAAGATTTCCAATGGCTTCTGCACCTCCATTTGAAATGTTTGAGAGGTCGGCAAATGAGAAAAGATTGAAAACCCCTGGGCTAGGAATCTGCTTACTAGAGACTCTATTTTTACTTTACTGTTTTCTTTCATCTCCACTCTCAACTTGTTTGGGTGCATTTAGTGTCGGCAAAAGGGTTCAGATTAACAGGCCCGGAGATGGAAGGAGTCCTCTATCCATAGAACAGGTCCAGCACGTGAGGAGGTACCGTGCAAGCTTCCCCCATGCACCGCTCAGCCAACAGGTCACAGTACAGCACTTCTGTGATGAGACAGAACTACTAGGAACTGGACTGAGCGTTTCCTTCCCTTTGTTTTACCATTGTGGGACTTTTCTCTGTGGCCATTTTCATCATAAATGAGGGGTATTTAAAGGTGCCCATTCTCCATATTGCTATCTAGAAGTGGGGATGTTATGACACAGTACTATGAGTTAGCATTATATTTTTGAAAGCTCAAGCCTCCCCTTTCTGCAGGCTCAAAATTGTGAGAGCAAATATTTGGAGATGGATGGCTCGCAAATCCTGTAGTTAGCTGTCCAGCGGCTAACTTCTGCATGTGATAGTCACTAAACTGGGGGCAGGGAAGTTGGAGTGCAATTCTGCAGATGCAAATTGCACCTCCGAACAGGGAAGCAGGCTGATCCCCTGCTGTAAATGTGGGGTTTAAGTTTGTATGGTTGTGTGAAGAAGAGGTCAGGGTCTGGAACAGCTGTCATGGCTGGAATTGATAGTCATTGTCCAGGAAATCCAGATCTAGTGACTGTCACATGGCTCCAGTCTGAGATGCTGCCTTCACCATGAGCAAGGGTCTGAGAGGGAGAGGATACAAGACACATTCTGGAGGAGCAGAGGGAAAGGGCTGTTGTGCACCTCATTTTTCAAAGTAACCACAATGTGTGAAACAGCAGAGGCCAAATTCATTGCCACGTCACTGAACTGAAGTCAGCAGTTACACCAGCAAGGACGAAATTATCCCCAGACCTGTAGCAATAACAGAAACCCCGTGTGATGTAACAACACTGCCTGCCTCAGAGTGCAGGAAGCCAAGCTCCAGCTGTAGATTTGGGGCACTGTACAGTGGAGGAGTGTAGCTGGTTGTAAGTGTGTAAGTGTCTCATTAAGAGTTGCCAGTACCTAACTCTCAGGGATGCACACACATCAGCAATTTGTAAGGGGAACTGAACTCATGTGTCAATATTTCAGCTATTTCATTTTACAAATGGAAAAAAACCCCATACCTCAATGTTGATAACTTCAGTTCCTTCTCCACAACCTGGCAATGACCTTCAGTTCCTGAAAAAAAGACCACACGGTATGAAGAGTCGACCTTCAGTTCTTTAATTCATAAATAACCTTCCAACACACTCCAGGTGGTCTATTTGCAGGCACCCAAAGACACAGTGTCTGTGTGTGCACATTCCCAGGCACAATCTTTACTAAAGTGGATTAAAGGGAACGAGGTAGAAGTCTGCCCTGAGGACAGGTTATCCCATCATTGCCCTGAACCATTTCTTGCACCTGACTTTGCAGAAGCTGGTACTGCTCGGAGTGGAGACAGGATAAAGTTAGACAAGCCATTACCTGCTCCCAGCTGGCAATTCCTCTCTCCCTACACCACTAACCGTGCTAGGACCCAGCCACAGCTCTGCTAAACTGCTTGGCGTTTCCAAAGCACTTTCCAAACATTAAATGATGACTCTGCACAGCAGCCTGGCCAGACGGCTGGGTGATCTCGGGCTCAGCTGAGCCCAGCCTGCCCGGGGAGCTCCTGCAGCCCAGAGCATCGCACCGCGGTGCAACCAGCCCCCTTGCAAAGCTCGCCCTGCAGAGCGAGCCGCCTGCCCACGCGCCTCCCCGCCCGGCCGGGGGTTCGCGCACCGCAGCCGGGGCGCCCAGGCACGGTCTGCGCCCTCTCCGGGTCCCACCCACGGCACCTCCGGAGCGTGGTGCCCGGGCTCTGGCGCCGGCACGAATCCTCCAGAGACCCCGCCTCCAGCCCCGCCGGCCGCTCCTTCCCCGGGGCCCCACCGAGCGCTGCTGGCCGCCCGTCGGGGCGGGGTCCCGGGCTCTGCAGCCCGGCGAGCTCACCAGCGCCTGCAGCCGCGGGTCCGCCTGGGGCTCAGCCCCCGCGTCTGCTGCATGTCTCCTCGCGGAGCCCCCCGGGGACGGGCCCCTTCGAGCTGGGAGCCCCCGCTGCTCCCCGGCTCTGCGTCCTCGGGTCCCGGGAGGTCAGGCCGCCGGCTCCCCCGCCAGCCCGGGGCCGCTCTGCCCTGAACCGGCTGCGAAGGGGACAGCAAACCCTGCCCCCGCCCCCGGGAGCCGATTCTGAGCCCCCCAGCGCAGGCCCCGCCCACTACCCCACAGGCCCCGCCCACTATCCGTTCGGCATCTGCCGAACCCTCCTACTCCGCTTCCATTCCAGTCACCTGCTCCCGCAGCCTGAGCCGTCCTCTCTGCCCAGCAAAGAGTTTGGTCCCTTCCCCTCGGGAGCTGGTTGTCACTGGGCCTGGCTCCCCGCTCCCTGATACTAGATTTACGCCAGTGTAATGCCACTGAAGTCAATAGAAAAGGACCTCGGTGTAGAACCAGTGTAAGGGCTCCATGTCTAGGCTGAGCAGCTGCAGGAGAGCTTGTGCCATGCTGGGAGGAGAGCAGGGTGCACCGAGGCTGGTGGAAGAGGCGGAGGGCACAGTGTGAGACTCCGCAGGCCTCTCGCGCGCTGACAATTTTGATGAGAGAAATTTCAAACAAAAAACTCCTGAGTGAGATTTAAGAAAATACTGCAGCACCCAGCACCCTGGCAATGACACCGCCAGCTGTTCTGGCAAGACTTTGCCCTTCTCTGGCTTCCATCATCTCAGGAGCTTGCTGTGCTCCACAAACCTCAAGGAGTTCAGCGAGAGGCTTTAAAAATTACCTTAACAATGAATCCCAAGTGAATGACACTTGGCAGCTCCATGTGGCCTTCGCTTTGGACACACACACTCTCTCTCTCTAAGAAGAAACCACCTCCAGGCCCCCACCCGGAGAGCTGGTTTGGAGCCAGAGGCATTCCTAATCACTCACAGAGTCCGAGAATAATAAATGCAGAACAAGAGAAACTCCTTCCCATCTGTCTCTGTCTGATTTATTGGGGAACATCGTGACATCCCACTCCCAACCAGAGCGCCCATCTCCCTAAAGGGAGCCCAGCCCTATGGTGTGAACTGGACGTGGGAGCACGGAGTTAGCCAGGATCAGCACGTTGCAGAAGCTGTACCCGTAACCAATTCTTTAGAGAATGTATTTTCATATTTATGATGCAGTCACAATATAATTTGCATGTATATATTAGGAATTCTCATGGTCTTCCTTGGACTGTAACTACACAAAACAAACATAATGGAGAAAAATATCCCTGGCCACTCCTGCAGGGGTCTCCTCCCCGCTGCTCACCCTCCCTTTGTGAACTTAATGAAGCTGATTTGGCTCCTCTGCCCAAATCTGACTCTGATCAGAATGTTCACACAACTCTCGCGGCCACATCAGCTGTGAATCCCATGGTGAGCCCAAGCTCCTGGGCATCACCATATCGACCCCAAAACTGTTGTGTCAGCCCACTAGCAGCCAGAGTCTTGGACAAAGATGTTCATTTGGTGCAAGACCATCATCCAGGGCTTGACTCTCCATTGCCTTTCTCCCTGTGTTGTCATCAATATCTGTGAAAGTGGATTTAAAATGTTACCATTCTGCTCTGGCAACAGGGCATCAGACTCCCCAGTACGTGCATTATCTCTGGAGTTACTCTGGATTTACACCCGTGCAACAGAGATCAGAATCTGACCTATAGTCCACTTTGCTGAAAACCCCTTTTGCATCATCAGAAAATAACGTTATCGCTTGACATCAAAGGTCAGCAGCATTTCACTGGGGCTGTTTCTAGAGATTGAACACTGATGGCTGCCAGTAGATCGGTTCTTCTGAGCAAAATTAAGGAACTTGTTGTATGACAACACCTCAAGTTCCTTCTTAGTTATTGGAACTGACACGGAATGCAATGTTAATTGCAAAGAACAGGAACAGAAACAATCCATTCTGTGTCTCTGAGAGCCCCTGCATCTCTCCCTCAGCATCTCTTTTGCTCTCTCCATTTCTGTCTCTCTAAATATGAGAGAGACAAGCTGCATGAGGTAATGTCTTTTATTGGATGAACTTTTAGTGAAAGACACAAGAGTATAACATCTCTCCCTCTCCCTCTCTCTTTCTCACTCTCTTTGGGGTTCTTAGCAGCAGCAGCTAGCACTGCCTATTATTAGGTTGCCTGACACTTCCCACTACAAAACCCTGTTTTCAGTGGCTTACAACTTTGCCAAACTTTAACTGTTCAGGCTGAAATTTTCCATTCTGGATGTCTGACTTTTTTTATTTCTGCCAAAACAGTTTGGCCACTTCTGAGAACAAGGCTGGCTAAGGGGAAAATGTGCATTAAAAAATTCTGGTGAGTTTTTTTTTTGAACGGCCCTAGCACCTCCATGCATTGGAGCAGGGACTTGAAATTTGGCAGGGGTAGATTTTGTGTCAGGGATGTTCCTTTTACCATCCCCATGAAAATCTACCCAAATTTGGCCAAGCTCTAAGCCTTGGAAAAATTGCAGTTTGCACATGCTTGGTAGAGCCTTCTCCAGTTTTAGCAACTAAAATCTTGGAAGAGTCCGTCCTCACTGAGCGCGCTCCATCCTCTCCCAGCTCCAGGGCTGACCAGACTGGGTATGCACCATCCCCACAGAACATGTTCTCTATAGCCCAGGGCTACAGGGGAGAAGCTGTAATGGCTGCTCTCTCTCTCTATGCTGGGGTGGGCTGGGCACCAGAACTCAGAGCAGGGAACGTCTTGTCTGTGCTCTCGGTAACCACATGGAGGGACCGCAGGCAGTGTAGAGGAGGAAGCTGTCTGATTCGAATGCAGAGGGAACAAAAACCAGACTACCGGGGAGGGAAAGGAGTGGATTGGGATACGGAGTCTGGGGAGACAGGGACTGGAAGCGGGAGAGAAGTTGGGACAGGGACTAGGTGAGCAGGAAGGCCAGGAGGGTGGGGCTGGGAGCCAGGGATGGGTTGGAAGGCTCAGACTAGCTGGGTAAAGAGACTGGGATGGGGACTCAGGTGGGGAAGGTGCAACTGGTTGGGCCAGGACAGTGGGTGCTGGGGACTGGGAGCCGGTGAGGGAAAGGTGGGAGCCTGGGATCCAGTTGGATGGGGGGTGGGGGGGATCATACACTGATCTTGGAGAAGGAGAAGGAGCTGGATGATGGGGGAAACTGGGACTGTCTGGACAAGAAGGACCAGGCACTAATATGGGAGAATGGGGCAGGCCGCGGGGCGGGGGAGGCAGACCTGACAAGGAGTTGTGGGTCAGGGGAGAGAACTGGGACTGAGACTCAGACAAGGAGTCATGGAACGGGGAGACTGCAGCAAGGAGCCAGGGAGGGAGGGTGGAGACTGAGATTGGGTGAGGAGTCTAGGGAGGGAGACTAGGACTGGGAGATAGGTCGGGGAGGGGAGAGATGGATTGAACAAGGAGCCAGGAGGGGTGAACTGGGTTGGGACTTGCTGGGCAAAGAGACTTGGATGAAAAGCCTAAGCCCGGGGCAAGAGACAGGATTGGGAGAGGAACATGTTGGAGGGATGAGGCAGAAGGGATCAAGCCTCGGGGAATGGACAGAAGCGTCTGTGTGCACTAGAGCACAACCCGCCCCAGAACCTGGAATGGAGCCTGAGATTCCAGAGTCCATTCCTTGGCTGTCAGCAAATATCTGTGAACCCCCTGGCAAAGTGTGTGGCTTATTCCCCCCTAGTGCTGGTCCACCTAGAGGATGCAGCCTACTACTGCTAACAGTTACTGCATTACGTCAAGGGGCAGAGGTCTGAGTGGCTGGATCTAAAGGTTCCAACCCTCTCGATGAACCATGCTGCTGTCATTATGATGCTACATAATGGAATTTCTGAAGTGGTCTTTTTGTTTGTTTGTTTGATTTGTTTTTTGGTTGTTTTTTTTTGCTTTGCTGTTAGAAATCTAGGAAATTACTCCTGGTAACTATGTTAAAAGAACAGTATTAAGGTGCTAAAGTCAAGCACTCAAAAGTAAGGAAATGCTGGAATTCAGGTTGCCCTTGCAACTTTACTTCAGCCCCTTTTGTGTATCTGCCTGATGATACAATCTTTAATTACATGATCACATACTATTTTTTGACGGAAGCGCTGTCTCCGTTGGTGCACAACATGAACTGGCTTTAGGGTTTAATCAGGGTGGTGTAGCGAATGAGGCGTGGGTTTGAAGGAAGGGAAAGGATGGTCTCATGGCTAAGGCAGATGAATGCTGCTGTGGAGAACTGAATTTTATCCCTGACTTTGCCCCAGAGTTCCTATGTGATGCTGGGTGACAGAACAATTTCCAGCAGTATCTTTGGGGTCCATTGTTTTAAACAAATGGATGATGTCTGATTGTGTTCTTCTCCAAGGCAACGGGCTGCTACAGCTCCTCAAGAACTAAGCACTATGGGTAGTGACTAAGGCAAATCAACCAGGTTGTAACCCCCCTACACACACACACACAACAGGTACCACCTCTTGGGGACGCTTGCATATACTAGTTCAGACAGGATTCTCCAGGCACCAATAGACAAAGAAATGACTTTTGGATAAATAGCCTGAGTGTAAACTGGCTCATGGCCTGCTTTCTGATCCAGCAAATGGACAGGGCCTTCTGTCCAAGAGGAGTCCCAATCCTTGGGGAAAGGTTGGAAAGATTTTACCTACTAGTGCCCCATAAGACTGATGGGTGACATCTGGTAAGATTTTTAGCATGCATTGTAGATTCTTTTATTGTTTTAATATGTTTTCTCTATAACACTTTTATCTTAAGAATAATGTGCTTGCCTAGAAGGAGCTGTGTGGTGACATAACTGCAAGCAGTTCACTGGGACACTTGAATTTAATATGTAAATCTATTATAATGTTATTCATATTACAGTGCACTGGCTAGTGTATGTGTGTGTCACTTGCCTCTTCTGGAGAGCATCACAACTGCTCAGCTGCATGTCATATCACCTATAGTGCTAATGGAGAGTCTTCTGTGGCTAAGGGAGCAGGAATCTGTGATGTTGGAGCAGAAGCAGCTGAGTTTTCTCCCCATCATTCCTGTAAAGCTCTAAATGGTTGAGGTATGCAGTACAGTGACAGCTCTGACTTCACTCAGAGCCCTCAGAGAGAAAGCAAAGCACAGACACTGACCTGTTTGGGGAGCCTGGCTTGCTGGGGGTAGCACAGTGAAGCAGGGGTGGCCTTAGCTTTTTTGCTGCCCCAAGCATGGCATGCAGGCTGCCTTTGGCAGCTTGCCTGCGGGAGGTCCCCAGTCCCACAGATTCGGCAGCTTGCCTGCAGGAAGTCCGCCGGTCCCGCAGCTTCGGTGTACTCGCCGCCGAATTGCCGCCGAATCCGCAGGACTGGTGGACCTCCCGCAGGCAAGCCGCCAAAGGCTGCCTGACTGCCGCCCTCGCAGGGCCCAGCAGGGTGCCCCCCACGGCTTGCCGCCCCAGGCACGCGCTTGGAGCGCTGGTGCCTGGAGCCGCCGCTGCAGTGAAGGCAGGGAGCTGTGCAGCCTTAACATCTTCAGCCAGAAGGGAGATAGAGACGTGGGGCTGTGCCCAAGAGAAGTGATGGATAGGAAACAGAAACCTTTAAATGGTTGCCCTCAAGGGACCGCAGAAGGGGAATGGAGTTACCCTGAAATTGTGACACTTACTTAAGCCAAGCATGTCCCAGGTGGTCACTAATTGTGTGCTCTTCATTTTCTGAGTGCACCACTTGAGACCCTGGTGTCTGATTTGCAGAAGTGCTGAGCACTCACAGCTGCACTGAAGTCAATGGGAGCTGGGCTTTGAACATATAAAGTGCTAAGCAATGCTAACTACAGTGTACGCTGCAAAATCAGATCCGAGGCCTCTGAATTTGGGCACCCAAAATTAGTGGAAACTTTTCACAATCTCTCTGTGCCTCAGTTCTCAATCTGGAAAATGGGGGGAGAGGGGGTCACACCACCCCTTAATCTCATGGGATGATAAATTAATTCGTATTTGTGAAGCACTCACACAGTATAGTGATGAGCACCATAGAAAAGATTTATGAGGAACTTAATAATTCCATCTTCAGAGCGGTGTTTGAATAGGGTGTGGTAAATAAGGGCTATGGCACACACTGAACAATGACAATAAAATAAAATGTTGAACTGTTGCTCATTAACTGGCCTGGGCACTGAATGAGGCAGAGGCCTGTGGAAAAAAATAGCATGGCACCACATAATTCAAAGCTGTATTGTATTGCATACACACAAGGGGGCGAATTAAGGTTACACTGGCATCCTTAATTCTGGCATTTCCTAAATTTTGAGTGCTTGACTTTGCAACCTTTATATATATATGTGTGTGTGTGTGTGTGTGTGTGTGTGTGAGTGAGAGAGAGAGAGAGAGAGAGAGATTTAATATAGACATTGGAGTTGTGGCATTCCAGCATCCTGAGCCTTTGAAGACCATCACACACTCCCCCTTTTATGATCAAGGTCTATATAAATCACATACAGTTCTGGGCTTCGTTATACAAACATGTAGCTGAAGTCCCATTGCCATGTCCAGACTACTCCATGTATTTCTAGCTGGTAATTAGCCACACAAATGGGGGTCAGGTATTTAGACATGTTTCAATGTGCTGCTTTGGCCCCTATAGTGTGTAAATCCCCAGCCTCACCTCCCTCCTCCCAGCGGGTCCGGGAGATAAACCTTGTTCAGGAGAGGATAGGGGGTGCATCATGAGTGGACAGAGGTAATAGGAAGAGATGGTGAGGAATAAAATCCCCGAAGGGAGAATAACACCAGATGCTAAGTGCAATGATCAGAGGGGTAGCCGTGTTAGTTTGGTTCTGTAGAAGCAGCAAAGAATCCTGTGGCACCTTATAGACTAACAGACGTTTTGCAGCATGAGCTTTCGTGGGTGAATACCCACTTCTTCGGATGCAAGTCATCTTGCATCCGAAGAAGTGGGTATTCACCCACGAAAGCTCATGCTGCAAAACGTCTGTTAGTCTATAAGGTGCCACAGGATTCTTTGCTGCTTCTAAGTGCAATGACTGATTTCTCTCCATCCCAGAAGCTGGGTCCAGGCCCACCTACCAACTCCTTTATCTCACTGCACATTGTATCCCTGCTGGAGCCAGCTAGGACTTCATAGCTGTCACTGCACCGCACACCTCGACCCTTTGGAGCATCACAGCAATGATAACGGAAAGAACTCAGTTGCTTCTGCTCCAACATCACAGAGCCCTGCTACCTCAGCGACAGAAGACTCTCCATTCGCACTATAGGTGATATGGCACACAGGTGAACATTTGTAATTCTCTCCAGAAGAGGCAAATGGCACACATATACACTAGCCAGTGCACTGTAATATGAATAACATGATAGTAGATTTACATATTAAATGGCAGTAAACTTTGTCTAAAGAATCCCAGTTTTATGAAAGGACCTCAAATCAGATCAAGTTTTATAAGCCAGTCTGGGCTTGTTCTCAAATCAAGGGCAGCATGAATTTAATATCCCGTGAGTCCTCTAACAAGGGGGCTGCATCCTGCATGGGTAGCTGGATGAATTCCCCGACCTGTCTTTGCCAGCTCCAGCGTCTATGCCCTGCTGGGTCTGGGAACAGGGCACTGGCCTCTGTTCTGCTAGTGACTCTCTGTCCTGTTGTTTCACCCCGTACCTTGGCTTCAGTAAGATGGGGAGAATGACATTACTCACCTTAGAAAGTGCTCTGAGATCCTCCGATGGCAGGTGCTAAGTATTATTAGTACAATCCAGTGTTTTGTGGTCAAGCTCCCTCCAGAGGTTAGGTGAAGCTGCTAGGCCATGTTCTGGGATTTTAGCAGACTCCTAGCGGGCTGAGGAGGTCCCCAGCAGACTTAGATCTAAGGGCACAATATTCACATAGGACATAAAAATATTCCTTTCCATCCGTTAATTTGTGCCCCCGCAGCTCCCTATCTCCCGGCAAGGCAGATCGCGGAGAGTCTGGGTGAATGAAACAAAAGAGCAACAAGAGAAGCACACAGCCCTGCAGAGGATGTCCTGAAAGGGACAGAAATGCCACAGGAACTGCTCAGAGACTGTTTTTTCTTGCTTAGCTGCACTGAATGCCCAGCTGGCCCCCTTCCCATCGATGGGGCAGTCACAGGGGTGGAAGAGGAGGGGACAAGGGGAGGTCACTCGTCTAAACCATGAACTAGCTCACGGTCTCGGGGGACGAGAAAAGAGGAAATACCCCTGAACTTCCCCTCCCTGCTCTCCAAGCCATGACGCCTGCATTGGGCCATACAGCTCAGATGTTGCTCAGGTGCTGGGGGGTGGAGGGTTTTGGCTGTTTTTCTTCTCTGTCTGATATTTATCTGGCAAACAGTGGTTGGAGCCTTCCTTCACCAGTATCCACAGGGACCAGTTCCACAGTTACCCTGGTTAAAGGTGAGGTGAGTAGAGACGCTCAGACTTGGGGCTGCCATACCAGCACAGGGGTGAAGTGCTAGGCCTGGGAAAAGTGGTCCATATCAGCATTTGTCAGTTCTTATAACATCCAGACAGTCGGCAGGAGAAAGTCCAGAAGTTCTGGTGGTGTCCCTGCCATGAGGCGCTGTCTCCTGAAATGGCTTCCCATCCTAGTTTGTGCCTCCTTAGAATCTGTTCCCTGCTTGGAAATGGCTAAGGAGCATTTCCCTTAGCAGTATTGGAGCTGCTCCGTTAGAGCCAGACTGGATCAGGCCCTTAATGAACTCTCAGCACCTCCTTCCTCCTCCTCATTAGCAGTAAGAACAGGAGGACTTGTGGCACCTTAGAGACTAACAAATTTATTTGAGCATAAGCTTTTGTGGGCTACAGCCCACTTCATCGGATGTAGCCCACGAAAGCTTATGCTCAGATAAATGTGTTAGTCTCTAAGGTGCCACAAGGACTCCTGTTCTTTCTGAGGATACAGACGAACACGGCTGCTACTCTGAAACTTGTTAGCCGTGGCAGATCTGGGACGTGTTTGCCCATTGCCAGCATTCTCCATCCCCATTCCCTTCCCTGGAACAACAGGCAGCAAACTCTGACTAGCCATCTCTCCCATGTGAATTCCTCACTTTTCCTTTCAGACTGCTGAGTATCAACCCGCTCGTGTCTGCAGAGAATGGGCCAGGTCAGGAGCCGGCTGGTGGGAAGACCCCTCTCAGAATATGTAGGCGACCTTGCGGGTGTGGTTTTTCACCAGGAAGTGTAATTTGATGGCCAAAGGACCTTCATTCTGAGCTACCTTGAGTAAAACCTGAAGGGGTGGCATTTCCGAGCAGGTGGCTAGCTCAGTGCCGTGGGAGGCAGCAGCCTTGGAGGAAGTGGTAGGAGGGGAAGCAGCTGGAGGAGGGTATCTGAGTTCAGCAGAGCAGGAAACTGCAAGTCAGAAAGGGTCATTTCCCTCTCCCTATTGCTAGGGCCAGTGGGCCTCTCTTGATTTTGGTTTTCTTTGGCACTGGCAGGCAGCATAGTCTGGGTCCCGCCCCCGCTTCCCAGCCAGTCAAATGACCAAACCTCTCACTCCACTCCCATCTCTTGACTTCTTGCACTGAAGGCAATTTTCATGTCTAGGCTTTAGAAAGCTAGAACCATGCCAGGCTCGTTGCTCAACCAATTAGACCCAGAAGCAGCTGTTCTGCAGCCTGAGCTGCTGACGATCTATGGGTGTTCCCTTCTGCAGCACTGGCTGCGGCGTCATGCAGAGGGAAGATGGCATTTTAGCAGTAAAACCAGAATTGGAAACCTCTGACCAGGGAGGCAGTATGGGCTAGTACGGCAGTACTCAGACTGAGGCTTGCAATCCACAAGTGGCTCCTGAATGCGTCTGCTGCAGCTCTTCGCAGCACATGATCTTAAAACAGTGTTTGATTTAATTGTTAACTGATCTAAGTTATTAACCAATCGGGGGGCTTTTATTATGTTATTAATCAATAGTAGCTGATAAAATAGTACTTGGTCAGTCATTTTGCTGTGAGAATATATATCGAGAGAGCGAGTAAATGAAAAAATGAATTCACACTCCTGTGGCTCTTTTGCATACTGTTGAGCACTAATTTGGCTCCTGAGCCATTGAGGTCTGAGTATCACTGGTCTAGGGTGTGGGACACTGGCCAGGGGTGTGGAGCAGCTCTAGTGTAATACAGTTTGAAGACTCCAGAAGTGAGAGCACAACCTCCAGGATAGACAAGCAGGGAGGGACACACACTTATCTCAGACTGGGGCTTGCTCAAAGTCATGACACAGAGGGCCTTACTGGAAGCTTCCAAGGAGTCCTGAGAATGACACCCAATTTTCATATAAATTTGCATATTTCTTTTTTGTTTTAAATAAATAACTAGATGCCAGCAGGCGTTTCCTTGTATGTTCCTGTGCCTTGCTGGTGACACAAATCGCTGTTAGCACTTAACAGGAGCACAAAGTTGCAGGCTCATCCAGTGGTCCTCAGGGAAAGCGTAGCTAGGAGGCGGGGCCGCCTTTCAGAGCTCTAGTATCCACATTTGCCCAGGGCAGACATGCTAGGCACATCTTTCCTAGATGCGCGATTATTTGGACCATCGGAGGGGTCGCCGTGTGAGTCTGTATCCACAAAAACAACAAGGAGTCCGGTGGCACCTTAAAGACTAACAGATTTATTTGGGGATAAGCTTTCATGGGTAAAAAACCCACTTCTTCAGGTGCAACCCCCCCCCACTTCTTCAGATTATTTGGACGGTTGTGCTTGTGTCACTGATCTGACTCATTGAAAGCTAATATGGTGTTGTTCAGGGAACGGGTGACCCTCGTGTGGTCAGCAACCTCCTCGGGCGCTTTTTAAGGTTCCTGTGTATTTACAAATCCTTTCTTCACCTTGTAATTTAAACCCAGGTGTTTTTATGTTCCCAACCTGATTCCAGTAAAACAACCCGATCTCCTAGCTGCTAGACAGCCCGAGCTCTGTCTGAGGGAGAGAGAAGCCCCTCTAACCTAGACTGCTTCACGGGGTTCCTAGCGTATGGTTTGGGAGCTGGCTTTAGCTTTCATTAGGATTTCTCTCTCTCCTCCCCCCCGCACTCGTCTCTAACCTCTCTCCTGTGTGGGGCGTGAACCCAAGGGCGGCCACGCTCCAGTCACAGGTTCAGCCTTACAGTGTTTGAGTGAGTTGGAAATTAGGCCAGTTAACTGCAGCCGGGGGAGTTCTTAGAGTAGCCCAGCCATCTCTTCCTGCCCTGGGTGTCGGTAACAGAACTGGTCTCCAGCAAAGAAGCAGGGGCAAGCCAGGGACTTTTAGCACAGTGGCAAAGAAGGGACCAAGTCATCACCAAGGACTTCCCTTCTGCTGTGCTGGGCTGTGGGTGCTGGGGCAGCTAGGGAGACATTTTCCTGTTATTCTCACACACGGTCTTTATAAACGCACCAAGATTAGAAAAGGGAACTGGCTGAGCCATGCTCCACAGTAAGCCCTTGGGCTGCTGGAGGAAATGGTGCAAACAGGAGAGCTGAAACATGGATGCCTCTCCCGAGATCACCTGGCCAGGGGAACCCCATGCCCTGGGGCGGGCTCTGTGCACGGACAGGCAGGACTGTAAGAACTAAAGCAGCTAAAGGCACAAAGGGGCAGAGATGCAGCTTGGAAGCTCCTAGCAGCAAGGCCCACATTTTAGTTACGTGTGTGTGCAGCACCTGGCCCAGTGGGGCCACGATCCCTGACGGGGCCCTCGAGGTGCTCCAGCAAGACGCACAGTCAATAACACCAAACAGACCACATCCTGGTCAGCTGTGGCACAAGTGAACGTTGCACTTGCAGACTGGAGCGTAACTTGGGGGACGCAGCTGTGATGTGCTGCCTCTGTTGGGGGGGAGGAGGAGGAGGGGAAGCAGAAAGGCCAATTTCTGGTTGCAGTTGCCCTGGTTTCCCTCTGCTCACGCATGGAAGCAGGGCGCGAGAGCTACCAGGAGGCTGGTCCGAGGGGTGCGAGAGCCAGGGATAACCAGCAGCCCCACTCTGCACCAAAGGGCAGGAGAACTGCAGGGTCACGCCAGAGCTGCATGGAGCTTGGGTTGAAAGTTTCCCAGCAGCGCACTAGTGCCCGGGCAGCCCCAACCGTGGGAGTGCGAGCGTATAGGCCCTGGGCATTTTAGCCATGGTGTGGTCTGTCCCCGCGCGGAGCCCACGTTGGGCTGGAAATGCTGACAGCTGCTTGGGCCCAACCTCCCAGGTCCAACCACTGGACCACGCTGCCTCACACAGATTCCATTGGCCAAGAGTGAGTGAGCTCTGCTGATGAAGTGCCCAAACCTGTTCCCACAGGAGCTTTTGCCACTGAATTCAGTGGGAGCAGGCGCAGGTCCATAGGGCCTGGTGTGAGAATCCCTCTGCAAATGGGTGACAGCTCTGGCTCTTTGCTGAGCAGGAAGTTGATTTGCAGGGTGGGAACTTCCTTTTGTGAAATGCAAATTACTCCACATCTGTGGCTCTGATGTAACGAGCTCTTTGCTTATCAGCCACCATGGGAGACCTCAGCCTGCCTAGAGGAGATGGCCAGCAGCTTACCCACCCTGACTTGTTACCTTGAGTGGGAGGGTCCCTCTGGCACAGCAGTAACTCATTTCAGATCAGTCCGGAGTCCCTGTTTCCCACCCGGCCCAGAGCAGCAGAAAGCACTATCCCTGCCAACCTGACAGCTTTCTTTGACAGGATAACAAGCCTTGTGGACATGGGGAAGCGGTAGACGTGGTATATCTTAACTTTAGTAAAGCTTCTGATACTGTCTCACATGATCTTGTCATAAACAAAGTAGAGAAATGCAACCTAGATGGAGCTACTATAAGGTGGGTGCAAAACTGGTTGGAAAACCATTCCCAGAGAGTAGTTATCAGTGGTTCACAGTCATGCTAGAAGGGCATAACAAGTGGGATCCCACAGGGATCAGTTCTAGGTCCGGTTCTGTTCAATGTCTTCATCAATAATTTAGCTAATGGCATAGAGAATATACTTATAAAGTTTGCAGATGATTCCAAGCTGGGATGGGTTGCAAGTGCTTTGGAGGATAGGATTATAATTCAAAATGATCTGGACAAACTGGAGAAATGGTCTCAAGTCAGTAGGATGAAATTCAATAAGGACAAATGCAAAGTATTCCACTTAGGAAGGAACAATCAGTTGCACACATACAGAATGGGAAATGACTGCCTAGGAAGGAGCACTGCGGAAAGGGATCTGGGGGTCATAGTGGATCACAAGCTAAATATGAGTCAGCAGTGTAACGCTGTTGCAAAAAAAGCGAACATTATTCTGGGATGTATTAGCAGGAGTGTTGTAAGCAAGACACAAGATGCAATTCTTCCGCTCTACTTCATGCTGATTAGGCCTCAACTGGCGTATGGTGTCCAATTCTGGGTGCCACATTTCAGAAAAGATGTGGACAAACTGGAGACAGTCCAGAGGAGAGCAACCAAAATGATTCAAGATTTAGTAAACAACCTATGAGGGAAGATTGAAAAAATTGGGTTTGTTTAGTCTGGAAAAGAGAAGACAGCGTGGACATGATAACAGTTTTCAAATACATAAAAGATTGTTAAAAGGAGGAGGGAGAAAAATTGTTCTTCTTAACCACTGAGGATAGGACAAGAAGCAAAGGGCTTAAATTCCAGCAAGGGAGGTTTAGGTTGGACATTAGGAAAAACTTCTTAACTGTCAGGGTGGTTAAGCACTGGAATAAATTGCCTAGGGAGGCTGTAGAATCTCCATCATTGGGGATTTTTAAGAGCAGGTTGGACAAACACCTGTCAGGGATGGTCTAGATAATACTTAGTCCTGCCATGAGTGCAGGGGACTGGACTAGATGACCTCTCAAAGTCCCTTCCAGTCCTATGATTCTATCCCTGCCACCCGCCATGTGCTTTGGGGTGAAATGGGAAACGGGGTGTCTTCGCCGCACACTGACCATGAGTAACGAGAGCTGTTACTGGAGTGTTACCTCCAGCACTGAAAGGTGACTCACTCACACCCGTTACTTCCCGCACCACCACCTCGAAGGCCCCATGTTACAGAGACCCTCCCTTCGGCTGAGGCTCCCTCCAGAACTCACCCACATTGCACTGGGCACTGGCCAGCTAGAATCATTCTGAGTGACACGGGCCATGGTCCCAAGGCCGGCTATCCGAATCTTCCCCATGGCTGCTCAGCATGCAGCCCTCGAGCGGCCAGGCCAGCCCACAAAGGGACACTTGCCAATACGAGAACGGGGTGTGTGGGAGGGTGGCTGGTTGAGAACTTGTCTCCATGATAGTTGCAGGGTAGCACTAGGTGTTAATTTAAATCAATGGAGTCAAACCAACACCAAAGGCCCCGGGGACATGCCTATGAGTGGCTTATTGAAGTTTAAGTTCAGCCTGCTTGTAAGAGATGGAGCTATAACAAATTACCCCACTTCCACACCACAACACAAGCAGGCCCACAGCCTTTTACACTGGTGTAACTATTCCTTTAGAGGCCCATTCAGGTTATGCCCGGGCAATGCTCTCATGCAGACAAGCCAAGAGAGGGAGCAGTGCCCTCAAGCGGCTTTCTGAAGCATTAACAATACAAACCAGAGCAGCGTATTGGAATAGCCACATTTCTCTCTTGAATGACTCCGTCTCCAAGGTGGCTCCTGGATTCAGACGCCCAGGAATCATGATGCTGAGCAGCAGAACCTCCTTTGCTTCTCCTCCTACCAGGGCAGTAAGAGTTCAGGTCGGCAGATTAAGCCCTGCACTGGCAGAGCGAGTGAGCAGATGCTGTGGGACCAGAACCAGGCTCCAAACACCCTCAGGGCTCGGGAAGGGAAGGGACTGTTCAAAAACTGGCTCTGGGCTTAGCTGCTTGAGCCTATCTTTGCATTTCCCCCCACCCCAACCACGTGCTGTCTCATTCTGCTGGGTTCCTTGGAAAGGGCAAGCGTGTTCAGCACCCAGCTAACTGCCCACACAGCATGGGGCTGCACAGCATAACCTCACAGCACCAGGTCTACGGGCTCCCTGCAAACAGTCCTCTGGCTAGTCTCCAGGAGGCCGGCAGGCGGCAAGCGTGCACCATTTCAACCTGCCGGCTTGAGTCTGGTACAGCTGGGCCTCGATCCCTGGTGGAGTCTCTCTCAAGGGACAAACCAATTCCTCTCTCACGGCAGAGACGAGAAGCCCCAGCGTCGGGGCTAGTGCAGACCATGCCCATCTCCCCAGGTGGCCTCGGAGAGGCATATTTGCTTTGGATGCCATTTACTGCTGTGGCTTTGGGCTGCTGGCCCTGTGCAGGCCGGGCCATGTGGCTGGGCTCTGCCCCACCAGCCGAGGGCTTGTTAACCTGGAAGCCTTTAGTGCAGCGACTACTGAAAGGAAGAGCCCCGTCGGCGCCTCAGCAGCAAGCCCCCCCTCCACCAGCCCCTGCTGCCATTGAGCCGACGCCATGAGACAAGGGACCAGGCCCTGCCCCAGGCAGGCAGAGAGCAAAGGAGTGCGAGGGAATGGCCATAGGCCGTGCCAGGATACGCTGCTCTCCCATCTCCTGTCCCGTTTGTGGCTTACCCGCAGCCTCTCACACTGACCACCATTCAAAACCTGCCCCTTGCTGCCCCTCACGGAGCAAATGCCAGGGCCGCCCAGAGGATTCAGGGGGCCTGGGGTCTTTGGCGGCGGGGGGGCCATTGCTGCCAAAGACCCGGCACTTCGGCGGTGGGTCCCGGGGCGGAAGGACCCCCCGCCACCAAATTGACGCCGAAGACCTGGCACTTCAGTGGTGGGTCCCGGAAGAAGCTCCGGGGGCCCAGGCCCCGCGAGAGTTTTTCGGGGCCCTCGGAGCAAGTGAAGGACCCCGCTCCAGAAGCCCCGAAAAACTCTCATGGGGGCCCCTGTGGGACCCGGGGCAAATTGCCCCACTTGCCCCCCCTCTGGGCAGCCCTGGCAAATGCTCTGCTCTCCCGCCCCCTCGGGACCAGGGCTGGCTCTCAGCGGGTTTAATTCTGTCAGGTCAGGCTGTGCCGATCACAGCAGAGCAGTGGGGGGGAAGGAGTCCCCAGGCCCCCGTGACAGAGCCACTCTTTACTCCTTGACACTCCCCGACCCTCTCCTTGGCCAGCAGTGGAGCATTCCTGTCAGGTGGCTGCTGTTTGAGATGAGAAGCACAAATCCCAGCTGTCCTCAGCACTCAGAGCTGGGCTCCACGTGGGCTGCCCTGGGCGCTCATTAACTGGTCAATCACCTTTCTAAGGTTCTCCTTGAAACCCCTCCCTCCTCTGTGGGGCAGCCCTCACCCAGGGCACTGAGCAGGGCTGGAACTCAGTCCTTAGAGATTCCAGGGGCCAGCTCAGCCCCAGTATAACTGAGAGAAACCCCGATCTCAGGAGTGCCGCATCCCCTTACACCAGGGGCTGAGCTGGAGCATGTTAATTACAGCCCGCCGCGTGTTGGATTTGGCCTGTCACATCCGTGCTCTGCACAGCGCTCAGACCCTGGGGAAATTGGCCCCCTCCCAGGGTGCCACCATGGAGCCCTGGCTCTCAACCTCACCCTTGCACACCCAGCTTGGGACTCAGACATTCCCTTCTCAGGCTTGGGTCCCGTGGAGCCCCCTGACGGCCTAGCGTGACTGCACCTTGTGCAATGACACACAACAAGCGCCAGCCCCGGAGTTTAATTCTGTTCCTAATTACTCAGAACACACGCCCGCGCCTGACCCACAGGGTCTCTGCTCCCCTGGGTGCCGACGAGGGAATCCCATGAATGCTGATGAGAGTCGCTAGTGTGTGTGGAGGGCAGTGGCTGCCCTCTTCCTGCTGGGATGATCATTAATAATCAGGCCCCTTACACAAAGCTCTGCCCGCAGCTGCCCCCATGGAGCCTCCCCAGACTTGTAGGGGGGGGCTGGCCTCACCGAGAGAAGAATTTGATCCCAAACGTTGAACGGTAAATTGCTGCTCCAGAAATCCACCGGCAGGTAAGGCAGGTCTCAGTCCCCTCCCACTGTTAGTGGTGCTACAATCCAAGCCACTCCAGCCGGTGGCAAGGTGCAGACAGAGCCTCACTGGGGTGTGTGAAGCCAAGGCTCAGCCAGTGGCAACAGCTCAATCTCCCCCCCAGCAGGCCCCTTGCAGAGTCCTAGACCACTGAGGAGATGAGGAGGCAGCGCTGGAGCAGTGAGGGTTAAAAAGCCAGCAGGCTAGCGCCAGCCCCAGCTCAGCTGAAATGGAGTGGGGCTGGCACCATTTGAATTCAGCCAAGAGGTTTCAGGATCTCAAGGAATCTCCTGACCACAGAGTGAATCACCGAGCGCCCTTTGGGGGAGGAGGTGGGAGTCCCTCACAGATAGTTGTCTTCCTCCTCCTCCTCCTCCTCCTCATCACGAGCCAGGGCCTCGATGTCGTGGGTGATGTCCGTGATCATGCGGTTGAAGGACTCCGACTCGGAGCGGAGGGACCAGCTGTCGTAGCTGCGCACGGCGGAGGCGGAGGTGTTGCTCATGCTGCGCTTTATCCGCCCGAAGCTGTCGGTCAGGATCCCCCCTTCCCGGATGCCGATGCTCTCCAGGAAGCTCTCGAAGTAGCCGATGTCCTGATCTGGGATGAAGGGCCGCATTCCTGGGGGGGGGGGGAACACAGCCATGAGGCGTGGCCAGGAGCCGGCAGGCCCTTACTGCCCTGGGAAGTGTTCATGTTCCCAGGGGCCAGAGGGGTCGGGGGAGCCCACAGGCCACCCCCTTGGTCTGCATGTTTAAAAGCAGCTCAGTACCAACAGGCTGGCCTAGCAGGTACAGGAGGGCCAAGGCAGGCTCCCTGCGGCCCCTGGGGGGTGGGGGTGGCAGGGGAACTCTGTGCGCTGCCCCCGCCCCGAGCACTGACTCTGGCACCCCGAGCACCAATAGGAGCTGCAGGGGTGGTGCCTGAAGGCAGGGGTAGCATCCGGAGCCCCCTGCCCCCACCCTCCAAGGGACTGCAGGGACGTGCTGGCTGCTTACAGGAGCGGTGCGGGGCCAGGGCAGGTAGGGATCCTGCTTTAGCCCTGCTGCACCACTGAATGGGAGTCGCCTGAGGTAAGCACCACCCGGCTGGAGCCTGCACCCCTCACCACCTCCTGTTCCCCAACCCCCTGCCCCAGCCCTGAGCCCCCTCCCTGAGCCAGCACCCCAAACCCTCGTCCACACCCCAAACCCCTTCCCTGAGCCCCCTCTTGCACCCAAACTGCCTCCCAGAGCTTGCACCCAGTACCCCTCCTTCACCACAACACCCTGCCCCAGGTTCAGCCCAGAGCCCCCTCCCACGCACCAAACCCCTCAGCCCCATCCTAGAGCTGCACCCCCTCCTGCACCCCAATCAAATGACCCAGCCTGGTGAAAGTGAGTGAGGGTAGGGGAGAGCGAGCGACGGAGGGAGGGGGGATGGAGTGAGTGGGGAAGGGCCTCGGAGAAGGGGCAGGGTAGGGGCAGGGCAAGGGTGTTTGGGTTTGTGTGATTAGACAGCTGGCAAACCTACTCACCCCCCCACCCTTAGAGCCACCACCTCATACCCCCCACCTGCCCTTAGAGACACCACCTCACACACCCCCCCGCCCTTAGAGACGCCGCCTCATAAACCCCACCTGCCCTTAGAGACGCCACCTCATACCCCCACCTGCCATTAGAGATGCCACCTCATACCCTCCACCTGGCCTTAGAGACGCCACCTCATACCCCCACCTGCCATTAGAGATGCCACCTCATACCCCCCACCTCCCCTTAGAGACGCCACCTCACACCCCCCACCTGCCCTTAGAGACACCACCTCACACCCCCCCCGCCCTTAGAGACGCCGCCTCATAAACCCCACCTGCCCTTAGAGACGCCACCTCATACCCCCACCTGCCCTTAGAGATGCCGCCTCATACCCCCACCTGCCCTTAGAGACGCCACCTTATATCCCCACCTGCCATTAGAGACGCCACCTCATACCCCTACCTGCCCTCAGAGACACCACCTCATACCCCAGCCTGCCATTAGAGACGCCACCTTATATCCCCACCTGCCATTAGAGACGCCACCTCGTACCCCCCACCTCCCCTTAGAGACACCGCCTCATACCCCCACCTGCCCTTAGAGATGCCACCTCATACCCCTCTCCTGGCCTTAGAGATGCCGCCTCATACCCCCACCTCCCCTTAGAGACACCGCCTCACACCCCCCACCTGCCCTTAGAGACACCACCTCATACCCCTGCCTGCCCTTAGAGATGCCGCCTCATACCCCTGCCTGCCCTTAGAGACGCCACCTCGTACCCCCCACCTGCCCTTAGAGACGCCGCCTCACACACATGTAGCTCCTTCAGTCTCTCATTCTGGGTCGTATTCTCAGAACCAATGGCCTGATCCTGGTCTCACATCAGTGTAAATCGAGGAGATGGGCACTGAAGCTGGCAGAGTCACCCCACATCAGACCAGACCCTTTATATCCTGAAGCCTTCTCTTTCCAATCCCTTCTTTACAGATAGGCCCAAACCAGAACGTTGCATCCATCTGGACCCCAATTTTTTTGCAGTGGAGGGTTGGTTATGAGCAAAACCAAGTTTGTAGAATCTGAATCCAGCATTCACGAGTGGCTGGATCAGGGTGTTCAAAATCTGGACCTGGAGTTTTCAGTTTGGGCTCCATCTCTGATCAGACAGTGCCGGTCTGATGAACACAAACCTCAACTCCTTGAAGAGAGAGGCCTGTCTCTGCACAGCCTAGAAAAGGTCAGATTGATTCCCCTAGACACCACCAGGTCTCCCACCCAAGATGCCACGTTCACTAGCCAGCAGTGGGGCTAGCATTCAGTAACAAGCCATTTACCCAGAAGGAGAAACTTCCTCTTGTCCCCATAGAGCTGCAGCAGATCAGAACAGTATTCCTGGACGGACCTTCCCATCCGGTACTCCCTGAGCAGCAACGCAAACTGCTGGATCTCCTGGGGGGAAAGCTTGTTCCTCAGCTGCAGAGCAGAGAGAGAGACCAAGGTTAGAGATGGCTGCAGACCAGCTCCAGCCTCCCACAGGTCCCTGGCAGTGATGCATTAGGACTCGGGGTTGGAAGGATGGAATGAGGCCAGGGGAAATGAAGACTCCCCCATGATGCAGTAGCAAGGAGAGTACTGTGATCATATAGTCCTGCAGCTGCTCCAGTCCCACGCTGCTCTGGTCACTGGCCAGGCTGTCACGCGATTCCCGAAAGGAAGGGGAAGAAGTCCCACTGTAATATGCTTCAAAGGTCTCGTGGGAGCCATTGCTGCAGGCAGAAGGGAAGGAGATCAGCTGGGCTGTCCAGACATCCTCATTCAGATCACAGTCTGAGCCCTACTCTGAACGTTGGCCCTGTTCATCCCACACCTGCCACCCCATTTCCCCGGCAGTGGTGGGATTGCTTCTTGTGGCTGTTATCGTCTAAGGGACCAGCCACTAGAGGGGGACATAACACCATCTGCGTTACAACCAACCAGCTGGGCTGTTTCTCCCTAGGGTTTAGGCCCTCCTGGCTGCAGGTGGAGCCTGGCTGCACCTCACCAGCTGGGAGAAAGGACAACTCCTGGGACCAGGCTGAGCTTGTTCCTGTTTCTTGTCTGTATTGTCCCATTTTCTCTTTGGAATGGGGAGATTTTATGTACCCTGTGCTGGGCCCTGGCTGTCAGCTCCCAGCCCCTTGCACAGACGCAGGCACTTTAAGGGCAGATAAATATATCCCTGTTTCTAACTCTGTCTGCTCTGAGTCCCCCTCACTAGGCCTGGGTCCCTCGCACAAGGGGCAAACCGGCTGTGTAGGGCTACACAGAGCATGCCCAGGAATAAGGGGGGAGGGGCATTCAGATATTCGGGGAGCAGGACATACAATGAGCTGCAGCAGCTGAAATCAGCATCGTATCCATACGTCCCGTCAGTGCGGCAGCTCTCACCTGGGAAAAGGAACCCCCAGGGCAAGATTAGGGAACTGTCCAACTGTGCTCACCCCATGTCAGAGTCCCGATACCTCTATAATCACCCCCAGGAGCCAGGGACACCACCTCCCCCTCCCACCCACTAAGCACGGCCCCAGCGATGGCTCCCAAAGTACCATCCCAGAATTTAAGGCATCGCAGGCAGAATCCCACTAACCCCAATACTATGCACTGTCCCACGAATCGAGGAGACTCTGCTGTCTGTCGGAGGAGACAGGGAATCTTCCCTCACGGCTTTGCCAGCCCAAATGCCACCCTCTCACAGCACTGCCAGCCAGCTCCCCCCATTGCCAGACCTCACCTCTCTGACATGCGTGTGGTCCTCCCCACCTCAGAGCTCCAGGATAAACACCCTGCAATGGGAGGGACCCAAGCCCTGTCATCCCACTAAGCCTGGCACGCCCGGCACTCACTCCTGCTGGAGAGCCAGGGGCGCTCGGGGGTGGAGGTGTAGTGGAAGCCAGCCCGGTCTACGCACTCGATGCTCTGGTCCCCATAGATGATCTGGAAGACCTGGCAGATGAGAGCACAGGATTCTTCAGCTGCATCCTGCACCCAGTGAGAGAAAACAGCTGTGGTGGTGATCCGGAGCGGGTCAGTGCCGGGTGGGTTGGCAAGGGGCAGCACCCTTGGCTACTCACCCTGTTGGCCACGGCCAGGATGATGAGGTTGCAATACGCCTCAGGGCTGGGCTCCTTGGGATCCAGTGGGTTATTCCCTGTGTGCCTCCGCTCCCAGCTGCCATAGGTCTTACCCCGCTCCCAGCTGCCGCCAGCCTTCCCCAGCTGCCTCCGCTCCCAGCTGCCGCTGTAGGTCTGTCTCCGCTCCCAGCTCCCGCCCGCCCGGCTGCTGTGCCTCTTCTCCCAGCTGCCACTGGCCTGCTTCCTCTCCAGGCTCCCTCCCCCGCCCTGTCTGCCCTCCTGCCCGCCCCGGGCCATCTTCCAGTCCAGGCTGCAGATGGTGTGCCGGCGCTCCATGGTGCCCCCCAGCTGCTTGGGCTCCAGGCAGATCCCTGCCTGCCTCTTCTCAGCCGCCCCTCCAGGGAGCTTTTTCTCCAGACTGCCCCCTGGGTACATGTCCAGGCTGCCCCCTGCAGGAACGGGGTCAACTCCTAGGCCTGGAATAGACGAGAGAAGAGAGCTGTGCTCAGAAAGCTCCATCCCCAGGTGCCGTCTCCCGCACTGGGGGGGGATTGGTACCCACCCTCCCTGCCTCACACCCTCCTGCCTCCCCATGCGCTCCGGGGGCCTGCAAGTCAGCGTAGGTGCAGGGCTGAACAGCCACCAGGTGGCGCCACGTGCCACACATCTGCCCTTAGCTGCTAACAGCTGGAGTCAGCCCAGCAGGGCATTAAAGTATCTGGTAGCCAGACCCCATTTCTTGTGCCTGCCTCAGGATGGAAGCTCTGTCGTCAGGTCACATCTGTGACAGACGCCTGACCAGCTAGTAGCAGCCCTGCCACTGACTGTGGGCAAGTCGTTCATGACGCCCCCTTTACAAGCGCAGCTCGGGGAGGGGAGAGCAGTGGGTCCTTGGGCACAGTCTGATGCCAAATGCCCTGTGTTGTCCCTGCCCCTGGAGATCCCGGCTGCAGTTACTGACTGAGGCTGGGGTTTATTGCTAGAAGCATCCAGAGCCTCTTGTCCTTAGACTGGGTCCTGGCATATGGCGGGTGAGGGGAAAGAAACCAGCCCTTCCACTGCAGCCATGAACCGCACGATGGGGAAATGGCAGGGCTGGGCGCATCAGAGCACGGCACAGCATGGTGTGTTGCTGCTCTCCGCTTCTCTCCACCTTGGCCATGGGGAAGGGTCTGGAGCAGGGTGACCAGATGTCCCGATTTTATAGGGCCAGTCCCGATATTTGGGGCTTTTTCTTATATAGGTTCCTATTACCCCCCACCTCCTGTCCCGATTTTTCACACTTGCTGTCTGGTCACCCTAGTCTGGAGTGAACTGCCAGGCCAAGCAGAGCCCTGCTCATCTATCATGCCAGCGATCCTGACTCTGGAGTCCCCCATGAGGCAGGAGAGCTCTCTAAGGAGGGGTTTCTGGCTGGACCTGGTGACGCTGCATGCCTCTGTATCGCCCCTGAGCCCAAGGATGCTGCAGGGAGTGAACCCAGCCAACACGCCCCTGCTGTGTGCGTGTCTCACTAGGGCTATAACCACGTTTATTTGTCACAATCCCCCGGGCATGCCGCCGGCATGGGTGCAAGTGATGACCTGCAGTCTGAAGCAGCAGGGAATGGGGCTGGTGGAGTCCCGTATGCACAGTGCGGGGCAGACAGGTTTGCAGGGAAGAACCCACAGAGGTACTGGGTCCAGGGGACTCTCTGCACCTGTTTTCAGCACCAGGAGGTGCAGGGCATCATCCCGCAGGTAGGAGGCGGCCGCGATCTCATGGGTGGGGATCCTCAGGATGAGCTCCTCATTGTCTCTCCAGGTGAGGAGGAGGCAGCGGGCTGACAGGCTCAGGATGCTGTCCTGCTCCGGGGTTGTCTGGAGGGGCAGTTCCTTCAGCTGCTGCAGATGGGCAAAGGAACATGGTCAGAGGCAGAATGGAGGCAGCCCAGTGGATGGTGCTGGACTCTGCTCTGCGGGAGCCCACCCTGCTGCAGTCCCAGCTCTCCTCAGCTGGGCAGGGAATAGTTCCTGAGTCAGGACGGGCATTGCCAGGGCACTGCTGCGACTGCGAGGAAGGTCACCCTGTCCCCTCTCTCCACAGGAAGCAGCCTGAGCCGGGCTCCCTGTCCGCCCCCTCTGCAGCACGGGCACTGAGCACTACGCATGTCTTCCCTTCTAACCCAAGTGCTGAGTGGAGGCGCTTTGGGGTGGCAGCTCCCGCCCCGGGCCATGGACTCCCTCTCTTACCCGAGCTGTGTCCAGGAGCTGCAGCAGCTCATCCCGGCTGGAGGGGTTCAAGGAGGATGTCACCCAGGTCAGGTGGCCTAAAAACTAGAGCGAGAAAATACTGCAGTGACTTCTGTGGTGGAGATTCCTGCTGTCCGGAAAGCCCTGCAAGGAGGCCCAGAGGGTCTGGGAATCTCTGTCCCCAGGGATGTGCCTTCAAAGAGGATGGATGGCCCAGAGGGTGGGACGCTAGCTGGACTCTTGGGTTCAATTCCCTGCCATGGACATCCTGGGCGGCCTTGGCAAGTCCCAGGGTCTCGCTGGTTGGCCTCTGTCAGCGCGGCCGCTTGCTCTCCCTCGCTGCGCAGGGGCCTTGGGAGGCTGGGAAATGATCAGCCTCTGGGGTGACTGGAGCTGTGGACGCAGCATCTGGGACCAGGCAGGGGCTGCTCCCCTCCCCACCTTGGAAAGCAGCCTGTGGCTGAGTAGCTGTCCCAACACGCCCCTCTGGCTGGCTCTGCTGCTGCACCATTCTGTGCTTTGCCAAGTCCAGCAGCCAGAGAGGCCTGGCCCTGCTGCCAGCCCCCTCCAGCCCCCTCACCAACGTCCTTCAGGAGCGATTACAAATTAAACCTTCTGCCTCTGCTGGGTCACACTCTCCTTCGGTGCCTAACCTAGCCCTCAGGCCAGGGCTGGCCCTCTCCTCCTTTCCTCAGGGGTCCGGCAGGCCCCAGCTTGCCCCCGGAGGAGCCTTAACCTCCTCTTCTCTGGGGGCTTTTTTCCTTGACCCTCCTGGACTCCCTGCTGTCTCTTCCCAGAGAGGGACCGCAGCGTTTTCCCCTACCTGAGCCCCCTTCTGCCCTGCTCATCCTCTGTTTACACCTGGCTGCTTCCCCAGCTGAGATGCCTGTCTGGTGCAGCCAGAGCGCATGAACCCATTCAGGGTCTGTGCGGGGTGCACGCCCCAGCACACAGTGTATTTCTATATCCCAGGGGAAGTGGTCTCCTCTCTGTGTCCCGCCCGGCTAAGGTCTCGGAGTTCAGAGGGAACCTGCAGCAGCAACACTGGAGCGGACGCGATTAGCTTCACCCTCAAACAAGCACAAGGGGTGGGTGCTGATCCATGGGCCTGGCCCGAAGACACCTGGAGCACCCTGCAAACTGTGGAATGGAGACTTCCCTGAACTGAGAAAAAAACCCTCACTTTACACCCTGTGTCCACGGGAACCCTTGAGACTAGGGGGCAGCCTCTGGGGAAAGGGTCCCCAGCTGCCTGGGCCCGACCCTGCACATGCGAAAGGGCCCCGCCATGCATGTAGTTCTGAAGCTGCAATCCTCGGGCTCTCTGCAGTTCCAAGAACACCCCTCGGCACCAGGCGGTGAGTCTCACACGGCTGGCGAGTGCATAACAGTGACAGGTGATCCACCTTCCCTGGAGCACAGCAGTGGGGAACCCTCACAGGGTTAAGGAAACCAGGCCTGTGACCTCCACTCCTGCCAGCGACCAAGATCTGAGCTGCTGGGATGGCACCTGCCCCCCAGGTCACCCCTCCTTACCTTCACCTCCTTCTCCACGTAGTCATGCAGCAGTATTTGGGGATCGATGAGATAATCTGGGGGGTAGAGAGGGACCGAATGCAGAGGCCTCCGGTAGACACTGCTCCTGAGCGCCTGCCTGCGAGCCGCCTTGGGGAAAACCAGCCGCTTGATGGGAGACACAAACCCCTGAGAACAAACAGGAAAGCTGAGAAGCCGGCATCTCTCGTCTACTCCAAGCGCAGAGGGGCTGGTGTTTGCTATGCACCCTGGCAGGATCATATGGGCATGAATATGCCACACATGTGTGATATGGATTCAACAGCAATCCCCGAATGAGAGGAAGCCGGCATCCCCCAGGGGAGTCCCAGACCACGTGCAGTAAAGGGTGCGTTAGAAATTCGACGAGAGAGAGAGAGAGAATCTATTCCAAGAGACAGAGGGCGAGCTCCCTCAGGGGTCGCCTCTAATGGCGCCATGTAATAGATCCAACGAACACAGGCCCTGGGCCTAAGGCCTCTGTCCTGCATGGACCAGGACAATGGGTTTGGATGAAGAGCACACGGAGGAGCTTGGGGATGCCATTACTGGGGGGCAGGCAGGGGATGGAGCAAACAAGCCGTGTAGAACCGCCGGGAAGCGAGGACATGACAGATGAACCAGAACTACCCTCGTGGGAGAGAAATGGATGAATCAGAGCTGGAATTTCCAGCCAGAAGGAATGGAGCCGGGTGTCTCTCCCCAGGTCCCCGGGATCGGGCCAGGCCAAGGTGGCAGACCGAGCAGATCAGAACGTCACGCGCACAATCGCAGCTGAGTAACGTTCCCGGTGCAGAACTGGTGGACAGCTAGTCCCTGCCTCGCGGCAAACCCAGCCAGGAATCTGGGCCACCAGCTGGTCTCTGCCAGGCCTCTGCCCTGGGGCCTTTAACTGTGCTGGGTCAGTCACAGAGCGGAGAGGGGGTCAGGCTGTGTATTGTGCACCGTACAGAGTCCCTGAAGCCAGAGCACTTTGCTGGCCTCTGAGATCCATCTTGTACTGTCTTGTCCCATGGGCCACGCAGGACAGCGAGCATAGCCAGCTGTGTGCATATGGAGAGACGCCCCAACCCCCCATGGGGCCTGCATTCAGCTCCCCGCAGCACTGGCAGCAGCACGGCTGGTTCTGGGGCTTCCCGCGCCCCATCGGCGGCAGCACGGCTGCCTCTGGGGCTCCCTGAACCCCATCGGCGGCAGCACGGCTGGCTCTGGGGCTCCCCGCGCCCCATCGGCAGCAGCACGGCTGGTTCTGGGGCTCCCCGCGCCCCATCGGCGGCAGCACGGCTGCCTCTGGGGCTCCCCGCACCCCATCGGCGGCAGCACGGCTGCCTCTGGGGCTTCCCCACACCCCATCGGCGGCAGCACGGCTGGCTCTGGGGCTCCCCGCGCCCCATCGGCGGCAGCACGGCTGCCTCTGGGGCTCCCCGCGCCCCATCGGCGGCAGCACGGCTGGCTCTGGGGCTCCCTGAACCCCATCGGCGGCAGCACGGCTGGCTCTGGGGCTCCCCGCGCCCCATCGGCGGCAGCACGGCTGGCTCTGGGGCTCCCCGCGCCCCATCGGCGGCAGCACGGCTGCCTCTGGGGCTCCCCGCGCCCCATCGGCGGCAGCACGGCTGCCTCTGGGGCTCCCCGCGCCCCATCGGCGGCAGCACGGCTGCCTCTGGGGCTATGCTACCCAAGGGTCACCTGGCATGTAGAACAGCCTAAGGGTTCAATGCAATTGACGCTGTTCTGGGAGGGGCGCAGGCTGTTTGGTGACTCCACCCCTTTCTGCTAGGCCACATCCCTCTTTTCAGCCCCGATTGGGGGTGGGGGGAGGAATCATGGGCTGCCTGCTCCCCATGAATTCCACTCACCTGCTGCCCTCCATGCTGCCTAAGGGAGGGGAGCCCGTGGGCCTTTGTCTCATACCCATGCAGTACTCAGTGCCCCGTGCAGTGACACCCTCGGGAGGGGACCGCCACACACACATGCACCTGCACCCCGCAAAGCCGTGCCGTAAGCTATGCCAGCTCGGCCTGTCCGTACCTTCTTCCCCTTCTTGGCCTCGTACTCCATGTCCCGTCCCTGCTCCGCTCCTGTCACGGTGAAGGCAGCTCTTTCCGCTACGTGCTAGTCCTTTGTTTTTTTCCTGTGTCGGAAACTCCACCAGCGACGGCTCTGATGTGAACTCGCTGAGTTCCTGCCCCTCCGGGGAGGGATAAGTGCATGGAGTTGTGCTCTGGCTGAGTGGACGGGGCTCTGGGGCTGCTGGGCTCTGCTCACACCCCAAGGGGACACACTCGTTCCCAGCGCCAATCCTCTTGCCGGCTGCCCAGCGCCGTGCACACATTGTCTCCGTGCACTGTTGCCGTCTGTCTGTCTCTCTCATACACTCCGTCTGTCTGTCTCTCTGTCACACACACCCCGTCTCCCTCTTGGTGCTGGGAAGGGTTTCGTTCGGCCCCCTGCGCTGTTGGGCCTCAGAATTTCAATAACCCAACAGGGAGATCGCGGTGGTTCTGCTAGTGCCGTCTTCGAAGGGATGTTCTCCAAGGCTCTCCTGGTCTCCTCCACAGTAGGAGCTCCTGGCAGCTCCTCGGGGGGTTCCCCTGTCCCTGACTCTCTCCCAGGCCAGAGCAGAAGGCCTGGCATAGATGGAGGGTCAGCTGGGTGCCAACATGGGGCATGCAATGCAGTTGTAGGGCTAGACAGGAACCCGAGCTGGTCCTGGGACAGGGACTAGAGCAGGGGAGCTGAAATGCTACCCATGGCGGGGCTGAAAGCCTCAGAGGCACCAAGGCCCTGGGGCATCATAAACTATCACCAGGGACCCAAATCATCACCACCAAGGAGCCCCAGCTCTTGGGAAGGAAACGGTGCACGTGAGGCCCAAACCTCAACCCCCTCCCCCCGCCCGGGGACTGTGGGGAGCTCAGACTGGGGCTTGGCCCCCTCTAGAGTGGGGGGCGATCCGGTGGGAAGAGAAATTCCAGGCTGAAAGGGATGTTCCTTCCCTCCTGTGCGCTGCATCCTGCCCCAGCAGCTGGAGACTTCCTCTTCCTGAGCAGCGAGGGATGGACAGGAAGGGGACAGACACTCAGGAGCTGACGCCTGCTGGAGCTTGTAAATCTCTGGAGTCAGGATTCTCCCGGGGGCTGCTAAGCACCATTATTTCTCTTGCGTGAGCCCCCGAGCCCCGGGGTGAAGGTCACGCAGCGCCATGCCGGGGGTTCTCTAAAGAGCCATCACCGCTCTCCCTGGCCAATCTCCTCCCTGCGGCAGGGCCAATGAAGTCAGGGATGACCCCAGTGTGCTAACACGTGCTCTGCGTTCCCCTCAGCCTGACTTATGCCCCAGGCAATCTCCTTGGTTGGGTTTGCCCCGGGAGTGGGTGTATTCCATTTCCTGCGTGGTGCATTCAGGCAGTGGAGTGTCTCCAGTGATGCTCCCATGTGCTGCACACAGTTACCAAGCCCCACCCGGGCTGCTATTTCCTGCTATGTCCCTGATGCCAAATACCCAGCCAGTGGCAGGAGCAGCAGGGAGCTGGCATCATGCAGGAGCCTCTTGTGGGGGCAGATCAAATCTGCTGTGGTTATCGTAACCTCTCTGCAGGGGGCGCTCCTGCCTCCTGGATTCCTTTTACTGGATCCCACCCCCAAAGCCTGTGTGCATGGACCCGACACCACCTGCCCCCAGGAGATGGGCTATGGAAATATGAACTCCCGCTACACGACAGTCCAGCTCTTCAGCTGCTACATTACTGCATGGCAGAGCATGTATCCCTCCCCCGACCCCGCTGGTCTATGAGATATGTGGGAGGGGATCACAGCCCCCTTGCTGCCCTGTCCCACCAACCCACTCAGAATAACACTCCGCTCTTCGACAACTCCCTCCCCGAGGGGCTCAAAGTGTGCCAGCCCCTGGGAGGAATGACAGAGTCATTGTCTCCATTTTACAACAGGGGAAACTGAGGCAACTTCCCCAAGTTAGTGGCAGAGCTGGAAACAGAAACCAGGAGTCCTGGCTCCTCATCCTCATGCTCTGTCCAACAGACAATCTCAACTCAGCCACAACCAAGCATTGCAAAGTCTCAGCCAGCCTCTGCTGCCTGTCCTGTGGGAGACCTGCTCCTAGCTGTGGTGTGCAGTAACCTGGCCTCTGCCCTGCCGCAGGGCTGCTGAGGTGCATTGCTAGGAGGTCCCTGGGTGGCTGCATGGCTGGTTCTCCCAGCTCAGCAGCAGCACAGCCCCATTGAGCTCACTGGGTCGCACCCATCAGGCAGCTGCTGGGAATTGGTGCACCTGGAGGGGAAGGAAGGCAGAGCAATCAGGCCAGGTGTATTGAAAGGAATTTAATATCTCATGTTGCAGCAAAATTAAAAATATACAAAAAGTTTGTGGTATACAAAAAAGTCTTAGTACAGAACCTCGGTCTCCTCCCGCCCCCCGCTCCCTCCCCCCGGCCCCGCCCGCCTCCCAAGGGAAGTAAGAAGACGAAGGTGTCACACAGAGTATTTACAGTACATGATGGAAGTGCTTCCAGATGCTGGACGAGAGGGAGAGGGGGAGAAACAAACCGCTCAGAGAAATCTGTGCCGGGTGAGGTGAACTAGCCAGCAAACCAACCAGCCATGTGGCTAGTGCTTCCAGCAAATCTGGAACCAGAGTGGGCGCTTTGTCTCACTGGCCATTTAAAACTAGAGCTGGACCCAGCTAAGCTCCAGCTCCCTGAATTCGGGCGGGGGGGGGAGGCTCTAGGATTCAGCACCCCCCCTCCCTGCTCTGACTCCCCCCCGGCACCAGTGCGGTCTGTGTCATTTAGTGGACAGAAGCCAGTCCCTAATCTGAACCAAGCTTCCCCCTGCCCTTAAAGCAGGAGGCAGAAGCCAAACCTGACTCTAGACCCACATTTTGCAGGTGTCCCTTTTCCTGGACCAAAATCTTGGCTTGGGATTTTTTTGGGGGGCGGGTGTTCAAAATCCACCTCTGGCTCCAGATTTCAAGCTGGCACCCACCTCGCCCCTCACGGAAGGGCCCGTTCCGGGAGCTGCCATGGTTATGGTGGTGTTGAGGTGCAGTCCTGCGCCGGCCTGTGCACAGAACCCAGAGAGGAGAATGTTTTAAAACCCATTTCCCAGCGGCTGAGGCCAGTTTTTCCGCTCGGACTGAGTCTTTTTCCAGCCCTATTGAGAATTCCATGGTAGTCGAAACGTTGCAGGGAATGGGCTTGTTTCTGGGCGGGTGGGGAGGGGACTGGACTACGAAGGCTCCTCAGGCACTAGCCAGAGAACGCTCAGGGACTCCCTCCTTGGAGCCCTGCCTTAGAGACGGGCCAGGCTTCCCCTCCCCTCCCTGCCCACACATGGCCTTGCAGCTGCCCAGCAGGAATGAGTAGCTAGAGGCAGAGGGGCAGGACACTGCACTGGCGGGATCTTCCACCAGGAGCCGAGAGATGAGACTCCCAGGCCCAGCAACCAGTCCCGTGTCTGCCTCCCCGTCCCCACTCGCACGCCACCCCGTGCGCTGGCTGCAGGAGCCCAGCCGCTGATCTGCTCTGAGGTTATTGCAGGGGCTAGGGAGCGCTCCCCCTCTCCCGAGAGCAGCGGAGAGGGTGGGGATACCGTGGCTAGAGTGCATAGAAAACTGGCCCTTTTCTCAAGGAGCTTCCCTGTCCCAGCGCTTGCTCCAACACCCATGGCTCTGTGCACAGACAAACCTGCCCTTTCCTCCCAGCCTTCCCAGCCCCCCACCAGCCCAAGGAGCCAGCGACCACCTCTAGGGCACTGCTGAGCTGAAGTCGGTTTCCCACCTGGCGACACGCCGGCCTCCGAGCCCTTCCCGGGTGACTGTTTGTCAGAGCCACATAACAGCTCTGTGGGAGGAGGTGCATGTCTGAGAGCCCAGCCCACAGGATGGGGATTCTTGCATGTCTGTAGCAAGCTGTGGCCACCTTGGGCAACACTCTTCTACCTGCCGGCAAGGCCCACCCCCGTCTCGCAGGGGAGTGTGGCTGGTCCCTGCAGCAGGAGCCCAGAGACCTCCTGATGCCCACCTGACCCCAAGCGCTGCGCTGGAAAGACTGGCTGGAGGTCTCAGGTCATGTGTGCTGGACAAGAGCACGTCATGGAGTGCCCACAAACACACGTACACACAGCGACACAGAGCAAAACACAGGAAAACCCATCCCCCCATACTGCCGTCCCCCAAAATGAGACCCTGGACACAGTCGGGGCACTCCAGCTGTCCCATACATCCATACGGACAGTACAAACACCCAGCAGGGCCCCTGAGTCCTCCGGTCTCCACAACACCCTCCTGGCACCCGCCTGCCAGCCAGGCCCCCAGAAAGTCTTTTTACTGGGTCCCAACAAGTGGCTGAAGAGAACTGTGGACGCAGCTGGGTTTATGCTACACTGGGGCTGGGGTAATCGTCTGACGCAGACGATGGCAGCTGAGGCTCCAGCTTCTTTATACCTAGGAGCAAACTGCTGAGCAAACGGAAGGGGAATATCCCACAGAGTCCCATGGAGCCACTAAGGAATCCGCCCTCCAACAACTGCCCTCTCTGCGCTCATGCCATGGGGCTGGGGAGGTGCAGGGAGTCTAAGGGGGAGGCAATGCAGATTCGCTGCCCCTCTCTAGGGCTGCAGCGAGGATCCCGTGACAAGCCCAGCCAGTTACCCCAGAAGAGCTAGGGCATCGCTGTCACTCCTCCCACAGAGGTCCCCAGCGTGGGTATCAGTGAAGGACCATGAGGATGGTGATGCACTGAATGCTGACAGGCTAACAATGCTGGATACCAACCAAAGCTGAAGCAAACCCAGGATTGGAGAAGCCTCTGTAGCCTAAGGGGCACATGCCATTCTCCTCGCCTCTCCCACAAAACCCAGGCCAATGGGATCTGTGCAGGAGACTGGAGCAGGGGTGTGGAAGAAGGCCTCTTCCCCCACTCTGGTGGCATGATGCTGCTTGGCTGCTATCCCAGCCCCATGGGCTGTAGCAGCAATGAGGTCACTGAGCAACCTGCCGGCCTGTGGCTCCAACCAGTGATTCACTGACCCTGCCTCAGGCCCTTCCTCAGCGCTGCTGCCAGGCTGCAAGCGGAAAGCCCCCCCCCTTCCCCTGGGGGCGCATGGCCCCGGAGCGCTGGGATCGGCACTGGCTGCCAGCGGGCTCCTGGTGAAGTTTAAGGGGTGGGTTATGAGCTTTAAAGCTCTATGATTGTGTCTACACCACACACTAAGCCCAGCTTCTAACTCAGGTTTGCCCAAGCCCCCCTTCTGTCCACACACAAATCAGTCTGATTTGGGTGAGCAAACACTCAGGACCCTGGTCCTAGGACCCTGCTGGGGGGGTGGGTCAGAGCCCGGGTCCTGCTGCGACTCTGGTCCAAGCCGTGTCACTTTGCAGCGTGGACACAGCTCAAACTGCAGACCCAAGTTGGACGGTCTGCATGGCGAGGTACGGCCACGTTAGCAGGGCTGTGACACCCAGGTCCGGCAGTTGTAAACCCAGGGTTACTATGCAGTGTTGGCTTGGAAAGTTCGCAGTCAGCCACCCGTGGGTGGCCTGTGCCAGCTGACTCCCTCGCAGGGCTCAGGCTGCCAGGCAGTTCCATTGCCGGGCACCGTGCGACATTCCGGCTGGGACCGCAGCCCGAACGCTGGGACCCCCCCACCACCTTGCAGTTCCTGACCCTTTAAGTGTCCCCCTGGCCATCCCACAGTCGCAGGCCCCAGACCGTGAGGCTTGAGCATGTATTTACCCCTTGATAACAGCTGGGGTTGGCCAAATAACGGCCTCTCTCTCTGGAGCCCCAGTGACATGAACACGACACTTCCAAACTCGCTATGAAACTCTTTCCTTACCGTGTGCGAAGTAACAGCGTGTCCACAGCCATCACAGTCCCCTAGGACTCAACGCTAGAGCCAAAGAGTGGGGCCGGCAGGCTGTCAGTGGGGCTGTCAGCCACCGTCAGGAGGGGTCCAATAAAGGCATTATCTCAGCCACCTTGTCTCTCCAACAGCCATTTATAGGGTCAAAATAGTGACCTCATGGTATGGCAGATCGAGGACCGGGGCGATAATCATATTCATTAGTTCTCCCGTCTCTGGCACCTTTCTTCTGAGCATCTCAAAACCCCCGACAAACATTGATTGCAAACTCTCTACCCCTGTCTTACAGAATGGGACACTGAGGCACAGAGTGAGGCCCAGGGAAGATTAAGTGAGTTGCCCAGGGTCACGCAGTCACTCAGAATCAGAGCCGTGGCCAGACCTCTGAATGGGTTACCTAGCGAGGTGACTGAATCTCCATCCTTAGAGGTTTTTAAGGCCTGGCTGGGATGATTTAGTTGGGGATTGGTCCTGCTTTGAGCAGGGGGTTGGACTAGATACCTCCTGAGGTCCCTTCAACCCTGAGATTCTCTGGTTCTATGAACTCCTCACTGCCAGGCCCATGTTCTGGCCACTACACAATGCGCCTCCTCATTGCTCCTTTTACATAACCCAAGTGGCCCAGCTGCCATAGTATTTCTGACCCATAAATGGTTCCCTGAGGCGAAAGAGCCATTGAGAAACCCAAACCCGACCCCCAAGCTCAGATCGCCCCACAGGGCCCTAGTTCACACCCAGCTGCTAAGCCAGTGCCAGGCAGGTGAATGCCGAACTCCGAGGGGGCTGCAGTTCCTGTCAGAACTGCGGCTCCAGAGGAACCACTAAAGCAAACCAGCGTCTCTGCCCTTTCCTTAGTGTCACTTTGCTCCATGCACATGGGTGCGTAGGTCTGGGCTCCGGGCTCCGGCTGTAACCGGGCCTCAGGCAGACACGCACACAGCAAGGCTTTCGGCAGCTGCCATTCAACACGGAGAGGTATAAAAACATCTCAGCCACCAGCTTCAGCCCAGCGCTTGATTACAAAGTACAACACACAAGGCAATGTGACAACTTTGATACATTGCACACAACAGCAGCCCAGCGACACCTAGGGGAGACCCTGGGTACTGCAGGGAGGGGGGCACTAGCTCTTGCTACCGGCCGACACTTTGAGAAACACCCCTTAAAACTAAAGGGCTTTTCATCAACAGGGACCAGAATAAGCAAGGGGCTGAATCTGAAGCCCAGGTGATAGCGGCTGACTAGCTCTTTGGCTGCCTCTATGCCCCGGCTATTGGATTAGCCCCGTTTCTTCAGATTGCAGCATCCCGGAGGGAATAACCCTGACGCTAAATGTGGACAGACATTTGCAGACTATGCACAGACGTCTTCTGTCCAGCTGTGTCTATTTCTCTCCCCCAGCCCTGTTTCTCTGCAATCTATTTCAAACCTGCCTCCAGGAGTCGGCCTCCAGCTGCAATCTGCTTGCCATCGGGTAGGCCTCAAGGTTACAATCTGCCTAGGAAGATGCCAACGTTCTGCTAATTCTGCTAACTCTCCATGCTCCAGACAGCGCCTGGTGTTACAGCACACACTGTGCATCACGTGGTGCAGAATGCATGCAGCATCATAGGGCAGGCAGTGCTGGGGCGGAGGTGGGGGAACGATCAGCATGCAGTGGGGCAGCACCATGTGGGCACGGTCTTCTTCAGGTGGTGGGTCAGCGTTTGCTCTCACTTACATTGACAGAAATCCAGAGTGACTCAGCTGACTGTGGCATTACTCTGGATTTATGCCACTGACCTGAGATCATAATCTGGGCCAGTCCATGGTACAACAGGACCATAGTTGCCTGAAAAGAACAGTGGACATATGGCAAAGGGACAATTTCTATATAGTACTCTACTATCAATGTGCAGTCGGTGTTTAGGACAAGAGTGGGGTAGTAAGTGTGAAAAATACAGAGCGGTGTAATACACCTGGTGTAGTCAGTACTGATGGTGTCGTTACAGTGTGAGGTCTGCACAGTTATATGGAGCTCACTATTACCATACAGTACAATGAGCCAGGGTGAGTGAGCACATGGTGTGTAAAAGGCACATATTGCAGTCAGCGTGTGGTAATGCAGACGCCAGGGGTATAAAGTACAGCACATGGTACAGTCAGTGCACTGACAACTCCAAGCACCAGGGTTAAAGGAGCCGGGGGGCTCTCACTGCACCAGCTGAGGAGGGGGGAGCTGGACTGCCCCTGCTCTGCCCCATAGTTTTGCCAGAGCCATGCACACCTTGTTCTAACTGGCACTGGACGTGTGACCACAAGAGACTGTGGAGTCATGAGTGAGACTTGAGGGTGTTCCCGTGACTCCCTGCCCTGTAAGCCCTGCTTGTGGGACTCGTGCCAGACGGTGAATGGGAGACACGATGCTCAGTGGCTGCGGTACTGTGTGTGAGGGTGGTGTAATGAGTGTGCCTGGGACACTCTGTCCCTGGGAGAAATCAGTGCACCAGTGCACGCTGCACAGTGTCCTGCGGGTGAACACAGTGCTTCGTGCAGGTTCTGGTGCAAGCCGTGCCATCAGCGTACCTGGCACGCGGTGCAGTTAGGGATGCACAGCACATGCTGTAGTCGGGCGCAGTGCACACATCAGTGCATAGGGAGGGGGTACATTCAGTGCATGGGCAGATGCTACGCTCTGTGCTTGCAGGCTAGTCAGGTCACGGTGCATGTGGGCCAGCCAGCCAGGACTGCACAGCGCGTCCAAGCCCTGTCCAAGGCGCACACTGCTACGCTCGCTACATGGGACCGTCAGCACGAAGCGGCACTCGGTGTGAGCAATTTTGGGGGAATACAGCGCAAGTCCCTGGGGAAGCGCGAGTTTCACCGTCACACAGGTGGCAATGGGAAAGAGCCGAGCGGGCCAGATGACGAGGCCCTGCTCTGCTCCACCCGGCTGACGCACACGCCAGGGCTGAGTGGGGGATAAATCCGTAGCCAGAGGCTGACATCAGATGCTTGCCTGAGTGAGGACTGGATAAAAACTTAACAAGGGCTCTCAGAACCGGGCCACAGATGGCAAAGGGCAGGTTCTGCTCTCCGCAGTGTGGGTGCCTCCTCATGGAGCCGCGAGAGCCGCATGTGGGCCTGTACTGCCCGGGAAGCCCCCCTGGTTCCGCCCATGTACAGCCCCAAATCTCACTTGCCTGGGAGACATTCGGTGCAATGAATCCCATGTTTTCGGACGCGCACCCCAGCACCCGGGACGCCACCTCCACCCAGCAACCCCTGCCGGCAGAGCCAGCTGTAGCAATGGAACCCAGCAAGTGTCGCTGAGGTAGATCATTTCACTTAAAATAAAACAAATCAGAAAAACCAGTTCTCGCAAATCAGCCAAACCAATGGTGCCTGCTCAGGCAAACGCAGCCTGGGCAGGGACCCCGCCAGGCCTCGGGCACCAGATGCCTTCCCCCTCTCTCCCTGTCCTGACTGACCCCCAAAAGGAGCGGAGGCTGCCCTGGGCAGACCTAGCCCAGTGCGCTTGTCTCAGGAGGAGACGCAGAGGCAGCTGGTTTGTTCTCTGGCTCAGTTACATTTTAACCGTCCCTGCCCAGCTACGGGAGAGACTCGGGCATCCCCCCGTGTGAGCAGTGACCCAGTTCTCCCTGTGCCCGTCGGGTGCCAGTCACAGGCTGCTCAGCTGTGTAAGAGGACACAGGGTGAGCAGGCTGCAGAACCACTGGCATGAACACAGGGACCAGAGGCGGGAGAGCCAACAGCTGCAGGGACCAAAGGGTTAAATCCAAGGGTGAGGACAAAAAGAAACAGGAAACTGGGTATTTCAGACTCTCCCATGAGGTGCCCAACTCAGCCAGCAGGAAGCTGCACCCCTTCTCCCCCCCCCCCAGCCAGGCAGAGGTGAGCACTTGCTGGGGGCTGCACCTTGCTCATGTAGACGGAGGGACTCAGAGAACCGGTGGGGCTTAGATCATGGGACGTGCGAGCAGCCTGTACATGGTGGGGGAAGGGGGGGCTGTGTGGAGAGCGTCCCCCTGTAACCCTACAGCTGGGCTTAAAATGAGGCGAGGGGTGTTGCCTTCCCCCCAGCTCCACATGCTCTTGCCATGTCACGTAACTCGAGTTTCCTCCATTTCCGCTGGAAGGTGACCTTGGGCCTGGCCAGACGGGACTCCCCCAGCAGCTGAAGCAGGTCTGGGGTTTCAGGCATAGCCCTGAGCCAAGGCTGTTGGCTCTCAGGGCATCATCTCCCTTCCCCCAGTTGCAACCCCCCCTTGGAATCATGGTGCTTGGAGCAGGAGCTGGAGCTCTGGGTGGGAGACCGAAGGGCATTTGGGATCAGTGAGGTGGCACTGTGGGCTCAAGCTGCCTCCTCTCGGGAGGCCAGGGATTCAGCAAGCTTCAGCTCTTCATTGCAGGTGAAAAAGGGGCACCTAATTTCTGCTCTTGCTTAATGCATCTGCCCAGACCAATTGGTAAGTGCGACTAATCAGCCTTTTGCACATGCAATGAACCAGTTTGCACACACAGCTACAGGAAGCAGGGAGCACCTGGGCACTTAACCGGTTTTTTAAATCTATCCCTCCAGATCCAGGTGTGCATGCCCAGGTCTTACCCTGCCCTCCCTCAGACCTGCGTGCACAGTGAAGTCAGGTCAGAAGAGAGGTGGGGCTGGCACTCTGTGGGGGGAGGGGTGTCCGCAGGTGGCTTTCTTTGTGACCTGTTAATCTTCATGGTAAAAGACACCCCTCTCCCCCACCCTCCCCTGCAATCATTTAAAAGCCTGCAGGTTTTCCAGATGTGGAAACACACAAACAGGAAAATATATGAAGAAGCAACTAAAACACCCCCAGCTTCCAGTGGCAGACCTGCCACAACCCACTGCAGCGCCGTACAAGTCTGGCTTGAAAAGGCCTTGTTCAGATCACTGTCATTCGGGGTGGCAGTATCTGGGCCATGGATCTGACAAACAGGGGGTTTGTCTGGTCTGCTGGCCTGGCCTGAACCGTGCCGGAGCCTTTGTTAATTTCATGCCATGCTAGTGATAAAGCCCCTCCCCACGCACCAGCCGGTTCACAACAAAACCTGAAACAGCCACGCCAGTGAGAGATCACTGCCCGCAGCCTCTGGCCTGGGTGCGGGGAACCAGCTCAGCTCTCAGTATCATGCCTGCGGAGCTGTGACAGGACACCACATCCCTGCACCAACAGGGCCACCCCAGCCCCTGCAGACGCAGCATTTACCACCCAAGGCCCCGGAATCAAGCCCGGCCCCTCTGCGTCCCTTGCACAGGAGATGGAATGGCACAGCCGGCACTGCAGAGTGGCAAATGCTGGGGGTGTGATGGTGCCTGGCATGGCTGCAGCCCTGGGGCTCTTGCATGGTGACGACACTGCCCTCAGCCACTCCCACTGAAGGCCCAGGGAGTTTGGCCATTGGCACTGGTACGAATCGGACGTTTATCCTGCTAGGGCCGTTGGCCCTGGCTTGGCCTCAAGCAAACACCTCATTCTGCTCCAGCTTTCTCTCTGTGTTGTCTCCAGCTCCTGCCAACCCAGCTTCGCCGACGTGCTCCTTGGGATCCCACGGGCTCTCTCCATCGTGACCCCAACACTCTAGGGAGAATCCCCTGCCACGCTCACCCCATGGGACGCTGGGATTATTAACCTTCCTATGGCCCCTTTACTCAGAGGCCGAAGTGCATCTGCCCCCATGGACTGGCAGGTGTCTCAGGGTGGGTGTGGGAGGGGGCCCAAGGCCATTCCCCAATTTCAAGGCCCAGGGAATTGCGGGAACAGACTTTATACAGGAATGATAAAGGATTGTGCCTGTGATCAGCTGCCACGCTCCACCTTACCCCAGCACCCTCGGCACACCCCAGCACCCAGTGTGTGTTCCAGCAACCAGGGCCCCCCCTTTCCCCCCGAGCTCTGCACGTCTCGGGCCCAATTCCCAGAGCCCCCCCTGTGCCCAAAGCAGCAGGGGTTTGCAGTGCATTTCTGTATCCAGGGCACTCAGCCTGCCCCGATTCCTCCCCCCACTCCACGGCCCCTCAGGCACCCTGCTGCCCTGCTCCAGCCAGTCCTCACCCCCCCCCAGGGAAGCTGCTCCCCACCCTCTCCAGCCGGGCCCTGTGCAAACCAGGTGCCCTGCCCCTTTGCTGGTGGCTAGAGGCCACGCCATGGGGCAGCTCCGGGCTGTTTGAGTTCAGGTACAGGTGAGGTATTTCAGCACCAACAAAGCCTCCTGCCTGGAGGGGAGGATGGACTCCTCTGGGCCCATTTGTGGGGTTGCCAGGGAGGCAACTGGGGCCCAAGGAGGAAAACTTTGCCATGGCATCGCTAGAGGGAGAGCGCGTCGAGGCAGAGCGGGGGGTAGCACCAGCTGACCTCGCCAACCCCTCTGGATGGGGGGGTAGAGCGGGGAGGTGGGGGCCATCAGTGCTAATGAACACAAAAGGCAAAATGCTAAGAAGATACTGGACAGCCACTTCCCAGGGCAGCGGAAGGCCGGGCGTGGCTGGTGGCCAGTGGGCTCTGGAAATGCACCAGCGTGTCAGCCCCATGGCGGGGGGCACGCTAGGCAGTTACATGGCTCCCGTGCTGGCCTACACCGTGGTCTCATACTCCAGCACCTCCTGCGAGGCCCCCATGCTGCGGTACTGCAGGCGGGGGGTAGCCGGAGACGAATACTCCAGCGCTAGGATCGTCTTACGGAGCCGCCTGTCAATAAAATGGGCGTCCCAGGCTGGGTACTTCTTCCTGGGCAGATCTATTCGGATGACGGGCCCTTCTGTCCGGGGGGCGCGGGCAACAGGGGTCGGGGGGACGCTTGGCCTGACCTGAAAAACAGGCACGCAGCTGTCCCTGTCCCCTGGCACCCCTTCCCTCTCCCCCCCTGTAGTCCGTGGCAAGGAGCGCGGGGGGCTGGTGATAACGTCCTCTGGGGGCCCCACGCAGGCGGCCGGCGCCTTTTTGAAAATGCAGCCTGTGGTCTGGGGGCCAAACACGGGCCCGTTGGGGTGCAAGAGGCAGTAGTAGATGAACATGAAGAAGATGCCCAGGGCGAAGCTGGAGGAGACCACACAGACAATGATTAAGGCGTCGAAGTCTGAGGTGGCCTGGCGGTCGTAGTACATGTACCAGAGCCCGGTGAGGGCCGCATTCTCTGCCAGCGTGATGGTGTAGTAGATGGCCATGCGGCCGCGGCTCCGGCCCTCCTTCACGTTGAACCAGCAGAAGATGTAGATGATACCCACCACCATGTTGTAGATGATCTCCTCCCACTTGGACATGCAGAAGTCCGTCTCCCCCTGGATGATCCAGAAGGTCATGATGCACCAATGCGTGACGATGAAGATGCCAAAGTAGAGCTGGAACACAGAGGCGAAGAGGGCGAAGGCAATGGCGCGGGCAGCGATGGTGAACAGGTGCCACAGGATCTGCACCACTGCCCCCTTGTAGGACATGGGCATCTTGTCCTCCCGCGAGTCCCGCAGCACCTTCTGGTAAGAGGCAATCATCCACGCCAGGGACACCAGGGAGGCCGAGGCCGAGAGACCTGTGGAGACACAGAAGGAGTCAGGGAGTTGGAGGGGGAAGAAGAGAGGAACAGTGGGAGGAAGAGGGAGGGAAGACAGAAGATGGAACATGGGCATGGCCAGGCTGGATCAGATCCCAGTTCCCTCTAGCCCTGTGTCCTGTCTGTGCCAGGGCCCAACATCACATCACAGGAGCAGATATGGGATAATCTGCCACCACATTAGGTCTCCTCCCGGTCCCTCAGTTAGAGACACTGGCTTCAGCTCCGAAGCAGGAGGTTTTATGTCCCTTCCAGAATTTGATCATTAACTATTGACAGCTCTGGTTGTTTTTGTTATCCGTACAAGTGTCCGATCCCTTTTCGACTCTTGCTAAATTCTTGGTCTCTCCCTGTGGCAGAGAGTTCCACAGTCTCTTTTCCCATTGTGTGAGAAACTTTTTCTGTCTCTCAGTTGTGAATTTGCCACCTTTAATTTCATGGCATGTCCCCCGCACTAACAGGTGATGAGAGGGGGCACGAAGGCAGAAGGAGGGCCGGGATAGCGGCTGCGTAGGCGAGGGGCGTCCCTTACCCTGCAGAGGCTCGATGTTGTTCTGCTGCACCATGATGCTCAGCTGCAGCACCAGCTGGGGGGCGCTCTTCAGGAAGGTCTCCAGCAGCCGCAGCATGCTGATGTCAGCGCTCTCAAACATCATCCTCCAGTAGAAGTGGCGCTGCCTGTGCTCTGACTGCCAGCGGCTCTGGAGGCCGAGGTACAGGGTCCGGAGGTACCTGTGCAGAAGGTAGGGAAGACAGCGGGTGAGACCTGAGCGAGCCCCTGCTCCCCACTTGCTCCATGTCAGAGACAGCCCGGAGAGTGTTTAACTCACTGCTCTGCGACACCCTTTGAGATCCCTGCGGTGCCAAAGGAACTCTGTAAAACTCCGCTCGGGTCTCATGTTCCATGCCCCCCCCTGGGGCCGACCCCGTTCTGCCAACGCCTTCGCTGGGCCAGGAGAGGTGGGACAGGACAAGTGAGTCCACTTGCAGATGCTTTCCTGTGCTCTGCCTGCCTGAGTCTCCCCCTCCTGCCCTGTATGTTAATAGCTGGCCCTGGCCCTGGGGCAAGTGCTGAGCTCCTCCCCCTGGGTGCAGAGGGCCCCAAAGGCAGCCAGATTGGTGCCTGGTGGGGTAGGAGGATCCCGTGTTGTGTGCCATGAAACAGAGCCCTGTGCAGACTCCCTGCCGCCTCGTACAGGAGGCTTTTGTGGCGGTCTAGGGGTGGAGTGGGAGAGGTAGAGGCTGGATCAGCCTGGCTGCCAATCAGCAATAACCCAGCCCCACCCTCACAGGGATCAAGGGCAGGGACAGGAATTGGGTTTACGCAGCTGCCCCGAGAGGGTCCCCTCTCAGGCTTTGCAGGGCTTCGGTGGGTACGGAGCCTGGTTAGGCTGCACAGCCACCCCCCCATTGCTCATGCCACAGAGCCTGGCCTCTTTATATCCTGAGTCCCAGTATCTTTCCCTGGGATAGACCAGAATGCCGCATTCGCGAGGCAAAAGCTGTGGTGCTATTTCACTGGGATCCCCCCCAGTGTGAGAGCCCTGGTCTCTCTCGCTGGGTTGCACCCTGAGCCGGGGGGTGGTTTGACAGCGCTGATCTCAGAGGGAGAATGCGGCAGGCACCTTGGCTGGCGGAAGCAGATATCTATTTTTTCCCCAACCCGACTGAAGCCTGCCCCTCTTCCCCTGCCATGCTGATCAGACAGGATAAAGGGAACAGCTGCTCTGACGGAGACCTGGGGAGCCGTATGCAGGAAACTCACAGGGTTTTGATGACAGAGCCTTCCCTGGCTCTGGCTGCTGCCATCACATGGCTTGTGCCTGCCATATGGTAGCCAGTGTGGGGTCAGCGGAGGTGTTTGTGTGGATACGGGCTTGTGAGTTACAAACAGGCCGTCTTTTGCTCCCCCTCCCCAGCAACAAGCCCAGGACTGACCAGCTGTGCTGGGTCTGTGGTGAGCCATTGCCAGATTCCTTTTACACTGCCCTCTGCTCAGATGAAGCAGGCAGCTCCTATGCAGCCACTAGGCCACAGGAATCCTGTCTACACGCCAGTCGGAGGTGTGACGGCGGCATGTGTGCATGCCCCCAACCTGGCTTTGATCTCGCCATCTCCAAGAGCAGCAGCAGCCAAGCTAGCCGGGCTCTCAAGTGCACGCCCAGGGCCACCGTGTGCAGCCCTGCTGTTGGTACCGGAGCTGGTTAGATCAACGCTAACTTGGGTAACATGTGCTGCGGTCACACCCTTGACTGCAGTGTAGACCAGGGGTGGCCAGCCTGAGCCTGAGAAGGAGCCAGAATTTACCACTGTATATTGCCGAAGAGCCCCAGTAATAGATCAGCAGCTCCCCCGCCCTGCCCCCAGCACCTCCCGGCTCCAGGCGACTCGTGGCTGGAGTGGGGCAGGGCCAGGAGTGGGGTTGAGCAGTGAGCACCCCTGGCACATTGGAAAGTTGGTGCCTGTAGCTCCGGCCCCGAAGTCAGTGCCTATACAAAGAGCCGCACATGGCTCCAGAGTCACAGATCGGCCACCCCGGGTGTAGACAGAGCCTTGGGGCGAGCAAGGTTCAAGCTGTAAGTTCCCTTCTGTCTTCTAGCCGTGGCCCCAGGCCTTAGGCGGGGTGACTAGTCTGTACGGATGACCCACAGCCATGCGTGTCAGTGAGCAATGGCTCCAGCGTGTGAGCTTAGAAACACAAAGGCAGCTTACAAGAAGTGGAAACTTGGCCAGATGACTAGGGAGGGGTATAAAAACATTGCTCGAGCATGCAGGGCTGTCAGCAGGAAGGCCAAGGCACAACTGGAGTTGCAGCTAGCACGGGATGTGAAGGGTAACAAGAAGGGTTTCTACAGGTAGGGTAGCAACGGGGAAAGTGTGGGCCCCTTACTGAATGGGGGAGGCAACCTAGTGACAGAAGATGTGGAAAAAGCTGAAGTACTCAATGCTTTTTTGCCTCCGTCTTCACAGACAAGGTCACTCCCAGCCTGCTGCTCTGGGCAGCACCGCATGGGGAGGAGGTGAGCGGCCCTCAGTGGTGAAAAAACAGGTTCAGGACTATTTAGAAAAGCTGGACGTGCACAAGTCCATGGGGCCAGATGCAATGCAGCCGAGGGAGTTGGCTGATGTGATTGCAGAGCCATTGGCCATTATCTTTGAAAACTCGTGGCAACCAGGGGAGGTCCCCGACCCTTGGAAAAAGGAAAATGTAGTGCCCATCTTTAAAAAGGGAAGAAGGAGAATCCAGGGAACTACAGACCAGTCAGCCTCACCTCTGTCCCTGGAAAAATCATGGAGCAGGTTGTGACGAAGTGGGACTGTTCTTAACGTTTCCTCTGAATACTGTGGGGATGCTTCAGTTTCCCCTATGCATTGCTCAAGTCTCTAGGTGGTGGAATAAGGGGGTGTAATTGTTGCAGAGCAAAGGGCCGACATTGTCTCCTGGCAACTAATGGCCGGGGCCCTTCCCCCTGCAAGGCCATAGCTAAACGTGTTGGAGAACAAAGAGATCAGGTGACCTCCTGTCCCAGGAAAGGGACAAAGCCCAGAGGAGGAGGGGCTGGAGGGTGAGTCAGTTTGGGGCTGGCTGGGGACGTGGAGGGAAGTGCAGAGGTGGCCCCTCAAAATGGACCAGTCTGAGGGGTCCTGTTCTCTGTACTTACAAGCTCTGTTTTAGACCATGTTCCTGTCATCTAAGAAACCTCCATTTTACTGGCTGGCTGAGAGCCATGTCTGACTGCGAAGTTGGGGGGCAGGACCCTGTGGCTTCCCCGGGATAGCTGCTTTCAACTACCTGAAGGGGGGTTCCAAAGAGGATGGATCTAGACTGTTCTCAGTGGGAGCAGATGACAGAACAAGGAGCAATGGGCTCAAGTTGCAGTGGGGAAGGTCTAGGTTGGATATTAGGAAACACTATTTCACTAGGAGGGTGGTGAAGCACTGGAATGAGTCACTTAGGGAGGTGGTGGAATCTCCTTCCTTAGAGGCTTTTAAGGTCAGGCTTGACAAAGCCCTGGCTGGGATGATTTAGTTGGGGTTGGTCCTGCTTTGAGCAGGGGGTTGGACTAGATACCTCCTGAGGTCCCTTCCAACCGATATTCTATGATCCTATGATTCCCTACAGAGTATCCTGCCTGACCCAGGCCATAAGGTCCCCAGAGATCTGAGGTTCCCTACAGCAGTGCCATGTCATCTCATCGTCTCACCCCTGCTGTTCATTATCCCACATTCAGAGGTGCCCAAGGAAAACTGACCACAAGTGACGGGAGTTGCAGTGCAGCTTGATTCACAGCCGATCAGTGCTGGAGCTCCTGCCTTAGCCAGCTCAAGAGCCAGGTATTCACAGCCAGAGATTCTCCCCTGCTGCCTGTGGCTCTCACCCGGGTGCTGGGGACAAACAGCCTCAGTGCTCACAGTCAATTACATCCTCTGAATTATTCACTAGTGTCACAAAGTCCCCGGGTGATGCTCTGGAACAGTCAGGACTTTGGGGATCCTCCTCTCCCTTGGAACAGACTGTCTTCAGGGCAAGAAGCTCACATGACTTCCACCTTCCTGGGTCTCTCCTTGGAGCATTCAGCATCCTCTGCCCCTCTGTGTGCTTCCCACAGCGAGTCCGCCCAGGCGGGGTCCTGGGGAAGCCACAGGGTCCTGCACCCCCACTGCGCAGTCAGACGTGACTCTCAGCCAGCCGTAACACAGAGATTTATTAGATGACAGGAACACGGTCTAAACCAGAGCTTGTATGTACCGCGAACGGGAACCCTCGGCCGGGTCCATTCTGGGGGGCAGTGAGCCAGACCCCCACGTCTGCCCTCACTCCTCGTCCCCAGCCAGCCCCAAACTGACACACCCTCCAGCCCCTCCTCTCTGGGCTTTGTTTCTTTCCCAGGCCAGGAGGTCACCTGATCTCTTTGTTCACCTTGCAAGGGTGGGGGGGAAGGGCCCTGGCCATTTGTTGCCAGGAGACAGATTGTCAGCCATTTATGCACACTGGAGACTTAAGAAATGCATAGGGGAAACTGAGGCACCCACACAGTATTCAGAGGAAAGATTAAGAACAATCCCACTTTGTCACACCTAGACATTCAATTCCTCTCTCTCCTCGCCCTGGGAAGGAGAACTATGCCAGCTGGGGAGCTGGACCCCTGGGGAAAGGGCATCCCAGGAGGTCCTGGCTGAGCCCCAGTGGTGGAGCAGGGCTGAGGAACCGCTTGCTGGCCTGTGCTCCACACTGCTCCGCTACTGAAACCACCTCACGTAGGTGTCGGAAGGTGAGAGACAAACGACTGGGAAAACAGAAAAATTAAGCAAAAGGAAGTTGGACTATAAAGCTCCCTCCCAACCTAGTAAAACCGTCACGCAAACTGATGGCCTTTGTATCAGATCCATAAAATGCTGTCAGCCGACTCCATTAGCTGGTGAGTGCCAGGAGAAAGCCTGATCCCAGCACTTTAAGCCTATACATCAACTCCAAGGAGGTGGGGCTGGCCCCACTCTGGCTGCTGGAAGACACTAAGGCCTGGCGTCCCCCTGTGGTGCAGCCAGGAACGTGCTGGCCGCCTCGGGCAACATTTTCTCAGCTGCAATAAGTCAATGCTCCTTAGTGAGTATTACTGGGAAACGGGCTCCTTGCTGTGGGGCGTATGATAAAAGGCTGAGCGGAGACAGGGCTGTATTTAGCCAGTAACCAGACAAATTACACTCCGCTAGCACCTTCAACGTCATACGTCTTTCCAAAGGAGCAGAGCCCCCCAACACACTGCCCTGGCGAGCACTCAGCTACAGTTGCCATCTGTTCCAGCCGAGAGGTCCTCCTGGTCCAGTGCTCGCCTCCTCCCCATTCTTAGTGCAGGAAGTGTTGGCCCAGCACATGTGCAGCAGATCTCGTGGAAGATTTCAGTGTGTGGAGAAGGGAAGGGAGGGATGGTCCCACCGAGCCCCACGGGACTTGCAGCAGGAGTCTCTGAATAACGCATGATTTCCCCTGAATAACGCAGCTCCAAGCAAGGCCCTGTGGATGTCAAGCAACAGGGGCTGGTGTTCCCAGCTGGGCTACCTCCCAGCCTGTGCAAAGCCCCAGTGATCTTCGAGCAGAAGAAGAAAGGAAGAACGTGCTGCAGCAGAAATCCTGGGCAGGGGAAGGATGGCAGAGGATGGGTCTGGAGTCCTTTTCCGTAACAGCTTCTCACACTCAGCCCCAGCTCTTTCTGGCCACCTTGTCCTAGGAGCCCTCTTTACTCAGGTTGGGGCTACGGGACCAGAGGGGGTGACTTGCCCAGCGAATGCTCTCAAAGGGGTGGGGCACCAGTGCTAGAAAGTTCTGCTCTTGGAAAGATCAACTTTGCAAAGCCAGAAGTCTGGTATGGAGTGGCCCAGGCATCTGCACTGAGGTGTGGGGTTGGCTTTCTGCTTGGATTCTTTTGGAGTCCCTGGCTGTGAGGAAGCTCTCAGATATCCGAGTCTGCTGGCACTCCAGTGATTAGGAATCAAAGTTTCTATTTCCATGGCCCTGCTATAATTCTCAGTGAGGGAAGATAATGCTGGGCCAGAACTGAGAAACCAGCACACAGGAGCAGAGCTGAAGAAATACCAGATTTGTCAGTTTGGTGGCTGAACTGAAAAATACCGGGGGAAACTGGTTTGTTTCAAGCCAAACTGACTTTTGGGTTTCTTGGTGGAATAAAATACAGAAGAAAATACGTGCGGGTCAACATGAAATATTTCCAATTACACATGTCCCTGGCCTCTGTTTCCCAGGAGCTGGGAATGGGCGACAGGGGATGGATCACTTGATAATTCCCTGTTCTGTTCATTCCCTCTGGGGCACCTGGCACTGGCCACTGTCAGAAGACAGGACAGTGGACTAGATGGACCTTTGGTCTGACCCAGTAGGGCTGTTCTTATGTTCAAATGTCAAATCAAACCAGACATTTTCAAAATGGTTCGTTTCAATTTTTTTTCAAAGCAAAATGCTTCCAGATTTTTGATATTTTTGTCAGCCAAAGGTATTTGCTGAATTCGCTCTGAATTCATGGACAGTGTTGGGATCCTGAAAAATGCATTTCTCAGCAAATTTCCTATGTGAAAAAATGTTTCACCCAGCTCTGCTCAGGGGGCACAAGAGAAGGAGCCCATAACAGGGAGCCTATGGGAGTGGGGGTGGGGGGTGACTCTGGGCCAGTGGGCAAACAGGAGTGAACAAGGCAGGGTCTAGTTACCAGCCAGAGGCAGCTAGTGCTCACTGACGTGCTAGGGGTAACGTTAGGGTTAGGACTGTATCCGGGACAGGCGGAGGGTCATCCAGCAGTGGCAGGTTCATCGGGGGTGGGGTATCTAGACCGTGCAGAATGCAGGGATCCAAGCAATGTCTGTGTCAGGCTGAGGCCAAGCACCATTCTGCAGGACAGCATCGCCCCAGGGGGATAAGGAGAAGCTGCAGCTAGGACAGACGTGCAAGACAAGAGGGAGCAGTGGAGCAATTCCCATCATTGTGCAATAGGCACAGGCGCGTACACACCCTATGCGCCCGTGCACACCCCCAGAGGGGAATCGTTCCTCTTACTGGGCCAAATTCCAGCATGGTGCAAACAGGTGCCGTGCCATTGGTTCCAGTGGTGTTTTGCCTGATTACTCCAGCCCTGGACTTGGCCCCGTGGTTTCTCAGTCACGGGCTTATGGAGAAACACACTGTTCAGTGTGTGCCAAGAGAAAGGCAGCACTGCCAGGTAGTGCTCCCTCAGGCGGCTCTCCCCGGCCCAGACCCCCACATTCCACCTCATCCTCCGGCCCGGACAGAGCTTCACTCTTTGTCACCTCCAGCCGGAGCTGCTGCCACACCCTCTCCCTAGGGGAGGTTAACGGCCCCCTGAAAGCTGCATCTCGGTTCCCCACAGACAGCAGCACTCCACAGCCTGCACGACTCCACATCCAAGTCCGGACCCACGGGGCCAGCCCTCTTCTAGACTGCCCCTCAGGTGAGGCCTGGGGTGCCTCGGGGACCCCCACTCTTCATGCAGCCCACCAGGCACACAGCGATCCGCAGAGAGCCCCGGCTCCCAGGGCACGGCAGCAGGGCTTTGTGAAGGAGGAAGTGCAAGATGCAGTGAGGGAAGGAGAGCGGATGAGAGCATGTAGCAGCTGGTGTCTGGGGGGCCAGGGCAGGGCCGCTGGGACCTGAACTAGAGCTCATTCTCAGCCCTCCACCGGGAGCTGGGAGTAAAGGGGCAGGAAGCAAGGGGCAGGCGGAAGATATTTGATCCTGCCCTGGGAATAGTGGCTGCTTTTTGCTCTAATAGGGGGAGTCATTTTTATACTGAAGCAGCCAAATGAATTTATCCCAGAGGGTGGGAAAATGCAGGAGAGCGGGTGGCCCTGGTGCTCAGGTAGGGATGGGTGGGCAGGGGGAAGCTGCCAGCGATCTTGGGTCTTTCTGTGTCTCTCTCGCTGCAGCCCAATAGCCGAGCCTGCCTTGGCAAACAAACTGCACCAAGCTGTTTCCAGTGAAACATGCACCACTCGCTGAGCTGGATGCTGCAGGCCGCGACCGTCCCAGCCCCTGGGCCACCCTCGCGGCTGCTGCTCTGTACGCAGGGGAGGAGGAGCTGGATGGCAGAACCAGAGCAGTGGCTCCTTCACCCTCCAGTGGGGGAGACTTTCCTTCGCCTCTTGCGCACAGTGGCCATGGAAACCCCCCAGGAAAGGAGCCCGGCCCCGAAGGATGCTCTGACTAGCAGGAGAGAAATTTGCAGAGGGGCTGGGAGAGGCAGATGGACTCTTGGAGCCGGAAGGTTCCGGAGCAGCTGAAAAGTGACAATTGGTTTGACAGGAGAAGCAGCAACAACGTGGGGTAATGTGGAGGGTGCGTGGGCAGGGCGTGCGCCTGGGCCCTTGAGCGAGGGAGCAGCAGAGGAGGGAGAGGCACCCCAAGAGACAAAGGAGAGACGGATAATGAGCCAGAAAGAGCGTGTGACAGCTGGGCCTAGAGTGGAGAGACAGGGTCAGAAATCAGTGGGGCTGCCCCAGACAGCCCCAGAGCACTGGGCCCTGTGTATGCAGGCATGGCCCCTTGGGAGTAAATCCAGAGCCTGCAAGGGATGGAGGCCTGGCCCCCTCCCTCCCCAGAGCCTGCCAGGCTGTTGTGCCAGCGCCCTGTTACTCAGAGGCACTTTGCAGTGCCAGAGCTCCGCCGGGGACGCCGGTGCGACGGAATGCTGCACCGCCCGCAGTGCCAGAGCTCCGCCGGTGCGATGGAATGCTGCACCGCCCGCAGTGCCAGAGCACCGCCGGGGATGCCGGAATGCTGCACCGCCCGCAGTGCCAGAGCTCCGCCGGGGACGCCGGAATGCTGCACCGCCCGCAGTGCCAGAGCTCCGCCGGTGCGATGGAATGCTGCACCGCCCGCAGTGCCAGAGCACCGCCGGGGATGCCGGAATGCTGCACCGCCCGCAGTGCCAGAGCACCGCCGGGGATGCCGGAATGCTGCACCGCCCACAGTGCCAGAGCTCCGCCGGGGATGCCGGAATGCTGCACCGCCCGCAGTGCCAGAGCTCCGCCGGGGATGCCGGAATGCTGCACCGCCCGCAGTGCCAGAGCTCCGCCGGGGATGCTGGAATGCTGCACCGCCCGCAGTGCCAGAGCTCTGCCGGTGCAACGGAATGCTGCACCGCCCGCAGTGCCAGAGCTCCGCCGGGGATGCCGGAATGCTGCACCGCCCGCAGTGCCAGAGCACCGCCGGGGACACCAGTGCGACGGAATGCTGCACCGCCCGCAGTGCCAGAGCACTGCCAGCTGACTGCCTTGCTGCACCAGGGCCCTGCTTCCCACACCTAACTGATGCCCACCCTCCCCTGCCAATGCCCTGGGAGGAATACATGCCCAAGCTACACAGCACCTCCATGGCTTGCAGCGCTGAAGCACAGCAGAGACACCTGCCCAGCAATGCCAGAGCTCCCTAAAAGCCTGGAGCCCTGCAGGAAATCCCCTCAGTGGTGGGTGAAGCCCCCTGCCCCGGCAGCTGGGGCACTGGAAAGGGGCGTCTGGTCTGTGGGACAGCAGACACCAGGGAGATGAATAAAAAACAGAGGGGAGAGGGCAGAGCGGGGCAAGGCTGGGCTGGGCGGTGGAGCCCTGAGGGAGGAGAGGCAGGGCTAGGGGTGTTTCAGCCCAGACAGAGAGGAGCCCTTCTGCTGTCACTGAGCTGACAGCTCCCTGGCTGGCTGCGTTACCAGGGACACTGACGTGTGACAGTGATAGTTAATTCTGCGCTTTCAATATTCAGCAGGGAGGGGGATTTACTGGGCTCTTGACAATTTTCCAGCCACTCAGAAGGGCCAGGACGCCTGGCAATGGCTCTTAATGATGGAAACCCTCATCAATCACTGTGGGAAGGACAGGGAAGACAGGAGAGCCGTAGCCCCACGAGGAGAAACTCTGCCACCCAGCAAGCCACCCCTGTGCCCGCCCAGCCTCGCGCCGCGCCAGCTTTCAATGTACAGGCAGGCTCGTGGAAGCTGCGTAAGTACCTAACCAGGAACCTGTGCACCTCGCCCCAGGATCTCCATTCCTGGCAGTCACTGAGCACCGCCCTGCTTCCCGCCCCGGCCCCGAGGGGCATTCGCTGAAAAGCTACTAGGCAGCAGCTCCCCCACACCGAGCAGCAGAGCCAGAGGCCAAGTCGGGGTGGGGGGAGCTTGCAGCAGAACCCTGACATGCCACAGGCACTAGAGGCTACCCCACCCCTTATACTCTTAGGGTCCAGAGGCCAGGGGCAGGGACAGACCCGCCTCCCCTCATCCCCTGACACTGCCCACTAGGAACATCAACCTTGGGCCATCAGCGAGATAGGGACCCCTGGAGTGAGGATCCACATGGGGATTTCTCAGGGAAGAGCCACAGGCTACCCCGTGAGTCCCTGAGGCTGCTCCCCGGCTTTTCCCCAGAGATCAGCCCCTTTTGGCACCTGGGGGTTACACAGCAGAGCTAGTGCTGCTCTTGGCAAGCCACGGGAGGGAGCTCGCAAAGTCAGGAGTCGTCCCCCCTACCCTGACCCCCAAGGTGTCCCTGCTCTCTGGGACCGTTCTGTGCCAGGGAAACCCAGGGGCTGCCAAGTAACTCAGCTCTATATAGGTTCTTACACCGTGCTCATCCAAGTGCCTTCCAGTCACGTATTAAGGAACGGGAGCTGCTAGCGAGATCCCGCCTAATAGGCAGGAGAGCCCGTGTGCACCTGGTGACAGAACACAGCCGAGTACCTGCTCCACTTCCCCAGCCCAAGTACCAGCTTGGAAGAACCAGCCCCAGCCTGAGCCCCTCACGGAGTTTTTACTTGGCACAGCTCTCGTCAAAGTCAGGGGAGCTTTGCCTGAGCAAAAAGGGGCATGAGTAAGCAGGCAGCAGTATTCAGCCTATTCTCACCATCGGCTCTGCACCAGCCTCTTCCAACCTGGGATCTCCAAGTGCTCGAGAGATTAACCGAGCTCAGTACACCCCGACGAAGGCAGCATCACTGTCCCCCATTTTACAGGTGGGGAAATGGGGGTCCAGAAGGGGGGGGTGGCCTCACCCAAGGTCATACAGAACCCCAGGGGCTGATCAGCCCCCTGCAGGATACAAACTGCCTGCTGACTTCACTGGGATTAACTGGCCCCTTGGGAGTCCTCATTGCCAGCCCTGCTCACTAGCTCCCCGACAGCACCCCAGAGTCAGAGGCACCCGTGGAGGCTCCTGGAGAGGTGGGGCTGCAGCAGGCAGCTCCTGGGAGCGAATTAAAGCAGAAGAGCACAGTGGGGGAGAGAGTGGCCAGGGTCTCCAGACAGGCACCTTCCTCACCCATGGCAGCAGGGAGCACGTGGAAGCTGGTCTCCGAGACAAGTGGCCGCAGCTGGCAGGAGGCGTGGAGCGGATGCACAAGCTGAAAAGAAAGCAGCAGGGCTCCCTGCCGAGGTAAAGGAGGAGGCAGGTAAGGACATGCAGACCTGCTCCTCTGGCCTTCAGATCATGGGCTCATGTCTTGGGCTTGACATTAATGGCCCCAATTCTTGCAGGTCAGCTACCCCATGAAGGTTTCATTGGCACCGGCCAGCGTTTGCCTCCTTCCATTCAACTGTATTTGCTCTAGCCTCCTCAGGATCACACGCCCCTCCCAAGCCCAGCCTCAGCCTCAGCATGCCAGTCTGCCATATGGATCTAACAAGGGTCAGCTGCTTCCCAAGCACCCCCCATGACCAGGGACAGCTCTGCAGCACTGCCTCAGTTTCCCTATTAAACAGCCACGATAAAGAAACTCCACAGAGCCAGGTCAGTGGTGGACACATGGCTTCCGCTCCAGCAAAGCCACAAAACAAAGTTAACCCCTTCCAGGGTAACAGGAGTCCACCTACAACGTCCCAGCAAACAAAACATTCTTCTGCCCTGCATGGGCTTTTCTTCAGCCCACCCTCTGGGCATCCTTCCCAGCTCCCTTCCGGGCCACCTCTCAGTCTCCCCCCGCTCCGCTCTCGAGCACTCGGTCGACAGGCTGGGTCCCCTGGATTACCTTCTCCTGAGCCCTGGCTCAGGGCCTCTTACAGAAGGAAGGCCCCAGCCTGCTGCTACTGCCTACTTCCTGTGGCCCCACCCCACACTGAGCTCACACTCAGACCTTTTATAAGAGCCAAGTGTTTATTAAAGCACCAGCTGACCCCCTTTAGCCCCACCTGCTGAGGCTAATTAATTATAGCCCAGGTGGGGCTAGCCCTAGGTCCCCTTAAAGGGGCCAGTCACCCTGGGGCAGGATGTTAAAGCTGGCACAGAGGGCCAGGAGCTGAATAGTAGCGGCAGGCTGGGTCCCATCAGAGAAGCTTGGCGTGAAGGCTGTGTCCCCATGTGCGGCTGAATGATCTCATCTCTCCCTGAAGTCATGAGGCCCCTGGACAGTCAGCACCTGGCAGGATCACGCCCTGAGGGGGGGAAGGGGCAGCTTAAGCATCAGCCGGGGGAGATGAACAATTCTTGGTCTCCACCAGTGGCTGGCACCTGCTGCGTGAAAGGGTTAATTCCCAGTGCAATGCATAGACAGTTACGCAGTGCCCTGCAGAAGGTCCTGAAAAGATGCCAAAATCTCGCTCGCTTGCTCGCGTGTTGGCCTCTGAGCTCCCAGCTCCGTGGCCTGTGGAGAAAAGCTCTTAGCAGCGACTCCCGCACTCAGTGAAGCCTCTCGACGTAACGCGAGGACAAAAGGCCATTTTTTTCAGCACAGTCTCATTCTCAAGTGGTGGCTCGGGATAGAGCCCTTAGGAGTTGCTTTAATGGCCTAATTTTCTTATTTCCCAGCCCCCCTCTCTTTGTGAGATAGTTACAAGTCGCTCCTGCTGAGAGTCACAAAAGGACCTTCAGAGCATTGGCAACCGAACAAAACATTAGTGTCAGCAAATAATGTGATTTTAATAGTTCAATTCCAGTTTCATTATGTGCCAATTACTGCGGTGTGCCGGCCTGGGACCCTGCAGCCAGGCTCCCCGGCTCCAATTGGTTTGTTTGCATTAGTGTAAAAGGGAGGGTTTGATATGCAGCACTGAAGGAGCAGCTAATTCTAGCATTTTGTGCCGCCCACAACTCCCTGCTCCCTCGCAGACAGGAGATGCTTCCTCCACCAGGCCCCAAGCTGGCAAAGTCTTAGCCACATGCTATAGGTAAGCACATGCGCAAGTCCTGGGATCTCAGGGCCCACCGTGTGCCTGGGCAAGGGAGTAAACCGGGCAAAGTCCTCTTGTATTCCCTGGGATCCCCTCTCTAGTGCAGGAGTCCACGATCAGCTCACACCACCAAAGGGATTTGAACACTCCAGCCACAACGGTGGCTTTTCCTCCAGGAAAAGCAAGGGCCCATTTTCGAGCCATGTGTGAATATGTTTGCTACACGCTTCTGAAAGTCCCTGACTCGACTGTCCTGATGGAAAACTGGGGGTTTTAACCAGAAAATACAAATAAAATAACACTCAACCCACCTTTAACTGCATTTAGCATTTTCCCTCTTCACAGCACTTTACAAACCCTAACACCCACAGAAGGTAGCTGGGGAAACTGAGGCACAAAGCGCTGCCATGCCTTGCCCAAGGCCACAGAGGGAGGCTGTGCCAGGAGTTCCTGGTTCAGCCCACACTTCTCTCTCTCTGTGAGTGCCAGCTACCCAATCTGCTGTTTCAGCATTTGAAAGCTCAGCACGGGGAAGCCCCCCTGGTCTTTTGCCTCCCATCCCCAGCTATCTCCTGCGTGATGTGAGGAGTGGAAAGGAAAGCCGGGGGTGCCTGGCAGAGCAGGAGAGTGCTGACAGGGCATGAGCTCAGCTCACTGCACTGGGCTCTGGCAAGCACAAGGAGCTGGACACCATCTGTTCCCAATCTACCCAGCCCATTGTAATGCAAAGGACAAGTGTTAAAACTGGCTACCAGGCTGCACCTTTCTCAGCTCCCGCTTCCTGTGCCAGATACCCCCCCCCCCCCCGAACGCAGCCTCCTGAAAAGACTCAGGACTGGCCCCTAGTCTCACTCATTCAGGTGTAAATCAGGAGTAACTGCACTGAAAGCAATGAAGGGATGCTGGCGTAAAAGTAGCTGACACAAGATCAGACTCAGGCCCTTGGCTTTTCAGGTAGAACAACCAGCCCAAGCCCCAGCACTCCAGCTCTGTGCTGTTCTTTGTCACCTTGCACCAAAACTGCTGCTTGGAGTTCTGCTTCAAGCGTTCTTCTGAGTGCTGGTGACAGAGGCAAGGGCTGGAAGGATGGTGTGGCTGGAGAAGCCAGTGACTTGATCCCGTGTCTGCAAAGCAGGATCAGGTTTGGGGTCCCAAATAAATCTTTTAAAAGCCCGTTTACCGAGCACTGGGCAAAGCCCGCCATGCTGCAGTCCAGCAGACAGGCAGGAGCTGTGTACTTCCTTCTCTGGATCAGCGGTGAAATCCCCGCGGCATCCATTGTCCATGTCACTCACAACCTTGTTAAGAGAAGAATGGTGACCAACACAGATGTATCAGTCACACATCGCCTGTGGCTGCAGTTTGTCAGTGCTGCGAGCCGCAGCTACATCTGCCCAGCATGCCGCCCAATTCACGATTCACGGGGCTCGCTTCGTACTTTGTGATTCCTCCCTCCTCTTCTCCCCCCGGGGGAGCTGGGGGTGTTTCCCAGTAGATCCACGTAGCCACAGATCTACCAGCCATTCCTCAGGAGTTCAGCTCTCATTGTGAGGGACGTGGTATAAATACACAGACGGACAAAACAGGTGTCCTTGCCCCTCCCCTGCTCTGCCACTGCCATGCCCCCAGGCAGGTTCCCTGCTCAGGTACACGCAGACCCCCTGGAACACAGCTCTGTGGTGGAGATCCCCCCATTCTTAGCCCAGCGGGCAGCGGAGCCGCCCCAGTTCTGCGGCATTCAGGGCCTCCCGTGGTTTCATCAGGGCCTGAGGGTCTGGCCCTTTGTCTTCTATCACCAACTAAATGGCCAAGAAAGAAAGTCACTCTGTAACGTTACTGCTTTGGGACTGAACAACTGAGCCACATGTCCGACCTAAGGGCGAGCAGGCCAGACAGACTCAGAGCCGCCGGGGGCTGATCATAACCCATATGCTTAGTCATGCCTGGTGACTAGACCACATACAGAGGTGATGGTGTCTGCTGCAGCCTTTGAGTCAACTGACCCTACTACAATCAATGGCAAAACTCCCATTGACTGCAATGGGGCCAGGTGTTCGGGCTTGTGCTTTTAGCGCCAAAGGCCTCAGGTTCAATCCTTGCAGATGACGCGGTCTGGGGCACTGTTAGACACGTAACTCCAGCCTTTGCACTGGTGCTTTTCCATGTGCTGGCTGAGTGCTTAGTACACCAACGAGAGCCGGAAATGCTTTCTAAGGCAGGTCTACACTCCAAACTCTGGTCGGCACAAGTTACGTCAGCGTACAGCTGCCGCAGTCTGGATATCGCTGGGGCGCGTCCACACTGCACATACACACAGGGAGTGCATCTGCTGCTGCACAGGGCAGTGCCCCATGGGGAAGTATTCCAGTGTGCAACGTGCCGCTGTCTGGGCAGAGGGCCGAGCCATTGGCTGCTGACTTCAACCAGCCACATGCAAGGGCCATCACATGAGTTCCTCCGGCTATATGGGTACAGGAGGCTCTGAAGAAGCATTTGGACTGTCAGCCTCGGTCATGTTCTGTGCTGGAGCGTTGTCTGGGGCTGGGGCTGCTAGGAACTGTGCAGTGCTTCTTGTTGTGCATTTATACAAGTTGTCACGTGGTGCTTGCTGTACATTTACAAGCACTGGGTGCTTTGCGTGCTGCCGTGCATTCTGCAATATGGATTGGGAACAAATAAAGATAATTCTATTCTCTGGGGAGTCTGATAGCCAGCTGGCCAACTGATCAAGCAGTGGCTCCACAGATTATTTTGGCCTGGTGCTTCTAGAAGGGGTCCTGGCTGGGTTGTATGTTGTTGGGCCTCATTCTCTCCTGACTGTCCCTTCCATTCCCCTGAGGGGTCTGTCACGGGGTAGGTGCAGTGGAGCAAGGTAGGGGGACCCAGGCCCACCCACCTCACCAGGTCCTGAATCAGGGCCCTAGAGGGGCACTACAGTGTCTGGACCAGTTGTTGCCCCCTCCCCCCCAGGTTATACGCCCCCCGGGTCACTTTCTACCAGGCTGTGGCTCCCTCATTTGGGGCCTGGACGAGATTTAGGTGTATCCACTTCATCCGCCCGTAGGGCAATGTCCCATTCTTCACAGGCTCTTGTGACTTTCCAGCTCCCAAAGGGAGAGGGGGATCTGGATCACGGTGTCTATTGTAGGCTTAACAAAGCTGTAGTCACTCCTCTCACAGCTCCAGGCCTCAGCCTCACCTCCTGGTGCAGCCTGTAGCTCCTTCCCCTTGCCTGCCAGTGTCCTTTCAATCTGTCCCTCCACCTGGAGCATGTCCTGCAGCTACTCAGGGACGGGGCCTTCCCTGCCTTGGCCTGGGTTAGTGCCGTCTGTAGACTCTATCACTTTCTTCAAGAATGGAACTTTACTGAGCGGCCAAACGTAAGAAAGAAAGAAAGAGCCAAACCTCACAGGAAATGCACAGAAATCTCTCATGTAAATTGATGGACTGGAACTTTACACTTGGAAAGGCAACAAACAAACATTTCTGTCCATTTCAATGCACAAATGTAGTCCCCTGCGGCCAGGCCTACGCCAGCTGTGGTTCCCACAGGCCAGTGTATGTGACACTGGTGTTTTCCTTGCTGTCCCACCACGGTGGTCAGAATTAGGATGCGACCCGTGACGCCGCATGGAATGTTGGGGGGTGTAAGGACCTGCTACCAGGGAGTTCTCTGGGTAGGGAGTCGGCCAACCAGGGTCTTCAGCATTTGGGTTTGCTGCCTGAGAAGACCTCTAATGTCCTGGTGCATCTGTATCTTCTTTCACTGTTGGGATTCCTGGGCCTTTCTTCTGTCTGCTCTTTCCTTCTCCACGGTGTCTGTCATGGCAGCCCTTCAGGCCCTTTGTTTGCGGTCCGATGTGGCCCTGGCTTGCAGGATCTCGATGAACACATCCTCCTTAGGTGTCTTCTTGCTCCTCCTCTTCAGGGCCAGGCGTTCTGCGGGTGTGGAGGGGGCACCCCTCAAGCCTGCAGCAGCTGATAAAAACTAACAGATGCATCACAGGATTTACAGTCACTACAGAAAGGGAAAGAGAAATTTTAAAACTTGTTTCCCTTATTCTCAGACAAGCTTGTAATAAGACATGCCACTTATCGCCACTTCAGCCTTGGGTGGGAGAAAGGAACTTTGGTTGCATGAAACAATCAAATGTCAGCCCCTATTCCATGGGTACGAGTACAAGCCAGGCACCATCTTTAAACTGAAACACCGTAAGGAAAAATGTATGTAGTCATTTACCCTGGTCCCTTCCCCTTCATCTGTCTCATCCGTGCTCGGCTGGCTAGAGACCGGTGGAGTCTCGAACAGGTCCTGGCTTGTGGCATGGCTAGACCACCTGCCGCGTCTCCCTCCTGCTCCTCGCTGTTCCAGACAGAGTCTGTGTCTCAGGGTCCTGAGAGGTATCCACAATGGCCTGCCAGGTGCTGGTGGGGTCTCTGCCAAGTATGGCCTGAGGCTGGGTTTAAAAGTGGCAGGTCTGAGGCTCAGCATCAGATCGCTGGTTGGCCACCCTGGCCCGGTGGTATGCCTGCCTCAGCTCCGGCGCTGTCCTTGTCAGACCACTTTTGCCTGCAGCGCTGGTGCAATCTGTTCATAGAGGTCCATGTTTCTGCGGCTGGTCCGTCACACAGCCTCTTCTCCCCCCCCCCCTGGGGCCAGGAGATCCAATACCTCCTGTCTAGGCCGGGCAGGAGCGCGGCTGGTGCGCAGAGCTGGCATGGGCATTGCACACAGCCAGGGAGCGCTGCTAAGTGTGCTCGCCATGCTGGACAATCAGGAAACGGCATTTCAAAAACACTTGGCGGAGTTCTGGGGGGTGGCGTCTAGTCTCCATGACCGCTGAACAGTGGAGTTCACCATTGTGACCAGAGCGGTCACTGATGCAGGGAATGGGGCATTGTGGGACAGCTGTTGGAGGACTGCTAGGTCGACACAGGTCAAGCCGTGTCCACACTCGCACTGCGACGACCTCAGCAGTTTGGCTGGGGCTCCACATTGGTCGGGGAGGTGGGTTTGCTGCATGGCCCTAATGGAGAGCTTAGGACGGCTGGTGACACGGTGTAGACATGGGCACAAGAACGTCGATGGAAGGAGACTTATCTCGACCTGCGTAGTGTAGACCAGGCCTCATCAGCCCCAGCTCTCACAGCATGACAGCGGCTCGCGTTGAAAAAGACCTAGCAGGTCATAACCCATCCAGGGCAGACTTGCTCTCTGTGCTTCCCAGACAGACTAATCTCCTTGGGCAGGAACATGCCCATTTGTCTGCACAGTACGCACGGCACCCCGCTGTCAGTCCCCGCACACTGAGGAGTGGATGGGATGGACGGACACACAGACAGACGCTCAGCCGCCGCGGCTGCCCCCAGAGCTGGCCCGTGGGAAGTGACAAGTGCTGGGCCAGCGTGTGCTTTCTCCTTTGTGCTTTGGGACGAGAGGGGTATCGGCAAGAGGTGTGAGCAGCTGGTAGGGGGTGGGGGATTACTGCTCCGTGTCCACCAGCCTCAGTTAGTCAGAGCCCAGGGCCCGCTGTGCTAGGAGCTGTACAAACATAGTAAATTCATAATCCCTTGCACTGGAGTGCTTGCCTTTGTGGGGCTATGGAGGGCTGAGCCCTCAGGGAGAGGATCCCAGCAGGGAGGAGAAGTAGCTGTCAAGTACTAGGAGGAGGGGTGAACAAAGCAAAGCCCCCAACTGTGGGGCTACCCACTAGGCAGCGAAAGCACAGCCCACAACTGCAGCGATGCGAGCCACAGGCTTCCAGAAGCCCACTCAGCTGAAGCATTTCAGAGCTCTCTGCTCCCCGTGTCCTTAGGGCATAGGCAGTCTGGATCCACAGGAAGTCCCCCTCCCAGGTCTGTGCAAGGGAGCCCAGACACCAGTGACCTTATCCTCTTGATGTAATCAGACTCACTAATTGGGCTTGTCATTGCAATGATACTGCTGCCTGCAATGCACAATGGCCCGACAGGCACACAAACCCTATGGCAGTGCCTTCCCCTCCACGCAGCCAGCAGCTGCCGTGCACAGTTCATTACTGGAACAAAGGGAAGGGGGAGGGATAAGGAAGCACAAAATATGCACATCTGCTAATACAATCTCCAACTCTTCAAGGATTCAACAAGTGACCCTGCCTCCCTCCCTCCCCCGCCCTCTGTTTTCATTGCGGGACACAATTATTCTCCCATCATTCTGTCAGTTCCATGGATCTCATTAAAACAAGATTTCATCGCCCATCAACTTGCGAGAATGAAATGCTGATTCTTATTTGTTATGCATTTGATCATACAGTTTATGTTTCAACTCAGAAAAATATTCTCTCTTGCCCTGACAGGGCATGGCTAGGTTTTTATGAACCAAACACAGTGGCAGCTGCATGAGAAATAAGAAATCAATTACAAAAATCATTTAATTTTAAAAAACTGATGTTCAAGCAGAAATCTGGAGAAGGTGATTCGAGCTAATTACTGCCTTCTTCATATTAAAAACAAGCCAAGGAACACCAGTGTAAACATTAATATAAAGGGTTTGGACAGGAGCTCTTCTCTGAAGAATGTGTCAAAAGGCTTGGTTTGTTGTCACAAGCACAGTTAGCCCTTCAGTTAAACCTCGCGCCTCCACAATAAACCTGTTGAAATGCACATTCTCATTTGCAAGGATCACCCAGAGACAAGCCGCACAGCAAGTGGCCAGCTAAATACCCTCATTATTAACCTTGTTCAGAGTGATATAAATAATCCAAAACAATACCAGCATCTCCTCAGCTCCTTTGCCAGCCAGCTCTGTCCTTAACTTGTTCCAATTACTGACTCCAATTTTCAAGTGTTGAAACAAAAAAAAACCAAAAACCTAGCCCCAGTTGTAACTAAATTCATTAATCATTATCCTGAGATGAAAAAACAAGAGAGACCCACTGATCTAAAAGTAATTGATACAGAGTAAAATTTTCCTAAAAGGTAATTTGGGATATTATTCCGTAATCCTTTATTTAAACAAGGAGAAAATTGCTTTTCAGTTGCAGCCATTTTAATCCATTATACATCTTGCAAAGTGAAATAATTAGAAAGAGCTCCATGTGGCACAGTCTGAATGATGTCACATCAACACATTGATTAAAGGCTTTAAGTCCTTCCTTTCCCACCCACCCTCAACGCTTCTTCAGATCCCAAGTGAGGACCCACAGCTACTGGGTGTCCCAGCTCATGTTCTGAAAAACACGGCTCATACCCTGAAAAGCCCAGTGCACTCCCCAGGAGAAACAGGTGGGACCCAGAACAGACAACAGGGGAGCTGACTGATTTCAATACAAGTTGTTCTTTAATAGACCCAGTTTATAGCCAAGAAAATGGTGTAATTAGGGAATCAAAGGAATCCCTGCTTGTTTGAGTGGTTAGAGCAAAGGGAAACAGAAGGGCCCTGTGTTCCAAGGAGGCGAATCCCGTGGCTAAAAGATCAGGATTAGAAGTCAGCCGATCTCCATTTCATATCCAGCTCTGCCACAAACCCAGGCCCCAACTATGCAACTGGGTCCACACAGGCAGACTCTTGCACCCAAACAAGGGTCTGCTGAAGTCACCGGGGCCCTGCTGGGGGCCATGTGGATCCAGTTTCAGGAATAGGAGCCTTGCTTTTCTGTATCATCACAGGCAAGTCACTGACCCTTGCTATCCCCCCATTTAAATGGGGATGATGATAAGTTAAGACGCACATGGAGGCCTATTGAAATGTCTGCAAAGCGCACTGAGATCCTTGGATGGAAAGTGATCTAGAAATGCCGAGTAGAGTTAATGTTAATCATTCAGGCAGAGCCGGCAAATGACCTCAGAGCTATTGTGTGACCTCTGGGAAACCATGTGGCCCCACTGTGCCTCGACCAAACCACATGTGAAACTAGGTGGAAGCAGAACACGACTGGGAAAACAGATGCCACATCCAGGCCAAGCTTTTCTGAGCAAAGACATTACAAGACAGAGAGGAATGAACACCAAATGCAAATATATTGTGTGATGTGCACAGACTGGAGAAGGCCGTCCCCTTGGCATGTGCACATGCTCCTATTAACGCTAATGGGAGGCAGGCGAGCGTGTCAAGGGGAGAACAGACCCCAAAGGACTTTCTTTCCCTTTGATATTTCTCCATTTAGAGAAGATAGTTTTGACCTTTTGCAAGCAAAGTAGGTAGGAATTTGTAAACTGAGAAATCTCATCAGCATGAGACACACGATGAAACACAGCCTGATCTGGGCTGCTAATGGTGTGCTGATTGCATCCGACTGTCCCCAAACTGAGCATGTCTGTGCTCTATTGGCCAGGAAGGGCATTTAAGACTGGGCTGGAAATCTGCATGCAAGGAACTGTCCCTCTTCTGACCATTCGTAATTATGGAGGCTCGGAACTGGTCGAATGTTAAGGCACATTTCCCAGCATTTGTACACTTGCCTGCGGGTAGTCTGAATAGATTACACATGTTCACTCTCATGCAACTGATCCCATCTCTATGGGATACCCACAAGAATGATTGTGCATGTTTATTGTGAATGGGCTGACTACAGTGGACTTTAATGGATTGCTACAGTAGCTTTAAATCAAGGTAAGCTAAACACTAGTGCTCTCTAGCAAGGACACATTATTGGGCACATCGGCAGATACAGTTTGCACCCACAAAACTTGTGCCTTCACTTTTATGCCTACAGTTCAGCTGCAGGACAAAGTGCGGCATTAGCAGCTCCAAGTACCCAACTGCAGATTTAGGCTTGTGCTGAAATTCATTCTGCAGGTGCCAAAAATGCAGGGGAAAATTCTGCAGGTGCAAATTGTTCTCACAAAAGTGAAGCTGGGCCTCAGGCCTGTAAACACATTGACTGACTGTAAGTTGTGATGCACAAAAGGCCCCAGTGCAATAGGGCCAGGCTCAGGTCCACACTGACAAAGATGCTCAAGGAAAAGTCTTCTCTTCACATGCACAGTTAACACAGTGATGATTCAACACCTAGAACCTGTCACATCCACCTGCACCAGATCCAGCCTCAGTAATGAGTGTAGTAAACTGCATGTAACTGGTCATGGGAGCAAGTAACAAATCCCAAGCTTAGAAAGAGACTGATCTGCAATTTGAGTCCAAGATGGCCAGATCAGTTCTGAGAGCTGCCACTTTAATTGGCTTAAAACCCTACCACACTATAACAGATCGGGGGGGCAGATTATTTATAGAACCAGGAGCAATATATATATATAATTTAAATATATATAAAATAAACAAATCAACCAGAGACTACAATGTAATTGTAGCGGAGCCCTTCTCAAACTGGGACCCAGGGAGCACTGGTGGGCCCAGGACCACTCGCTAACAGTCTGTAGACAGCTGGCTGGTCCCAAGGTGCTGGCTGTCCTCCACGTTTCCAGCTGCTACAGCACATTAAAGACAGTTTTTACACAACAGATTTCCCTAATAGCGCTTTTCCTTGTAAGCACTTGCTGCAGATGCCACGGGGCTGGGATCGCGACTGGGCAGGAAGGCGGTCTGTGCAGTCATGAATGAGACGAGACACAATCTCACTATTAAGATGCGCTCTATACTGCGAAAGAGTTTGCGAAGCCTTATGCTACCTGATCATGGGAAGAGTAATAGACAAATACCTCCACATGGATATGCTGAGACAAACAAGGCCACAGAATACAGAAATACAGGGTGGGAATAGCACCAAAACCTGACCCAAACGCCTCAGTTGCTAGTTGCATTTTTTCAGCAATTTGCCATGGTCTCCCTTTTCTTTGCCAGCGTTAACGTCTCTAGAAATCAGCTCCATTGCAGAGCCCTAGCTCCTTTGCATTGTGCTGTCTGTAGCTCTGTGAATCTGAAAGGGAGTGTTGACGGCTGTCTGGGGTGGAGAAAAGAAAGGGAAGCTCAATAGCCTGGCCCCGGGAAACAGACATGCCCGTAAATGATCAGCTCAGAGTTCTGGAGAGCCAGTGGAGATGCAGGCAGCAGAGCTGACCTCTGTTGAGTGTCTGACTGTGCCCTGCTCACATGGACCGTCTCTGGCCCCAGCTATTTTGGTGGGCGGCAGATGAATGAAATGCCAGAGGAAAGGGATGAAGGAAGGGGACAGGCTGGATCTGCTATGGCTCCAATGCTACCCACCCCTGCACATCCTATGTGACACCACTGACTTCCATGGGCGTTCGCACAGAATGGGACCCTGATCTGAGCCAAAGGCATCCTGCACCCTGCCGGATGTTCTCAGCACCTCACAGGATCAGGCCCTACAGGGAACCAGGGAGGAGCAGTTCAGTTTCTGACTGAAGTGGTGAGTGGATCAGAATGGCACAGCACTTTAGCCGTGGACTGCTCGGCGTGGTCCCTTGTCACAGGGACCTGGACACCACGTTCACCCCTTCACAAGGGGCTGGCAGCTTGGCTGGCGCCCACACACATGCATTATAAACTGGGTGTGTGTTTGCTGGGTAGGGGTGATCCTGTCAGCTGGCCGGTGCCTTTTTGTCTGGTACCTGTTTCCTCGTGCCATGAAAATGCTCCATAAATGTAATATCTCAAAACAGCCCCTAGCCCAGCTGGGGTTCAGGTAGAGCACCCCCATGGGCCCTCAAAGCCTGTCTTGGTCTAGGGCTTTCTCTTCCCCCTGGCTCTGGTTTGCCAGGTCTCTCCACTCTTCCTGACTGGATGGGGCTCACTGGAGGGAGTTTATATAATAACCCCAAGACACACGCCTAAGGGGAAGCAGCCCCAGTCTCCGTCACCTTCCCCCGGCCGTATGCTTCAGCCTCAGGGGACCAGCCACCCCCTATTCACAGCTAATGAACTGTTGATCTCCGGGATCTGATTACAGAAGAGACCCTTTCCTGCTCCAGCGCAGCTGTTCCAGACAAGCAGCTGGGGCCCTATTGCACAGGGGTGGGGTGGGGGGTAGCTGAGGCCAGGACTGCCTCTAAAGCTTTGGAAATTAGAAGCAGGAGAGCTGGGGGTGAGGGGCTTGGAGTGGGCAGGTCGCAGGGGAAGCTGGGCAATGGGCTGCTAGGCCTGAGGGGCTGGGAGGGACCCACACCCCACTTGCTGGCCGATGTCCAGCTGCAGAACTGTTCAAAGGACAAGTCCAAAGGCAGGCTGCAAACTCCCCATCGGGACAGAGCACGTGGTGGGGGCAGACCCCCTTCCCCCATCCTCAGGGAAATTCAGGCTACACCGGGCTCCCTTCCACAGCTCCCCAGAGCCTCTGGGGGGCTCCGACCCCCAGGCCTGGCAGCCCAGTGCCAGGGGCAGTGCAAGGGCGCAAGGCAGGGTAGATCCCAGTGTCCTGGCCCCCTTCCCCTGCCAGTTCCAGCCCAGGGTGGAGAAAGAGACCGGCTAACGGCCGCCTGGGCTGGGCCAGGCACACGGAGAGCCCCGCGTGTAGACACGGCTCCTTCGCCGGGCCAAGGGGGCAGATCCATCCATGCTGCCCCGGACTCCGCGCTCCGGGATGAACCGGCCGCGCTGCCTACGGAAGGGGGTCGCGCTCCCCTTGCACCCCCGGCTCCGGCCCTGCCCCCGTGGATCCCCCATGCTCTGCCGGGGAGCGGGGCACGGAGCCAGGCTCCCCCCCCCCGGGCCCGCCCCTACCTCCAGACCTGTCCCAGCTGCAGGAGGTGGATGAGGGACTGCAGGATCCAGACGCAGAGGCGGCAGCAGCCCCGGGTCCGGTAGGCGCCGGGGGCCGGGGCCGGGGCGCGGGCGGGGGGCGGCGAGAGGAGCGCGGAGCCGGGCCGGCCGCTGTCCTTGGTGCAGCCGCTGTCCTTGGTGCCGGCGGCGGGGGCCGGGGCCGCGGCCGGCCCGGGGGCTCGGGGCGCCGCGTAGTCGTAGACGAACCACCTGAAGCTGAGCAGCTGCACCACGAGCGAGGGCAGCAGCACGAAGAGCAGCGTGAGCCCGAACCACCAGAACTGGCGCCGCAGGTAGTAATCGGCCGCCAGCCACAGGTCGCTGGCCCCGTCCGAGAAGAAGACGAGCAGGGCGCACAGCACCCAGCAGCAGTCCAGCAGGCTGTAGGCGCGGGGCGCCGGCGGGGCGGCCGCCAAGGGGCTGCCCGGCCCGGGCCCCGCGCCCCCGCCGCCCCCTCGGCGGGACCCGCCCGGCAGCGAGCCCGCGCCGCCGCCCTCCGCGCCCTCCATGCGCACGGCCGAGGCCGCCCCGGCTCCATCCGACTTCGCGGCCATGTTGGAGGAGAGGAGGAGAAAGGAGGGAGAGGGAGAGACTTCCGGAGGGAGGGGAGCGGAGGGCTGGGGCGGGGAGGGGAGCGCGATGGAGGGGGCTGGAGGGGAGGGGAAGGGGCTGGAGGGAAGCGGGCTGGAGGGGAGGGGGCTGGAGGGAGAGGAGGGGGCTGGAGGGGAGAGGAGGGGGCTGGATAGAGGCGAAGGGGCTGGAGAGGAGGGGGCTGGAGGGAGAGGAGGGGGCTGGAGGAAGGGGAGGGGGCTGGAGGGGAGGGGAGGGGGCTGGAGGAAGGGGAGGGGGCTGGAGGACGGGGAGGGGGCTGGAGGGGAGGGGAGCGGGCTGGAGGAAGGGGAGGGGGCTGGAGGGAGAGGAGGGGGCTGGAGGAAGGGGAGGGGGCTGGAGGAAGGGGAGGGGGCTGGAGGGGAGAGGAGGGGGCTGGATAGAGGCGAAGGGGCTGGAGGGGAGGGGGCTGGAGGGGAGGGGAGCGGGCTGGAGGAAGGGGAGGGGGCTGGAGGAAGGGGAGGGGGCTGGAGGGGAGGGGAGCGGGCTGGAGGGAGAGGAGGGGGCTGGGAGGGAGAGGAGGGGGCTGGAGGGGAGAGGAGGGGGCTGGATAGAGGCGAAGGGGCTGGAGGAAGGGGAGCGGGCTGGAGAGGAGGGCGCTGGAGGGGAGGGGAGGGGGCTGGAGGAAGGGGAGGGGGCTGGAGGGAGAGGAGGGGGCTGGAGGCGAGGACCCCTGGCTGGAAGCCCCCTCTTCAAACCCGCCTCCTCTCTTTGAGTTACCCCCACCCCACGGCAGCAGGAGCCGGAGCCTGTCCGGACGGGGCAGCCGGGCGGGGAAGAACTGGGGTCCCGCCCCAGCCGGGCAGCCGGTTATTCCTCCTGCATCCCCCCTTCCCCTCTCATCCGCCCGGCCGCTCCCTCCTTCCGCTCTTCCCCGCCAGCCCCCTGTCCCGGGCCGAGGGGCGGGCGGGCGCCCTGGCAGGGCTGGAGCTTGGGGGCTCTGCCCATCAGCGGAACAGGGCGCGCCGAGGGCTGCGCCGACCCCAGCCCGGCTCACACGCGTTTCCAGGCCCGGTTGTCATGGCTTTTAAGCCTCAGCCCAAGGGCGCTGCATTTGCATGGACGCTTCCCCGCCCCCTGCTCCTATCGATCGCGGGGCGCCTCCATCCATCCACCCCCGGCGCAGGGAGCAGGGCGCGGCTAGGGGAGCCGAGGCCCGGGGCTGGCCGGAGGCTGGGACGCGAAGCCCCTGCCCTGCTCTCTGCGTCTCCCGCGTACTGCTGGTGCCTCCTCGGATCACTCCGGTGGCGGGTCCCGCCCCGTTCCCCGGCAGCCTGGCAGAGCGCGCTGCGCCCCGCTAGACTCCGTGCGGTCCCCCCGCGCCAGCCCCGGGCTCAGCCTGCGGGCTACCGGGGGCGCCCCCGCTGCGGAGGGCGAGGCACGGGCCTGGGCTGTGGGGAGCCAGGCTGCTCCCAGGTCCTGCAGGGAAAGAGCCGCTTGAGGGACTCGGGGTGGGGGGACACGGCCCCTCCCGCGCTGTCAGGAAGGGGGCGCTGGGCGGGCCAGGCTGCTCTGGGAGGAGCAGGGGAAGGGACCAGGCCTCTGCCCCGCTGCTCTCCAAGGAAAGGACAGACGACGCCAGAGGCCAGGGAAGAAGGAGCAGCCGCTGCCCCATTTCTGCCCTTCAGCGGGGAAGCGAGGCTGAGGGCGGCCACCTCTGCGTCCCCCTTCGGGAGCAGGAGAAAGGGGCCGCACCTGGCAGGGGTGTGCGGAGCATCCCCGGGGGCAGACCCCCCTGCGCCCTCCTGTCGCCTCCCCAAGGACCCTGGCACGCAGCCGCCTCCCCCCTGGTGTGCGCCTAGGGCGCGCGGGTCTCCGCTCCACACCCAGCTCGGCTCCTTCTCTTGCTTCCCTCCCGCGGGCGGGCGGGCGGCTCCTCCCGGCAAGCAGCCTTGTGTCCTGCGAGGCCGGCCACCGGCGGAACCTCCGCTGGGCTGCTCGCAGGGCCGCGGCTAGCTCTGCTCCAGGTCCCGCCAGGAACTCTGTGCGCGGCGCCTGCTTTCCCCTCTGCCCTCTCCGCTCCTCCTCAGCCACAAGCTCACTTCAGGGGGCGCCGGGACGCAGCAACGTTCCCTCTCCTCCCCCCCCCCCCCGCCCCGCTGCTGGTAAGAGCCCGCTCCTCAGAGGGGGCAGCCGCAGGCCGGCTTGGAGATGGCCAAAGTGGGATGCAGCTCCGAGCTCCCCGCAGCGCAGAGGGTGGTGGGATCCCTTCTAGAAGGTCAGGATTCTGAAAGCTTCACTCCCCTTGAATAATACTTCACTCCCCCTAGATTCAAAGGGGCCAGTCACGAACCAGGTTCTGCTCAATTTGAGTAGTGTCAGTTCTAGTCCATGTGAACCTCTCCAGCGCTGGGGGAAAGGTGGACTCTGGGGGCCAGGTGAGGAGCCAGCTCTCATTAGGGGTAGTGCACTGGCCAGCTAGGTGCCCCCCTCCCAGAAGCAGCAAGTGAAGATGGGGAACCTTTCCAGGAATCTCACTCTGGGCCCATGGCCATCCTCAACCCATGTCTCCTGTGTGGAGGTCCAGGCTCACATTCTGTGTCATGGTTTAATGTGCTAAATATGACTGTAGACAAAACATGAATGTTCTTTAACCCTTGGCTGGGAACCAGTGTGGGGTCTGCATGTCTATACCGGAATTTACAATGGTTAGTTAAGGCACCTAAAAATACAAGAATCCAACAGGACACATACCTTCTATGTTCATTTTCCTCCTTCGCCACAGCCATCAGCTTTCCTGGACTGAAAACAGAAAGCTCACCAGGGCTACACTCCGTCTCCTCTTTTCTTTCCCAGGTTAAAGTCACTGTGGAATGTGACAGGATTGCTGTAGATCATTTCCCTTCTGCACAAGGGTTTTATCAGGAGCCAAGCAAGTGCCTTTTGACAGGGGAGGGAGGAGAAAGTAGATGAAAGGAAATGGTGAGGGGCTCAGGTGAACTGATATTTTGGTTTGTAATTGAGCTGTTGGTTCATGCAGGAGGAAAGTTATGTGTGGAGGAGACAGCAGAAGCAGGAGGGCTGCCTGGGGGTGGGTTTTTTAAATGAAAATACCCCATTGATAAGGCCCCACATAACGTGCCATATTGCAGAAATTGCAGATTCCGCAATATTAGACTGTCACCGCAGGTTTGACAACAGGAGCCCACCGTGTGCAGGCTGACAGTGGAAGCCCCAGCCACCCTGGGGCTGAGAGAGGGAGCCCCCGTGCATGGGCCCAGTCCCCTATCTTCCTGATGCCTGCAATGCACACTGATCTGCCGCCTCCAGGGAAGCAGTGCACCTCAGTTCAACACTCTCCTTAGTGCAAGGCATGGAGATGTGTCTACAGTAAAACCAATTCTAAGTGTATTCAACAGAGCTTGAGATAGATTTTCAAGTAAAAGACAGTGTAAGTTTGGAAACAAGGTCACAAGTAAAGGAAAACATAAAATGCAATCTATAGCCTGTACTTACTTTACTTTGCTGTCTAATACGGTATTTCTCAACCAACGTCAGCTCTTCTCCAGTCCAGAAAGCTGGGATCCACCTGTCATAAGACAACACTGCTGGTAGAGTCTCTTCTCTGCAATGGATAAAATGTTGTGTCTTTTCCTCTTCTTTTATATAGTCACAGACTCTGTCTCTTACCCAGGGGGTCCCTATTCAGAGACTTTTCTTGGGGTTCATTTGTCTTTGTAAAGCTGCAACTCTGCACCAGGTCCATAAGACTGGCTCCATGCATGTCCATTCTTCTCAGTGTGATTGATTTTGCCTTGAGACCCCGTCTCACATCAGGTGACAAGTTTCACACCAACAACTTTGAAAGCCAGTATCCACGATGTTACATAACTCTAACATGATTTCCCATACAAACATCATGCAAGAACCACGCCTATCAGCTAGTTTGTAGCTTTTGGCAGAGACCATACAACAACCGCCTTTGGGATGCTGGTGAGGAGATGGAGGGTATTTCCAAGGAGGATCAGGAGGATATCACACCATCATAGTGTGAACGTGCCCATGCTGCTGACTGACACTAGGCGTGAATAGTCTACAACAGAGCCCATTCCCCATTTCCCCTCCACACAAGCCGTTACACAGGGATTCTCGCACAGACTAGCTGCCCCAGTCCCCATGGCTTAGGTGGCTGCATTTCAGGGATGTGAGAATGTTCCCAAGATATGTAGTTTAATACTCGTTTTGGGATCCTTCAGAATCAAAGGCTCTATATAAATACTATATTGCTGTTAGATTAATACTAAACATGACACAGACGGACATGCATGCATCCATGGAAAGTGCCCGTGGGGGTGCAGGGAGTTTGTTAGGCCTCTGAGTGTGGATGGAAATGTAGGAGGATGTGCATTCAAGAGGGTGCTCACGAATGCACTGGGAGCGGATGTATCATAAATGTGAGTGAATACTCACAAGGGGTTTATTAGAACAAAGCGCAAGCCAAAGGTCTTTGCTCTCATGAAGAAGTTGCATGCACAGGGAGGTGCCCAGAGAAGGACTCCTCACTCCCATCCCCTGGTACAGAACAGGGTCATGTCACCTACAAAGCTAGCACTACTGTTAGCAAACAGGGCCAGCTGCTGCTCCTTGGCATGGGTTTTAGGCCCTTCTGATCTATGTTGTGCATAGATCCACAGGCCGCAACCCTGTTTGCGAGTGACATCACTCACTCTGAGCAGCTGCTGTGTGGATTTAACAGCAGAAATGCACTGTTCTCGCTGCACCTTACCTTTGAGATTTGTTCTGGTGTCTCTGTCTGCTGAGAAGCTGAATGTCCAAATGCCTGCTGGCCCTGAGTGGGTGTTGAGGGACACGGGGAGTGGGAGTGCCCTTAATGGGAGTGGGCCAGACATTCTGATTAACTTTTAAAACTCTTTCTTGCACACCACCACAGAATGAGACCAGTTTAAACCATTACTATCTCTGGATCAGACTCCTACTCCATGAAATCAATGACACTATTTGTGGAGTAACATGCTACTCAGTGTGAGTAAGAGTGGCGGAATCAGGCCCGGTGTGAGGCTTTGAGTGCTGCATACATTAGCATAAATAATGTGACTTAAATCCCTAACCTTGAGAAGCTCCTGACAGATCCTTTCGACAAATTACTGACTGGGGGAGGGGACTCTCTTATCTGACTGAAAATCATTCCTCAGCCAAAAGAAAGGAGCCTTTTCACCAGCTGGTCTTTTCAAGAGCGTTGGCTCCTTCAGAGGAATGGCTCCACTTGCTCTGAATCTCCTTGAGAACCTCATTGATATGCTGAGAGAAGCGCTCTCCGATGCAGCCAGTCAGAGGCACTCGGAGGTGCACCTGTGCAGTTTGGGCTCCCAGCCCTACCCAGCTCATCATTCCCTTGGAGATGCGGAAGGGCAGAGGCAGAGATTTGCACCTTATTCTCTGAGCGTTGCTTACAAGCGGAGGAAATGATTGCTCCTTTTGTGCATTTCTAATGCTGCAGGCAGGCCTAGGCTTAAACTAATGATGCCAGCTCTGGCCACACTGAGAAACTGTACAAAAAAATTCTCTGAACCTTTCGTTTCAGACACACTGCCAAGTTTGATTATCGGGATTTAAATAGACACAGCACAGCACAAATTCCTGCTATAATGTTCTCTTATACAGCTACTGCAGCATAGCTCTCAACCCCATTCAAAACGGTAAGAATTTGGCTGACATGCTAGATGCCTGGCTTGTAGAAGTGGTGTTAAAATTGCAACATGAATTTATCCCCTGTATATAAGGCAAAGCTCATGATCGGTATTACTATTTCTAGAAAAAGCTCTATTATCATCTGGCTTCTTTTAAAACAGAGTGCCAACTCCAGTCAGGATGATAGAGTTAGGGGGTCATAATATGTGCTGCTCAGAGAAGCGAGGACAGAGGGAGCCTATACTTGTCTACAAGCACTTGTGAGGTAACAGCATAAAAGAGGAAGGGATTACCCAAAGTAGGTAACGTGTATATCATGGGCAGTTAATGGTTTCAAATCAGAGACAGGGACAGTGAATCTTGAATGCTGCCTGCAGATGTGGTCGCCCCATCTCAAAAAAGATATATTGGAATTGGACAAGGTTCAGAAAAGGGCAACAAAGACTGATTAGGGGTATGGAACAGCTTCTGTATGAGAAGTGATGAATAAAACTGGGACTTTTCAGCTTGAAAAAGAGACGACTAAGGGGCGATATGATAGAGGTCTATAAAATCATGACTGGTGTGGAGAAAGTAAATAAGGAAGTGTTATTTACTCCTTCTCATAACACATGAACTAGGGGTCACCAAATGAAATTAATAGACAGCAGGTTTAAAACAAACAAAATGAAGCATTTCTTCATGCAGTCAACCTGTGGAACTCCTTGCCAGAGGATGTTGAGAAGGCCAAGATAATAACAGGGTTCAAAAGAGAATTAGATAAGTTCCTGGAGGATAGGTCCATCAATGGCTATTAGCAAGGATGGGCAGGGATGGTGTCCCTAGCCTCTGTTTGCCAGAAGCTGGGAAGGGGCTACAGGGGATGGATCACTTGATGATTCCCTGTTCTGTTCATTCCCTCTGGGGCATCTGGCATTGGCCACTGTTGGAAGGCAGGATACTGGACTAGATGGACCTTTGGTCTGACCCAGGATGGCTGTTCTGATGTTCTTATGAAGTTAGACATCAGGAAAAGACTTCTAACCATGAGGCCACTTAGCCAATGGAATCATTTGAGAAGGGAAGTCACTGAGGCACCATCATAAGAGGTGTTCAAAAGGAGCCTGGATAACAGAGGAAGGAGCTGGACTAGAAGAGCCAGGAGGCCCTTATGTTCTCCGATTCTATCCCATCAATGGTAAAGCTGCTGTTGGATTCTCTCCTCTTCACTGCTGAGCCGTTATTTCAAAAGACTATTTCAAGCTCTGTATTCATGTCCAAGGATTTTATTACCCATAAGGCTTTTTGTCATTGATTTGAAAACTAAAATGAACAATTAGTGTCCTTGTGAAGCAAAGGTCCATATATATTCCAGGTTGGATACTGATCCTAGTGTGTATTTTTACAACGAGGGGTTCTATCTTCTGAGCCCCTCAAAGCAATAAGGATTGAGTAGTGCTGTAAAGCCAGAATGAAAGCTGAAGTGAGGTCATGTTTGTCAAAATCTGGCACTCTCAGGCTTCAACAGTGCAACTGATGACAGGATTTACCATGTCCAGTGGAGTGGGACAGGCCTTGGGTCCTGATTCTTCACTCTATGGCACCACTTTTATGCCAGAGTAACTCTAATGAAGTCAAAAACAGTGTTCCAGAGTGGAAGCATCAGGCACGATTCAGAGTTTGGATTTAGTCAGCTCTCCTCAAACAAAAACTGAAGTATTTTTCAGACTAAGTTTAGCCTCAATATTTCATTCTGAGCTAGACAGGAAATTTGGGCCAGACAACTGATTCCTGGAACAGGGGTCTAACAAACTATAGTTTCAAAATGAGTAAAGAAAAGACTCAAGCCACGTGGGTGACTCAAGTGGAAGCAAAACAGATTAATATCAGAACCGAGAGACAGTGCCTAAATTAGGTTCATGCTTTAAGTACTTTGGGGGCTGAGTAGTGGCAAATGGAGAAGTCGGCAGAGTACTGCATGGCACAAGATAAGTGGAATGGATTATGATAAACAGATGCCCAGGTTATTTAAGGGACAACTCTACAAAAGTATGGTAAGACCAACTCTCCTGTGTGGATCAGAGACATGGGCGACTAAAGAGCCACTTGAGAAGACTTGCAGCCATTGAAATTAGATGCTTCAGGGCAGCAAGAGGGGAGCCATCGCTGGACCACATGTGGAATGATGTCATCGGGAGTGAGACCAAGGTCTCCAGTACTAGAGAGAGGTGGCTAGAGAGGAGGCTGACATGGTGTGGGCATGGATGAAGGATGGATGAAGGGAATCCTGTCAGGGAAGCCCTTGAGACTAGCGTGCACAGGAGGAGAACAAGAGGAGAGCCAAGAAAACAATGGCTAGAATGTGTATGGAAGGCCGGAGTGGATATAGAGTGAGTGTTGGACCAGCGAGCTTGGAAAAGATGGTCAACGGCATGACCCCCGTTAGTTGGGAAAAGGAGAAGATTTCATTCCAATCTTCTGGTTCTTTCCAGCCAACATTAAAAAAAAATCTAAGAAGTTAGATTCAGTCCAGTTCTGGCCAACATCACTGTGGGTAAGTGCACATTTTAATTAACATTATGTTCACTTGAACCATTCTTCCTGCGGGCCAGAAATACATCTCAAGTTAACTAGAACAAATGGCTTTATGTGATTAAGCTTGGTAATCTTCCAGTCTATGGGTAATCTTTCTTAAGAGATTATCTGCAAACAAAAGTATGATGATTACCAACAAGCCAGTCAGCTTGTTGCATTTTCCCATCTTGTTCCTTGCACTACACTGGGCTGACTTCGTCCACATTCACAGGACAGAGTATAGAGTGGGAGGTTTTAAGACATTGCTTGCGAGAAGGCTGGCCCAATGGCTAGGACAAAAGCGTGGGACTCAGGAGACCCAGGTTTATTTCCCTTCTCTGCTTTGCCCTACCGCATAGGAGTGTTGTGAGGATAAATACAGTAAAGATTGTGAAGCACTAAGGTAACAGAGGCCAGATAAGCACCTACAATAGCTAGCTTCACAGTTCTCAACTTCAGCTTCATAAAAGAATCAGAAACAGTCACTAGAAGAAATGCACACTCCCACTGCTTCCATTCAGGAAACTGCTTCTGGGATTCTTGTTCGGCTAAAAGCGAGGGGTCAGTCATGTAAATGTACTAAGTCAGAAGCTACTGAACCCAGGAAGAACAGTCTGCTCTTGACTCCCCTGCTCAACCCTTCCAACTCTCACACACTTCTGAATCTTTCCCTCAACGCCCGCTGGGCTCTGAGCTTGTCGGGTTCCCTACACATTTAACCCCATTGCAACCCCTGGAATTAATTCAGGTGTGAATATGGCCCATCCCTGCCTGACTAGCTATCACCCCCTTCTAGAACCACCCCTCCAGGCCCCTAGGACCTCTGTGGCTTGGTGTGATCCCTGCTCCTGGAGACTGTTTTTCCCCAATATAAAGTGCTAATCTTGCACATTCCCAATCCGTCCCATTTCTTAGGGCTCCCTGCAGCATCTCAAACACCAGCTCTTCAAAGGGCAACAACATTGGCAGCTTCTCATGACTGAATGCGAATGCAAATAACGGATCTTCTTGATTCCATTTAGGACACGTTCGGGGTCGGACAGCTTGCTAGCTCCATGGAGGAAGAGAGAGGTGTTTTGCTCCAAGACCACAGGAGCTGTTTTCTTTCTTGACATAAAATGCTAACGCTATCTGGAAAGGATCCCATTTCTGAGAGTTTAGGATTCAGATGTTTTCTGCCAAACAAACCTCACAGATCAGCAGCAGCTGGGATGTGCCTTGTTTTATTTCCCATTTCCTGTACTTATCATACCAAAGAGGACTGATGATTGGAGAGAGTATTCTTGGAATGCACCTGTTTATCCTCCTGGCTTCTCCCCACTCTCTCCCCCTGACCCTCAGCAATGTGTGGGTGATGGAATGGGATGACTGTAATCATGAGACACTGAGCCGGAATTGCAAGGGGAGGGGATAATGACCACTCTGGAGCATTTGAATGTTTAAAGACTCACAAGGCGCTTTTTGAATTTTAAAATGTGCTTGATGAATTGCACAGCAGCCAGCAGCTCCTAAAAACGAACAGAAGGGGGACTGGGTGGCTCATGGGAGACGGAGCCTGTCATCACTAGAAATGGTCCAGTCTACACTTGGTATTTCTTGGCACTTCGCTGATGATGTATGTGAATGGGGTTACTTGTCCTGAGTCCGGGACAGAGATCTACATAATTAAAACTCTGCCATCACAACTGGCATTAATTGGCCTCCTTACTGGCAGTCTCAGCAGAAGGGCCAAGGATTGAATGGGCCATGGAGGGTGACCTTCCCCCTCATCCCTAGAGTTGTCTTCCAAGTCATTGGCTGGGCGGTGTGGGGAAGTTTGCACCGGTCTTGCTACTCCCTCCCCTAGTGTCTGAAGAGAGGGTCAGTCTCCACAGCTGTCAATGTGGCACCAGCATCAAACTCACTGCAAGGGGGAAAAAAAGAAACAAAAATGAACAGAAATGATTTTATTTCCACTGAGCTGGGGGGTGGGGGGTAGTGTAATGAATCCCTTGCCTTCAACTGGAAAGACTGCACCTAAGAAGCCAAGAGTGAACAGTATTCTACCGAAAGGAAGAGGAATTAAAGCGTGGACATTGACATGGATAACAAGAATATTCACAATGATAGTTGATGCTAAGACATTTTGGAAGAAATGCTTCCGGGGTTCAAAGAACCTGTAACTATTAGGGATTAAGATGAATCCTAATCTGGAGAACGGACCAGGGTTAGGGAGAAGGGCACTCTGAAGGATGGTTCAAGCACTAAAGTAGTTAAAGATCAATGAGTCCATGTTTGAAAAACACTATTTAAATGTTAAGTTTTATTATCAATAAATAGTAATTGGTATGAAAACAAGAAAAATATTTGGGATGAACATTGAGGACAATTTGTTAACTTTGCAAACTACCAAGTGGTGGAATAGTCTCCCAAAAGAAAAAGCACCATCATTTGTGGCATTTAACACCAATCCTGCACTGTCTGAAGTGGGATGTATGTTTATGGGAATTTCTCTCTATTTTTAATGTTTTTGTGAAAGTGGCTCTATTCTGGCCATCATCTCTGGTTTCCTGTCATACCACTCTCCCTCTTCCACCAACCCCTCCCTCCCTCTGTATTCTTCTCTTCTTTGTGCATTCTTCCATGATGCCCCAAATCCCTCTTTCAAAATACATTTCTACCATGCTACCTACCTGGGATAATCCATCACTCTAATCTGTCATGTTTACTTCATGCCGATCACCACACTATCCAAACACCTAGCACTGATATTTCTCAGTCAATACAAAAGAAATGCTGTGCAATGGATTTATTGCTTTTCGTTCATTTTATTAGACTACAAAGATCCTCATGGCAGAGGCACTGCATGCTGCACATTCTGCATAGTGCTAAGTGCAGTCTGTGCACAACTAATTATAATCATAGGAGCCCAGCAGAGTGGAGATAACCAGGTTGTCATAAATCAGGTGGACTAGGAAAAATGGGCAGCAAAATGCTTCTGATTTCTGAGATCCCTCCCCTTTCCCACAAATGGGATGACTTAGAGCAACGGCACAGAAAGAGCAGCCTGAATAGAGCAGCCTGAATCTAGCCCCTAGTCACTCTCCTCTTGTAAGAGAAGGGTGAACACAAAATTGATCATCAGTGGAATTTTAATATCAGTGAACTCAAACAAGCAGCAATTGCTAGTGATGTTCCAAACACTAGTACAAAGGAACAGTACGAGCATGTGAATGTAGTTCTCGTTTTAAAATGTCTGAAGATCTAAATACACGTCCTATATGATGTCCTCACGGTCCTGGCAAGTTACCAGTGTGGTCCATAGGTGCAATGGTTGGGCACCCCCCTCCGACTTCTCTGTTCAATGCTAGATTTATTGCCACTGACTCACTGAATGTCTGTAATCAGGCAGGTTTTACAATGAATGAAGCCCAGTTCCTAGTGCAGATCATTGCATCTTTCATTATTGCAGGTTCTGTATTATTGGTAGGCGCTGCCCCGTTTCACAGATAGATCCCCTTCCCCTAGGGAACTGTCAGGAGCAGATAACCGACTGAGCTCTGACAGAGCAGCCTAGCTGCAGTGAATGAAATTTGATCTCATCAACTGTGTCTTCTAATGCTCTCTTTATTACGTATTGTTAAAAAAAACACACACACACACACACAACAGCCAACCCTCTGTTATTAATGAGCCCATCTGCCTGACATGGGTGTATTGTTAGAAAGCAGCAAGAATAAGCAAAGCCCAGTGAGCACTGCTCGGGGGTGGGGAGAAAGGGGGATTATTTATGACAAAGCATAAATTATTTACAGCTGCAGCGACATGTGGAGAAGCAATCGGCTTTCATCTAAAAAGTTACTCTGTGTGTGTGAGCGCGAGCACAAACTGAGGCCTGATGTGGGGGGAAGCAGGGGCAAATCATGATCACGGATCAGTCCCTCCTCTTCATGTCCTCATGGATCAGCTGTAAATGACCCGTGAGTGATGTGTACAGCCACTGAGAATAGCTCTGTGGCAGAGGTGATGGCGCAACAGATCGGTCCAGCTCTGGACAGAGTAGTCTTGTCCTTCTGCTCAACTGAAAGAGGGTCCTTTAAAGGTAAGCGCCTAGTCTTGTCTGTGCATGTTTGCACAGTGAATCTGAATGCCGTGGGAGCAGGGTCTTCCTTCTAAGGTTCTAGTGGGGTCTTCACGGTGTTCAGAATCATGGATCAAATTTACACGCACCCAGGACCTAAGTGGAGGTGCACGGTTATACATGAGGGCAGGTTTCTGCCTATACTGCAGAGGATTTTGGTGAGATGATTGTTCTGTCACACAAAGCTGTTTCCATAGGATGCTAGAAAGTCCATCTTAGCGTGTGCTCTTGTCTCGCGGAAGCAAGCTGTACCACACAATATCTTTTTGTTCTAAATACACAAGTGGTTCTTCCTGGTAAATATTTCCATGCATTGACTAGTCACAGAAGTTCCGTTTAACTTCACTGATGTACCCCTTCCTAGATTACATTCCCCTGCCCCCAGCTTCCTCCCTCTTACTCCCACAGTTTGTCCGTCCTGTCTAATTATTTCAGATCTATAGCCTCCATTGGTGGTGTGTGTGTGTGGGGGGGGAAATCTTATTCCCAAAAATAAAGAGCAAAATTCAGCTTTGATGTGAACAAGCACAAGCCTATTGACTCTGGTTGTGTTAAATTCACATAGCTGTGCTCCAAGAGAAACATCTCAATCTGCAAATCCACTTTCACAGGAGCAGGCCTTACCCACGTGAGCAGTGGCACTGCCTTCAATAGGATTACTTACCTGAGTAGATGCTTGCAGGACTGGGCTCTTCTCTTATACCTGCTGCTCATTCCCCCCGCCCCCCCAATGTCTCTGATTCCCTTTTAATTTCAGTGTCAAGCCAGCTGCACCCTGCATTCTGGATGGGAACATGAACATGCCAGAATGCTCCCTCTTCACCCTGCTTTGTGAAATCTACAACCAAGGATTCATTTCCTCGTTTTAGTCACCTTTGCCTTTTACACTAAAACACTCTGTCTGAATGCTGCATTCGTCATCCTCTCTCTTCCTACCCGGGAGTTACTCTTACCTTTGCTCTGACGCCTCTCCCATCCTCCTCCAAAACCCGATGTTTTAGACCTTGAGGGCACTTCTCTCTCTACTCTCTGTACTTCCTTGTTTATTCCCATTGCCTTTTTCTGCTCCTGGGGTTTTTATTGAGCTGTATGGTGCATGAAGAACACTTGGGGATACAGTAATTTACCTTCAATTCTTTCCTTTTCTTCCATTGCTTTTTCTTCTCAATTTTGACCAAATCTTAATGGAGTCTCTCAGAATGTATCCTACTCAAATTAAACAGTTATTCTCCTTTCTTTGGCACTCATGTCAGACCTCACTACCAGTCTGTCTAGATTCTTGTCTTCCTGGGGCAGATGACACTCCGTTACAATGGTGTTGATGTGGCCTAAATCCATCGATTTCTGTGGAATTACTCTGCATTTACTCCAGCGTGACCAACAGCAGAATCTGGCCCGTGATTGCTACTACACCTGTACACGTCCACTCATTTCAGCTCTGTTACTGAAAGCCCAGTCAAGAACTGCTTCCTACAGAGTTCCCTCCTCTCCAAAATGTGCATGGAAGCCATTCTCTTGCAAGATGCCCTCAGATGTGAGACTCCATTCATTCTCTTTAGTCAGACTCAGTTTGTGATGGATTTGTTGAAATCCTTCAAGGAAATTAGTCTATTCTTTCTGCAACTGTCTCTAGGTGTAACCAACTGTCACTTCTTGCTGCAAGGAGTTCTGTAGGTTGATTGCACAATGAGTTAAGAAGAAAAATCCCATTATTTTAGATTTACTGCCTTTCAGCTTTGAGTGCCATTGTGTTCTCACATCCAGTGTTCAGTGTAGAAATGAGAGTCTGAAACCAGGAGGATTTCAATAGAACCTTTGGTATTTCATACACCACAATTAAAACGTCATCCCTTTATCTGAATTAAAGAGAGGGGGAGATGAGTAAATGTTATCGCCACTGCGATGCCCAAACCCCCGTGTTACGCCTTCCAAAGAGCCTCACAATCCTTGATAATTGTTAATAATCTACATAGGCTTCAGTCATCAGAAAATAACACTCCACATTTCCCACCTTCCACCAAATCCTTCATACACATTTAAGACTGATTCCAACACTGATCACCATGGTTTCCAACTATTAAGCATTTTATCTCTATGAAAAGCAGCTGTTAATTATTACACCATTTCCTATCACTTAGCTACTTTTTAAATCCCTACAGGATTTTGCCTTTTTACTCCATGGCTATTTATTTTAACAGCATCTTGGAAAGACTTTGGCAAATGCTTTGGAAAATCCAAGTAAACTGTATCTGCCCGATTCCCCCTTCCTCCATTATTTTAATAGTTCTGCCAAAGATTTCTAGCAGGTCAGAGCAGCAATATTTACCCTTGCAGCACCTGTGCTGGTTTGACTGTATTAATTTTACATTTTTCTACATGATGCATTATTTGGAAATTACACTCAGTTTTCCCAGCGCTGACATGAGGCTTGTTAATCTGTGATTCTCTTTGGCACCCTGGCTCCTCTTTGGAAGAAGATAATCAGAGTGGTGAATTTCCATTCTTCAGGTTCCGTAGCCTGGTTAGGGATCGGTCACAGATCCTTAGGGCAGCCTCATGTTTTAGTTCCTTAAGAACTCTTGTGTGAATGCCATCTGGTTCTAGGGACTCCCTGCACTCAAGTTACTTGAGCTGTTCCATAATCTCTTCCTCAGAGACATCTTGCTCTGTTCATGCCATACTATGATTTCCTGTAAAGAATGCCCTTGAGATAGGAATTTCCTCATCATCTGCTTTAGGAAGGCTGCTGCAAGGAATTCATTTACCTTCTCGCCAACTGCTTCATCTCCTTTAATTACCCTACTAACTCCTTGGTGTTCTAGAGGGCTTGTGGGCACAGGGGTACCACTGTTTGTCTGCTTTGTGCCCTTTCACCACGGTTTATTGTGGTGTTTAGATGTGCTTGTAATTATTAGAACTGGGAGCACTGGCTGTTGGGAGTTTGAAAGGACAGGAAACAGGAAGGAGGGTGGAGGAGGTTGGGTGAAAGTTACAGAGAGTGCAGCAGCAGCTTGGTACGGAGGTTTCCACTGTAAAAATAAAGTCCTGTTGAAGTTGTTAGTAACTTGCCTGGTTGATACATTTATTTCATAAGAACATAAGAATGGCACTACTGGGTCAGACCAAGGGTCCATCTAGCCCAGTATCCTGTCTTCCGACAGTGACCAGTGCCAGGTGCCCCAGAGGGAATGAACAGAACAGGTAATCTTCAAGTGATCCATCTCCTGTTGCTCATTCTCAGCTTCTGGCAAACAGAGGCTAGGGACACCATTCCTGCCCATCTTGGCTAATACACATTGATGGACCTGTCCTCCATGAATTTATCTAGTTCTTTTTTTAACCCTGTTATGGTCTTGGCCTTCACAATATCCTCTGGCAAGGAGTTCCACAGGTTGACGGTGCATTGTGTGAAGAAATACCTCCTTTTATTTGTTTTAAATCTGCTGCCTATTAATTTCATTTGGTGACCCCTAGTTCTTGTGTTATGAGAAGTAGTAAACAACACTTCCTTATTTACTTTCTCCACACCAGTCATGATTTTATAGACTTCTATCATATCTCCCCTTAGTCATCTCTTTTCCAAGCTGAAAAGTCCCTGTCTTATTAATCTCTCCTCATACGGAAGCCGTTCTATTTCCCTAATAATTTTTGTTGTCCTTTTCTGAACCTTTTCCAATTCCAATATATCTTTTTTGAGATGAGGAGACCACATCTGCACACAGTATTCAAGATGTGGGTGTACCATGGATTTATATAGAGACAATATGATATTTTCTGTCCTATTATCTTTCCCTGGCTTAATTATTCCCAGCATTCTGTTTGCTTTTTTGACTGCCGCTAAACATTGAGTGGATGTTTTCAGAGAACTATCCACAATGATGCCAAGATCTCTTTCTTGAGTGGTAACAGCTAATTTAGACCCCATCGTTTTATATGTATAGTTGGGATTATGTTTTCCAATGTGCATTATTTTGCATTTATCAACATTAAATTTCATCTGCCATTTTGTTGCCCAGTCACCCAGTTTTGAGAGATCCTTTTGTAGCTCTTCTGCCTGAGTCTTAACTATCTTGAGCAATTTTGTATCATCTGCAAATTTTGCCACCTCACTGTTTACCCCTTTTTCCAGATCATTTATGAATATATTGAATAGGCTTGGTCCTGAGCAGACCCCTGGGGGACACCACTATTTACCTCTCTCCATTCTGAAAACTGACCTTTAGCACCTCAATCGTCCAGTGGCTCCTCTGGTTGTTTAGCAGGCTTCCTGCTTCTGATGTACTTAAAAAAAATTGCTGTTACTTTTTGAGTTTTTGGCTAACTGTTCCTCAAATTCTTTTTTGGACTTCCTAATTGTATTTTTACACTTCATTTGCCAGAGTTTATGCTCCTTTCTATTTTCCTCACTAGGAGTTAACTTCCACTTTTTAAAGGATGACTTTTTGCCTCTCACTGCTGCTTTTACTTTGTTGTTTAGCCACGATGGCTTTTTTGGTTCTCTGTTTTTTAATTTGGGGTACACATTTAAGTTGAGCCTCTCTTATGGTGTCTTTAAAAAGTTTCCAAGCAGCTTGCAGACACGTTTTGCGCCCTCCCACCCAGACATATTTCCCACCCTTGTAGACACTTGTCACGACAAGAGTGGATCTTTATATTGTAAGCGATTTCCAAGCACAGCAAAAAGAAAAACCTTTAATGCAAATCAATCATTAATAGTAGTTTACATCCAAATTCGGTGAGGTTTCCTTATATATTTCTTTGGCAAAATCTTTTCACTTACACAATCCAGAACTGGACTCCGCAGTTACATGAAGTTGCATTATTCCGAGGACTGAAGTGGTTCTTAACGCCAAGAAGAGCCTTCAATATCTTAATGACAACTGCCCAGTGACTTGGCAGGGACCAGTCTTGGAGAAGCCCTGATCCCTCACTTTTTTTGCTTTTGTGCATTAAACAGATGCTTCTCATGAATTGAGTGCCCCTGTTTAATTACATTAATGTAATTTACTCTTTCACGCAGCAGAGTTGCTGCTTCATCAAGAGTGGTGCTGACGCCCTTCCACAGAAACTGCTCCCTGTCCTGAGTTGCTAAATATTCAGCTCTCATTTCTGCAGTGAAGTCCCTTATAGAGTATTTTGGCAACAAAGTGGTGTCCAGGCAATGACCGAGCAGGAGAGGCATGGAGGTGGATGCTGCCAAGTACCTACTCCTCACCAAGTAAGTGACATCATTTTTTGCTCTTATCCTGCAAACAATACCTTTGCCCTTTCTCACAATTATTTCAAACTCAGAGGCTATTTACCTACGGCATCCTCTTTTTGGCTGGAAATTCTCTAAAACATTTGTTTTAAGTTCAGGTGATTTGTGCCATATAAACACGACTTCAGCTTAACCTAAGATTTTTTCCTTCTCTCTCTCACACACACACATGCACCAATGCCCCCTACAAATGTACTCAGAATGTCTCCATTCAGTGTGTCTCCATTCTCCATAGAGAAACATTATTCAGTTTTTGAAACAAAGACAAAATGTTAAGAAGTCAGTTCACATATCTCAGCTGAAAGCTGAAGTTATCTGTGATACTGCTGTGTTCAGAATTAGAAGGAAGAATTATCCAACTGCATAGCATCTAGGACAGGGGTTCTCAAACTTTTGTACTGGTGACCCCTTTCACATAGCAAGCCTCTGAGTGTGACCCCTCTTATAAATTAAAAACATTTTTAATGTATTTAATACGATTATAAGTGCTGGAAGCAAAGCAGGGTTTGGGGAGGAGGCTGACAGCTCGCGACCCCCCATGTAATAACCTCACAACCCCCTAAGGGGTTCTGACCCCCAGTTTGAGAACCTCTGATCTAGGAGTACCAATAATCTACAGACGTATGTGATCTGTTCTAACCAAGTGCACCACTGTGGTCTCAGAGTGGGACTTAGGGAGCAGGAAATCAGTAACCAGAATGGACTTGGTGGTCATTAGCAATTCCATAGCACTTGTAAGTTTTGTGTTGTTAACGCCAATGCCCAGGGTCCATAGTAATTTGGGTGACTGTATTCTACCCCCCCTGGAAGTTCCAATGTGTGGCAGAATTCTTTGCCAGTTCCTGCCCCAAGCTGTTACGCAGCGCCACTGGCTGCCCTTAAACAATTGCTGCATCCCACCCCAGAGGCAGCTGCACTGCAGCGAGGGGTGAACTTAGCCCCCCGGAGTGGGGCGTGCCTGGCAGTGACACCTCCTCGGGCAGAGCCCGGGGGCACCTTCCACACGAGGGGCCAGGCCAGCGGGAGGAGAGCCCTGGGCCGCAGGGCCCCGCACAGTGGGGGAGCCCATGCAGGACCGGGGGGGCCCTGGGCCGCGGGGCCCCGCAGAGTGGGGGAGCCCACGCAGGACCGAGGGGGGCCCTGGGCCGCGGGGCCCCGCAGAGTGGGGGAGCCCACGCAGGACCGGGGGGGCTCTGGGCCGCAGGGCCCCGCAGAGTGGGGGAGCCCGCGAAGGGCCCCGCAGAGTGGGGGAGCCCGCGAAGGGCCCCGCAGAGTGGGGGAGCCCGCGAAGGGCCGGGGGGGCTCTGGGCCGCAGGGCCCCGCAGAGTGGGGGAGCCCGCGCAGGACCGGGGGGGCCCTGGGCCGCAGGGCCCCGCAGAGTGGGGGAGCCCGCGAAGGGCCCCGCAGAGTGGGGGAGCCCGCGAAGGGGCGGGGGGGCCCTGGGCCGCAGGGCCCCGCAGAGTGGGGGAGCCCGCGAAGGGCCCCGCAGAGTGGGGGAGCCCTGGGCCGCAGGGCCCCGCAGAGTGGGGGAGCCCGCGCAGGACCGGGGGGGCTCTGGGCCGCAGGGCCCCGCAGAGTGGGGGAGCCCGCGCAGGACCGGGGGCGCTCTGGGCCGCAGGGCCCCGCAGAGTGGGGGAGCCCGCGCAGGACCGGGGGGAGCCCGCGGAGGAGCAGGGGGCGGCCGGCCGCAGAGCCCCTGCGGGGGAGCCCCGGGGAGCAGCAGGGGAGGGCCCGGCAGTGCCGCGCACCGCGGCGGGCGGAGGCTCTGCGGGCCCAATGGGGCCCTGGCGCCGCAGGAGCGGGCGGGCCCAGCCGAGGCCCCGGGCCGAGGGGCGGCGCTGGCCCGCCCGGCCCCTAGCGCCTGCGCGGCGGCGGGCCGCGGTTCCCGGCCGGGCGGGTTTGCGGACGGACGGGCCGGGCGCCATGGCGGGGGAACCCGCCTTCGTGCTGCGCTACCTGGCCGAGGTGGAGGAGCTGGCGGAGGAGGTGCTGGCGGGGCGGCGGCAGGTACCGCGGGGCTCCTCGGGTCGGGCCAGGGGGCCTCCCTGCCAGTCCCGCCGAGCGGCCCCGGCGCTGCCCCTTTCGGAGCTGAGCTGGCCCGTGTCGGGCTGCAGGGGGAATTGATGGGGGGGGGGGGGTATTTGTAAGGCCGGTAGGAAGCCCCCCAGCGCAGGAGGCTCCAAGCCGCAGCTTCCTGGCCTGCAGCCCCCGGCCTCTTTAGCCACCAGACCCCAAAGCTCGCTCGCTACCGGCTCTCCCAGGGTCCTGCTCTGCGCCCAGGCCGCGGCTTGGCTTCCTTGCTTGCTCCTGCCTCATTCTCTGCCCGGGGCTGTTCCTCATTCTCCTGTGTTCCCCCTGGGGCTGGCAGGGACCTTGAGAGGTCATCTCGGCCAGGCCCCTGCACTCATGGCTGGACTAAGTGTTAGCTAGACCAGGGACCGGCAACCTATGGCACGGGTGCCGAAGGCGGCACGTGAGCTGATTTTCAGTGGCACTCACACTGCCCGGGTCCTGGCCACCAGTCCGGGGGGCTCTGCATTTTAATTTAATTTAAAATGAAGCTTCTTAAACATTTTTTAAATCTTATTTACTTTACATACAACAATAGTTTAGTTATATATGATAGACTTATAGAACGAGACCTTCTAAAAACATTGAAATGTATTACTGGCATGTGAAACCTTCAGTTAGGGTGAAAGGTTGCCGACCCCTGATCTAGAGTGACCATGTTTGTCTAACCTGCTCATCCCACACTCCTCCCCAAAACAAGCTCAGCCAGAAAGTCCCAGTGGACTCACACTGTCTTAGGCGGGGGCATACACTTACAGTTACGTTAATTGCAGGGTGAGTCCAGACCTATGGCTCTCAGTGGGATTTTAACTCAACCCAAAACAAGGCTTCACCCAGCTCATAACAGTTATGATTCCATCTTAGGTCGGAGAAATCTGAATGTTTGTGTTTCTTTTCCAGATTGTGGACTTGGATCTAAAGCGGAATCAGAACCGAGAAGCCCTCAGGGCTTTGCAGAAGGACTCAGACCCTTCTGGTGAGGAATCCAGTGTTAGTGCTGCTATTCACATCTGTGAAACTTTCAGCTCTCTGACACGCCCGACACAAAGTTGCTGTGTTATCTTTCTAATAGACACACCCTGCCTGCAAAGTGATGGAGGGCCACATTTCCAAAACGGCTCATGCAGGTTAAACACACAGTTGCAGCTGCGGATGTAATTGTGCAAGTTTGTGCCTCAGAGTGGAGGTAGATTTAGTGAAAGGTCAATTACAGTGCTTGACCTAGTAGAAAATTAAAGCTCCTTTGTACTATGAAAAGTACCTTCATTTCTCAGCTGATCTGCACCTACTGGGTACTCAGTCACGTTTGCCTACTTTGTGGACTAACATAAATATTTACTCTTGGTATCACTGTGGGCTAACACAGCTGTGAGAACATGAGCTGGAAACTGTTCTGCTCTGCACTTCAGCAACAGAATTATTAACTAAGACCTGATGGCAGAATCTTCACTGGAATGGTGAAAGAACCCAGCTTTGACATAAACATCCCAATTTAGTTTTAAAGAGCTGGTAGTTAGAAGAATATTTATAATTTATAAATTGAACAGATTGGATTAGGAAGTTACAGACAATAAACGTGGAATGATGCCATCTTTAGTCATGTCTCAGAGTAGAACTGCATGTTAAAATGGCTATCTTTACCTGATCTCGCTAGTAAATATTGTATCGTTTCAGAGTGTTGAAGCAAAGGAAGGGTTTTTGGAAACCAAATGTGTATCTTTCTACTCTGGACTGAATGGGTGGAATGTTTATGGTGACTGACTCGCTCTTGCACAGGTTCCATGAGACTGAATCTTGCTTAATTGCTCTTAGACACACACCTAAACGATTCTGCAAACTGTTGTGGCGCACACAGGGGTCTACAAAAGCTAGCCTGCTGGTTAGATTTTGCATTTATTTTGTACCCAGCAGGATGCGGAGGAGCATGTTTCATTATGAAAATATCTAAACAGGCTGTCTTTCTGCTTTCAGATAAAGCAATGGTTTGCTTTGGAAACATGTTTATTCAGCTTCCAAAATCAAAGACTAAGGAAATGATTCAGAAAGGTAAGCCAGGTGCCAGATTTCTAAAACCTGCTTGTAAACTCTCAAGCGTCAGCCAGTATTGAACAAGTTTCTTTTGCACACGCTTGGACACATACACAGATGGCTTGTGTCAGAAGTATGGTACTTGTGCTAATTTGGTTGCTGAGCCAGTCTGTCTTTACTGACTTGCAGCTTTTACATACAGAGCTTTTATTCTCACCACTGCCTGGAAGCTTAGCTCCTAGATAGCACCTCTCATCCCTGGGCCTCAGAGTGCTTTAGAGAGAAGGTTAAGTACCAGTACCTGTGTTTTACAGATGGGGAAACTGAGGCACTGAGCAGGGAAGTAGCTTGTCAGTGGCAGACCAAGGAGTAGAACTGAAGTTTCCTGACACCCAGTTCAGCGCTTTACCTCATGTCAATCTGCTTTGTGAGCCATGTGCCCTGCATATACTTTCCAAAGTGCAGCACAACTTTCCTTGAGTGCAGTTCAGAGGAAGAGGCACTTAACTTGGCTGTGAAGTGAGGTGGCTTCTGTCCATGTTGTGCTGAGTGTTTAACAGTGCAACCTTTATACTCTTTACTACGGAATTAGGAGATTAAATGCAAAAAGGTAAATTAATATTTTAAGAGGTGGGTATAAATTGTACAGGAACAAATTAGGTGAAAGCCGTGAGGGAGTAGTGCTGATGAGGAACTTCAGAGGGACCCAGCCAAGCTAGGTAACTGGGCAGCAAAATGGCAGTGACAAATACACATTAGAGGGAATCATTTGAACCCCTCAGACATTTCACTGGGATGTACATTAACTGTCACTGCTCAGGAAGAAAACCTGAGCATCACTGGGTGTTGTTCTACAAGTCCTGTGCAGCAACTGTGAGGAAGGCAAACGGTGTTAGGATGCGTAAGGAACAGGCTGGAGAATAATATGGAAAAGCTCTGAATACCATTCTATAAATCATTGGGGCACCTTCCCTTTGATACTGTGTGCGGTATGGGCCACCCCATATCAAAGGGAATGCAGCAGAATTAGAGGGGCTTCCGAGATGAGTGACAAGAAAATCTCTGCTATGAAAGGAAGACGAGTTTGTTCCCCACCTTGGTAGAGAGGGGATGTGATAAAGTATACCTAAAAAGGAAGGGTGAAAAAGGTAGATTGGGAACTTGCATTCAACTTGCCTCTATAATATGAGGAACAAAGGGGCATTCAATGAAATTGAAAGATGGCCCATTTTAAAACTGGATTCAATACAGGGGTAACTGGGTGAAATGTTCTGGCCTGTACTCCTGGAGGGATTCTGTGCCCATGCGGGGGCGCAGAATTCATATGGCCTGCATTTTTCTGTACCACCCCCCTTCCCCCCGCAGAAAAACACAAAAAAATCTGCCAGGGGACACGTGCCTCTTCCCCCGCAGCCCAGGTAGCACATCTGAGATTGGGGCAGGCGTGCCTGCGTGATCACCGTTGCGGAGAGGCGGGGTGCGGGGCTGGGTGTACCTGCGTGCCAATGAGAGAGAGAGAGACTGTCCCTCTCGCTTGTGACTGCAGCTCCCTGGTGTGTAAGGGTCGGGCTTTTTATTATGCAGGAGGCAGGCTAGAGGCACAAATGAAACAGCCTGCCTGAGTTCATTCATTTCCTCCAGGAGCATTAAAATCTGTGCAAGTTTTAAGGCCCCTACATTGCCAGAGTGATGTAAAGGAGTCTTCTTATACGTGACAGTAAGGGAAACCTCAGCTAGGAAGATCTATGTGCTTTCTCACTTTTTTTCCTGTGCCAAAGTGGCACAGTGGGGTTTGATTACTGCTCAGAATTTATTTTACTTACCTATTAAAGAAAAAAAGACTTTGAGGGCAAAAAAAACATTTACCAAGCAGTCAATAAAATGTCAGGACCAAGCACTTCTCAAAGTACCCAGCCAGGTCCAGGACAGTGGTTAGCAGCAAAACTGTATGACTTTTATGTGTGAAAGTCTGAGCAATTTAAAGTGGCATTCTACTTTTTTTTTCCTGTTTGGTGTTCTGTAATGTAATTTAAATGAAAATCCAGGATTATAACTGGAATGCAGAGTGTTTGTAACTTAATTTTCAAGTGTTTAGGAAATGCTGAATAATTATTGTGATTTTTTTCTGTATTGTAGTTTGAATAAATGACCAAAACCATTGAAACTGGTGTGATTATATTGCATTATTTTGACAAAATATGCAGAATTTTGAATTTTTTGGCGCAGAGTCCCCCCAGGAGTATAGTATGCAGGAGGTCAGCCTGGAAAATCATAATGGGCCCTTCTGTCCTTAAAATCTGTGAAAGTGGGTGGGTTTCGAAGTATTAACTGTTTGTATTGTGGTTGTGCCCAGAGGCCTGATCATTAGTTACTGTACGTTCCTACACCTCCCCACCCAAACAAAAGACAGTACCTGCCCCAGATAGCTTATGGTTACTTTTAAGAAACCTCCGGTTTGGCTCCCAATACTGACATGGCGTATCTTTTCTGACAGGTTGTAATGCAGTTACAAATGAGCTTGTTTGGGCTCCAGAACCTTGTTCCTCTTACCATTCAATTCATTATACTGAGCTGGAAGGGAATATCTGGCAGGAGCATATTCTATAGAAAGAGAGCTGTATACCTAGTTTTCTCTATATGACACAACAAATGCAGCAAGTTTAGTGAGAGTGAGAATCCAAGGAATAGGCAGCAGGGAAGAGTTCCCCTTCACTCAGAGTTGATGTTGCCTTAAGTCGTACTCCAGGATGCTTCATTATCATCATCACTATCTTCTCAGATCAGGAGCACTTGGACGAGGAAATAAACCAACTTCGGAAAGAGCTGAGAGTGAAGGTCAACCGTCTCTTTGAAGCTCAAGGTATTTGAAAAGGGTCAGGAAACATTTCATTGGGAGCACAAATCAGGTGAGGGGTGGAGGGAAGAGGTCCAAAAATCCATTAACTATATTCCGAGAATAACTCCCCTCCATTCTCTTTACAGCAAAAGCCCCATATTTGCCCAGTTTTGTGGGCATATGCCTGGGATTGTTCTGTTGCAGACCCCACTGGGCACCACTAACGTGTTATCAGTTGTTTCCAATGGCTGGTAGTTCAGTCAGTGATGACTATGGGAACAAATCTGCAGCCAGATACAGCAGTGTTTTCTCCAGACTACTTGTACTGGCAGTTGTTTAGAGAACTCTTTCACCAGGCACCAGTGAGCATGCTTTTTAACAATATCTTTATTTGCTGCTTGTTCTTCCTCAGGTAAACCTGAGCTGAAAGGATTTAACTTGAACTCCATGACCCATGAGGAAATGAGAGTAATCAATCAGATACTGGAAGGACGAAACTAGACCTTCATCGTAGAGACTTCAGTGTTGCTGATAAGGTGCATTCAGACTGTCACTCACAGTGCAAAATCTGTGGACAATCCCCAGATTTCTTGTGAAGACATATTTACTCCTGGTATCTCTCGAGTGGTACATGTCTTAAGAAGCATTTGGCTTCTGAAATCTTTTCATGGTAGGAATCATTCGGCTCCAGTGTTGGTCGTGGATTAGACACTGCACTTTGCAGGGACAAGTGCTAGAACACTGGCCCTTTTAGTTATTTGACAGCCTGCCATCCCTGGGGTGGGAGTGGGATTCTTAGAATCAGAGGAGCAGGACATTCCTAACTGCATAACTTTTATGTATGAACTTCTGTAACTTGGCTCCACAGCTAGTGCATTCTATTGGCAGGGAAGGGAGTAGGAGGAAAAGAACTGAATCTATAGTATCTTCAAAAAATAAATAAAGAAACTTTGAGTTGTGTAAGCTTGTGTTGGTGGGAGAACTGTGAATCAATTAAACTGTACACTTAAAAAAAAAACCCAGGAATTTTCCTAAGTGTACAATAGATACTTGAGTGCCTGTTAATCTGAAGGGCGTACTTCTGAGCTAGGATCCTGTGTCTAAATTTGTAAGAAGTGGGATTGTTTGCATTAGGGAAGGGGACAGAAGTATGCAAACCAATGAATGGTCTAGAGGAGAGAGATTAGGTGTCTCTACTCAGCCTGTATCAATACAGGAACAAGGGGCTAGTCAATGAAATTGATAAATGATTAATTCAAAACTGATAAAAAGGAGGAAATACTTTTCACACAATTAGCCCATGGAACCAATTGCTACAATATACCATTGAGGCTAACAGCAGGATTCAAAAAAGGATTAAACACTGGTGGATAACAAGACTCGCCAGAGCTATAGTAGTGTTAAAAAAATTACACCCTTGTGTTTCAGACAAATTCCAACTATTTGGAGTGGAGACGGAGGAGTGTGTGTACGACGGGAAATTAGGAGGAAACTTCCCCGGGGGTAGATTATCCCGTAACTGCCTACAGCAGGTTTTCTTGAACCTTTCTGTGAAGCAGCTGGAAGCAGCTGCTGCTGGCAACAGGATAGCGGACTAGATAAATCCCATGTCTAGTAATTCCTTTGTTCCTAATTGCGCTAATGAAATGGTAAATATGACTGCTTATGTGTGTGCATGGGCCTGGGGAAGAGGAACATACAGTGACAAGAAAAGCCTGCTGTCCTCTCTAGAAATGAAGGTTTTCTTCCCCACACTAGCTCAGGTAAAGTTTAGTACATATTAATCATATATTAATATCCTCTACAAAACACACAACTTTTCAGTTAATGCAAAAACTAAAGGAAAAGAATTAAGGTGATTCCACCCTGAGCAGCTCTCCTTCATATTCCATCGCTTCAATAGTGCAGACAGTGGTAGGTGTGTTATGTCTTGTTATTGCTATTTAATTTTGAAAAAGTCAGAGATAAGGTTGTAACTTGATTCCCTCTAAATACAGCAAAGGGAGTTTGGGGCCTAGCAGAATCACTTTTATTCTTTTTTCATTTTTAGTGTTTGCATTGCTTAAAAGTGTGCCCTAAATTAGTGAAAATGGTTTTGGGTGGGGAATTTTAGTTTAAAACACTGGTTTAAAGTTGAGGGCTGGGGAGTAGGCATAGCTGGGGAGTAGGCATAGCTGGCAAGCCAGTGAAACAACTGCATCTGTTTTGGCAAATTTTGTACGCGCAGCACAGAGAACTGTAGCTGACCCTTCATCTTTGTCTAGCACTCAGCCTCCTGCTGGATTGGATGAACAGCTTTGAGCACCCGGTGTTTAAACTTTAAACAGAACAACTGTAATGGTTAGCTCCTCAGACAGTCTCCCAGCCAGCAAGGCAGGCACAAACACACCAGTATTCACTGCCCTGTTCAGTTTAACTTACAGACTTAGAAGTTAAAAATGATTCCCATTAGTGAATTAGCATCACCTGTAGCTTTCCAGAAAATTACATCTCTTCTGTAAGAGGGTGGTAACGTTACTTTTCCTATCTCAAAGGTACTAAATCCCTTCATTATAACAGTCCTCTTAATGTAACCAGCATCGTGGAGCCACTCTCAGTGCCTTCACAAAATACAATGGTAAGGTTATTGTTACTGTATCATGGCAACAGGTCTTACGATCTGACATGTTTCTATAGTAGTAGCAGCATGAGGCTCACATGCCCACCTTTCTTAAAAGCTTCCATTTTACTGAGCAGAGTCTGTATAGCCCCTTTTATAGCTTACACTTTAAAGGAAAACTGCTCATGTCAATAACCTCAAATTGAGGACCAGCGAAGCAGCACTTCTTCTGGATTCCTAACAGCACTGAGGCATTAAATATTTTATTCATATCCATTGCAACGTATACAGAGTCAGTGATGGATAGGAGTGCTTTTTGTCTGCAATGTGGCGTGTACAGCTGATCTATAGTCATATGTAGTAGCCAGTTGACAGCCTTGCTACAGCCTGCGCTGTGGAACAAAACAGATTAATTCTTTACTGAAGAACTGGTCAGCCACAACAGAACATAACCAAAATACCTGATTGCATCATGTCCAAGTTAAAAGCCAACCCACTTCTATTGTTGCTCTGGCTTATGAACGGGATTCATTTGTTAACTAATATTCCCATGCAGGGAAAATCCTAAGGAACCAAGAAATGGCCAGCAGTCGTATGCTGAGGCAGCGAAACTGTCCAGAGACAAATGAGAATGGCAGCTCTACAATATGAGGAAGAGGGAGTGAAAGAGCTCAGTCCTCAGTGACTTCTCTTGCCTCATGCTCTGGATCAGCATTAAACTTTCTGCTGGGTATGAAGAGGTTTGAAGAGCTGCTTCAGCTGTTTTTTCCTGTCATTGTTGTAGCCTGAAATGAAAGCATTAACAAAGTGACATATGACTTTGTCCCCCGAAAGGGTGAAGAGTAGAGATAATTGCCTGCTTTCAGACAAAGCCGTGCTCCAATCAGTTAGCATGAAGCTACAGCCAGAGAAAATACTGAAGGCATATTTAACTACTTAGTGATATGTGAAAACCTGTAATAGGTTCTTTCTGCCTGATTGAACTGGGCATTACTATGGGCTATTAAACAAGAATATGCAACCAACATTAGAAATGTGCACAATAAACAGTTGTTACAATTGTATTGGGGACCTTTGGGAATAGTTTTTAAAAGGAACTGGCAGGTGAAGAATACCTGTGCTGGCTCACGTGGTAAGGAGTTCCAGAAATCTAACTACTGCCTCCACATCAGCTTTTAACACACCACAATTGGAAAATATTCACACCCTCACACTTAGCCTCACATGAGTACAACACTCTGCTAGCACTATGTGATAATTCACACCCGGTCCTTTTACTTTTGAGGGAAAAGTATGTTTTGCACTTTTGATGATGTCTTAAACAGTTAAAGACCTTGAGTGGGATGCCCTGCCACCTGCGTATGAGTGAAGTACCTAAATGTGTGTTTGCCATGAAGCTTCCGTTTACTGGTGTATCCACATTCCCTTCTGCTCTACTGACTGGACCATCATTCCACATCAGGTCAAAGCCCCCAATACGCTTCTCCTTCCCTGTCAGCCTGCAATATCAAATACAAGGTGTTAAAGTACATGAGTCATGGCTGTGTAGCTATCTGATTCACTGTCTGCACGTTGGCTGGAAACCTGTGCAGATCGGGGAGAAAACCAAACAGCTGAGAGCTGCAATGGGCAGCTATTTACTATGAATACCATGGGTTAGCACAATTGCACAGTCCATCATAAAATGATGCAAGGCAAGCTTCCTGGGACAGCATGACAAACCTGTAGCCTTGAGTAGGATAGTTTGCCTACAGAAGCCAGGGGACTAGCTTAGATACATTTCACACACTTTGGTAAGACTCATGGAGAGCAGTAAACTTGTTATTTCACCCACCTGCCCTCCATGTCCACAATATGCAAAGTGTCCTTGAGAAGGCGACACTTGAGCTCATAGTCCTCCTGACTACTAGCAGTGAGGGAGGGAGAAGCATTAACCTCAAGAAGCCAGCTGTAAAGAGAACAGCAGTGAATTAGAGGGAAGCAGACAGCTAAGCAATCTGTCCACCTAACAGAAATGCCTATCTATGGAAACCTCATGGCACTGCTGGAGAGCTGGAAGGAGGGAGTGAAGTGATAGGAAATCTAACTCCAAATATCATTCCTATACACAGTCAAAGAACATTGAGTTCAACTGTAATAAAGAGAGAGCCCCTTCAACACCCTAAAAAGTATACAAGTAAAACTAAAGGCTAGATGAAACAACCGCCCCCTCGCCCCATTAAATCACAGGGTCAGTTTGAACCCTTTCCTCAGTGCAGGGATGTGAATGTATCTTGGAAGTAGTTTCCTAACAAACTGCGCAATATGGCTACGTGGATCTGGAAGTACCCAATAAGTACAGTGGCAAACTGTAGTATTATAGTTACATCACAGTGATTCAGTCCAGTTCACCTCAACTTGATTTGTTTCTTAATCAGTGAAAGTTACACAAGCTCGTTCTGTGCAGATTGTCACTGCAGAAGCAGTAGTTTGGTTTGAAGCTACGACTACAGCAGACTAGCTTGTACAAATTTGGGTTGTTACCCGAGACCACAGTTGAGCAGTGTTTATTAGCTCACTTTAAATAAAGCTGTCCCCAGTGGCACTGCAGAGACATCAGACTGATGCTGACAAGCCATTGAGGGTTGTAACTGGAACGCAGCTACCACACATTGTTAGAGGGAGAAAGAGGAAGAAACGAGAGGACGCTTAAAGTGGCACTTTCAACTTAAATCATACATTATACAAATTTCCCTATCAATGTTACTAATAGCTCTTTATGTGATTAAAACTGAAAATCTTAAAAATCTAATCTTGTTGCTTTTGCTGCTCTTTGCTTCTGCAATGAAAGCCTGTACTACTTTCAGGTTCCCAGTGTTGCAATATTTTGGTTGCAAACACTGCAGAAGGAGGTTTATATGTTTAAAAGCACATTTTAATTGATGTATATTTAAAAAACAATTGAATTGTTTCTAGCAGTCACATTGTGAGAATGTTTCTTTTTATAAAAATCGAAGTTGAACCAACTTTGAATGTATGATTTCTTGGTACAATCTCTCAGATTCCTGGGAAGTCTGTTCCCCAAAGTCTTCAACAGGAGAAGTACCCCACCACAGTCTAAAACTCTGTAATGAAGGCTGCCTCGTAGCCAACACTTCATGTAATTACTTTTGAGGTTATGGCAAGTGTACTTAATATCTAGTCCTATCAGTCTAATACTTGTGCTTGGCTGAATCCCAGTGTTCATGAGTGTGCTGCTGTAATACATAGTTACTGGAGGAGTTAGTAGCAGCGGGTTTCCAGTGAGTCTCCCTTCACTGGCCATTGCTAAGCTGTTTAGGCAGCCTTCCATTCACTGTATGCCACCTGTATGCTCACTAACATCCTTACGGCTTGAGATCCTGGTCTATCAGGATGTCGTATCCATACAGTTCAAAACAGTGTTTGTCGCTGATGATCACTTTCTGAACACTCTGTAGACTCTTGATGAAAATGTTGTCCATTTCTGCAAAAAGAGTCTCCACCACTTCTGCCCCATGCTTGGCAGTCAGGTACTGTCGGAACCGCTGAATCATCCACTTGCAGCCCTAGCACATGCAAAGACAACTGTAACAAGCTGTTTCTACATATGTGACCATGCATTTCCTTGACTACCTGAAATAATCACTCAATATTCTCTACAGTCAAAGGACAATTCTGGATAAGAAGCCAAACACCCAGAATCAGATGTTACTCCTCTCAGTGCATCTTGGAAAGGAATAATTTAACCTTAGTCTAGAGAGAAACTGCAGTCTCTGCTTGAACAAATACTTAATCTCAAGACTGGGAGTGGTATCCTAACAGCAATCACCATCCCACCTTCACTTTCCATGAGAGTTTCACAAGACACACATCTAGGACTTCCCTTTCCAAAGGACCAAGAAATATTAGGCTAGAGATTTAGAGGAGAAGCATATAAAATGGAAAGTTCAATGCAAACCTTGTTTCTATGAACTTGTAACTATCTCAGATTCAAAGAATATTTAAAGCCGATCTCATTTGTTTAAGATTTTTTCTTTGTTCCCACTGCAGAAAAAGGGGTAGCAATCACAGATGACCTCTGAAGATGCTAAGCTCATCTTATAGCTGTGGTAATAGCAGTGAATGCTAAGCACTACAAGTCCAGGTCTCTGACAGGCATTATCCAAAAATTAATTACTTGTGGGGTCAAAATGCTCAACACCACAAAGCAGTGCACAGTTGTAATGGAACAGTTAGAGCACAGCTCTCACTCACTGGATCTCCTGAAACATCCATCAATGAACACATACATCGGGTATCAGAGGACAGCCAAGGCAGAGCATCCATACAGGGACTACCAACCTGCCATACACACTGCACAGTAGCTGGAACAACAAGGCCAGAACAGCTACTTGCTTGCATTCCCTGAACTATGCAGCATAGTGTGTGTGTTTGGACACAGGCTGGTCAACTGAAATAGCCAGTAAGTTTTTACTCACCTTCTCTGGATCATAGTCAGGTGCAGTCTTCTGCACTGCCACATTGGTGAGATGCACATCTGGCACGAGGAGGAGATAAGGATCATGGAGACAGAAAATGACACCCTAAATAATTAGAAATTGAATTTGGGTCCTAAACCAGTCTCCTGTGCTCCTTATGCCAATGAATCTCTCCTCTATTCCCTAATTGTGGAGCTTATACCCACCACTGCAGGGAGACATCTTGGTGAAAATTAAGAGAAAATAAATACGGATAAAAATGGAAATCTGGAACAACTAGTAACAAAGTCAGAGCAAGTTTTAGCCCCCACTGGTTCTTGTGATGGACTTACATGGAAGCTCTTCTCCTGGGAATGCAACCTAACCTCCGTGCAGAGCACTGGTGCCCAAGAATCTTGGAGACCCACTCTGGATTGCCTCATTAAAGCAACCCACCTTTTGATCACACTGAGCCAGAATGAGCAAGTTACTAAATATTTTACTAAGGAAAGTGGTGGATTCTCTCTCTTGATGTCTTCAAGTCAAGACTGGATGCCTTTGTGGAAGAATACGCTTAATTTTAGCCAAATACAAATTACGTTTTAGTTAAACACAAGTTATTGGGCTTAATACTGGGGTAACTAGGTGAAATGTAAAGGGCTGTGATTAAGGCTACGATTTAGTCATGAGTATTTTTAATAAAAGTCATGGACAGGTCATGGGCAGTAAACAAAAATTCACGGCCCGTGACCTGTCCATGACTTATACTATAACTACCCCTGACTAAACCTTGGGGATGGGGGTCACTACTGGTGGCAGGCGCCTGGGGAGCAGCTATTGGTGGGGGCAGCAGCACCAGCAGCAGGGGTCTCTGAGCAGTGGCTCTTCTGGCTGCCCCTGGGACTGCTGCTCAGGCGGTTCCCAGGGCCAGCTGCCTGGGGCTGCCCAAGCAGCAGCTGGCGTGGCTGGCCCCTTGGCCACTCCAGCAGCGGCTGGTGCGGCTGGCTGCGTGGCTGCCCAAATGGCTGGCTTCAGAGCCACTCCAGCAGCGGCCGGTGTGGCTTTCCCTGGGGCCACCAGAGCAGCTGGCCCCGGAGCCAGCTGCTTGGGGGTCCCTGGAGTCAGCCACACTGGCCGCCGCAGATGTCACAGAGGTTGCTGAAAGTCACGGAATCCATGACTTCCCGTGACCTCCGTGACAGACACGAAGCCCTAGCTGTGATAAACAGGAGGCCAGACTAGATGACCCTTCTGGCCTTAAACTCCATGAATCCATGGAAAAAGCAGGCTGCAATAAGTGCACCTGTACTACGAAAGTGGGACTGATCTCCCACGTTTGGCCCTAGCTGACTGACGTTTCTGGAGATCCACTGACCCCAGTATTCCAGCGACAGAAGGTGAGAGTGAAACAAGATGACAGCAGAACAGCCAGTGAGAAACAAAAGCAGAGGGTGAGAATTCTGTAAGTCTCCAAAAGTCAGGAGCTTAGAGATAAGGGTACTTGTTCTTCTGGATCCCTTCTTCACCCCCAACCTCCCAAAATACTAAAATGGTAGATTCCATTCCTTAGTAACTGCCCTGTAACACACAAGCAGAGGTCAGGATACAATGATCATCTATGCTACTTAGAGTGAAGCGTGTGTTGGAGAAGCGAGCAAAGCCGTCCCGGTATAACCAGGCCTTCAACGGGATGTACTGAGAGAAAGGGGAGAGAGAAACTGAGGGTGAATAGCAAGAAAATCCAACCCAGTCACTGTAATAAAAATAAAATGGACTTCTGCACTTACAGACATCACTAGAACATAAACTCTCAAGTCAAACTTTCGACCTGTGAATCAAAGAGAAATATGTAGCACAAATTTCACTATGTTATATTGCTAAGTCATACCTAGTGTTACAAAAACCCAAATTAGAACTTATCTACAAACAGCCACGCACCAAAATAAACTAGATGGGTCTTAAGTCACACCTTTTGTTGTTTTGGTACAAGTCTGTGTGTGGACATGAATTTCAGATTAAGACAATTTAAATCAGTAGGATGCTCTTGATCCAAAATAAGTGGCCACATACAGACTTGCACCAAAACAACAAAAGGTTTACGCTAAAACCTTTTGGTGCCTGGTTGTATGAAGACAAGCTTTTAGAGAGGAACCTGCTACCATATGACAGTGGGGCTGGACTTATCTTTAATGTGTGTGGCTTGAATTAAGTCTAATTTTTGTTCATTGGATCACCTCTGTATTCTCAAAATCTTTTGGGGCAGAACCACTAGACTATCACACCAGCAGCACTGACTATGTGCAGCGATCTACAATTCACATTGAAATCCATAAATAGCTAATTTCAGGCAAGAACTGACCATATAAAGTCTTAATCTTCATCAGACAGGTGATCTGGGGATCTCCCTCCCTATGTGACAGGAACATCATAGGTGGAGTGTCTCTCTCCACATGTCAGACAGATACAGACTGAAACAAGCATCTTACCGCCTATTAAATATGGGTTTTCAATATAGCACTGAGCTACATAATTCTCTACTTGAGTTTCATCTTTCTGATCATCTGTACGGACTCCATCCTGCAAAATAAAACAAGTTATTTCTTCTCCGTGGACAAGACTGAATGAGGAGAAAAATCAAATCACAAGCGCTCATAGGATTCTCCAGTCAGTCCATCCCAGTTTTAGATTTCAGATCAACAACAAAACATCCCACCTTTTGTTTTGTTGGACAGTGAGAAAATCTGTTGTAATCCTGGTGGATGGTGATAAGTGTTACCTGTGAAAGCTGCAAATGGGGTGACTAGTAAAGGTACACAGATAAAATTACAGTTGGAAGACCAAAGCTCTCGGTCAGCGGTCCCCAAAGTTTTGGGGGTTGCACCCCCCCTTACCCTTGTCTGTGTCCTGAGCCGGGGCCAGAAGCGGGACCATGGCTGGGGGACACGGACAGGGGGAAAGGGGCCGAGGCTGGGGCTGCAGCTGGGGGTGGGTTGGGGGCAGGAGTGGAGCCACAAACGGGCTGCAGTGGGGGCCAGCAGCTGGGCCCACTGCCAGGTGCTCTGCTCCTGGCCTTGGCCCTGGGCCAGGAACAGCCGCCGGCGAAGGCTGGGACTGGGGGAACGGGCACGTGGGGCCGGCAACCAGGGATGCCGCTGGGGGCCAGACTGGAGTAGAGTTGAGGGTGGGGAGGAAATGGTTGCACTCCATCCCCGCCCCCGGGGGAACTAGTCCAGGCCCTGCCATGCTCCCCTGGATGGTCCTCCACCTCCCCGTAGGGGGACATGCCCCACACTTTGGTGACCTCTGCTCTAGGTAAACCCTCCCAAAAAAAGATTTGGTGGTGTGAGAAGAGAAAGTACACGTTTCACCTTCCTCCAGTCAATGACATCCTTGAGTTTTCGGAACAGAAAAATGCCTCTCCCTTGTGACCTGGCAACCTGCAGCATAAAGGAGAAGGAAAGTGTTAGTCGCTTTGTTCTTAAGTTTTCTCACTCGCCTCCAGCTGGGAAAAGTGGTTACTGAAAGAAATCTTATTTCTTAGCACCATGGTAGCTAACAGAAGATTCACATTGCTGCCCCCTTTTACAGTTGTTGGCAACTCTCACACCAGCAGTTAGCATTCCCTTCAGGAACAGATGCTGTTCTCTAAAAGGTGATTATGGAAGCATCTGTTGCGCACCCTTATTCATCCTTTATTTATTAAGCACCCAGTTGGCATTCTGGGTGCTGTACAAAGTTAAAAACAGGAGACTCAACAGAAGGCATTGGTCATTTATTATTATTAATTTGTGTTACCTTAACACCTAGGAGCCCTAGCCATGGGTCTATTTGAAGGGCTGTCTTTTGAGTAAAAGACAAAACCAGGGTTCTGGCCACTTAACATCATTTAACTTCTGTAAGAATAAGAGTGTCAACCCCATTCTTGGACAAATTCCTACTCAGGTAACGAAGTTCTCCCTGCAATTTCACATAGGTAGTTGATCCTATTTCACTTCCTGTCCTGAACTGTTGTGTTGTGCTGCTTGGACCTAATCCTGAGAGGTCAAGGATCTCAGAATCAGGACCTTAAATGCTGCTATTTGAGTGGTGGGTGAACAGGTCCATATATTTATGCAGGCATATTGGGAGGCTTATTGTTTTGTAAAGCACTTTGAGCTCCTTGGATGAAAGGAGCTATAATATTAATAATATAAAAAATCAGCCAAAAACCCACACAATTCCAGTTCAAATGAATAAGTCAGTGCTTTTCCATAGTGTGCTTAAAAAGGCTGAAGATGCTATTTTATGTAAAGCTATAAAAACCAAATACTTGATGGTGTGTGGTGATATAAGGGTTTTAATGGGATGGTGACAGTATTCATGAGTGGGAATGCCATGAGTTTTACAGCCATTCCAAAGGAGAGGCAATAAAACCTTTACATCACCACATGCCATCATGGGTTTTGTTATTCCACATTTTAGACAACAGTTACCTTAGATTTTGTAAGTAGTTTAATATGTTTTTATTGGGACTATTTTTCACATCTGTCTGTGTGTAAAGCCAGGTTGCCTTAGTTACTAGCTACAGGCCATGGAGTGACAGTAAAGTTAAATTTTAAAAACCTCTAAAAATGAAGCTATTTTCTATAAATCCAGGGTGACATGATTTTAAGATCCAATCCTTCATGACCTTAGGAAGATAGGCCAAGGATAGAAACACCATTGGAAATCCTGGAATCCCAGTTCTCCAGTGTGATAAAACAAGTGTTTCTAGCTTCAAACTGCCACTGAGCCAAGACAATATATCCTCTCTCTAAGTTTAAGTTTCCATTTTTCCTGCTGCACATTTGTGGGGAAAAAAGTAAAGTGGCAGAGACTTTTCCCCCCTCTTTTCTTTCCATGGTGGCTCTGAAAGTAGCTCAGATGTTAGACGTTGTCTAAGGGGAGATGGCTTAGTGGGCAGAATGCAGGTGAGGCTGTCCCATGGGACCAAATAAAAGAAGTTAATCACATGATTGCAGAAATACAGTAACACAACACATGTTTTTGATTTAAGCTATATTTGGAGTCTGGGTGTGTCACAGTAGCATTTAATGAAAAGGGAATACAGCAACAGTCCATCATGAGAGATGCGAGCAAGCTACAACAAGCAGCAGGAATGTAGAATGAGCTTGAAAATCACAAGTTTGCATTGCACATTAAAAGCAGCCAGAAGCTGGCTCTGATGGACGACCTGAGGAAGGAAATTCCATGGATCACCCACTAAGAGAATTCTATACCAGCCCCACAAGAGCTCAGCCCTGGGACCAGAATTACGCACTCCCCCGCCTCACATAACTGCAACAAACACAGGGGCTATCTGAGACTGCAAGATCCAGGTCCTTTCAAGAGCACAGAGTGACATGAAGAATAACAAAAAGTTTATTTTTACTTGTGAGTTTTGAGGTCAGCCACAAACTACTTCATTCCAGTTGTTGGTATAATTTTTGTGGCCACAATCTTTAAATATATTCTAATTTATTGTATTCAGGTTATTTCCAATGATAATTGAGGTTGTGGGCACAAAATATAAGCTTAATATAAGGTTTCTTGTTGCTGATTAACCCAAATTAACATTTGTAGACTTGGATAATCACTAGCTGTTATCCTCATGGCTGTAATTAAATTGTTAGTTTGCATAATTGCCTCCCATTCACTACTCATAAACCCACTCTTATTGATAGGCCTGATCTGCAGAGTGAGACAAACTGTCTTGTTCCCCTCCTACCAGACCTGCTGTGCAGAGCAAAGTGACTGTCCTGTTAAGAACCTAAGACTGGCCATACTGCATCAGACCTAGCCCAGTATCCTGTCTTCCAACAGTGGCCAGTGCCAGATGCTTCAGAGAATGATCAGAACAAGGCAATTTACTGAGTGACCCCCATCCCTTGTCGTCCAGTCCCAGCTTCCTTATCCTCCATGAATGTACCCAATTCTTTTTAACCCAGTTATTCTTTTGGTCTTCACAATGTTCCCTGGCAACAAGTTGCACAGGTTGACTGTGTTATGTGAAGAAGTCCTACTTTATGTTTGTTTTAAACCTGCTGCCTATTAATTTCACTGGGTGACCCCTGGTTCTTGTGTTATGTGAAGGGGTAACTAACACTTCCATATTCACTCTCTTCGTATCATTCATAATTTTATCGACCTCTATCATATCCCCCCTTAGCTGTCTCTTTTCTAAGCTGAACAGTCCCAGTCTGTTCCATACCCCTAATATTTTTTGTTGTCCTTCTCAGTATGTTTTCCAATTTCCTTTTTTGGGATGGGGTGACCAGATCTGCATGCAGTATTCAAGGCATAGGTATACCATAGGTGTATATTGTGGCATTATGACATTTTCTGTCTTCTTATCTATCCCTTTCCTCATGGTTCCTAACATTCTATTAGCTCTTTTGATGGCCACTGCACATTGAGTGGATGTTTTCAGAGAACTATCCACAATGACTCCAAGATCTCTTTTTTGAGTGGTAACAGCTAATTTAAATGCCATCATTCTGTATGTATAGTTGGGATTATGTTTTCCAATGTGCAGTACTTTGCATTTATCAACATTGAATTTCATCTGCCATTTTGTTGCTCAATCAGAAATGTAGGATTGGAAGGGACCTTGATAGCTCATCCCTCTTTTGCACCCATGCATCCTTTATCCAAAATACTCATTTGGCACAGATGTTAAATAGGTGTTAGCAAAATCAGACAAAACAGAGTTTTCCAAAGTGTGATTTAAAATCCCTTCTCCTCTTCATTGCTCAGTTTTCTGTCTCTTGGCTCTTGTGATGTTATCATTTCACTAGTTCTCCTGTTATCTGTGGGTACGTCTACACTGCCCACGTTTCAGCGTGGCCGCAGCCATGCTGTGACGTGGGCAGCAGAGTCACGCTTTATCACCGGGGGGAGAGCTCTCCCAGCGATAAAAAATAACCAACCCAGATGAGGGTGGTAGCCTTATCGCTGGGAGCATGGGCTCCTGTCAATAAAGCGCTGTCTATACTGGCGCTTTTCAGCACTAAAAGTTTTGTCGCTCCGGGGTGTGTGTGTGTGTGTTTTTTCACACCCCCGAACAACTAAAGTTAGCGCTGAAAGTGGCAGTGTAGATACAGCCTTCTTGGTTTTGGACTAGCATTTGTCCACTTGTTGTAATTGTTTGCCAATTGCTTGTTAAGTGGCTGTAAATGCTAATCCAGATGCAACCATTTGCAAAGTATCAGGACATGGTGGCTCAACCTCTGGCAAACCACAACATTTGTGCCCCAGAACAAACTGTTGTGGGGAGACTCAGTTATTAACACAATTAGCATTTACAATCAATAAGATTGAATTATAACTGGACCACCAACTCTAGTCTAGACAAAGCCAAAGCATGAGAAAGAACCTGGATTTTTAATATAAAAAGAGGCAACATAAATGTATCTTCCCTTCCCAAAACAAACAAACAAACATACAAACAAACAGCACTTAAGCCCCCAAACCTTCATGCCTTTTTTACACATCAGAAGAAAATCAAACAAAGGCACAGTCTCAGTTGTTGCCCCTTTACAGATCACCTTTAAAAATGAAATTATCCTTTACATTCCTAATTCCCCCAAATCAGGGTAGCTGCTGACTTTGTGGGGCTAAAATTATTTGCAAATTTAACACCATTAATTTGTGCTTGAATAGGGACTGGGATTGGCTGGCTCACTAAAAAAGCAACTTTCCCTCTCTTGGTATTGACACCTCCTCATCAATTATTGGGAGTGGACCACATCCAACCTAATTGAATTGGCCCTGTCAACACTGTTTCTCCACTTATAAGGTAACTCCCTTCTCTTCAGGTGTCAGTATAATATGCCTGCATCTGTAATTTTCACTCCATGCATCTGAAGAAGTGGGTTTTTTACCCACGAATGTTTATGCCCAAATAAATTTGTTAGTCTTTAAGGTGCCACCGGACTCCTCGTTGTTATTGTGTCAGATTATTCATCTCTTTGGAGCATCCTAGTTCATCTGAGCACACCCTACTGAGATGAATGGGCCATTCCACATATCAACAGGATTCCTGTACTGCAGAGGGCTGAGCAGAGCCCCTTCCTTTGCACTAGCTCCCTGAAGTAGATACAAAATCTGGGGCTTCCCGCTATTCCTCTTGCTGTCTCCAGCTGGTGGATGTGCTCCTCACAGCCCATCAGTTACCATCCTCCTTTCTTTCCCATGGCCCTTCCCGCCCTACCAGGGCCCAGGGCCGGCTCCAGGGGTTTTGCCACCTCAAGCAGCCAAAAAAAAAAAAAAAGCCGCGATCGTGATCTGTGGCAATTCATCAGGAGGTCCGTCGCACCGACCGGGAGTGAGGGACCCTCCACCAAATTGCTGCCGAATATCTGGACCTGCCGCCCCTCTCCAGAGTGGCCACCCCAAGCACCTACTTGCTAAGCTGGTGCCTGAAGCTGGCCCTGCCAGGGGCATGGTGGGGCCAGGAGGAGGGCAGAGCTGGTAGCTAAAGTGGTAGATCATTCCCCTCCCACAGGTAGCTTCCAATCATACCCCTTCACTAACACCTCTTCCTCAAGAAACAAGGGAAATTAACTGCCCCAAAACATGGTTAATGTAGGTCTGGTTTACACTACAGTGCCTTTGCCAGGATAGCTCTGCCAGCTAGACTTACCCCTGCTTAGTACCCTCTTCAATTCAAGAAGTGTGTTTCAGATTCCTGCTGGCACTGCCAGTCTGACGTGCCTTCTCTGGCTTGTCAGATTGGGTTTATATCTGCTGGTGAATCACAGCGCCACTCATTAGACTACTTCCTGGGCTGGTGAACCACCTGTAGCTCATTAATTTTATACCAGTGTAATTCCACTAATTTCACTGGGATTGCTCCTGATTTACACTGTACAAGTGAGGAGAGACACGGACTCCAAGGGTGCTCCAGGGCTCAAGCACCCATGGAAAAAAATAGTTGGGGTGGTCAACACCCATCAGCCACAGCTCTTCAGCTGTTCTACAGCTGGCATGGGGCCTGGGGAAGAGGGCGGAGCGGGGACAGGAAGAAGCTGAGTGAGGGTGGGGCTTCAAGGGAGGGGGTGGAGTGGGCCGGGGCCTTGGGGCAGAGTGGGGGGTGGAACACCCACCAGGAAAAATAAAAGTCAGCACCTATGCCTATGACCTGGGAAGGCTGGCAGAGGCCCTGGAGGTTTTTCGCCTTCCTCTGCAGCGTGGGGCACAGGTCACTTGCTGGAGGATTCTCTGCACCTTGAGGTCTTTAAACCACGATTTGAAGACTTCAGTAACTCAGACATAGGTTAGGGGTTTGTTACAGGAGCGAGTGGGTGAGATTCTGTGGCCTGCATTGTGCAGGAGGTCAGACTAGATGACCATAATGGTCCCTTCTGGCCTTGATTCTATGAGACCACCTGGCCAAGAGCAATGCCTGCTATGGATTTGAGTGCATACTCTTCTCTTCCCACAGAACACCCAAGTGAGCAATGTCTCCTCTGAATTGTCCCCTCGGACTGAACCATACTTACTGGTTTCATAATCCAGGTGATGCCAGGATTCTTGCGAAATTCTTCCACAAACAAGTGGTACTCTGATGGCATCTCAAAGGTCTTGGGGAAAAAGTCACATTTTGTTGCCTCCAGCTTTCCTGCCTCCCTCTCTATCTGCTTCCGAAACCTCTTCAGGTTCTTCACTATGTAATTCTTACGAGTCAGCTGAGTGGAAAGAGAAATACAAAAGCAGACTCTGCAAATGTTAACACAAATTAATCATCACTCTTCTTTCACTTAAATTGCCCAGGAGATGAGATGTTTCTGGTGATATTTGGTAATAGATCTCAGCAGTGATGCCACAGGAAGTTAACTAACTGAGAAAAACAATGGGTAAAGTTAGGGATTCTTTCCTTCTTTGTGGAGGAATCTGCATGGTTGGTGTGTGTGTGGGTTTTTGTTTTTTTAGCTCTCAGGAGGAGCAAGGGGAATCCGTAGCAATCCACAGTGCATTATTTCTGGTCTAAAGCCTTTAGGTGTAGCTGCTATGCTGATTTCCAAGGCAAACACCAAGTTTTAGGGCCTGTCTGTACTGAAAATACAACCATCTCAGATGACCTGGTTGCAATGCAATTGTCCTCAGATATATTTAAAACGGTTCCATTTTGTAGTGCACATGGGACTTTACATGCTTTCTGCTTCTGCTAAAGCCTTGAACATGATACATTTTGGAACTATGCTAGAACTGTCCCAAGGAAGAACTGTGCTACAACACAGTTGTCCTTGTAGTGTACAGTTGATCCTGGATTCCTGTGACAGTCCAGCTCAGCCTTCATGAGATTTATCACATGTGGAATACAATAAATCTAGTGTCATGTCCCTGGGCAAAGCCACTCTTCTGTTTCCTGGAGTGACAGAGGTTGATAAATTCTGAGGAGGGGTTAGCACAGCAGTCAGGAGGGGATTAGGTTTCACGGCAGGGAATATTACAAGGTATTTTCCATCAACAAGCTTTTCACATGGAAGTTTACTGACTATTTCCCCAAAACTATTTCCCCAAGCCATCCTGACCCGTATGTTTCACTCATAGTGGTTTCTTACCTCGTAGTGGTTCCGGAAGTGGCATATGCGAACATGTTCATCCATGTAGGTATGGTCAAAATTCTCCCGAAGCCAGCTGACATCACACCAGTAAAAATCCCACTCACCTTCCCTATAGAAAGAGGCAGAGAGACAGCCGGTAAGGCAAGCACTAAGTTCTAGGTCATCACCACACCCACCCTTCTTGACAGCGACCAGCTGTCATCACCACCACTGCTTCCTTCTCTCCTTGTAGTTTTTACAGGCTAATAAAAAGGCTTGGTACACATGATTAATCCATTTTTTTGTTTATTTTGTTCTTTAAAAGTTTAGGCTCTGAATTTTAATGGTTCCCATTACAAACAAGCCTGTTTTGGTCTGAATATACCAATGTATTAGGTATAAACAAAACAGTTATCATACTGATTCTTGACTACCAGGAGTTCAACTGAAATCATCCAATTAGTTAGAAAAGCAGAAGCAGGACTTAGAATGGAGTCATCTACAACCAGGCAACTCCACTGAAGTCAGTCCCCTCAAATTCAATGTGTGGCCGTCTTCCCCCTGAGTCAGTACGACATTATTTAATTGTATTTATAAGATCCTATTTAAGGGATGACAGATCAACAGCAACAGAACTAAAACTGGAAAACTACAGTCAGCAGTTCCTAGTCTTCAAACACAACAAATCAGGGAAAGAAAAAAAAAAAGCTAGAGACGGGATAAATGACCCCAATACTGAACTGGAGCAGGAACGAGAGACACTGGCTGAAGAAAGAGACTGGGTCTGCACAATAATTTTCAGCCACATTTAACCATAGCAGTCAAACATAGCTTCTTCTTCCCTCATTGAAGCAGAATTGAGATCAATTGTTCTGCTGATGTGGACAGTGTCACTCAGCTTAAACAAGCCAGTCAACAAGCCTTCATTCTAAAAAGGGTTGACCACACTTTGTTGAAAGGATGCTGAACTCGTATGACCTGGTCCACAGCAGCAATACAACAAAGTTCAGTATGAACTGACAAGGAGTTATGTTAGAGACACATTTGCAAACATGGCTGAAAATTCTAGTGGCAACACAGTTGAATATGACAATAGAATAGGGAAGGCTAACCAGTTGCAAAGGGAAAGAATCTGGAGCTTACTCTTTTACTTCAACCCATCCTGGTCTCCGACGCAGGATATCTAAGATGGTGTTTGTGAGCGCACATTTGAATCGGATGCAAGCTCTTGGTTCTCTGTGGGGGGGGGGGGGGGGGGGGGGGGGGGGGGGGGGCGGGGGGGGGGGGGGGCGGGGGGGGGGGGGGGGGGGGGGGGGGAGAAAAAAAAAAGACACCATACACTCTGTGAAGTCCAAGAGCAAGCCTGCCACAAATGCAGATCTGGATTCTGTGCCTTGTTCTGCCACAGACTCCTTGTATGACTTTAAGAAACTCACTTAGTCTCTTGTGCCTCAGGCTCCCCATCTGTACAATAATGATGATAATACTTCCCTATCTCACAGAAGTGTTGTGAAGATACATTCATTAATATAGACAAGGTGTTTATATACTATAGTGATGAGCATCATAGAGAAGCCTATAAAGAAAATAAATTGTAAAATCAACTATGTTGAGACAACCCATGTACACCTTAACCAGTATATGTAATATAGTGTAATCTCCTGAAGTGCGAGCATCTCACTCCCCTTTGTACTCTGATAGTTCAGACTTTCTAGTTATCCTCTAATCCAGGGGTTCTCAATCTTTTTCTTTCTGAGGCTCCCCCAACATGCTATAAAATTTCCAGGGCCCAGCACACTCCGGGCAGGGCTTGGGGCTCCAGGCTTCAGCTGCTGGGATGACCGGGGGGGGGGGGGAAGGAGAAGGTGGGGGGCTCAGGGCTGCTGCCCCATGGGATGCTGGGCTTTAGCCCTATGGGGCTGGGGGGCTCAGGGCTTCTTCCCTGCGGGGTTCCCAGCTTTACCTTGCGGAGTGGAAAGGGGGGACTTGGGGCTTTATCCCCATGGGGCTCCAGGACTTGGGGCTCCCGGCTTTATCCCCACAGGGCGCTGGGGCTAGGAACTTCTGCCCGCCAGGGCTTGGGGACCCCCTGAGATGACAGACCCCCAGGAGGCCACAGACCCCTGGTTGAGAACTGCTCCTCTAATCAACAAGATAGCCTATATATTAGATAAAATTACATTTCAGCCATACAACCTTGTATTATGATCCCATCCAACCCTGCAGATTAAGTAAAAGGTTGGTCAGTGCATGCCCTACTGGATGTGAGCTACCAAGGAACACCTGTGTGCTGCAAGGAATGGTCCTACTGACTCTTTCCTCTAAGTCTGTAAATAATCAATGCCCCTAATTGTGTTATGGAGTGCTATGGTGCTGGAGGTACTATTTTTCAGATAAGATATAAAAACAAGATACTGACCACCTGTGGTCATTTAAAACACCATTAAACTGTTTGGGTTAACTTCAGTCTCCTGGTCAAGTTCCATCTCAAGTAATTATTTTGCCTATCTAGAATTCCCCCTGCTGATTCTACTATACTATTTCTTGTACTAAATTGTTATGCACTGTTAACTATTTGTTGTACTTCACCCCAGATGTTGCTGCATTTTAGTGGTGCATGAAATGATTCCCTACACAGAGTCTGAACATCAGTTTATTACATTTGGGATTCTTTGGGATGATGCAAGATCATGATTAGTTCTGGGCAGAGAAACATATCTCATTTCAGGGGGATTTTTAAATTTAGTTTCATCCCAATTTGGAACAAAACCCCAAAATTTCAAAATTCTGGAGCCCTGGCTCTGGGGCAGTCTGCTTGGAACTGCAGACCCTAGAGCCCTGAAGTCCTAGACTCAGAGATAATCCTCCTAGAGGGCTACCCCAGAGCCATAGACTCTGAAAACCCATCATCTTCAGCAGCCTGCCAAGGAGCTGGGCAGGCAAGCTGGCAAAAAAAAAAAAAAACAGGCAAGTTTTTGATGGAAACATTTTGAGACCTGTCTAGTTGCCAGAGGAACTTTGTCAAAATTGCACTGACTCCACAAAATATTTAAATTCTGACAAAATTGTTTCATCAGAATTTTTCCAACCAACTCAAATCATTACCACAAAGATATATTAGTAAGGAATATACAAGCCCAAGGATCTAGGACCGAAGTGACAATACCAATTCCTATTTGAAAAGAAGCATGACCATCAAAGGCAGGAAAAACCCTGTTTACCTGAATAGTTGCGGCGGGAACAGTGATTGCACAAAGGCCACTGACCAGTTCTCGTCATGAGAAACAACTGTGAAGTAATACGCAGTACATACCCACCCTCTTCATGTCCACATGCAAACATGTAATCCAATCTACCCTTCAGAAAAAGAATCACTCACCTTTCTTTCAGCTTCTGGTAGCCATAGGACCCTTTATGGCCTGCATTCTGCAACAAGACAAGTAGAAAAATAATTTCTAACAATTAAATGGGGGAGAATAAGGCAGGTGCAGAATAAGTTGTGGACAGCTCATTAGAGGGCCCTTCGTCCTGGGCAACTTCACCAGTATCTTTAGTTTTCACTAGGATGCGGGCAGATACAGCACTTGCCAATCAGGGCTGAACCGGACCCACATTTTTTAGAGCAGGGCCTGTTTTCAAGCACACGGTTAGCATTTAAATAACATTGATCACATCTGAAGAATCTGAAGAAGTGGGTATTCACCCACGAAAGCTCATGCTGCAAAACGTCTGTTAGTCTATAAGGTGCCACAGGATTCTTTGTTGCTTTTATTGATCACAAAATCACCGACTGCTCCGTCCGCGGGACCCCGAGGGGAAGGGGGGGACCCCGAGCCGCTCGGTCCGCGGGACCCCGAGGGGAAGGGGGGACCCCGAGCCGCTCGGTCCGCGGGACCCCGAGGGGAAGGGGGGGGACCCCGAGCCGCTCGGTCCGCGGGACCCCGAGGGGAAGGGGGGGACCCCGAGGGGAAGGGGGGGACCCCGAGCCGCTCGGTCCGCGGGACCCCGAGGGGAAGGGGGGGGACCCCGAGCCGCTCGGTCCGCGGGACCCCGAGGGGAAGGGGGGACCCCGAGCCGCTCGGTCCGCGGGACCCCGAGGGGAGGGGGGGCGCGGCCCTCACCTTATTCTTCGCCATGGCGCCGCCACCCCGCGGCTGGGGTCACCCCAGAGCCGCCGCCATCTTGCGCGTCTCGTCCCCATAGCAACCAACCTCTTCCCCCGCCCGCCAGCCGCGCTGGGGGCGGGGCCAGGTGCCGCTGCTCGTGCCCGGGCGGTCGGGGGCGAGCCCGCGCCGTGCGCCACGGGGGGCTGCCTCCTGAGCGACCCGCCCCCAGGCCCCCCCAGCGGGAGGAACCTTAGGCCCTGCTGAGGCAGTAACGGGGGGGCTCCTGGCTAACACAGGGGAGAGCGAGGCCCAATGGTCAGAGCAAGCGTGACAGTCAGGAGCGCCACCGCCTCTCTCTGCCCCGGACACAAATCCCCACTGACTCCACTGGGAGTCTTGCCTGAGGGAGAACTGCAGGATCACGGGTTCTGTTCCAGGCTCTGCCGTGGATTTTCAGACCTTTGTCAAGTCACTTGCTCTTCCTGCCTCAGTTTCCCCACCTTAAAAAGGCAGATAATGTGTCTTCCCTGCAGCACAGTAGTGTCATGAAGTGCTTTGAAATCCACAGCTGATGGGTGCCAGAGAGACAAAACATTATTTCTTTACTAAAAGGACTTAAAGGGAATCTACCTGCAACCTATTTTCAAATGCATGCCCAATTCTTTTTACACCATTCCACCTTTGTCTGGGGCCTGCTGCCTAGTTGTTTGCACAGCTTTCAGTGTGCATGAAACTTTACAGAAGGCAGAATGTGAACAGGATCCCTGCCCCAAACAGCTTAAAGTCCTAAAGGCACAGTGGATACAGTACGGGTATAAAGTGAGTCACAAGGATCTAAGCAGGTCCCCCATTACTATAGTACCATGCGCATCACAATCTTTAAGGGATTCAGCTTCACAGCATGACACAGGGCTATTATCCCTGCTGCAAACATGGGGAACTGAGGCACAGAGAGACTAAGAGATTTGCCCAAGGTCACACAGGGATTACCTGTGGTGGAGCAGAGAATCAAATTGCAATTGTCTCAGTCCCAGGCTAGCGCCCAACCAGATCCAAAGTCCTCTAAAGTTCAAAAGTGTTTGGATCAGGAGTTTTGCCTGAATGCCTCTCCATGCTGAGCATGAGCATGTAACAAACAGGGCAGGTGGTTACTTACTGCTGGCGGCTGGCATCCCTTGGGGAGCGGGCTGAAGGATGTATGTCTGTAGATAAGGAGTGTACTCATGAACATAGTATGTGGTAGGTTTCCGAGTAGCAGCCGTGTTCGTCTGTATCCACAAAAAGAACAGGAGTACTTGTGGCACCTTAGAGACTAACACATTTATTTGAGCATAAGCTTTGGTGGGCTACAGCCCAATTCATTGGCTGCATGCAGTGGAAAATACAGTAGGAAGATATATATATACACAGAGAATATGAAACAATGGGTGTTACCATACACACTCTAACTAGAGTGATCAGTTAAGGTGAATATGTGGTATGTGCTCAGGCACCCTAACATTGCTGAACAGTTCCTGATCGCCACTTTCTGTAATCCCTTGACCTTGCATTCCACTCTGCGAAGGCTGCATTATCACGCCTGGCAGTACAAAGCAAGAAGTTACCCAAGAGGAAGAATCCGAAGAAGTGGGTATTCACCCACGAAAGCTCATGCTGCAAAACGTCTGTTAGTCTATAAGGTGCCACAGGATTCTTTGCTGCTTCCAAGAGGAAGGGAAGTTTTGCCTGTGTGTGAGTGAGTAGCAAGAGCTGGAATTGCTACCAAGCTGCAAGTTTCTCTTGAAAGGTAGGAGTTCTGGTCTCATAGTACTCACTGCCCCGGGGGGGTACAGGCAGGAGTGGGCATCCCTTTGAGCATTCAGCTGCATGGCTTAACAGACCTTCCTTCTAAGAGAGCAAGGGGGACAAAGGGTTTTGTTATTTCTCCAACACTGAGGCTTTGTTCTGATTTGCTTGGAAAGCAGGAGCACTAAGTCAGCAGACAGCATGGCCTTAGCACTCCCACATGAGTGCTGAGAGGTGGGGTTTCTCCTCTATTGTCTCTGCCCTGGTCAAGAGAACAACTGGTACAAGGCACTTTAAGAGTAGCTTCACCATCTGGGAGGGAAGCAGGTCCCCGGAGAAGAAGGGCTTCTGAAGGGGCCAGCTGAAGGATTCAGTGAAGGTTTATTCTGTCCTGAGATGTGCAGCTGCTGCAAGGAGATCAGTTTTGCTGCCTGTGAAGAGAAAAAACAAGCAACCTACCACTATTACAACAAACAAACAAACTCCCACAAAAACCAGCGACTGTGGAGGTGTAAATCTCTTCATGACCAACACTGACATCCTGTCATTGAACATTTTGGAGAGGCAGCTAAGATTTCAGCTGGGGAAACGCCGTGCCATAGCATCAAGAGACAACACCTGCGTCCCCCTGGCCTTCCACAGTAATTGCTTTGCACCATGGGAAATGGCATGAACAAGGTAAAGATAAACACTCTGAGACACTAGTTTCGTGGGTCTCTGTTCTCTCTGAGACAGGCTTTTCAGAGCTTTTAGGGTGTGTGTGAGGTCTCTTTATTGGATTCTGTTTCTTGGAAAGCAAGAGCCAGGCGCCACTTCATGTTAGATTTCAGGGCACCCTTGTGTATGCTTAATTTTACAATGAAATATATATAAGGGACCAGCAAAAACCAGCTCCTCTAGTAGAAGTGGGTCTTTAACTACAGGGTGAGCACAGCTGGACAAGAAACCACTTGGGGATTCTTTAGAGGTCATGCAAGTCAGTAGGCGAGGTCCTTCGTACAGGTCTGGATTGTCGGTAAGGGTTCTAAGCAGCTCTGCTACTACCCTAGGAAGACAGCGAGTAGACAGGCATCAGAGCTGATCAATGGTGATCCTGGGATTCCTTCCCAGGAGATTACAGCAGTGCCACCAGTGAGGCCAGGAGGTCAGTGCACGGCCCAGGATATTACCCTGTGAAGGTGAAAGAAAAGTTTTACATCACCTTAGAGAACTAGATGAGATACGCACATGACAAGAGATCTGTGAGGCGTGAGCTTGGTACTGCCCCACTCGGCTACTCAGCATTCCCAGTAGCAGCTGCTCTAACACCACGGGCTTTGCTGTATACAATATCCAGGGCATAGCTTATCGGAGAGGGCAGCCACTGCTTCCCCTTCAGTGAAGTTTTCCCAAGTTGCAAGGAAGTGACGCAGGAGGTAATTGTCTCACTGTACTCCGCACTGATGAGGCCCCAGCTGGAGTATTGTGTCCAGTTCTGGGGCACAACAATTTAGGAAGGATGTGGGCAAATTGGAAAGAGTCCAGAGGAGAGCATCAAAAAGGATCAAAGGTTTAGACAACCTGACCTATGAGAAAAGGTTAAAAAAAACTGTGCATGTTTAGTGTTGAGAAAAGAAGACTGAAGGACAATCTGATCACAGGCTTCCATATGTTAAGGGCCATTTTAAAGAGGACTGTGATCAGTTGTTCTCCATGTCTACTGAAGGTAGGACAAGAAGTAATGGGCTTAATCTGGAGAAAGGGGCATTTTAGGTTAGACATTAGGAAAAACTTTCTAACTGTAGGAGTAGTTAAGCTCTGGAACAGGCTTCCAAGGGAGGTCATGGAAGATCATTGGAAGCTTTTAAAAACAAGTTGGACAAACACCTGTAAGGGATGGTCTAGCTTTATTTGGTCCTGCCACAGCACAGGGGGCTGGACTCAATGACTTTGAGGTCTCATCCAACCCTACTTTTCTATGAAAAGTGAAAACGACTCCATTAGTTTTCAGTGACCAGACTGAGAGAAATGTAAAAATGTAAACAAAGAAGTTATGAGTACATTGAATTTTTAAACGTCTCACTTCTAATAGTCTAAGGTGCTATTAGTAAGGGAGGTAAAGAAATGTTTGTTTCCAACCTATGGTTTGGAAGTTCATTCTGTCCCTAACAAAGTTAAGTCTGCAACAGATATCTTCTCACTATGGGAAATAGCAGCAGGTAGATTACTGGAATTGAATAATTGTGTGAATTAAAGTATTTAAAACTTTAGGACCAGATTTTCAGACAATTTAGGTGCACAATTGCATGTGCAAAATGTGCACCTCATTTGAACGCACAATTACCATGATTGCATGCACAGATCAGACATGCAGTTGTGTTCCTAAATTCTGTGACAAACTGGCCTGCTATTCTTGTGTTGGGAACAAGTTTTCTTCAGAAGAAAAAGAAAGAAAAGGAAGGACTTCTTATAGGACGGGCACTATTTGGCTAAATGGAGGAGGGAGTGTGATCTAGTGATCTGAGCAGAGGACTGCTGGATTCTGTCCCTGATTGTGCCACTGACTTCATATTAAGTATCAGAGGGTTAGCCGTGTTAGTCTGGTTCTGTAGAAGCAGCAAAGAATCCTGTGGCACCTTATAGACTAACAGACGTTTTGCAGCATGAGCTTTCGTGGGTGAATACCCACTTCTTCGGATGCAAGTGCTTGCATCCGAAGAAGTGGGTATTCACCCACGAAAGCTCATGCTGCAAAACGTCTGTTAGTCTATAAGGTGCCACAGGATTCTTTGCTGCTTCTACTGACTTCATAGTTGGCCTTGGGCAAGTCCTGTAACTTCTGTGCCTTATTATATCCCCGTTTTAGAGATGGGGAAACTATGCTCTAATTCCCCGGGGCCTGAGGCTTAATAGATAAGTGACTTTTGAGGTTCTCAGATGAAAAGCACTAGCAAAGTGCAAATTGTTGTTAATTATTAATGATTATTTAAAAAAGCAACAGCAGTTTCCCAGAGTCACATCCTTCCAAGCTATGACAGCCTCAAAGGAGCCACCAACTTATTTCTAAGCCTGAACGGCTCCAAGGGCCGAATTCTGCGGTTACATCCATTCTGTGGTTCTAAATGTGATGCCATTCCACATGAGTCAGTAAGGTTGCACAGATTTAACTGAGGGCAAAATGTATCCAATAGTATCTTTGGGCCAATAAGCAGGAGGGAGTTTGTGTTCAATTAGAGATCTAAGACAGACCATAGGGAACAGGTGTTTTCCTCCTTCCCATTTATGGGCTTGATGGTGTGATTCATGCCATTGTTCTTACTGGACCTGATCCTGCCAGGCACTGAGGAGCCCGTTCTCTGAGTGCCACGGTATGGAATTAGCAAGTTGTGAGATGTGCTCTGACCCCCAGGGATGGGCTGGGCTGCTAGCCCTCCTTACACAGGAGACCCATCTCACGGGTCGATGGACGCAGCCAGAGTCAAAGCAGAGCCCTCACGCTATTTGAGCCACCATGCGCAATCTCTCTCATCACAGGAATCGCTTTAGTGACTTCACTGGCAGGGGGGTGGGCAGGGGTCCAGGAAGGGGGAGGGTTGGTGGCACAGAGTGGTGGTTTCTTTTTTTTGTTTTGGTTCTTCTTGGCTTGTTTTGAGAGGCAAGCATGCTACATGCTTCCTCTCTGTCTGAACTCTGGATGGGGCAGGGTGGGAGGGGGAAGGGATGCATCCTGACTATCACTACAAAAGATGTTTTTTTTCTCTCCTGCTGATAATAGCTCACCTTAACTGATCACTTTCCTTATAGTGGGTATGGTAACACCCATTGTTTCATGTCCTCTGTGTATATATATATCTTCCTACTGTATTTTCCACTCCATGCATCCGATGAAGTGAGGTTTAGCCCACGAAAGCTTATGCTCAAATAAATTTGTTAGTCTCTAAGCTGCCACAAGTACTCCTGTTCTTTTTGCTAACACACCAGGAGTCATCCTCTTTCAGGCTGAATCTTCTCTTTTGTGTCCTGCAGGTTCTCCCTGGACTTTACCTTGGAAACTTCATAGGTGAGCAGCACTGCTGAGAGCACCCAGAGAACTGTCTGAGCTGGGAAGTTACCGATAGTCTGTGTTGCGTGATGTGCATGTGGTCCTCTGCCCCACTGTCCCCCATTACGAGGGAGCCTTGTTCTCTCCAGGCCCTGACAATATTGTGCGTGCTTATTTAAACCAGAAGCACTGGTATCGAAGTGATTAATATCCTGAGAGGTGACATCCATAGGCGCTGGAGATGCTCAACTACACAACTTGTCCTACAGAAGACAGGGACGTTCAGGGATTGTTCTGTGCTGCATGGACGTGGGAGAGAGATTTTGCCCTGATTTGGTCAGGATTAAAAAGTGCTGTCATATCTCATTAAGCTCCCTGTGCTCCTGGGTCACTCTGTCATAGGCATCGTCACCATCGTGGCAGGCAGAGAGGCGTCAGCACCCCTGCAAGAATCTCTTCCTTCGACTTCCTGATTCTTGCATTTAACTCAAGTGCCACCTGCAAAGCCCTGCCTGCTCTCCTACCTACCTCTGCTCTCCTCTCCCCTATTCCCTTTTCTCCATCTGTCACTCTTCTCCCCCTTGTCCACTCAAGGCTCTCGTGGCTCACCTGCTTTATTTCCCAGTGTGATCAGTGTTCTCAGCCCCGGGCAGGGGTGGGATAGGAAATTGTGGTGCTCAGAGAGAGGAGTAAAAAGCTAGACATGTAGGAGGGGCTCTCGTTCAATTCGGGGGATGTGAACCACAGCTGTGAGGAAGACAGAGCTGATGATGTTGGGGAGCAAGGTGACAGTCACACAAAGGGTTAAAGAGCACCAAACTGACTCTGGGCATCATGAAGTATTACCACACATGTGTGACTCCGAGTGTCTTGCGTTCCAACACCGTGGCTCTGCCTCTCCCACTCTGACACAACATCTTGATACCAGCTATAAATATCACAGCATTGGGGGTGCCAATTCTGCCCTACAGACAACTAGCAGTAGACAGAGAAACCTGTTAGCTCATGCATTATACCAATGGTCACCTGCTTCCCCTCTGGCAAATGGTGTCAGAAACCCAGCTGGCCACCTGCTGCAAAATATCACTGTGTGGTGTTTGCAGGCGTTGTGTTTCTCTACGATGACGATGGCACATGAGCAGCAGAGTGTAACCATTTATTTCCACAGGCTCAGGGTGGGAGATCCGGGAAGGGAAAACAAGACAATTCTTCCTCTTGTTCCCCCTTACGGGCCTCAGTAACTCATAGGATCTCAGGATTTACAGGTGGAAAAGGCCTAGTCAATGAGTGAGGCCATGCTCCTGCCAGGAGAGGATACAGTGGAATCTCCATCCTTCGAGGTTTTTAAGGCCTGGTTTGACAAAGCCCTGGCTGGGATGATTTAGTGGGTGTTGGTCCTGCTTTGAGCAGGGGGTTGGACTAGATGCCTCCTGAGGTCTCTTCCAACCCTAATCTTCTATGATACAATCCCCTCAATAGAGGATGCATCTGATAGGACACTCGGTTGTCTCAAGAAGGCCATTGACTTTGTTTCTGTGCATTAAGACAGGCAGTTCATTGACTGAAAAGCCTTCTCGGAAGCCTTTGTCCAATGCACAGGGGATTCGAGAGTAGTTTGGACCAAGACTCCGAAAGGCAGTAAGAACACAGATTCCTGACCAAGATGAGGGATTACAACAGGGGAAGCACAGATTCATAGATTTTAAGGTGAGAAAGGGACCATTATGATTATCTAGTCTGACCCCCTGTACATCACAGGCTAGAGAATTTCACCCAGTTACCCTGTACTGAGCCCCGTGTCTACAGCAGGTGGCAAATACTCAGACACCAGGTTAACCAGAAAGGTTAAAATAGTCCAAGGCCTGCTACATTCAGTCTTGGGCTGGTGCCACACAAGCACTGCTCAACCAAGACATTGGGGGTCATGGGATAGATTTAAAGTTCAATAGCTTGTGAACGGCCAGAGCTAGAAACATGTTTTCCAATTGAAAGCATCCTCTGTCCCTGGTAGGTCACAAAACACTGGACATCAGTCTAAGTACCGGCATTCTGACTGCCAGCCCCCCATACTAAGGTAATACAAACAGATAAAGGGATGGGGAGCTCTTGCTCTCCCCTCCACCCCCCTTGAATTCCGACATGGAGCGGCTCTCTTAGATTCTCTATTGTATTAAATATTTATATAGTGCCATTAGCACACGGTGCTTTAGAACTACAAGCCAATGCTTTATACCACTTGAACATTTAGAATCCCAAAGCTTTGAGATGGGAAAGGCAGTGCCTAACTAGCAGCTTGCAAAGGAACAGTTGCTAAAATCATAAAAGAAAAACCTGCTGCAAAGATGCTTAGTTGGCCAGACCAGCATGCCCACCTTCCAGAAGATTAACCCTAGTCCTGAACTAGTGGCCAGAACCACAAAATACTGAGACCTGTTAGAGAAGCTAGGCCCCTGTTCTGTGTGAAAGGGGAGGACATCTAGGAATCCTCATTCAGATAAGTACAATTCAGAAGATGACAAATGCAACAAAGCTACTTGAGCGTATGTCAGGAGAATTGGGGAACAATCATCAGTTGAGATAAGTTCAAACATTGAAGAGTTCAGGCAGACTGGGCCACTCTCAGACATGCTGTAAGTGAGTGCAGCTCCGTTGCTGCAGTTAGTGGGTGGGGTAAATGGCGCATGCAGCAATACAAGCTGCTAGTATTTATGGTATGTTTGCATGTGGGGGAAGAGAGTGTTCCTTCATGTGGGAGCATTTGGGTGTGTGTATGCTGCAAACAGGTATGTGAATGTATTTGCAGGTGTGTTTGCACACATTTTTCCAAGCATGTGTTCATTATGCTGTGGCATGTTGGTGTGTGTTTGAATTCATTCAGGTGTGAACAGGCAGGGTATGTGTTCATTTAGGGAGGTGTCTTTTGGTGTAACATGTGTGCACATGCATAGGGATTTATAGCTTGTTTTCATCTGTGGCAGCATTTGCTCACCTGCAGTGTGTATGGGCACCTGTATATGTGTGTGTGTGTATAATGCAGCTATGTGTTTCTATGCAGCAAGATGTGTGCATGCTTATTTGTCTGCAGGGGTGTGGCAGGCATGCTTGTGGGACGTGTAAGAACTAAGTACATACTGGAATCTTATTGTGTTTTTCCTTCTTTCAGATGCCAAAGATTTGGAGCAACTGAGCAGGAATAAGATCACTCACATTATTTCAATCCATGAATCTCCCCAGCCACTACTGCAGGTAGGTACGTAAGCCCCTAACATCACCCCTCTGCCTTCTGCTCATCCACTCGCCCCTAACATCCTCCTTCTCCCTCAAGAAGAAAAGCCACAGTGATAGCTACCCTCCCTTCAACAGTCCCAAAGGAACTGGGCTGCTCCTTTGGCCTTCCTGTGGATATAGCCCCCAAATTCAAGAATCCCAAAGATATGCCCAGAAAGCAAAAGGATCAGGGACTGTCTGCTCTTTGGCCTGAGTTAGAGATCACTGTGTCCTCATCTCTGTTTATCTCGTCGCTGTCCGAAGTCACCGATTTCCTTCCCTGATCACTCATTCCTTGGTCTGCATTCCCAGGTGGATAGTGGACATTGCTCCTTGGACTCTGGGAGCATTTCCAGGAGCAGAGGGAGGTGGTTCTTGCTTTACTGCGGTGAGAGAGCTGGGGTTGGGGTAGGGAAGTAGTAACTCAAGTGCTAAAGGAGAGGTGCCTTTGTAGAGTGAGCAGCTCTGGGGCAGCCCTTTGGGAAAATAAGACCTTCTGATCTCTCGGGGGTCCTAAGCTTGACCTGTGCATTTTATGCATTTCAGGAAATGACTTATCTTCGCATTCCTCTGCCGGATACACCCGAGGCCAACATGTAAGTGCCAAGCCAAGGCTGCTCCAGAATCAGAGTCCCAGGGAACCTTGGAGCTTGCAGGAAAAACTGGGGGATAGGCACTAACTGCACTGCTGAGACCTCAAACCAGCTGTCTCAGGTGGACACTCAGGATGGCACCTCACAGGGGAGTCCTGTAGGATGAAACAATCATACCATGCTGCTGGGACGGCATCACAGTCACAGTGCAACATCCTGCCTGAGCTTAGTTTGAGAGGTGTCACAAGCTAGTTACAGGTTTCCGAGTAGCCGCCGTGTTAGTCTGTATCCGTAAAAAGAACAAGAGGACTAGTGGCACCTTAGAGACTAACACATTTATCTGAGCACAAGCTTTCGTGGGCTACAGCCCACTTCATCGGATACATAGAATGGAACATAGAGTGAGGAGATATATACACATACAGAGAACATGAAAAGGTGGAAGTTGCCCTACCAACTCTAAGACCACCTAAGCTAGTTACAGACTCCCTAAAATCAGGATGGGTGGCAGCCCGGTTACGGCACCACTAGAGAATCCAGTGGCCACAGACCACCGCCGGGGAGGGGTGCTGAATAAAAGGGGGGCTGGGGGAGGAAGGGGGAAAAGGGTCACACTGTGGAGGCAGGGCTGTGCGGGCCTGTGCAATGCACCCAGCACTGAGGTATGCGAGCACCAACCGAGGGCTCAAGCAGACAAGCTGCCGGAGGCCAGAGATTGGCTCATTTTCATTAACTCCTGGGAAGTGCTCCTCAGTCCTTGGCTGTGCCTACTGGACTGGTGAGTAGAGCTCTGGTGCCCTCCGGAAGCCTGGCAGCTGCTGCTTTGGAGTCCTCTGCTGCAGGGTGCGTTGAATAGCCAGGAGCATCAGCCCCCCAGCACGGCTGGAAGCACCGATGCACCGTGCTGTTAAATCAGCAGCTGTGAATGGTGCCTAGGAAAGAAGCAGTGATCACTATTTTACTTTGCTCACCTTGCCCTGCGCGCCATGGGGACACCTGCGGCTCCTGGTAAAATCCTATTTCACAGCCTGGAGTCTTCATTCTATTTTATTTTTCCTGCTAGCAAGAAGCACTTTAAAGAATGTATCAGTTTTATCCACTACTGTCGCCTGCATGGAGGGAACTGCCTTGTTCACTGGTAATGCTCCCTTCCAATGACCCTCGTGCAGCATTCTCCCAAGTACAGTGTAGTGGGGAACAGGGCTGGGCAGCAGAGTCTCCAGAAGGCCCAGGCTTTGTAGAAACCAGACTGCACATGCTTGGCTGCAGCTTACGAACCATAGCAAGTGTGCTGATGGGCTCCGGCTGGGGACTGGGGTGGTGCCTGGAGTCAGAGATCATGCGAGTGTCTCCCCAGCTCAGCTTGATTTAAGGATGCCATGGGGTTAGGGGACTGTTTACCAAGCAGAAAGGGCAGCATTAGCTTCAATTGTAATGGGGAGGAAGAGGAACCGATTTGGGGGCAGGATTCCAGGAAGTGGCTCGTGTTTTCACTTCTTCTAGGGGCTGTAATGTTTGTATAGAGATAACCGAGGTCATGGTGGAAGTGCCCTGTCTCCAGGAGAAGAAATTCTCTAAGGAGGAACTAAAATAGTCACGAAGAAAGAAGGAGCACATGGTGGTGGGGTGCCCCTGGGCTTGAAGGAGGATTGAGAGTGGGGGTGGGGACGAGGAAGAAACAGCAAAATCAAGGTCCTGATTTTCCCCCCTTCTGACTCCAGCCTTGCGGGGATCTCCCGGAGCACCACCATTGTTGTCGCCTATGTCATGGCGGTGACGGAGCTAAGCTGGCAAGAGGTATTGCAGGCGGTAAGAGCAGTGCGGCCGATTGCCAATCCCAACCCCGGCTTCAAGCAGCAGCTGGAGGAGTTCGGCCGTGGCCCCGCACGAAAGGTGAGAGCAGAAGGCTGGGTCTTGCCATGGTAACTGTGGCCAGTCCTTATATAACGCTTCCCAGGCACTGCGCAAGCCCAGAGAGAGGAGGACTCAGAATCCCCAAAGAGCAAGGGAGAGCTTGGAACCAAGAGAGAGAAAAGAAGGTCATTAGAAAGAGACGGATCAAGACGTGGGATCCAGTGGTGGGGGAAGGCATCAGAGAGATCTATAATCCCCCCAGAAGAGATGGGCTGTCCTGAGAGAGATTCCCAATCTCAGCCTCCCTTGCATCAAATGTTGCAGGGTCACCAATTCCCAGGACCTTGGATTTCTGTCCATTTGAAATATGGCACCTGCCGCAGCCCAAGCTGGGGTATTGGTTTGCTCCTGACGGCAAAGGAAAAGCACCACCTACAGAGCCATCAATACCTCTTACACCTCAATATATCCTGGAGGTTGCCCATCTAAATACTGAGCCAATACATTTCCCTTTACAGGGGCCAGTTCCTCAGGTGGTGCGAATGAGTATCACTATTGGCTTCCATTGAGCCACCCAGATTTATACCAGATGAAGATCTGGCCCATAACATGTAGCTAGTGCAAGAGAGAGACAGGAGGGGGGCCTAGGAGCCCCGTGAGAGGAGAATAGGCCACAGTATGTTACAGCACATGTTCAGCCTCAGGAATTCTGCACTTTGTGACACAGCTGAACAGGGCTATCACAAATCTCTGAAGTACCTGGCATTGGCCACTGTCAGGAGACAGGATACTGGGCTAGATGGACCATTGGTCTGACCCAGCATGGCCGTTCTTATGTTCTCCTTGCACCCTGCAGATTCACAGACACCTGGAGCAGAGATATGGAACTGACATGTTCAATGATGAGGAGGAGATAAGGCTCCTGCTTCCAGCAGACAGAGAAGGCCCCCTGCAGGGACTGGTGCCAAGGAGCAGAGACATCAAGAACACAGTCCCCTTTCTGCTGCGGGTGAAGCAGACGTTCTCCTGCATCCCCACCTGTTTGAAGTGAGTCCAGCTGAGGCACAGAGAGGAGGGAAGTGAGGCATTCTGGCAAAGTGCATAGCCTAATGTATCAGACTGGCAAACACCAAGGCCTAGAAAGGGACATCCCTGCTATTCTGTGTCAGGGGAGAGGTATGGCCCAGTGGAGCAAGCACAGGCCTGGGAGCCAGGAACTCCTGGGTTCCCATCCAAGCTCTGTAGTCTTTCTGTGGCCTTGGGCAAGTCACCTAACATCTGCCTCAGTTTCCCCATCTAAAGTGTGGGGGGTTAATTCTTACGTTTCTATTTCCCAGGCTGCTGTGAGGGTTGGTTAGTAAATATACAAAGGGCACTGGGAGGGTTAGATGTGCTGACTGTCATCATTAGTGAACAGAAGGGCCTTGAGCACACAGCACTGAGCCCCGGCTTACTGAGTGCTATAAATCAGCTGTGCAGGAGGGGATTTTCCTGCTGCCAAGAGCCGGTGTTGGAAAGCAGCAGCCAGGGATGGACTTTGGCAGCAAACTGTAACACTTCAATCAATGCTGCACTGAGCCCACAGAAATAAAATAAAGCGTGGGGGGATGTCTCTTTGTAGATGAGGGTTTTTCATCACCAAGTGGTTTCCACTGTCCGGGGGGATTGTATAAGAAGCATGTGTGTGTTTTCCATTAGACCAGTACAGCAGCCAGGAGACAGCTCTCATGCAGGCAGAGGTCCAGCTGTAGGCAACAGTGAATGGTGTGTTAACAGGGTTGCACTACATTTCCCCTGATCCTAGTGTGGTCTCCCACAGGGGGCCAATAATATTTAACACAGGGCCAGGTATTGCTAGAGCTGAATATGAAGCCATTTTGTTTGAAGACTTTTTACATACTTATTTCTTAATAAACGTCTCGTCAGTGCAGAGTTTTATGTACATTTCAGCACAGGGCAGAGTTCGATCTGAAAAAGGGGGTTTGTGATTGGGGAAGGCTGGGATGAGCAAGGCTCTCTGGAGCCAGACAGAGCCTTTGGGAGTATGTAACATCCCTGCCACCGGCGCTCCCGCGCGGCTGCAGAGTGGACTAGGGCATTAATTATTACTGCGTACTGCTAGTTTAGTTACACAGTGCCTAATGTGCACCAGGTGCTTTGCAGAGCAAATAAAGAGACAAAATCTCTGCCTTGAAGAGCTTACACAGCCCACGGCCCCAGTCCCACAGGGAGCTTCACCCACGAGAACCTCTGCATCTGCAGAGAGCTCCATGGACATCACAGGAGGCAATGCAGGCATGGGGCTCTGTCTGCACAGAGCTCGGGATCAGAGCCTGACATCATTCCAGCTGTTTTGGACATTAAAGTTAATAAATTAGTGTAAAAACAACTCTATTTAGGAGTGTCCCCCTTCACCCTCTGTCCTGACCTCTAGCACTGCCCCTCCCATGGCAGCAATGTCCCACCATCTCAGTCCTGGGTGACGAGAGCTTGGAGGCCCATGTGTGAAAGTGCAATTCTAAAAAAGAATGGACTAAAGAATTCATACAGCTGTGTCCCCGAGTGCAGCCTGCCAAAGCAACTGGGCACACCTGGCAACCCCCCGGGAGCCCGGATAGCAAAAGGACGTTGACTTTATCCCTACCACACCACAGTTAAATACCCAACAAACCCTCACCTTTGGGCACCATATTCCTGCCTCTACATTACCCAGGAAAATCAGAGGACAGAACATCATCATAACGGCTGCTGCTGCCTGACACCCTGGAGATTCCTGGGCAAGGAGCTGATTGGATTCCTAGCCTGCAGGCGCTTCAGGACATGGGCTCTATCTTCCTAGACGTCTGTGCAGCACCGGGCACACTGGTGCCTTAATCCTCCCTAGGCGTTACAGCAGACGAATTGAATACCAGTCATCTTGAAGAGCTCGATAAGTATGCTGGGTTTCTATGATTCAGTGCTAAGCATTTTCCTATGGGCGATGCCATTGGCTATGCCCACACTGTGAGCTACGAGCGTGATTCCCCTGCTTGTGTTCACTCGCCAGTGCTGGGCATTGCAGCCAGGATAGCCCAGGAAGCGAGAGTGGAGGCGTGGCTGAGAAGTGCCAAGCGCAAACCCACCTGAGGCCAGTGGATATGTACTTGCCGCTGCCCCTGTGCTCCTGTGTCTACACTGCTGTTTGTACTCACACTGGCTCCAGGAGCGTTAGTGTGAGTCCGTGTATAGGAGCAGGGGAAATCACGCCCCATGCTCGTATTGCAGACACAGCCATAGTTCGGCTCTGTGTTGCCCACACTGCACCCTTGTTCAGAAGCCCTGTTCTTATGCTAGGCAGAGGCTGGCTAACAGCTCAGAGCCTGCCGGAGGCGGTGACATTCTGAAAACCAGACATGCCCCTGTCACCCAGCCCTCCCTTTGCTGGGCAGTCCCCAGCCTACTGTGTTCAGGTCCCACCGCACTGGGCCCGGCGTCTGCTCTTACGTGTCCCTTGGTCTGAGTAGGCTGCAGCCTCCATCTGTCCCAGGGCCGCCCAGAGGATTCCGGGGGCCCGGGGTCTTCAGCGGCGGGGGGGCCCTTCCGTTCCGGGACCCGCCGCCGAAGTGCCCCAAAGACCCGCGGGGGGCCCCCCCGCCACCGAATTACCGCCGAAGTGGGACCCGCCGCCGAAGCGCAGCCCGGTTTTCGGCGGTAATTTGGCGGCGGGGGGTCCCACCGCGGGTCTTCGGGGCACTTTGGCGGCGGGTCCCAGAACAGAAGGGCCCCCCCTGCCGCCGCCGAATTACCGCCGAAGACCGAGCTGAACTTCGGCGGCGGGTCCCGCTCCGTCTTCGGCGGTAATTCGCCAGCGGGGGGTCGTTCCGCCCCGGAGCGGAAGGACCCCCCGCCGGCGAAGACCGGGAGCAGAAGAAGCTCCTGCGCCCGGCCCCGCAAGAGTTTTCCGGGCCCCCCGGAGCGAGTGAGGGACCCCGCTCCAGGGGCCCCGAAAAACTCTGGTGGGGGCCCCTGTGGGGCTCGGGGCCTGGGGCAAATTGCCCCTCTTGCCCCCCCCTCTGGGCGGCCCTGATCTGTCCTCCCTTCGCAGAAATGGGACCTGCAGCCCAGCTGCCCCAGGCCCTGTGCTGACTGCCCAGCCTCTCCCAAGGCTCTAGCCATGTAGGCACGCAGGGTTTACAGTTCACCTCTTCCGGGACATGCTCTAGTGAAAGCAGACAGCCACATGGGCTTTGTGAGGGTTCCCAAAACAGCCCCTTACCCCTCCTGCACACCGCAACTCCTCCTCCTCTGTGTGCAGAGAGTTTCCTTCTTCCCTAAGTGAGACCCCTCTGCTTCAACATGCCCCTCTGTGCCTCCACCCTACCCACTCACCCAAGCTTCCTGTGTCTCTGCGGGTTCCTCTGAGTTCCCCTTTTCGATTCCTCAGCCTTTGGGTTTTTTAATGGTTGTGGTTTCTGGGTTCCCTGGTTTCTTGGTTTCCCTTTTTGGGAAAATTCCATGGCTTCAAACTCCAGCCCCACAGACAGACGTGGCCGGCTGGTTTCTCCGACTTCAGCCATCCTATTGTTCGGAGGTGCTCCCACTGGAATGGGAGCGGTCCAGGTGTAACGATAACGAGCCTCCATTGCCCCTGGACTGGGAGATATTGTGGCACAACCCTGACAGCACATGGAGGATTCCACTTGCACGGAGGCACCCGATGTTACAGCAGTTTCATAGCATCAACCAGAATTCATAACTTGTACATAGAGAGATTCCCCCATGCCTGTGGTGGTATGTTCCTCATGCCAGGGTCCCACATTCTGTCCTCCCAGGTGAGCCACTGCGTGTTCCCCATTATTATTTATTTTCTTTCTGGCTGGGAGAGGAGTCACTCAGGGTGTCAACATGTTAAACCCCATTGGGATGATGGGCAGAGCTGAAATGCATAAATGATAAGGCCCAAAGGGATCACTCTGATCAGCTAGTCCGATCTTCTGTACAACATAGGCCATAGGACTGCCAGCCCCACATGTTCAAAAATCTGGATTCAGGCTCACCAAAAATCATGAGATTATGTAAAAATAACAGATGTGGTGATCTTTTTATTTGCCTTCTGTTTTTGAGCCTGTAGGGTGCACTGGGGTCACATTTTGGAGCTTTCTCCACAGCCACGAGGGCTAGAAACATACTTTTTCTTTAAGAATGAAGTCTGATGTCATCCCAAATCCACTTGACTCCAGGAGCTGGGGCTTTAAGGAAAACAATAATTATCATGAGACTCATGACAGAATCATGAGAGTTGGCAACACTGGACTTCCCTGAATTAATTTTGATTTGAACTAGAGTATAACTAGAGATGGGGGGCATCCTGCTAAAAGGTGCGAATGGCTACCATCACCTAGTACTTTGCTCTACAGTCAATTAACAGACCTATTTGAAGCTGATGGGTGTGCTAACCTGATGCAAAGGGTGCAGCATGTCTACCATTTCCCCTGGTGTTCCAATTGTCACTAAAATCAATAGGGTTCTGCCCAGGGATGCCTAGAACTTTCCCTGGAATTTTGGAACTGATCAGATGCAGTTGTCAGAAGTTCTCATGTTACAGATGCAGAAATGCCGCTGAGATGAGTGTAGGACTTGCTTCACTTGGCCAGTTATAGAGTTTCAGGCCCCGATTTTCAGCCAGTGAAGACACAGAGGTACATATGCAGCTGCACACCTAACTTGTGCATAATACAACTGCACACCTGGATCAGGTAGCTGCACACATATAACTAAACAGATGTATTTGCGTATGCAGTTTCCTAGTTTGCATGCAAAAGTGTCAGACACAGTTACCAATTAGGCACACATTTAGTGCAGGCAGTATTCACCTAAACTATTAAAATCCAGCCCTTGCTGGCAAAGCAGAAATGTATTTATATTTGTGGATGTGGTTTTGTGTATCTGAAGTGCAGCTGAGGGCAGGGTTAATTGTGGGTTAATATTTAACTCCATTTTTGCAATGCTAGTTCATTAGCATAAAAAGTATAAGGATTATTAAGCAGCCTCACTTTCCTCCTGCAAATGCTGCCTAGGAATCCAGACCAGGGATAATTACATCTCTCCTGTTCAGTATGTCACTGCCTCAGCTATTAGGAGAACACATGAAATCCCTGGCTGCTAAGAACATGTACAGTATGAAACTCTCCCCAATTTATATGTGGCTGGATGACAAGTTAATGGGCTCAGATTATCCCCTGGGCTCTGGATTTGATCTATGGAGGCTACTGGAATGGGGTGTTTAATGCCTTGAGGTCTTCACAGTACATTTCCCAGGAGAGGAGGAGGGACATAAGTGCTTCTTCAGTGAAATAGACACGATGAATTCACTGACTCCCTTTCCATGGAATGCAGTGGTCTGAATTGCCCTTGTCGAGGAGAGAACAGTGTTCATGCCAGCTACCTGGATAAAGTGTTACCATGCTAGAGTCAAAAGCCATCCTTGCCCACCGCCCATACACATCGCTGTCACCTCCCTCTTAGCTGTCCTGCCTATTCCTCCTTTCTTGGAAATTGGCCGGGACACTGGCTCCTGGCCTGAGTCAAACTGAGATTTCTCTGCGTCACAGAGACCAGCCTGATGGAATTCCCCTCCGTAGTGAGTGCGGTAAGAAGAGTGATTTCCTGTGCTTCTCGAGTTCCCCCACCCAACCACCTCGAAACCAGTTCATGCAAGCGAAAGCTTCCCGGTGCACCGGGTGACACAGAGTGAGAACGCAGGCAGAAATTAACGGCACGGAGGCCCCTGCCTTCCGTCACTAGCGCAAGCTTTGCCTGCCAATGTTTCTCCTCTGTGACAGTGGATTGATCCTAACCAGGAGTTTCACCCTCCAGCCCCCTGAAATGCACATCTGCCAACTCCCTTGGGGGCAGCAGCAGGTTCTGCAGGGCAAAACATTCAGGCTCCAAAGTGGTGCCTTTATTCTGTCACTGCCCATGGTTCAGTGCCTGGGTGCTAGGTACATCCCAGCATAAAGCCAAGGCCCCTGCCCCAGGCAGCTTGCAATCGAGATACACAGTGCACAGAGATGTCAGACCGAGGAGGGAGGGATTCCACATTGTTACTATTTGCTTTTCCTAGTGGCCCATTTTTGTGAATCTTAGGGGTTTGACCCATCCCAGCCTGTGACACTTGCAGGGCAGTTGCCTCGTTGCCAGGCAAATCCGTCAAGAAATCCTTTGGTCTCAGCTCTGCCCACAGGTACACGCATCCAAGCCCACTGGCGATGTAGAGCCCAATTGCATTGAAATCAATGGAAAGCTCCCCTGGCCTTTGCTGAATAGAGGAGCTGGAGCAGGCCTGGGGGGGCGGGGGTACACCTGGATCTCAGTGAGATTGGGTGGATGTGCCAGATCAGGCCCATTGCATAAGGAGAGTGATCTCTCTGGCTCCGCAGTGTCCCGTGTACAATACCCACTCTGCTGGAACAGAGCAGAAACACTCCAGCTTGCCAGACAGGTTGCAAGGGCTCCAGAAACATATCCTGTGTGCCTGGGATCTGACCTAGGGCACACCTGCCTTGTAGGGCCACTGCAGGCATCCCCTGCCTCAGCTTTCCCCCCCCAGGCGGGGCCCTTCAGCCTTCCCCACGCAGGCTGGATTTCATGCCAGGACTCAGCCCTTCAGCCGAGTCACTGAAACTTAACTCCTTCCACGTAACAAGAGCCCAGGAAGCTCTTCCCCTGCTACCCAGCCTCCTGGGCTCCCGGGAAGTCTCTCTGTTCTGGGACAGAGTGCTGACTCCCAGGCTAAACTTGCTCCCTGGGCTTCCTGCCCCTCCATGAGTTCTCTGCCCTTCTGTGAGGCCCAGGAGTTCATCCTGCTGCCACCTGCCCCAGGAGGAGTCTCACTCCCTTAGGGGACGCAGCTAATGATGGCACAGGCAGGGCTGGTTGAACAGGTCCCCTGGCACTTGAAGATGTTTCACAGAGGCACTGAAGCCCACTGAAGTCTGGGGGCGAGGGGGTGTCCCTTGCTGGTCCGTCTGCACGGTCCATTGCAGAGAGGCTCCTTGTCCCTTGTCCACCCTGCACAGAGTCAGGCCCAGTACTGCTCCCCAGTTAAACAGCGTGGGGAGGCCCATTGCTAACCCAAGCACAATTAGCACCTGTAGCTCAGCACAGGGGCCCCGGAGAGCAGGCTGGGCAGGTCTCTATAGCACCCCCAAAGCCAGACAAACAGAGCCCTGGAGTCTATGGCACATGGGGACAGATGGGGGAACACAAGGGGGTCAGTCAGCCTGGACATGCCATGGCTTATTCATGTCAATGATTTCCATTGAAGTGAGGCCGTTGGGTTCAGGAGCCCCACACCTGCCCCCTCAGACCACCTCCCCCATGGCACCTCTCTGCTGGGCACCAACGGGATACAAACCTTTGGCCTCTCAGTTGCTGGTGATGACTAAAATGTGCCACCCTGAGGGCTGGAGCAGGGCTCCCTGGAGCAGCAGCATCGGCTCCCCGGTAAGGACAGAACAAACACCCCCAGGAAAACTACAGCCCCAGCCCCCAAAGGCCAAGGCTCTCTGGGCCCTGAGTCAGGGCAGTGGCCGCCCTGGCAGGCTCCTTCCAGCCTTTCCAACAAACAGAACCTGCGATTGAGCCTCTCACCTGCAGCCTCTCCAGGGAGAGTCCAGTCCTGGGGCGCGCCAGGTCTCCTGCCTTTGTTCCTGTCCAGTCCCCTTCACCTCTGAGGAAGCTCTTCCCCCGCTTCCATCCTGTTCCTGGTTGAATGCCACCAGCTGAAAGCTTTCTCACACCAAATGGCAAGTAACAGGTTCCAGGCCAGGCCCTGCTGGGAATTAACCCCTTGTTTACCTGCTCCAGCATGGGGTCGGTGCACCCTGTCCCTGGGCTGTGCCAAATGAGGCTGGTGGGGCTCTGACAGATTCTATGGGCCAAAGTGTCCACCTCACACAAAGCAGCACTAAGTGGCGATGCTGCTGCTCAAGGACAGAATGGGCAGCGAGTCTGACTGAGAATGGTGTGGGGCAGACAGACATCCTTGGCCCAGGGTTGAGAGACACTGGCAGGGCAGCATGGGGGAGCTTGTCCTGCTCTGGCCCACGCTCTCTCTGTTCTATGGATACAAGATTTTTACCCCAGCTGCTAATCTGGCATTTTTCACCATCAGCCACCTCACTACAGAACAGACCAGCCCTGGTGGGAGGAAAGACCTGGATGTGAGACGGAGAAGAGCAGAGATTTGCATGAAAGCTGTCAGGCAGCGTGTGCTCCATAGACACAAAGCCCCCTCTGAGCAGATCACCAAACAGCAGACCACCTCGTGGTTAGAATGCAGAGGGGGGTGCATAGTGGTGGCTGCCCAGGAAAATGATTTGCAACCAATATCATTGCAGAGACCTGGAGCCCATGTTTATTGCTCTCGTTGAAGTCACCCGCACCCCCAGCATGAGGGGGTTTGCTGGCAAAAGCAGGGCAAGGAGAAGAACATGAAATTAAGACTAGGCCTGGCCAAAATATTTTCATTAAAAGTTTTTGGTTGAAAAATCCCTTTTTTCCCAAACATTTTTACCGAAATCACTTTCAAAATTGTTATTAACGTTCTTCATTTACAGGAAGCCTCCGTTTCTTATTAAAAACCAGGCTTTGGTCACCATATTTTCTTTAAATGATTTTAATAAAAATATTGGTTAAATTTTTGGCCAAAAATGTGGCACGCAAGTTGACAAAACACAGAACAGAGAGGCACCAGATACAACTTAGAAATGTTTCACAACATTGTTTTCCCTTTTTTGGGCTAGGTTTAGTCAATGCATTAACATATCCTTACCAGCAGGTCCCTGCATTGATTCCCAGCAGCTTTGTTTTCACTGCCAAGAGAGGTGTGTTTGCATATCCAGAGAGCTAACTTGGGATAGTTCTCTCAGGGTAAAACCCTAGAGGAGACAAGACTGAAGGTTTGTCTCCACTGCAAAAAAAAGGTGTGTGTTTTAACTTGGGTCAGTGAACTCATCTTAAAGCAGCAGTGAATAAGACATGGCAGCAACTCAGCTTTAAAGTGGGGTTAGCCGTTTGCAGGCTCCCCTGCAGGCTTCACCCTGAGTTAAGAGGTGAGTTGCTGTGTCTTCACTGCTGTTTTAACCCAGGGTTAGCTAACTCGCTAGCTAACCCATGTTCAGAACACACCTTTCCTTGCAGTGAAGACGTACTCCAAGTAGTTTCAGCCTCAGTGCAGCTAGCTGAGATTAATCCCAGGTGGGGGGATAGGCCTGAGATTGATAGTTGTGACATTTCTGGAGGTTGCCCCAGGTGTCCATGGCAACTTACTACCACCTGCTTACGTGGGACAAAGCCCTGTCTGTGCCCACCAGGGCAAACTCCCCCCGGCCACTGGCGACACAGGCGCTCTGCTCTGGGCTCCGGGTTAGTTCATTATACTTTATTACACTTGCTCAGTCCCTTACTGTGGTCACACCCATCCGTGGAAGCAGTGCTCCCCAGTTCACCGGTTTCACCTGCGTTCAACACTCTCCTTAGGGCAAACTCTTAAACAGGTTTATAGTAAAACCAAACTGAAGTTTATTTAACAGAGCTTGAAATAGAGATTCAACTGAAAGCAAACATAACGACTTGGAAACATGAGGTTACGGGGCAAGAACAACATAAACTGCAATCTGTAGCCATTACTTCATAACAAGTTACCTTCCTGTCTGACAAGGTATTTCTCACCTCGCAGCTCTGTTCTGGTTCCAAAAGCTAGGAAACAATTTTCATGAGACAGCCCCAGCTGGCAGAGCCACTCCTCTGTAACTGAAACCACCTGGGGCATTTCCTGTGCTCTTACACAATCACAAGCTATTGTCTCTTAGCCCAGGTAGCCCCCTCCTGTGAGAACTCTCCTGGGGTTCATTTGTCTTTGTAACTCCTCCAGCCTGCATCTTGCTGAGACAGTAAATACAGGAAAAAGAATAGGAGTATTTGTGGCACCGTGCCACAAGGACTCCTATTCTTTTTGCAGATACAGACTAACACGGCTACTACTCTGAAACCAGTAAATACAGGCTGTCTCCACGGGTGCTCCCTGTTCCCATGTTGATTGGGTCAGCTCTCAGCCTCCCACTCGTTGCATTCCCAGCGGATTTGGAACATAATACTCTGTGTTCTGTGGCTCTCAAACTGTTTCCCGTGCAAACCTCTTGCAATGCCCAGGACTTAGCTTTCAGCAGAGACCCCACATGACTGCCTTGGGGTGAAAATATTTAGAAGAAGGTTGGACATGGGGCAATAAACCCACCTGGGCATGGCTGGGTCACACTAGCTACAGCGAGCTAAAAACTACAGGGCTTTCTCGCTGTGCAATGCTCTGCTTCTGGCAGTGAAGACACAGCCAATGCCATACGCTGGCCCGGCCCAGCACTGGCATCTTCCAGCTCCTGGACGTATTTCCATTACCAACACATTAGTAATGGGCAAACAGGCCTGACCTTTGGAAGTTGTCCATGCCCATGGCTCAGCAGGAGGCTCCTTCCATTAGTATCCAGTTACTAGCTGGAAATGGCTCTATGACTCATTTCAGCCAATGACCAGCTATAGCCCCAAACGCACCCATCTCTCGGTAACTTGAGGGATGGCTCAATGGTTTGAGCATTGGCCTGCTAAACCCAGGGTTGTGAGTTCAATGCTTAAGGGGGGCCACTTAGGGATCTGGGGCAAAAATTGGTCCTGCCAGTGAAGGCAGGGGCTGGACTTGATGACCTTTCAAGGTCCCTTCCAGTTCTAGGAGATTGGTATATCTCCTATTATTAAGGTCACCTTTTTATTTATCGATTTTGCTCCATTGTTTCCCATTATAAAACCCCAGTTACAGCCTCAGGCCGGGGAGGAGCAAGACAACCTGGAAGATGCCAGGGCTGAACGGTTCCTTTCCAGCACTGCACTGTGGTCAGTAAGCGGCTGGTGACTGACACAGGGCCAAATCCAGCTGCATTTTCCTTATTGCATAGAACATGAAACAATGAAAATGTTGATTGTTCGCTGGAGAAGCCCAGTAATAACCCAGCAGCTCTGGCTTCCAGCCACAGCAAGGAGTTGTGGGAAAAACAGGGAAGCCTGGATCCAGGCAACAACCAGGTCTGGGTCCAGGTTTCCATATGGTTGCCATGCAATGTCCTCCCACCTGTTCTTAAAGACCCACAGCTAGCAGGCAACCAATGTTTGGTAGCCCCTGGAGAGACTGCTACACTGCCAGGCTCTACTCGGGCTGGTGGACCGGGTTAGAACAAAGTAAAACTATTTCCCCATGTTTATTCCCCCCGCCCAACACACACACACTGTTCCTCACAACTTCTTGTCAACTGCTGCAAATGGGCCATTTTCATTACCACTACAAAAAGTTTTTTTTTCTCTCCTGCTGGTAATAGGTCACCTTAACTGATCACTCTGGTTAGAGTGTGTATGGTAACACCCATTGTTTCATGTTCTCTGTGTGTATATATCTCTTCCTACTGTATTTTCCACTGCATGCATCTGATGAAGTGGGCTGCAGCCCACGAGAGCTTATGCTGAAATAAACGTGTTAGTCTCTAAGGTGCCACAAGCCCTCCTGTTTTTGGGGGGTTAGAACAGGCTCTTCCTCAAGAGCTGTCACAAGCTGTGACCTCCCCTGCACAGCCAGTGCTGTTCTACCCACCTCCCAACCCCCTGAGCTCTACAGCGGGGCAGGAAGCAGTCACTGAGCCCTGCCCTGGTCCCATCCACACAGGTAGCACCGAGCTAACATCGTGGGGCACCAGAACCTAGGCCCTGACCCAGCGGTCACCGTCTGGCTAGTCCCAGCCCCAGGCCACCTGGGGGAGAACAATCCCCATCCCACTCCCCTGGCGAACGGGGGGTCCCTGTTCCATGGTCCCGGGAAAGGGGGGTGCTCCTTGACCCATGTTACTTGGGGATAGGGGGGTCCAGCCCCTTATCCCCTGCTCCTGAGGCTCCAGTTCTTACACAACACTGAAAGCAGCGGCCGCAGGAAAGAGAAAGTGAAATCGTCCTTGCGCTGCTCTTTCACTTTCGTCCTGCCTGCTCCAGCACCTTCTCCGGGGACACAGACTGTGCCTGCCCCCCGTGGGCGCTTCACCCCGCGCCCGCCTGGCTGCGCTCCTCGGCCCGCTCCCGCGGGGATCGGCCAGCGCGCAGGGCAGGGCCTGGGGAGCCAGCCGCGCAGCGCGGCGCAGCGCAGCCCTCGGGCCGCCCGCCGGCAGAGGCCGGGCGATCGCGGGGAGAGCCGGGCTCGGCGCTGAAGGTTCCAGGCCGGGCGCTTGGGGGTCCCGCGGAGAGCCCCGTGCGCAGCGCAGCGCACTGGCGGGGCGGGGCGCGGGGCGCCGGGGCTAGGCAGGGTCCGGCTGGCCAGGGCAGCGCACATGGCGGAGACCGGGAACCACATGCGGCTCAAGGAATGGCTCATCGCCCAGATCGACAGCGGCAGGTACCCGGGGCTGCGCTGGGAGAACCGCGAGAAAACCATCTTCCGCATCCCCTGGAAACACGCCGCCAAGCAGGACTATCGGCAGCAGCAGGACGCGGCGCTCTTCAAGGTACCGGGCGGGCACGTGGGGCGGCGGGCAGGAGCCGAGCGGAGCAGGTCCCCGGGGAAAGAGATCGGAGCTGCCGCCAGCCTCTGGGGCGCGGGATAATCGCAGCGCCCAGCGCCTGCTCCAGTCCAGCACCTCCCTTCTCTGCCTCTCCCATCGCCCTCCCCCCGGCCCCGGTTCTCTGCCACCTCCCCAGCTCTCACACCAGTCTCCTGCCATCCACCCCCTGGTCTGCGCCACCCGCAGCCCCCCAGACTGGCACTGGTGCCCGTCTCTCCAGGGCTGTTCCTGGCAGCAGGCACCTGCTAAGCTGCCACCTGCCTGGTTCTTCAAGAGGCTTGGTGGGGTGGCACCTCATGTGGCTGCAGGGCGAAGTGCTGGGCAGCCTTTGCCCGTTTCCTTGCCATTGCAGGCCTGGGCTGTCTACAAAGGGAAATACCAGGAAGGAACAAAGGCAGACCCCTCCACCTGGAAAACCCGCCTCCGGTGCGCCTTGAACAAAAGCACCGATTTTCAGGAGGTCCCCGAAAGAAGCCAGCTGGACATCTCCGAGCCGTACAAAGTGTACCAGATCCTGTCGGATGGAGCCAGAGACCCCGGTATGGCGTCCTTGGGACCTCGGTAGGGAGGTTGCCTCTTCCAACTTGAGATGGAGCCACAGTTTCTTGTTCCTTTATGGGAAGCATTTCCTACCCCTCCTATTTCACAAACAGGGCCCAACCCAGAGTCACTTTTCCCTAGGCTGGTTCCTTCCCAATCACCCTCCTCTGCCGGGATCCAGTCTGCGCTGGGTAAATTCGTTCGTTTGCAGAGAGCACCCAGGTCTGGGCCTGAGGGAGGAGAGCAGTTAAATGCCAAATGGGACATTCTTCTCCCCAGCTCCATCCGGGAGCTAGGCAGGGCAGTGCCCGTGCTGGGGCATTGCCATGTTCAGAAGGAAATAACCCCCAGCTACAAACCCTCCCTACCACCGGGGTGGGGCATTGGCAGAGGAAATGTGTCCTGATTCTACAGCAGGGCTCTTCCAGCCACTCAGCATCCCCTGGAGCCGGCTTTGGGAAGATGGAGCATGTCCAGGTTATGAGGAGCACGCCCATAGCTCAGCAATGCCAAGCACTTAGCAGGCAGAATACATTCACATTGCAGGAAACTTCGTCCCTCAGCTTTTCGGGGTTTATTCGAGGTTGCTGGGAGCTGGGGAAGTGCTCGGTTTGATTTCCTTATGCAACTGTGGAGCCACACTTTTCAGTGAAAGGAAGGGCATGAAGTCGTTCTTCTGCGCAGAGATCCCGGGGAGGGCGAGTATTCTCACAACAGCTCTATTGCTGTCAGGCGAGTAACAGATCTGATGTTATCTCTGCAGAGAAGGAAGGCAGCCTGGAGTCCCCTCCCCCAGAAGAACAGCAGGCGAGCCAGCCCCCAGCCCCCGGGGACCCGGAGAGAGGAGTTAACTGCGGGCCAGACAAGGTGCGAGTGGGTTGAGGTTATCATCTGCACTGACTTTTCTCTTGTCCAGTTCTCTTTCCTCCTTTTGTCTTCCCCACAGAGAACATGGGTTCCAGGTTTGATAACAAGTCTTGGTATTTTACGAGTGTCCCACGCAGATTTCTGGCTCCTTTCATTTCATGATACTTTGTACCTGTCTAGTGCCCTTTATCCAAGGATCTCAAAGAGCTTTACAAACATCTAGCTGAGACCTTGCAGCCCTGCTTCGAGGTAGGCAAGGACTGTCCTCATTTTACACATGGGAAACTGAGGCACGGACAGCAGGAAAGTGATTTGTCCAGAGAGCCTGGAATAGAACTCAGGTCACCTGGTTCCCAGGTCTTTGCTTGACTCCTCCCTTCGTCCTGTTCTCATGGGTTCTGTTCTCTTCCTCCCAGGCTAGCGTGTCCTCGGGTTTGGAAGAGGATGGGAAGAAGGATCTGATGGAGACCTCCCAGACTTCTCCAGTCCCTCTGGTCTCCCACTTACCAAGTCATCCGGCAGACTGGGGTAAGGAAGGGGGCTTGTCCATTCCCAGCCTCTCATCTCCTTGCCAGTACCCACGACAGCGGTTGCTAAAGATGTTCGTTTTGATTTATTTAAGATTAGTTTCACTCATTTCTTATTCACTCCCCTCACTGCTTCTGACCAGGGATGGTCCCGAGCCTTAAAGTCTGGGTCCAAACTCCCCCAGGGATTGAGCTGGCTTCTGATACCCTCTAGTTCCCCGATGGTTACAGGAATCCCCTACTCTTTTTCAGAGTTCCCTTTAATTGAGTGAGTTCTGTCACTATGCGACATGGGCGCAGACCAGAACCAGTGATCCAAATACCCCTGCACTTTGGATCCGGATCTGAAACCATAGTCGCTCTGCCCATCTCTGGTAACTATATTCCAGCCAGGAAGCTAGCTACACTAACAGATAATGCCCCAACTCAGAGCTAAATTAGTTCACTTTACTCAGTGCTTCTTGTCAGCAGCCTGCGAAAGAAACATACCCTCGGTCGGTCCCTGCACTGACTCGGGTTTTAGTTACCCAGTGGTTCTCAACCTTTCTAGACTCCTGTAGCCCGTTCAGGAGGCTGATTTGTCTTGCACACCCCCAAGTTTCACCTCGCTTAAAACTACTTCCTTACAAGATCAGACATAAACTACAAAAGGACACAGTGCACTAATACTGAAAAAGTGCTGACTTTCTCCCTGTGACCATAGAATTATAAAATAAATCAATTGGAATATAAATACTGTACTTCCATTTCAGTCATTCTTGAGCCTGTTTTTCACTTGTGAGCCTTGTCTGAAGCCCAAGCCCCACCACGGGGGGCTGAAGCATGTCACTTAGCTTCACTGGCCCCCCCCCCCCGCGCTGTGAGGCCCCAGGCAATTGCTCTGCTTGCTATCTCCTCGTGCTGGCCCTGCACTTCTGACCCCTGGATGAGAACCACTGAGTTACAGCACGTGCTGGTAGCACTGTGCCAAAGCCCCGGCCTAGGGCTGTGGTGCACAATTTCGGCCGTGTATGCAGGGCACAGCTCATTGACATACGCTGCCTAGGACATGGCTGCTCTGCAGTGAAGAGCATCGGAGTTACCATAAATTAGGTAGCATGTTGGTCAGAACCTGGGAACCTGCTTTGATCATTTTACTTCCAGGGGCTTTTAAGAGTTTCCTGAGCAGCGAGCAAAGGGCTGTCAGCCTGGCTGGGTTTCCGGCTCCCGATTCAGAGCAGCTGTGGGAGTGTGTCTAATGAGTAGAGCTCGAGAACACAGGCAGGACTCCTGGGTTCTGTTCCCAGCCCTGCCACTAACTCACGCTTTGACGTTGGCCAAGTTACTTAGTCACCCCTAGGTGCCTCATTCCACTCCTCCGTATAACGAGTGCAACAGGACTTCGCGCCGGGGTGCTCAGGGCCCCGATCCAGCCCTGTTTGACAAGTGCTTTGAGCTGTGTGGATGAAAGGCACAATATTTTCTGTTGTTAGTGTCACGGAGTATGGGGGAGTCAGGGTCCTGCACCCCTCTTCCTGGGATTCACAGTGACTCTCAGCCAGCCAGTAAAACAGAAGGTGTATTGGACAATAGGAATGCAGTCTACAGCAGAGCTTGTAGGCACAACCAGGACCCCTCAGTCTGGTCCTTCTGGGGTTCAGGGAGCTTAGATCCCAGCTTGGGATTCCCTGCGCTGCACCCCCCAGCCCCAAACCGAAACTGACCCAACCCTCTCCAGCCGGCTCCCTGCCTTTGTCCAGCTTCCCGGGCAAAAGTGTTGACTTTCCTTCCCCCCTGCCTAGCTCAGGTTACAGGCTCAGGTCCTGTCCATCACCTAAAGTCCTCCCCTGCTCTCCCATCCCCCATGCAGACAGTCCCTACTCCATCACAGTTAGTCTCTGTCAGCTGCCTGTGGGAGCCATATAATGAACCTGTTGGCTGCTGCCAGAAATGTCAGGTGCACGCAGACAGAGCAGCCCCATGCTCCGTAGATCTTGGGAACATACGTGGCTGAGGAAAGGATAGCAGGGGTGGGAGAGGAAGAACAGGGAGAGAGTTACAGGCGAGGGCATTTGTTGCCCAGGTGTCTAATAGACAGAACATCTAAACTCCAGGCACAAATCCTGCTCACCCTCTTCCAGCCAGACACACTTTGTTCTGTGGGGCTGCATGGGTGGGAGAGAGAAGAGATTTGCCATGAATCTGTGGGAACATGGGCCATTCTGAGCCCTGCTCTGCTGCTTCCCAGATGGCTTTTCCTGCAGGGCAAACAGACTGCCAGAGAGGAGCTCGCCAGCTCACGGCCCTTGGGAAAAGCCTGGGCACCCAATAACAAGTGCTGTCTCAGGAGAAACTCCCCCTCTCTCCCGAGGCAAAGAGGGCATTAGACTGACTGAAAGTGGATAACTTTGCAAGCTCGGTTTCTGCTTTCTTCCTAGGGTATCAGGTGAAAGGGGTTTTCTGTGGCTGGAGCCCAACACACGCTCGCTTTCTGCAGAGCCCACAGCTGGGTGATCCCAGCTCCAATCACGTCCCCACTGCAGACATCAACAACTCAGGTAGAGGAATGGAAGGGGGCCAGCCTGGGATCTCCCCCCTCTGCTGCACAGGGGACGGAGGCAGAGGGGGAGACCCTGGCCCTATTGAAATCATTGACTTCAGTGAGGCCAGAATTTCACCCACCACTGGGATTCCGGGGCTCGGGGTCTCCAGACCGTCGGGAACTGAAGTGCCCTCCTGCAGTTTGGGTGCTGAGCTTGTGCTGGGCTCTGCCAGTGGGATCCCAGTCCTGGCTGGAGAGACGCACACACACCGAGCAGGGCCCCTGCATGGCCATGGGATCAAGGGGTGACCCCTGGCTTTCTGTCCCTTCTGAGGCTCATTCAGTGTTTTCAGTTAAGCGTGTGCACATAGGGGAATTAGGGGTTTGCCCTTCCCCCAACACACACACCGAGCTGCAAGTGAGCAGCAGCTCGCAACCCTGGGGCTGCTCTAACTTACCAGATGGTCCCTGCAGCAGCCCAGAATCGGGAAGGGGTGTAAATCCCGCCCTGGCTGGCTTTGCCTTCGTGTGGGGGCGGGGGTTCTGATCCAGGGCAAGCTGGGCCCGGCTGGGTTTCCCCTCACAGCCCCAGGTGCTCGCCGTTCCAGCTAACGGTGCCTAAGCTCCGGGGCCTGGCCCACGACAGGAGCGCCTGGCCCCAGCACTGACATGCCTCCTCCCCTCCACAACGCCTCCTGGCCTAACTCTAGGCAGCCGGCCGGCAGGTGCCCCGCTGCACCCTCCACTGCTGCAAGCTCCCCGCCGGAGCAACACCCAGCTCGGGTGGGGGCCGGGCCCCAGCCTGCACTGTGGTTCAGGGCAGCACCGAGCGCATGGCCTGGCTCCTGGTAGCACAGCACACGGTGACCGCGCCCCGCCGGCGGCTGGGGAGGTTCGCTGCTGAGGCAGCACGGAGCAGGGGGTGTTACCTGGCGCTCTAGCGCCCTGCAGCACTGGGCTGCCTTCCAGCCGCCTCCGTTCCTCCAGGTGGCTCCCTGGGAGGCGGCTCGGCTCTGTCTGAGCCGGGGAGCTGAGCCCAGGGCCATCAGTGGCCGAGGGACCCGTTCAGTGCCCTGGCTGGGACTGAGCATCAGTGACCCAGATACCCCCACCGGCCCCCACTTTCATCCACTGTCCCTGGGAGCTTCCCCACTTCCTGACCCCTCTTCCCTCCCCTGCCCCCCCCAGACTGCTGGCTGCACGTCCGCCTCTACTACCGCGACGTGCTGGTGAAGGAGTTCACCACCCGCACCGCCGAGGGCTGCCGCATCACCTACCGCCTGGTGCCGGCTGACAACGAGCGGCTCTACGGCCCGTCCTCCATGGAGCAGATCCAGTTCCCCTCCCCCCGCCTGCTGACCGGCGACAGCAGGATGGCAGGCGTGACGGGCGTCTTGGAACGGCTTCTTCCCCACCTGGACCGGGGCGTCCTCCTGTGGGTGGCCCCCGAAGGCGTCTTCATGAAGCGGCAGTGCCAGGGCAGGGTGTACTGGAACGGGCCCATGGCGCCGCACAACGACCGACCCAACAAGCTGGAGAGAGAGAAAACCTACAAGCTCCTGGACACCCAGCAGTTCCTGCAGCGTATGTGGCGATTCAGTGTGCCCAGGGGCATGGCAGTGACATGCTTGGGGAGGCTGGGAGACCTGGGCAAAGGACATGGGGAGGAGAGGAGCACACAGCCCATCTCGTCCTGCCCTACCCACTGGGGACTTGCTCTTTGCCTCAGGGACCAGGGCCTGGGAGGCGCTTGTGCTCTAGTACGCTACAGAATAGGGCAGAATATGGGACTGAACTGGCTGGAATGTCTGTGCCCTGCTAGCCTGTGCTGGGTTGAATCAGAGCCGCTCAGCTGTGTGTTATATGCCCTGTACTGCCAGCAGCGATTCTCCTTGGGCTCCAGTGCTAAGAGCCTGTGTTTTAGGAGTAGGAGTTAGCTTTGGGACGGGATGAACCAGTACGACCCACGGGTTTCTTCCCGCTGAGACCCCCATTTGGGAGCTGGAAGGAGCTCGCTGGCTCTACTGCCCAGGGAGAGGACTAGCATGAGTCCCACCCCTGCTGCTACCTCCCTCCCTACCTCCCTCCCTCTAAGAGATCCAGGCCTTCCCCATGAGGCCTGTGCATGGCCCAGTGAAATCTCCGTGCCCAAGACCCAGTGACCCTGCAGGGTCCTCCCCCGGTGCAGACCCTTTGGACTGTCGTGTCTCCATCAGCCCCTGGGGCAGGGTCTGTCCAGCCCCCGGGCGTGTGTGTCAGTCTCTCAGGAGCGCTCCAAGTCACGGCTGGAAATGCTTGTGGGTTTCAGAACTACGGAGCTACCTGAGTCGTGGGGAGCCCGCGCCCCAGTATCAGATCCGCCTGTGCTTCGGAGAGGAGTATCCCCCCACCCCAAGCCAGAACTTTCAGAAGCTCATCATGGCCCACGTGAGTATCGGGGGCAGGCAGAGGGGGTTCTGCTGGGCTTGGCCGGCTGTTTGTCCAGGGTCTGTCACGTGGCCCCTGTGAACTTTGGGGTGGGGCACAAGCACTGACTTTTGTTTTATCCTGCTCCGCCCTGAGGCCCCGCCCTTGCTCCGCCTCTTCCTGCCCTTGCTCCGCCCCTCCCAGGTCTCCCCCCAACCACCACTAGCTCCTCTCCACCCCTCCCCCAGGCACCACCTGCCCGCCGCTCACTGATCAGCAACCAGCCCTGGGGCCACGGAGCCACTGTGGCTGGTGGCTGCTGAGCACCCTCTATTTTTTTCCATGGTACTTGAGCCCCGGAGCACCCACGGGGTTGGCGCCTCTGTGGGGGAGGAACGTGGGCTGCCAGTTCTCCTCTCCTTCAGGCTCCCTCTCCCTTTCCCTCTCGCCAAGTCTTTACTACCCAAGTCTCTGCGACTGTCTCCCATCGCCCTGAGCTGTGGGTTGTAAATCGTGCTCCTGAGCCCTGGCACAAAGCAGGGCACAGCAGCGGGCGCCTGGCAGCTCTGACACATGCTGCTGCAGGAGAGGAAGCCGGAGGCTTCGTAGGTCCCAGCCCACCCTGTGCTGGGCACGCAGGAGCGCACGGAGTCAGCTTGCCAGGTCGGCGTGTGCCGTAAAGAGGCAGCCAGTGAGTGCCGGGGAGCGAGGGAGGTGACCGGGGTGAGCTGTAAGGCAGAGCATGGCCCTGCCCACGCACAGTCTGTCTGCCTGCAATGACCCGGCCGCTCTCTTGCATTGCAGGTTGAGCCAGTGTTTGCACGAGAACTCTTCCTTCATGCCCAGCGCATGGGGCCGCTGGCACAGCGTGACTCCTCCCAGCCATACGCCACTGATGCTTCCAGCCACATCACCCAGATCCTGAAGCAGCTGTGCCAGCCCTGAGCTGCTGGTAGAGGAAGATGGAGCCAGCAAGGTGCCTCGACCCCACTCACCCTCGAGCTTGTGTAGCATGGAAAAGATGGTGCCCTCCTTGCACACACCCCACTAGCCCTGTCTCTGGAGGCCCTGTAACCCGGGAGCAGCATGCCGCTGCACATAACGACTAGAGCCCTGGAATCGGCCCTGTAGATCTATTTGCATTAGCCCCTCTCTGGGGGGAGCATGCGCTTTATCCGCAGCTCAGGCATGGGGACTTCATCCCAGACTAACCCGTGGCAGGATAGCTGGGACATGGCTCTACTGGAGTACGACACGGGAGCTGGGACATGGCGGGTTATGTTGATACAGAAGAAGTGTTGATTTTTGTACCCTGGCTGCTGTGATTTTATTTCTCTGGCTGCAGCAGGGTGATGGTTAGTTCTGTGACCCTGGGAACCTGCCCTTCCGTAATGGCTGTGAATAAAAACGCTGGTTCAGGAGCACAGAGCTCAGGGCAGGGCAGTGGGTTCAGGGCAGCTGATGAAAATAAAGTAAAACAGAGACAGTAAAAGTTACGTCCATTCCCCCACCCTGGAGCGGTAGCTCCAAACTTTGCCATCTGAATCTAGTGCCCAGCAGCCCCACGGGGCAGGTGCATTCAGCCCAGAGCAGCTGCCCTGGAATTCCCTGCTGAGGGTGCCGGCTGCTCGGGAGAGCGACTTCCCCGCAGCGGCTTTGCGGCCCGCAGGGGCCATCTAGCGGAGAGCAGGCAGGAGCGGCGTTAGCTCAGGATCTGAGGAGAGGTTAAAGCGAGGGCTCATTCCCCAGGTGATCACGGGCCTGGCTCTCCCAGCTGGGAGATGAGTGCGCTACCTTGGCCTGCCTCTGCCAGGCTCCCGCGATCGATGCTGGCGTGGCCTAGGGCTGCTCTCCTCCACCTGGGGACATGGCCTGAAGAAACTTTCTGAGGTGCCCAGTGCCCAGCTCCTGGGATGGCCCCAGCCTCTGTGGTGAGAGGCTGGCGAGGGCTCATGGATTGGGCCTGGGAGCCGTGAATTCCTGATGTCTAACCCCAGCCCTGGCAGTGACTGTGTGTCACGTCCCAGCTCCCTGCCTCAGTTTCCCCCTATGTAACAAGGGGCTATTACTGCCTCCCTGATCACTGGGCTGATTGGACGCCCTTTGCTGAGTGCTTTGGAAACAGGTGCAGGATCATTACTGGCTGAGCCTGCTGCAGGGACTCCTCCCCCCAGGAAAGGACACAGGCATGTCAGAGCCCCTGCTGCAAGCCCAAGGGCAGCGCCAGAGGAGCCAGCCCCCTCCTCCCCCGCCAGTGTATTTCAGCTTTGCTCTTGGCTTGGCCAAGGAGGCACAGAGCGGGGACTAGCTGGGAGGGGGCTCTTTGCTGGGCCAGGCTGGGCGTGCCGGCTCCAGCCCCAGTACAGCATAGGCAGCACGCTTGGCTTCGCCTCAGCAGACGCCTGTTGGCTTGCAGCAGCCAGCATGTGAATTTGAGAGCAGAGGTTCGCAAAGAAGGGTCCACACCCCTCCCCTGCACGGCCTTGGGGAGACTTTCTGGGGCAGGTGGTGTGGGGTGAGGAGCAGCTCGCAGGGGAGCACCCCTTCCACCTCCTGCCTTGGGTAAGCAGCACTCACCCCCTCTGCGGTGAGAGCGCCCCCTCCTGTTTCCATCAACTTCAACCCTGGGGAAGCCTGCAGGCGCCTGGCTCTGCCCTGTCCTTTCCCAGGGGAGCGAAGGCGCCTTGGCCCAGGCCCTGCCGTACAACTTGGAGGCAGAGCAGCGGCTTGCTGAGCTCGTTGCATTCCAGCCCAAGTCTCAACACGCTGCCTGTGGGGCAGCCCTCCTTCCTGTCCTGCACGCTGGCCTCCCTCTCCATCCTGGCTCCCACTCACCTTCCCTTCAGCTCACCCGGCCACGCGTCACCTGCTGTCCCACGCACGGGGCCTCCGCATGCCTTCCCTCCAACCTCTCCGTCCTGCTACTGCTTGTTCTCCAGCCTACCCACAAGGCACTGCACTCGTTCCCCGGTCCCTTCTCCTTTGGCTGCCCGGGCACCAGCCGCACAGTGGTGGGGTCAGCTGGGCACCAGATGAGACCTGGCCCAACAGCAGGGAAATGCTGGAAAAGTCAGGAGTCCGTGTCCGCAAGAGCTAGCCCGAGATTCACTGCGTGGGAGAGGCTGTCACTGACGCCCTCCACGGGACTCCCAGAGGTGGGCGCAGCTGGGCTTGCAGGGCTGAGCCTGTCAGAGGGTGGGAGGCCCCAGATGCTGCCCCATAGGTAGAGCCTCATGGTGAGCACAGGACAGCGAGGAGACCCCGTGGAGAGTAAACCAGGGAAAACGAGACGCATACACCTCAGGAAACAGCTGGGTGAGCAACAGAGAGAGAAAACCCCACTGCACCAGGGTGCCCAGTGCCAGCCGGGAGCATCCCCGGTGCAGACACCCTGCTGTTAAATCTCCAGCGCTCCCTGCAAAGGGGGTCTCTGGGCAGTGGGCAAGCTCCCCTGAAGGGCTCCAAAGCCAGGGCATGGGCTACCGGACAGGAGAACCAGCCTGCCCCGGGAACAGTACCTGGCACAGAGCGAGGCGGGGACTGGCTGCAGAGAGCAGCCACTCAGGCTAGTGAGGCAGGAGGGAGCCAGGCCCCAGAAGCAGGGGCTGGGAGGCAGCGTGGCCTAGTGGCTTGAGCACAACTGAGTCCCAGTCTAGGGGCGAATCCTGGCTCTGCCACTGGCCTGCTGGGTTCCCTTGGGCAAATCACTGCAGTGCCCAGTGCCTCAGTTTCCCCACTCCATCGGTAAAATGGGGATAATGCTACTTGTCAAGTCTACCTAGGGACGGGCTCAGTGTTACTGTTATTAACATCCCAAGTCTCCGCTAGAGGGAGCCAGGAGCCTAGAGGAGTTTATTCTGCCAGGACAAACTAGCTCCCCCTTACCCAGGGTGCCAGTGACCCCAGCAGCCCTGTGCACGGTGACATGCTGCCCTTCCCCTCACCTGCATCCCCCCCTACTCTGCCTTGCCTTGACGCTCGGGTGCCACCTCCGAGGCACAGAAAACCAGGCCACTGGCCATGCCCCCTCACACCCAACCTGACCGTCCCCCCCCCCACCAGCGCTTCTCCAGAAGCCTGACCCCGCTGCCCACAAGTCTGCCCCCCTCACCCCCACTGGAAGCCCCACCCCTGGGCAATGGGTCTGCCCTACCCCGAGCCAGTTCCCAGCCAGTGGACCTGGGTGTGCCCCCCGCTGCAATGCACGTGGTCAGCTGCCAAGTTACCTCTGTGTGTAACAAAAAGCCTGGCATGCCACGTCCCCCGACTGGCCCATGGGCACAGAAAAACAGGCCAGGCTGGTCAAAAGCCAGCCCGTGACTGCCAGCTCTGCACCCCTCCCTTCTCCCCCTAGGGATCCCCTAAAAAGCCCAAAGTCTCCCCACACCATTCTCTTCCCTTCCCCAGGCTCCCTTGCCGGGGCGGGGGTCAGGCAGGGGGCACTGAACATTAAACATTCGATAACAAAGCCAGTGCACAGAGCTGGGGAGAGCGATGGTGAGCAGATGCCCAGGAGATCTGAGACCCCCCAAAGAGATGGGGTGAGGGGTGTGAAAAGCCCTAAGATCCCTCAAAAGAGGGCGCGTGAGTGAGGATGAGAGACCGGGATGCCCAGCGAGAACGCGGGCACAAAACCCAGGCTGCCTTGCCCCAGGGCTCCCCCGAGGACAGAAAGCCTGGTACTGAGCTTCCACCCCCCTTGCTTCCCACCCACTCTGTCTGGGAACAGCAATGCTGCGTGCCCTGGATTGACCAGCAGCCTGGTTGTGTTTCCTCCCCAGCAGCCTGGCTCAGGAACCTCTGAGAATGAACAGGAGACGGATTATCAGCGCCTGCTGCCCCTCGCTCCACCCTAGGCGGCCCCCACAACGCTCCGGGCGAGAGGAGGGACTTTCCGCCTCCTTTCGCCTTTTTCAGAGGCGGGAGGCTGGGCTGCAGCAGAGTTTTAACCGAGTTGGAACAAGGTTTCCACAGGAGTCAGAGCTGGGAGTTCGCAGCGGCCAGCTGCTCCAGACGGGACGGGAGGGATCCCTGCCCGGGAAGGATGCAATTGGAGTATCCCATCCCTGCCTCCTCTCTGCGCATCCTGCCTCCCATCTGCGACCAAGGAGGCTGCGGCAACCTGGGGATGGTGCTAGCCCCATGCCCCAACTCAGAGCCACCCCAGAGCAGTGGGCCGAGTGCTGGCAGCGGGGCCCCCTCCCAGATGGCTGAGGCCACCAAACCCCCCTACAGCTACATCGCCCTCATCACCATGGCCATCCAGAGCACCCCGGAGAAGAGGATCACCCTGAGCGGCATCTACCGGTACATCATGGGCCGCTTCACCTTCTACCGGGACAACAAGCAGGGCTGGCAGAACAGCATCCGCCACAACCTCTCGCTCAATGAGTGCTTCGTCAAGGTGCCCCGGGACGACAAGAAACCTGGCAAGGGCAACTACTGGACCCTGGACCCCGACTGCTACAACATGTTCGAGAACGGCAGCTTCCTGCGCCGCCGGCGCCGCTTCACCAGGAAGCGCGGCCTGCGGGACGCGCCGGAGGGCGAGGCGGAGGGGGCGCGGAAGAAACAGCCCAAGTACCGGGCCCGGCAGCACCCCCAGCCCTTGGCCCTCTTGGCCGAGGGGATCAAGACAGAGAGCAGCTACCCCTCGCCGGCTCCCGCCAGCCAGCTGCTCAGCTCGTGCGGGGGACGGACAGGAGCGGGACAGGCACTGACCTTGGAAGGCCAAGTGGGTACCAAGGAGTGTGGCCAGGGCAGCAAGGAACCCAGCATCCATTGCCCAGAGCAGCCAGGCCAGGCCAGCCTGCTGGCCCCTAGGAAGTACCTGCAGAAACCCAGACAGGCGTGTCTGTACCCTCTGGAGGGGCCGGAGCCCAAACCCCAGCTCTTTGAGAAGCAGCCCTGCTACCCAGGCCTCGAGGGGCGCCTGCCGGAGACCCAGGGGCAAGACCCCCCCCGGCTGAAGGAGACTGTCTTTGGGGGGCTTCAGCCCCCCATCCAGATAGCTCAGCCCCCGTATACTGCCCCGGGGGAGCGAGTGACCCAACAGCACCCCCAGCTGACCAGGGACATCAAGGAACCGCCTCAAGCCACACCAGCCCCGACCGTGCCTCCCGACAGCGAACTGGAGGGTAAGGAGTCTGCAGCGTGCACCATGGGGCTGTCCCAGCCGTTCAGCCAGGTGGCCCCCGTGTTCCCAGCCCTGCTGGGGCCCAGCAAGCCCTCGCTGCCCTGCAGCCGGCAGCCCTCGCCAGCCTGCTTCCCCTCCTTCGAAGGCGACGGCTATATCAAGCCGACACTGCCCGTCTTCAGCTCCTTCGGCTGCTCGGGCTCTGACAGCTTGAGCGGGAACTACCAGTGCCGGGTGCAGGCGCTGAGCTTCTGCATGAACGAGAGGGCATGCAACTCGGCCCTGGAGCACCTCCTGACAGCGTCACCAAGCGCAGCTCCCGTGACCCCCATCCAGCCGCCCCCCTTCAGACCTGCCGTCCAGCTGCAGGGGGAGCAGAAGGAGTCGTGGGCTGGGAGCCCGTTCTCCCTGCCAGGAGGGAATGGTTACCAGCTGGGACTCCCCCACTGTCTCTACAGGACACCTGGCATGTTCTTCTTTGAGTGACAGGCCCTGCCCAGGCCAGACTGTGCCCTCACAGCCTCTCTTGCTGCCCACCGCTGTGCCAGGACACCCCTGGCCATTCCACCTGCCCTTCGGAGAGCTGACTCCAAGGAAGCGACTCGCCATGTAAGTTATTCTCTCCTGCTGCTTCCTGCCCAGTGGTGACTGCCTGGTGGAGCTAAGAGGGACCCGGGCTCCGAGGGGAAATCGCTTTGGGTACCGTACCACCCGCTGCCAGCGTCCTTTTGCCATGGCTGTTATCCCACCAAACTAGACCCCTGCGTGGGAGCCAGGGGCTGAATGGAACTGTGTCCTGGCTAGTGGAATAAAACGCATCCCCCAGCTGCGTCTCGCCTCGGTGTCTCTGCCTCGGGGCCCTGGGAGCATCGTGCAAAGGGCAGGTGGGACTGAAGAGGTGGGGGGCAGTGGGGAGAAGGTCACTTACACCTCTTGGCCTCACGGGTGTTCTCCACTCGGCCCTGCGGGAGCATGGCCCACCCACGCTGCGCCCGTGTTCAGGCGGGCAGCGGGGACCCAGCCCCCGGGGCTTTACTGTCCTCTCTAACGCAGAGTGCTCAAGGGACCCACGTGGTTTGTATTGTAAGAAGGTTTCTGCCATTCGCTCGGGGCAGACCTGCCACAGGCACACGGGCCTCGGGCGGTTGTTCCTTAGAGGGAGAAGTCGAACAGGCAGTGCAGGCTCCTGGGTGAAATCTGAGGCTATGAGCTGCTGAATTCAAAGCCCAGCTCGCCACTGACGAGTCTGGGCCTGTCGCTAAGGCCAGATTTTCCACAGTGACTAGTACTGTTGAGACGCTGTAAAAAGGCCGATTTTCAGAGGGTGGCGGGTGCTCGGCAGCTCCAGGAAACCAGGCTCCTGCGAGGTGGCTCCAGCTGGGCACCCAGCGATGACAGGCTGCAAACTCAACGGGCGCCTTTGGAAACGTGCCTGCCCATCTCGGCGTGGCTGAGACCCTGCTGTAAAACAGGGAGGCGCCACGTGCATCCCGGGGACCTGCGAGGCCCAGCGCCGTGGCCATGCCCGTCCCAGACTCCGGCAGCGTGGGCTGGGGTTTGTGAGGCACTCGCTGGCAGGGGGGCAGAAAGGGTGTCCTAACAATGAGTTGGAATCAAATAATGAACTAAGCCATGAGGGGCTGAGCTCGCTGCATCCACCCACCTGGCAGTGCCCCTTATGGCAACGACACTTCCTGGGGCAGCATGCGGCTTCCTCTGCGCCCGGGGGGTCGGGGGCAGGAATCCTACTTCCTTTAGCTGGTTCCACTTTCAGTGGGCAGGTGCCACGTTGGGCCCCCCCTCCTGGGCAGGGCTGCTGGGAGGGGCCATGCCCACCCCATTCCCTGGTGGAGTTCGCTCAACCTGTCTCCAAAACTGCCCCTGTGAATGCGCATCCTGATCTCCCTGTGTCAGGACACAGGGGTGGGGTGGAGGGAGCGAGAGGTCCCAGCATGCCGGTGCCCTGAGCCTGCTAGGGAAGGCTGGGGGGCAGGGCTGGGACTTGGGAGACCCTGGTGCAGCTGGCTGGTCTGCTGCACATTGCCTGTGCTTCAGGCTCAGCCGTTCCCCTGCTATACGCTGGAGGTCAGAGCCGTGCCCTGCCCCACGGAGAGGGTGTGTGCTGAGGCGGGCAAGGTGGGTGCCTGAGGTAGAACCCACCTGAGCCTCATCTTCCGCCGCGGGAGCTGTGTATGTTAATCGTGTCCCTGCCGCAGGCCTGAGCACAGTTCAGTCCCCTCTATGCCAGCGGGCCCGATGTGCGATGAAGCTGTGTCAACATGCTGGGAATGGGGCGTTTCTGTACCACAGCCTGAGGCCAGAGCAACAGCCAGCTGTGAGCGGCAGGAACCCTGCCAGGTCACGGGGCCCGCAGCATGCAGGGTTAATTGAACTCCAGAGCCTCCAGGTAGCAGGAGGAGTAGGTCCCTTGGCAGGGGCTGGGCTGGGCTGGGCTGGGGGTTGTGTCATGTTTGTAGCCCCCACGGGCAGGGAGAGCGTGCAGAAACCACATCCGAGATGTAGACTACCTTGCTAGGCTCTTTGCATCCCTCGCGGAAAGGCCCAGACCTAACCCGAGGCTAGGCGTTCAACAGGATGCGGTGAGGGACAGCCCCGGAGCAGCCCCTGGCACGGCTCAGGGCAGAGAGGAAAGCAGCAGCAGGAGTAGGGGAAAGTGAATGTGGGTTTGCAGAATTCTTCCAGCTTTACTCATCCAGGACATTGCTGGTGAGGTCACCCAGGTCTGACTCAGTGCTCACTGTGACACTCCACAGGAGAGGTGCTGGATGGACGTGTGGGGCAGGGCTTCGCTTGCCTGGCCCTGGGCAGCAGGACAATATTTGTGCCGGGCTGAAGGTTGCAAGTAGCAGGGCAGGAGCTGGGCTGGGATACGGCGTCTGAGGGTTTCTGTAGGGAGGCCGAGGCCTAATACACGAGTCGCCAGCTGAGTCGGAGAAAAAGGAAGTTGTTCTGGCCGCATCTGTAGCTAAACTCTGGGGGGCAAGGGAGCCCCCAGTCACTTGAGAAATGTTTGCCAGGCTAATCCCCTCCCTCTCCTCCCACCGAGGGTGTACAGCACCCCACCCCTCCCCAGTCTGTGCCTCCCTGGAGCGGCTGGCTGTCCCTGCTGGGGGTGTGAGCAGGTCCCAGCCGAGCTCGCTGCCCAGTCACCAGTATCTGGGCTGATGTCTCAGCAGCGCCAACACCCCCCTGGGTGCAGCATGGCCCCTCGCACCGGCCCTTTCCAAGAGTCTGCCTGGCTTTTCTTCGAGCACTGTCCCAACGCCCCACGTCAGATGGGCCCAGAGCAGCTCCCAGCCACACGTGGAGGGCGGGAGTCCGGGGGCCCCGGGCTGAGACGCTGGTCCGTCTCCTCACCTGCCAAACAGGGAAATGCTGAAACTGCTGAGCTCCTGGCCATGAACCAGGAGAGGGGGCTGGAATTACCCAGTGGACAGAGGGGATCGGGTTGCCAGAGCCACCACCACTGCCACCCCACAGGCATCGGCCGCGAAAGAACAGCCCAAGGGCCTTTCGGGGCATCCTCTAACGCTCCTGGGCCTGAATGAAAACAGGGCTAGTCGTTCTGGCCTCCCCCGGCAGGGCCACGTGGCAAAGCCAAGCACTGGCTGAGTCCCCTTCTGCGCCTCCGAGGCAGATGGCAGAACAAGTCCTTCCTCCTTCACTGCGGTGTGGAAAGGAAGGCTCCAGAAATCCAGCATGCTGCTGCGAGAAACACCATGCCAGGGCCACCCCAGCCTGCGGCCGCAGCCCTCAGGAAATGCCAGGCGAACGCAGTACCGCCTGCAAGGGTGAGCCTGCTTTTCTAGTCTGAGGCGAGGCAAAGCCCCAGGCAAGGGCCCAGCTGCTGGGAGCAGGTATCTTGCATTTGCCCCAACCCCAGGCATTCATAACCCAGGAGCCAGGCCCAACAACATGAGAGGTTCTCTTACAAATCAGGAGATTTTATACAACAGCACATTGTGGGGTCTTTGCCTTCTAGGGTTTGTGCCTTGAGGGGCTACATTTTAAAGCTTTTCTCCGCAAGCATGAGGGCTAGAAATTTACTCTTTTAAAACAAAAGTTGAGAGTCTCTTGTCATAACCTGACTCCAGGAGCTGGGGCTTTAAGAAAAAACACAGATTATTGCAAGACTGTCAATAAAATGATGAGCATTGGCACCGCTGGTGAGTGTCCTGTGTCCTCCTCAGTAGTCACCATGTATGTGTTTGAATCGGTGTCTAACCAGGCACAAGGCGTGTCCACATGGCGGGTTACTGCGTGGCACCCCAGGGCGTGACTGCAGCGAACTAGCTTGCCGCACCGCCAGGTGTGGACAGAGCTACAATGCAGCGAAAGTCCCAGCGTGTGCTTTTTCAGCATGGGCCACACAGGACGTTACTGCCTGGCATGTTGCTGTGATGTACATTCACACCCTGCCTTGCTGCGCAGGAACTTGCCGTGCGGACAAGCCTACAGACTCTGCTCAGCACCTGAGAAATGAGCCTCTTTGTCCCAGGCCACAGCCACAGCCCATCCAGAGCCTTCCTCAGAGGCCAGCGAACCCCCAGAACCTCACCTAATAATGCCAGGATGCGAAATGTCAGGCAGTGACCCCCTCATGTCCCGAAGCCTGTCAGCCTCGCTAGTGTGTCCGCACAGACCCGCCCCTCGAACTAGCTGGCGGCGCACGCCCGAGGAGGGTGTATCAGCAGCTTTGAAAAACCATCAGATGTACCTGCCGAGGCCAAGACAGTTTTCACTGACCTTTCCCACAATCACCAACGATAATTAAACCATTCAGTGGTGTTGCCTCATCCATAAAGTGGCTGAATAGAACCTTGACCAGCTGCGTTATAAGCCTGTCTGAACAGCATAGCCCTGGCCGAAGCTAGGCCTGCAGTCTAGGGAGTCTCCCCCACCCCAAGCGTTTGCCTTGACAATATCTTCTAGCAGGGAGCTCCACCGGTTAGATGCAGAACACAGCATCAGTGCCTCTTCCCCAGTCTGTTTGGGGCTTTTGGAGACAGGCCGGACAGGCAGACACACAGGGCTGGCAAGCCCAAGGAGCCTTATTTTCCAAGCCTCAGACTGAAGAGAGAAACGTCAGCTCCCCTGTTTTCCTAAATCCAGAAATGTCAGAGCCTGTGGCCTCCCTAAATGCCCCCTGGCCATACATGGGGCAGGGCAGAGGTTTATGGCACCTGAGACAAGGGAAGGGCAGAGAGAGGCAGGGTCGGAAGAGAAGGGCAGAGAGACAGCGTGGTGAACCGAGGGGGGACAGACGAGGGGGGAGCTCTGAGGAGAGCAAAGCGAAGGAGCGTGAGGGGGGAGGAGACCCAACACTGAACGAGCCCATGTATGGGGCTCGAGCCTGCAGGCCTGGTGCCCCTGGCGCACCCGTTCAGCAGACAGCCCCACAGGCTGCCTGAATAGGGTGAGCCGTCACCTTTCCCTCACGGGGCGCCGAACGTCCCACGTCTGGGCAGGAGGCACTGGGTTCTGTCCCCCAGCGATGCCCGTGGCCAGCGCTGTCAGGCTGGGACTCTGCGCGGGTTGGGACTTTGTCCCATGGGTTAAACACTGGGGAAGCGTGTGTGAGTTTGGGCTTGGGGCTCCCTACAAACCCACTTCACCCTCCATTTGTCCACACACACCTGCCCTGCCGCTCCTCGCCCAGTCTGCAAACGGAACGGAACCAGAGGAAACAAGCCAAGCTCCAAGGGCCGCTGGGCCTATCCTGGCGTGTCTGTGTTTCGCCCCAGCTCCTCCGGAAAGCCACGAGGCAGGGCCCGGCTGGGTGAGGGGCCCAGCCAGGTGACAGGCCCCAGCTGTTCCTCAGTTTCTCAGCAAGAAGAGCCGAAGCCAGAGAGAACATGCACTCGGCTTAGTGGGGGAGGGAAGGGGCTGGCGTCACGCAGAGTCCAAATACATTTCCAGCTGCGTCACCCCCCATGAACAAGCCCAGCCAACCCCCAGATCCTGGCTGTGCCCAGGGACAGAGGGGGCGCGAGTCATCATCCAAGGAGCAGGATGGGACTTGGGTCCAGGTTTTATATTCTCCATTTTATTTTTTTCCCAGTGAAAAACAGTATTTCGGGCCATAGATCACGTTGGCGTCTGAAAAGCTGTCTGTGAAGGGAACGTCTGACCTCAGCTCCCTCCTTCTCACATTCCCCGGGGGCACTGGAGGAAGCGAGCCCTGCTGAGCCGTGCCCAGGGGCCGTCTGGTTCCCACAGATCCAGGCCAGGCCTTTCACCCGAGCTGAGGGGTTCCAGCATCGTGGCTGGGAATGTGCTTTCCACCCTGCAGCTGCCTCTCTCTCTCCCACCCTCCTCCCCCACAGTTTTCCACCAGAGGCTGAAATCTCGAGCAGCGCAAGATAAGCGAGAAGCAGGAGCTCCCAGCACCGCAGGCTTGTGGGGGTGGATGAGCGGTTTTCGGCGGCACCCCAAAAGCTGCGGTGGAAAAGCCGAGCCAAGGGCTTTGTCTGCATGTGTGTGGTACGGGCTGCGTGTGCTGCTTATCTGATTGGGCCGGGCGGGCTGGAGCTTGGAGCTGTTCCCTGTGCGTGTCTCATTCCTGCCGGGGAACGTCTGACCTCCAGCGCCTGTGAGATCACACAGCAGAGGCAAATGGCTGTGAAACTCAATCAGCGCCGCAAGCAGGGCTGGGGCAGACACAGGGCAGGGCCAGGGCGCGCTCGGCCTCCCGCAGTCAATGGGGCAGAGATGGTGCCCACCCACCCACCGGCGGGCGAGCTGGGCTGGGGCAGAGATTTGCTTCTAGGGTTAGTTGCCTTGGGCATTAGTCCAGGTTTCTGTTCTCAGTAAAATGCATTCTGAGAGGGCCGGGTTCGCCCCTCGGCCAGACCCTCCTTTCCCAGTGTGAGAGCAGCACCAGGCCCTTTGCCTTCCCCAGCCTGGAGGACGCCGACGGGTGCTTGGCCTGAGGGATCGCACCTCAGAGGAACTATTATTCCTCTGTAGCCAAGGCCTTCACCAGCCCTCACCCCCTCTCCGATGGCCGGCCACCTCCTCCCCTGGAGCCAGAAATTTTCTCCTCCTTCTTTGGTCATCAGTTTCCTCTCAGTCCCCTTCCCACACGCTCCGGAGTCTCTAGCACCCGCCCTCGCTGCTGAGCCCCAAGAGTCAGCTGCCCCCTGGCTCCTTTTCTCTGCTGAGTGACTAAATTCACAAGCGCTGCCCAGTAAGTCCGTGCCCGGAAAAGCCAAGGGCTGCTCTGGGCTTGGGGGTCCTTTGCAGCTGGAGCAGCCCTGGGCTCGGAGGAGGCAGAGATGGCGCCGTAGGGGCTGGCCACTATGTTCATCTCCAAGGTGGGCAGGATAGTGCTAGGAAGTGGACTCTCCAGGCTGGGAGGGAGCAGAAGTTTTCAGGGCCAGGATTGGTACTTGGCAGCTACAGGTACCGCCCACCCCTCTGCCCAGCTTGTTCCCTCCTGTGTTAGTCTCTGGCGCTTTGGCTAGTCCCGGCTGAGCGAGGGTGAATGCTGCACTCGGCTCCTCGGAGCCTCGCTACTTCTTCAAGTCACCGTAAAACCCACAGACGATTCAAACCCTTGAAAGCCCCATCAAGGCCGCGAGGAAAGGAAAACATCCTGCCAGAGCTCCCGGAGCCTCCGCGTGCAGGGGCCAGGGCTGCTCTCCATTCAGCCTGTACCCTGGGGAGACGGTTCATCATTACCTCGCACAGACAGAATGTCCTCACTTGGGGCTGGTTCTGGGCGTCGGTCTTATCCTCATGGTATTACAGCAAAACTCGGGGAATGGCTGGAGCTGCATTCTTGTGACTGCCTCAGTCGCCCTGCAGCACAGACCCAGCAACCACGCCTATGTCACCTCTGTCTGATTCCACCCCAGCACCAACACACACACACACACCCCCAGGCACTAAGCCAGCAGCGTCTGGGCTGCATTGCAGCATGGCATACAGGAACCTCCATGCTGAGCTCTCCCCGCACTATGGTGCCTCAGCCAGTCGCCCGGGACAGCGTGCACCAGGCAAGGTCCTCACTAGAACATCCCGACGGTTGTTCTTAAACCTCCCTAGGGAGACCCTAATTCCTCCTGAGCCAGGCGAGGGGAATAACGATGGTTTGTTTTGCAGGCGCTGTGGGAAACCCCGACCTCGTCCTGTAACAAGAACATGGGAGCGGGAAGTGGCTTCTGGTGCTACTCTGCCAATGCAGCCTCCCGAAGTGCCTGCCTGGGGTGGGGTGGGAAGTCATTCTCTGTTTAGGTCGGTGCTCGGCTCTCTCACGTCGCTTCACCAGCAGGCCCAGCTTTGAGCAGGAGTGGGGCTGTTCTTTCCTGGGGGTAGGGGGGATTCCTTTGCCATGTTCATTCGTTAGCGACCACGCGGGCCTCTGCACAGCTTCTCACATCCCCTTCCGAGGAGCAGCGCTTCCAGGAGCTGAGGCTTGGGAGCTGAACGCTTTGAGCCAGGCTGTTGCTCTTGGAGCTCCTGGTTCAAACACCTGCTGCTCGCACCCTGCTCTCGTCACCCCGCACCAGCCAGCGCTCAGCACAGAGCAATTCCTCCTCCCACCCAGACAGTTCTACCTTCCGGAGGAGGCGAGAATCATCCTGGGAACTGGGGCTGCACGGGAACTGGGGCTGCAGGCATCTGTCCAGCCCACCCACCGAGCGCAGAGCAGCATCAAGGAGGAAGGAGAGAAGCGAGGGAGTGGGAGCATCAGGCAGGCAGCGGGTTGGAGAGATGCTAGGCACTGCTGGGGTTTGCTGGGCTTGGAGAGGAGCTGGTATTTCTACGTGCGTGCGCACGTTATGGTGTCACTGGACAGAGCGAAGGGCAGGTCCTGGGAGCCCCAGCTGAGCCCCTCTCCAGATTGGCCCTGGCATGTGAGCCTGACTCTAGCCCCTCCTGACTTTCTGGAGGGGCAAAGCTCTGGGCCAGAGCTCTGGGTGGTGTAAGGTGGCATAGCCCCATTGGGGTCAAGGCTGGGGCAGATGAGGAGGCCTCTTCCCCTTTTCTCATGGGGAGGATCAACTCTCCGGCTGGCTGATGTGAGGCAGAGGAAGGCACTAGGCCATGGCCTGCTGGCCGTCCCTCACGTTCTTGCTCAGAGCCAGGATGGGAGGGACAGGTGCTGGCACCATCACCGCCCTCTGGTCCTGTTCTCGGCTCCCCCCCCCCCCCCGGCATCACCAGGAGAAAGTGGCAGTGCCACGCTGGTCTACAGGGAGATGACGCCCAGACTCCCATGAGGCTAAGCACGGGCGTGGACCAGGCCAAGCCACGGTTAAACCTGCTCGCACGAGAGTTGTGAGCAAGCTGAGGAGGGGGCTGGGTGGGGAGGAGCCAGGGAGTAACGGGCTTGCACCAAAGTGATGGGGGAAAGGTTAAAAACCAACCAAGGTAGGGGAAACAATGAATCCAACAGCCCATGGGCCCCTGCCATGTATCCCCCCCATATCCACCTAGCGCTGCCAGCACTGGGGGGCAGGTCGGCTTGACGCTGTCACTCAGGGGTCCTCAGGACCGTGGCTGGGGTGACCTGATGGGCTAGGTGTGACAATACGGTTCTGGTGGGACCCAACTGAGAGTGCCAATTCAGGACCAATTGCTCAAACAGGGCAGTTACAGCCCTAGGCTGGGGTTTTTCCACCTCTAAGGCAAACCAAACCAGCCAGACAAAAAGGACTTCGGTTTCACCCCACTGGCTAACCACAAGTCACACAAGCAATTTCCTTAGACACCCCAGTCTCCCAGGATCCCCACCAGTGCCACTCGTCCTGGGGATGAATGGTTATGAAAACCAACACCCCAATAAAAGAAAACGGTTCTCTCGATTCCAAAGAATCAAGCCCCAGACCCAGGTCAATATACACATCAGATCTTACCCACAAATCACGCTGTTGCCAGTCCTTTAGAATCTAAAATCTAAAGGTTTATTCATAAAGGGAAAAAGGTAGAGCTGAGAGCTAGAACTGGTTAAATGGAATCAATTACATACAGTGATGGCAAAGTTCTTAGTTCAGGCTTGTAGCAGTGATGGAGTAAACTGCAGGTTTAAATCAAGTCTCTGGAGAACATCCCCTGCTGGGATGGGTCATTCAGTCCTTTGTGTAGAGCTTCCATTTGTAGCAAAGTCCCTCCAGAGGTAGGAAGCAGGATTGAAGACAAGATGGAGATGAGGCATTAGCCTTTTATAGGCTTTACAGCAAAATGGAGTCTGGAGTCACCTGGGCAAGACCCTGCACACCCTGCTGAGTCACAAGGCGTGTCTGCCTCCTCTCCATGGGTCAATTGTGTAGCTGATGGTCCTTAATGGGCCATCAAGCAGGCTAGGCAGAGCTAACACCAACTTGTCTGCGGTGTCACCCAGAAGCAGAGCACAAATACAAAATACAGACAGTATAGAGCCAATACTTATAACTTCAACTACAAAATGACACATGCACACAGACAGCATAACCATAACCAGCAACCCAGAACCTGGTCTTAGACACCTTATACGACCCCCTTTACATAAGATTTGGTGCCACTACAGGACCTTGGTTGCAACCATGTTCTATATGGTCCCAGATTATATCAATAACGTCACACTAGGCCAGCCCAGAGCTGAGGCAGATGCCCCGTGACTGTCCCTCCGCCACCCCCCGGGCCCGGAGAGCGATGAGGGAAGGGCTGATGAGGAGACAATGGCCCGTTTTTACCCCCAGGCGCACGCGCCGGCGTGGGGGGGAGAAGCACTCACACAGCTGCGTGGCCCAAAGGGGCACTAGGGCAGCTGCAGGAGTGACCTAGCAGCCACCACTGCAGGGCACGTGCCGTCCAGCCCTGCTTAGGAACCGGGTCAGCCTCCAATGCACCAGCCCCTCCCCTTACTGCCTGCCTCACCCAGCCTCCTCCTCCTCGCTGCCTCCCAGGGAGCTGCGAGTCCCCAGCCAGCCATTTCCTGCCCCCAGGCTAGTCACTGGAGGATTCTTTGCACAAATTCCTCCCATTCCTGTGTTGCTCCCTCTGGGGCTGTCAGACCCCCCAGCCAGGCTCCGAGGCCCCGCAGCCGTGGGAGCCGTGGGCAAAGGGGGACAGTGGGGCAGAGGGGAGGAATGGAGCCCTCCAGCCCCATTGCTGGACGTGGCGTTTTCAGCCCTCCCCCCGCTAAGATAGTTTTCGACTCTGACGTAGCTGGATTCTGGGGAGCATGAACTGGCCTCCATCAAGGGCTTGGAAAGTACCTAGTGCAGAGCACAGGGGCAGGGCTGAATTCGAACTGGGAGCTGTAGTGATGGGGTCAGGGCTAAGCTCACCCTCTGACAAGTCCAGCTGTGGGGAGCAGGCAGCAGGCTCAGCTACACGGGGAAATAGCCCAAGTGCAAAGATCGTGCAAAATAAGAACACCCGCCGGGGAGCTAGGAGGGGCTTTTAGCTCAATCCACTTCCCAGGTGGATTCAGCTAAACTGTACACAGGCACTCCTCAGCCTTGTCTACACTTGCAAGTTAATGTGGATTAAGGTGGGGTGTGAATTTGGTGTGCAAAAGCTATTCCTGATTGTCCACACACGGCCCAAGTGGGTTCAGCTAATCAGGAACCAGGCTCTCTCGGTCCGGAATAAGCGTGTCCCCACAGGGAGTTAACCAGGAACAGCTCCATGTTTAGAAAAGCCCTCCCTGCCGACTACCAGCACCACCTGGGGCTCCTGCAGAATGGCCATTGTGCTTGAAGTTCACACCCTCGCTTATTTCGCACTAGCCGCCCCTGCACACAAGTCCCGATTGGCGAAGAGCGGCCAGCACGTTTGCTTTTCTCTTTTGGGCCTGCTGCTGGCAGGGCAGATTTGGCCGCCCGGCGAGACAGTAGGGCCCTCAGCAGCCAGTTGTGCAGCTCATGCCTCAGGCTGTTCAGAGTGCGTTTGATTAAGGGGAACCTCAAACAAGCAGGGCCAGGTTGGCTCAGGGCAGTGGTGATGCGCTAAGGAACCTTTCTTCCAAGGGTGCTGGGTCAAATCCAGCATCAGGCCCCCATTGGTCAATGTCTTTCCCAGCTGATGGTTTTGGTGAGCTGTAAATTTGTGGGGCTGGGGGGGGAAAGAGAAGAGACCGTTACTCTTGCACCTAGGGGTCCTTGCCACAAATTGGCTGGTGAGTGTCTCCCAAGGAGGGAGCGGAGCCTTCTTGCCCCGGCACTGTGCAGGCAAGGGCTGTTCTCTGGCTAGAGAAGGCTCGAGTTGCCAGCATCTTTCAGCAGGGCAAAGTCAGCCAAAGTCCAAACCACCGCCGCCACCTTGTCCCAGGGGTGGGAGAAGCATCCAAGGAACCATGTACCACAGCCTCAGCGGCTTTGAGCGCACCAGGCCAGCTGCAGCTGGGGGAGCAGAAAGCTCATTTTGGAGCATGTGCACCAGCTCTCGCTGCAGCACCAAGGCTGCAGTGAGCTGCTCCCCAGAGTGTCACCTAACCCCCCACCCCCTTTCTGCCCTAGCCGTGGGCTCGCAGCGTGAAGAGCAATCGCTGCCATGGGGCAGCAGAAGACAGGGAGCGCTGGAACCACGGCAGCATCCCAATTATGCGAGCCCTTGAGCTGCCCCGAGTGTGCTCCGATAACTGGAAATCAGCCGTGCAGGCCCCAGGAACTGGTCAGGGTGGGAGGCTGCGGGAGCTCAGCTAGGTGCCAAAAGTGGCGACTCCATGAAATCCGCCCTCTGCTGTCACATCTCCTTGGGCGGGGATGGTCCCAGGGCCAGGGCTCCTGGCAAGCAGGATGGATGCAGCCAGCAGAAGGCTCAGAAGCAAGAGTCCAGGTTGCTTTCTTAAGGGGCCAGGAATGGTTTGGCCCCTCGGGGGGACTGCACTGCGCTGCAGCAGCCCCCCTTTCCCCACCCACCAGGGCTTCGGGGAGAAGGGGGAACAGATGTCACTGCACATGTGCTTTGTACATGGGAGAAGCAGACCCGCCCCCCCCACAGGGCTCGCCTCCAGTAAGAGCTCCCCGCTCTTCCCTTCTTCCCCGGGCCCGAGACAAGTCACTGCCAGGGAGAGCGCTGGCTCTGCCCCTCGGGGACGGTGGCTTTGCCTCTCTGCCTGGGCAGGCCCTGGCTCAGGGCCAGGCTGTTTTTAGCCTGGAGCTGAGCAAGGCTGGCAGTTGGGGTTACTCCGCATCTGAGAGACGGGAATCAATAACCCAAAGCCACTTACTGGGCCGGGAAGGTCCCCGGGGGAAGCTCAGACTAAGGAAAGCAGCCCCACACCACGCCCCCTCTGCAGAGCTGGAAGATAAAGGACACAGGGCAGGCTGCCGGTCTGTCTGCATGGTTCCCTGCCCTCTGGGCTTTAGGGGCTATTTGTCCATCTGTCCAGGTCTCTGTCTGCCAGGGTAGGAGCTTTGTCACCCCCCCCCACTCCCTCCAGCCCGGCCCCAAGGTGGCTGATAGAATCCCAGGCCGAGCTCAGCTGCCAGGGACCAGACAGGAAAGAGACGTCACCAGCCCTGAGTGTAACTCAAAGCAGATGGGGCCGTTATGTTTGCCAGGACCGCAGGGTGGTCACAACAGGAACTGGTCAAAGGCTGTCAGCAGGAAATGGTCTGGGAGGAAACTCCCTAGGCCGGAGGGGAGATGGAATTAGTTCACAGGCAGCTTTAACCACTTCAGTGCCACTGGTACTTAACACCACCGCTCGCCCCGGCTCAGTTCAAACCGCCCACACAGGGGCCACAAACTCTGCCCTCTCGTTCACTAGGCACCCGTGACCTGGGAAGAAGGGAGTGGAAATCCAGCTCTGGCCCACCCAGGCTGCCTGGCCCACACTGGCCTCACACCCTGAGTTAGGGCACCCGGAGGTGTGAGACAAATCCTGGCTAAAGAGAACACAGAGGCCCCCGCCAGAGAAGAACTGGACCCAGCCCCCCTGTGGGGAAAAGCTCCCACTGGAGGCACAGCTGGGCACTGCTGCTGGGAAGCTCCCAGCGGTAGAGGCTAGAGCCCAGTCCACACTGGCTAAAACGGCAGCATTGCCTGTGCCCGAACCACACGGACACTCATCTCCACCTCCAACCCAGGCACCTCGCGCAGCAGGACGGTGCCGAGCCGCGTCTGGCCTCGCAGGGTCGAGCCGGCTGGGGAGCGCTGCCAGGGAAAGCCTGAGCCTCCGGCCTGACTCACTCTCCTTCCTCCGTCTGATTCCAGCTGTGGGAAACAGCCTCTCCCCCTTTCCCGCTCCATTAGCCAGAGGGAGAGATGTGGTGAAAGTGACAGGGGACACGGCGCTGCCAAGCCCCGAGCGGCCAGCTTCCAGTGCCGCGGTGGCAAGGGGAGAGGCACATTTCGGTCTCTCCCAGAGAGGGGCCTTGCTCCCGTCTCCGAGCAAGAGAGACTGCCAGCGAGCGGGGGAAGCGGGTGAGATCGGGGAGCAGAGCCAGCTGGGGTGGGGGCAGAGCCCGGGGCAGGCAGGGCCCCCTGACCCAACCCCAGAGGGCAAGCGGAACACCTCATCCCGGGCAGCTTCCAGCAGAGCGCTGTAACTGAGGCTCAGCAGCCCAGCCCCCTCCCGCACAGCCTGTAACATCCACCCCCCACCCCTGAGCCCCAGCCCCCACCTGCACCATCCCCTTTTGTCTCAGCCCCGTTCAAACAGCAGCATCCAACCTCCCCCGTCAGCCAGAGCCTCGGGGGGCACATTCCACCGAACGGTGGGTGCAGCCTGCAGCTCCAGCCCTGGCCAGCCTGCCTTGGCACGTTACCGCCTCAGCCCCTGGCTGGAAAGGGACAGCGCCATTCAGCCCCCGGCAGGCTCCCTGCAGTTCACAGCCTAGCCAAGGCATGTGGGGACAAGGGACGCCCGGGAAGGAAGCCCCCTGGGCAGCGAGGTTGTTGGTCTGTAAAGAAGAGGTGAGGGTGGCAGGCCTGGACTCAGCCCTCTGCTCCGCCACAGAATAGCCACAGCACGGGCAGCGGTGCTGGAACGTCCCACCCTGCCCTGCCACTAGCCTCTGCTCCAAGCTGCAGGGAGCCGAGGGGGAGTGAGCCCCATGGCTCAGGCAGCCCTGTCCTCGCAGCTGGGGATGCCAGGGAAGGTGGGGGGGTTTGGGCTGTGGACACCATCCCACTGGTAGCTGGACTGAGACCCTACGGGCAGATGGCTCCAGCTCCCCGGCTATGCAGAGAGTCCCCCGGCCCCCACACACAGAGTGCCCCACCTCCCTCCTGGCAGCTTGGGGACCCAATCCCATGGGATATAAATTCTTATCCTGCGCTCAGCTCCGGAGCGGTTGAGCGCCTGCCCCTCATGCACTGAGTGTCTGGAGAGGGGAGAGGACGGCCAGCAGCCCGGCCAGAACTGAAGGAGCATCATTCTGTGAGCAGGGTGGGGAGCGAGGGAGGGAGCTGGGGACTGGAGAAGGGGGACACGATGCTGCAGTGGAAGGAAGATCCTGCTCTCAGGGCCAGGGCCTGAGGATAAATACAAGATTCACTTCAACCCCTGGCTTCTCGCCCCCCCCAGCACGAATGCCCAGGGCACCCTGTGGACAGGAGCCGGGGACCTGAGGCACTGACTCCTGAGCAGCTGCAGAGAGCCGGGGTTCAATCCTCAGCTCTCCTACATGGGCAGGGAAGAGGAACCCAGAGGCCCAGGCCCCGGCTGGCACCGCAGCTGGCTGGTAGCCAGGAAGCCGTTTCCAGCCTAAGGCAGCGACTGGGAAGCGGAGGAGCTGGCCGGATCACCCCAGAGGAGCTGGGAGAGGCCCAGCTAGGGCAGAAGGGTTCCGTAAAGGCCCAGCATCATTTGCTCAGTTCACACGGGCAGGGAGGAAATGCTGAGGGCGAGGAGAAGATTTAAGCCACTCGCTGATCTCAAGGCCTGCTCCTGACGGGGACATGAAGACCTTAGCGTGAGGCCGCCTGGGGCTCAGAGCCAGCCCCTCCCACCTCGTACAACACAATCCACTACAAGCGCTTGGCATCGGACCTGTACATTTATTTACATGAAGCCGAGAGCTCTGGGGTCTCTCGAGAACGTACGTCTTTCTGCACGACTGGGGGGGCTGCTGCTGCGAAGGAGGGCACACACACACACGGGGGCTGGGGGCTGCTGGGCAGGGGAAATCCAGCGGAGCCCGGCTGAACACGGGGCAGAGGGAGAAGGGTTCTAACGAAGAGATCCAGCCCTCAGCTGGTGTAAACTGGTGCAGATCCTCCGAGGTCAATGGAGTCCCACCAATGTACCCCAGCTGCGGCTGTGGCTCAGGGCACGGGCTGTGGTGAGGCACTTTGGGGCTGGGCCAGGTGCTGTCTGGTTGTTTCTGTGCCCAACAGATACCGGCTGCCCGTTAGCTAGCACCCTGGCTTCTGCATAACGAATCGCCTGTGGACGACACCAAGCCCAGGGTCAGCTGGGCGGCAGGGGGCGTGGTCTCCTGGGAGGGCAAACCCCCTCCCAAGAGAGGCACAAGCCCTCCGACTCCATGGAGGATCCCCCCACCCCACCCCCTACATCAGCACCCTGGGCCACGCCGGAGCTTCTGCATCACCAGGGGAGGCAACGCCCACCCTAGAGGGGCCTAGATCCCCCCGTGCAGCTCAGACATTACTGGCAGGTCTGCAGCGGGTTTCCCTCGGACCCAGCTGTTGCGCGCGATGGTTCAGGCTCAGGATGGAAGGCAAAGGAAACTCCAGAACCTGAGGGAGCTCCCACACTCTCCTCCCATCGGGGGTCCCTGGGCCCAGCGAGCGAAGGGCACTTCCTGTGCGTTGGTGGTCAGTGCTGAAGCAGTCCTTTCATATGTGCAGGGGGAGAGGCGAGCCCAGCTGGTCTGCATTAGGATGCGCTCTTGCCTTTATCTTCTGGGGGGCGTGTGAAGGGAAGGTTGTGTCCTCCCCCCCGCTGGCAGCTCAGAAGGGCAGGGAGGTTAGGAACTAGCACAAAGCCTCGTTCTTTCTTCCCTGGCCTCCATCTGGGGAACGCGCCTGGAATCTGTGCTCTGCACTTCCTCCTTTCCTGTGCACGGAGCCTCCCGGCACTCACAGGAACTTGGCCCTGCAGGCTGGCTTCTAGGACCCCTCATCATGGGGAGAGGCGGTTGGAGCAGCAGCCTCGCATGCTAGTCCAGCGGGGTGCAGATCCAGAGGCTGGCAGTCGCCATCCTACCTGTGGGCCAGGGAGTGCACACTGCATTCAGAGGGCTCGACACTAGCACTCACTTACGTTACTCCTCCTGCACTCAGGAGCTGGGAGCACAGATCCAGACAGCCATACACAGACCTCATTGCATCCTGAGGCTGTGACCACCAATGCTGGTGACAGGGCCATGGCGTGTCTCCTATTGCACTCAGAGGCAGAGAGCAGGAATCTTGGTTTTCAGGTAGTGACTGGTGTGTGGTACATACTGAGCCCAGCAAGAGAACAGACCTTGCAGCACTCAGCAGGCTGGTCTGTGTGTCCCATTGCAAGTCACAGAACGGGAGGGGAACACAAACAGCAGAACGCAGGGAATTGCAAAGTGGAGTCTAACGATGCTGCAGTCTAGGATTTGCAAGGTGCTCTCCGCACCTCCGGTCGCACCGTGCGGTGGGATTCCAACTGGCAATTCCACAGCTAGGCGAGTTCAGCGCAGTCGTCTCACTACAGCAAAGGATCCAGGCCAAGACCAGCACAGGGAGGATGGGACTCAGCCGCACGAGGGGATGCAGGAGACCTGGACTGGTAATTGCACAGTTGGTTAGGATCAGGAGCCTATGGGGTGCAGCGGGGTAGCTGTCACAGCAGCAGAGAATCTGTAGCAGGGAGACAGGGTGCTAAGATGGCAATACCACACTTGTGTGAGCTCCAGACCAGTAATCTCAACTGGGATCAAAGGTGTAGCATGTCCTAGTGGTACAGGATCCAGGAACCACGTCACAGACAGCGGGAATTCCAGTGTGGTGGTATTGAACCAGCAGGAGATCCACAAAGGCAGCTTTGCAGCAGCCTGGGATCCGGATCCGGAGCCTCACACAGGGCACAGGACCGAGAGGAGTCATCTCACAGCAGTTCAGGAGCCCGAGCAGCATTATCCCGAGGGCCTGGACCCTAGAGCAGTGGCAGTGTGGGATAGGATCTAGAGCAGGAATCTCATTGCAGGGCCAGAATCTAAAGCAGGATGGGATCCAGCGGTAATCTCACCACAGTAGGAGCAGGAATTTCACATCTGTACAGAACTGGGGTATCTCAATTCATTGCCCCAGCGGTGAACTCCTTGTGTTTGGGAAGCGGATTGATTCCGAACCCAAGTGGAGATCCTACTGCCTCCAGAAGCAGGGTACTACATGCCACTTTCCTGTGCAGTCCCCAGGGAGCAGGCCTTCAATGCACAGCTCAGGTTTCAGGGGATTGCCCTTTGGCCTTGCTCGAATCCCACCCAGCTCAGCCCTGCACTCAGACACCCAGCGCCGTCAGGGATCCCGAGCTGCTGATCTTCTTGAATCGGTTGGCAGCACACACGCCAATAAAGTTTTTCTGTTAGGGAAACAAGAAAGAAGTTATTCCCCATTGGGAGGCTGGACAGCGCTCGTTAAAGAGGCCTTTCGTAGGGGATGGTGTAGGACTCAGATACTCCAGTCCCTAACTTTCCCAGCGCAGGACACCGCAGGTGCGCTAGGAAGTGGTAGACGGCAATGGTTCTCAAAGCCAGAGGATCACTGGGGATCCCCTTATGGGCCACTGGGGATCCACCGATCTCTTTCCACAAGGCCACAGAGCTGCTTCTCTTGACCATCTGCCCGTCTTTGAGCAGTGACTCTTCCAGCTGCCTGCCACCAGGGCCGGCTTTAGGCCTATTCCACCAATTCCCCTGAATCGGGCCCCGCGCCTAAGAGGGCCCCACGCCCAGTGAGAATCCCTTCCCTGGCTAGAGGAGCCTTTTTAATTTTTACTCACCTGGCGGCGCTTTGGGTCTTTGGTGGCACTTCGGCGGCGGGTCCTTCGCTTGCTCTGGGTCTTTGGCGGCGGGTCCTTCAGTGCCACCGAAGACCTGGAGCGAGTGAAGGACCCACCGCCGAAGACTCGGAGCACTGCCCGGTGAGTACAAGCCTCGTGTTTTTTTTACATGTGTGTTTTGTTTTGTTTTTTTAGTCATCCCTGCCGGGGCCCCGTCGAAACTGTTCGAATTGAGCCCCGCACTTCCTAAAGCCGGCCCTGCCTGCCACCCATGCTCAGAAGCCTGGAAGGTTTTCAGAAACTTCTTAGCCAAAATAAGCTGGACACCCACAGACATCCCTAGCCCCCTGCGTGGCTTCCCGGCACCAGCTCAGTCAGGACTGAATCAGAGAGCAGAGCGCCCTGGACAGAGGAAAGCGGCGGGGGCTGCTGGCAGCGAAGCCCAGCCCCCACCGAGAGGAAACCAGCAGCACAGATCCAGGCTGGGGGGAGGCTGTGAGCAAAGGGAGTGGCTCCCCCATTGCAGTCGCTCTGCCCTGACATCGATTCCTTCTGTGGCCAAGCCCTGGGGCAGGCACGGAATCAGGGGGCAGAGAGCCTAGAGGCTCCCGTACGTAAGGAGCAGTCCCTGACGTGGGTGCACGCACAGGGTGCCCCTCACACAGGACACGGGGGACGGTGATGGCAGGGGATGGAAGTAAGGGAAGAACCACGTGAGGGGTAAGAAACATTTCAGGGAATGTTAGCACATTCCCTTAGCACAGCGCGATTCCTCACTCCAGAGCCCATTTCTGCTGCCCTCGAGCACGCCGCGCAATTCCCGCTCGCCTCAATGTCACGGTTAACATGGTCCCCAGCATCATTTTAACGTCACCCTGAGGGACAAACCCATGAAGTCAGGGATGGGGGGGTGAGAGTTGGGGCAGCGGCTCCCCCAGGCCTCAGGGCACACAGACACCCCCAAGCTCTCCCTCCTCACTGCCCCATACTGTTGGCAGGGGTGGGGCCCCATCCTCCTCTCCCCCGGAGTCCTAGCCCGGCTCTGTGCACTCGAGTGGGGGCAGAGCGCTCGCTCTGGGTGCTCCTGGCCCCCGTTCCCTTCAGGGAGCCAGCGCCCCAGCCTCCCCTCCCAACACAGGGCTGTCCCCGTGGCACACGGGGAGCCTCCTTCGTACCTTCCAGCGCCGCCGCATGACGTACTTCCGGAGCAGGACCTGGGATTTCAGGCGCCGGTTGCAGCGCTTGGCCTTCTCGGCCAGGTCGTTCAGCCAGGGGTGCTGGAGGCACTTGGCCGCGCTCATCCGGCCACTGCGGGGGAGAGGAATGCAGGTGACTCCTGTCTCCTAGTGGGGTTCGATCGCCCCCCATTGCTCCTGCTTTCCACTCCCCACCCCAGACCCATGGGTGCTGCCAGCTGCCCTTTGTGGCTGGCCCCAGGCCTGTGTTAATTAACCCCAAGAACACACTGAGGGAAAGGAGGGTGCAGTCATATTCCTGCACAGGCCCTGAGGCTGCTGCCGGCCACATGAGCCTGGCATCCTCGGCTGCCTCCTCTGGGCAGGGTCACAGTCTCCTCCGACCCTGAGATCCCCCATGGAGGCAGGGGCCAGGGACCAGAGCCTGATCTCTCCTCCCTTCTCTGCTTGGAAAGGACTCCAGTCCCCTCCCTCTTTCCAAGAGCCCTGGTTATGAGATGCCTTCCCCAGGGCCAGGATCCGGCTGAGCCGTCAATGCTGCATGGACCCTGCCGTTAACATGGGGTGCAGCCGGGGGAATGGGCAAGAGGAGGCTGGCCAGGTCCTCAGTCAACATGGGTGCAAGGACCCGCAGCGTCCTCTTGGGGTGCCTGTCTCTGCACCCCCAGCAAGCTTGGCAAGGCTCAGACAGGAGCATCCAGCCGCGGCACCAGGCCAGGCCGCGGGCACGCACGGGGAAGGAGCGGGGTCGTCTGCCCCCAGGTGGGAGGTGATGGATGGGGGCTTGCTGCCAGAGGCTGGCCTCAGGCCTTGCGCATGATACCAGCTGTGCTGGCCGGACTCAAACGCTCTGGGCCGCCCTCGGCTAGACTCAAACCTCTTCTGCTTGATAATCAGATTAGAGACGAAGTCCTTGGCTTCCTCCGAGATGCCCTCAAAGGCTTCCTCGTCGAAGTACCACTTGGCTTCCAGGACATTGTTCAGGGTTTCAGTGTCATCATCTCCCAGGAAAGGGGAGAGGCCACTTAGCCTGGGAAGAGAGGAGGGAGGGAGGGACCCATCACAGGTCTCAAGCTGTGCTCGGAGCCTCGGGAAGGGATAAGACGCAGGCCCTGTTTCCTCAGCGGGTTCCCAATTCCTTCTGCACAAAATCACTCACTCGCTCCCTCCCTCTGCCTGGGCTCATGAGGAGAGAGGCCGGGAAGCCAGCCGTCAGCGCTCTGAGAAAGGAACCCGTGTGTTCCCAGCTGGCATCTTGCTGCGTTCCCATCCTGTCTCAGCTGGGAGAGGTGAGCCATTTCCTGTCCACGCGCACAGCCCGCCCCTCCCAGATGTTCCAGCCGCCCAGCTCCGCGGCCGCTGATCGGCTTGGAGAGAGGGGCCAACTGGCAGGGTCAGCCCCGGAGGCTGGTGGCCTCTATCCACATCGCCTCAGGCACCCGAGGAGGTACCCTGCCTCGTTTTACAGATGGAGAAACTGAGGCGCGGAGACTGGCCCGAGGTCACCTGACGACTGGACTGGAACCCAGGTTCTCTTGCCAGCCCGTGGCTCTAACAGCTGCCTCGTACTCCGCTCCCACACAGCTCTGCCGCCAACCCGGCCACGTCGCTGGGTAAATCCCTCCCCCAGCCCTAGTGCCACCCAACCTGGGCCCACGCGTACAACATGTAGGTGATCACGCCCAGACTCCACATGTCTGTCGAATAGGAGACTTGGTCGTAGTTCACCACCTCCGGGGACAGGAACTCAGGGGTCCCAAAGTTCACTTTCAGCTTCTCCCGCGGGTTGTATCTGTGGGCAGGGAGAGCCGGGTCAGTGAGAGCTGCTGGCGCTGGCCCCGGTGCCAGCACCCCCGCCCGTCTACCTCCGCCCACGCGTCACCCTGGCGCTATGCTGCTCCGACCCAGGGAAGAAACATCCTGGCTTGGCCCCAGCCTGAGCCAGAACCAAGCCGGTTATTAGACCGGCCCCAAACCGCTATCCCCTGCGGGGCACGGCTGACTCGGCAGAGCTGCTGCCAAGCCCAGACTGCAGATTCCACCCCACCCCGCTGGGACTCCTTCCTGCCCTTCCCCAGAGCCCACAGCAGCGTCAGGCATAAGGCCAGTGCAGCTGGTCCCCGAGCGTGGCCTTTGCCCAGCCCCAGAGGACGTGGGAAGGGAGAAAAGCAGGAAGAGAGAAGGAGCAAGCCAAGCCCCACAGGGAGGGGAGTTACCTTCGCGCCAGCCCAAAGTCGATGATCTTCACCATGTGCCCCGTGGAGCTGACACACAGGATGTTCTCAGGCTGCAGGGATGAAGTTCCTGAGGTTAGAACCCAGCTCACGGCTCCGCGCCCGCCTCCCCCAGCCCAGGGTGCGCTTACAGGCCGCCCGCAGGGGAGTTGGAGACAAAGGCCCGCTGGAGGCGAGGCCAGTTTTCCCCTCTGTCCCTTAGACGCATCAGGGACGTAGTCTGCTGGGTTCTCCGACCACGTACAGCACCAGTCCTTGCGCCTCAGTGGATGCCACTACACCTTTCACAGGCTTGCCCCG